>NC_135234.1:612612051-613303551 GCF_051348905.1 Ranitomeya variabilis
GGCCAGGAAAACACCTACAGTGCCCATTTTAATGCCAAAAACATCCATTCTTGTTTCTGAAGCTTGTCAATCTTAATTAACTTTATAATAATAGTTGGGCATAGGAAATTGGGGGTCATTTGGCAAAAGTTGTGGGGGGAGTAGGGCTGGCTTAAGTTTTTTGTTGGCCCAGGAAATGCGGACTACGTCACGGCGGTGTTGCAGGGAGAGGTAAGTATTTCAACGTTGCAAGTGCTGTGATCCTGAGCAAGCAGGGGGGGCCCACTCGTTCGCATTGGCACTGGCACAGGGCCCCTCAAAGTACGGCGGTGTGTTTGCATGGCGGGGGCGCCTCCCACCAGCAGCGACACTTTTGCGTACTCTGAGGGGCCCTGTGCCAGTGACGTCGCCAACGAGTATGCCCCCCCACCTGATGAAGGAACCTGCACTTTCATCTGCACCTTCCTCTTTGTCCCTGTGTAAGGTGGTATAACATGCGGGAAGGGGAACCTTACTTTCAGCAGGGTCAGATTCTGGCTGTGTAGAGTACAAGGGGAATGTAGTGGTCTAGGTCAATGTACCAGCAGACTCATCTAGCAGTGGCTGGGCAATGGGCAGGATGAGGAGGAAACAGATATAGGGCCAAAGAATAAAGTAGGCTAAATGCAGTTCAAAATTGGTAACAGGACTAAACAGGCGGCATTGCTTTGTTCAGTGGAGTTGCAAACCCAAGAGCAGCAGACACTGTTTCAAGGGCCTAACCACACTAGTAGGCCAAATGCAGTTTAATATCTGATAGTATAGGCCGAAAGCCAGAATGTGGAAGCTCAGCTTTGTTCAGTTGAGGACAACACCAGGGAGGGGCAGACACCGTTAGTAGGCCGGAACAGCCAATTTTTTAAAAAACAGCAGTTAATAAGAGCCAGAAGGTAGAAGCTCAGCTTTATTCAGTTGAGGACAACACCAGGCAGGGGCAGACACCTTTAGTAGGCCGGAACAGCCAATTTCATTTTTAAAAATCGTAATTTGGAACAGAAGGTTGAAGCACAGCTTTATTCAGTTGCAGCTTCTTGGCAATAATATAAAGAAGACGCGACAGGACAACACTCGGTGGATGCCATATCTGTGTTTTCAATGGAAAAAAACCTTTCAGTTAACTACTTGCAGGAGAAAGTTTTTGTAGCTGGTGGCCAATTTTTGTACTGTACCATTTTTTTGTTGTATGTTTGGAACAGAAGGTTGAAGCTCAGCTTTGTTCAGTTGAGGACAACACCAGGGAGGGGCAGACACCGTTAGTAGGCCGTAACAGCCAATTTTTTTAAAAAACAGCAGTTAATAAGAGGCAGAAGGTAGAAGCTCAGCTTTATTCAGTTGAGGACAACACCAGGCAGGGGCAGACACCTTTAGTAGGCCGGAACAGCCAATTTCATTTTTAAAAATCGTAATTTGGAACAGAAGGTTGAAGCACAGCTTTATTCAGTTGAGGACAACACCAGGCAGGGGCAGACACCTTTAGTAGGCCGGAACAGCCAATTTCATTTTTAAAAATCGTAATTTGGAACAGAAGGTTGAAGCACAGCTTTATTCAGTTGCAGCTTCTTGGCAATAATATAAAGAAGACGTGACAGGACAACACTCGGTGGATGCCATATCTGTGTTTTCAATGGAAAAAAACCTTTCAGTTAACTACTTGCAGGAGAAAGTTTTTGTAGCTGGTGGCCAATTTTTGTACTGTACCATTTTTTGGTTGTATGTTTGGAACAGAAGGTTGAAGCACAGCTTTATTCAGTTGAGGACAACACCAGGCAGGGGCAGACACCTTTAGTAGGCCGGAACAGCCAATTTTTTAAAAAAACAGCAGTTAATAAGAGGCAGAAGGTAGAAGCTCAGCTTTATTCAGTTGAGGACAACACCAGGCAGGGGCAGACACCTTTAGTAGGCCGGAACAGCCAATTTCATTTTTAAAAATCGTAATTTGGAACAGAAGGTTGAAGCACAGCTTTATTCAGTTGAGGACAACACCAGGCAGGGGCAGATACCTTTAGTAGGCCGGAACAGCCAATTTCATTTTTAAAAATCGTAATTTGGAACAGAAGGTTGAAGCACAGCTTTATTCAGTTGAGGACAACACCAGGCAGGGGCAGACACCTTTAGTAGGCCGGAACAGCCAATTTCATTTTTAAAAATCGTAATTTGGAACAGAAGGTTGAAGCACAGCTTTATTCAGTTGCAGCTTCTTGGCAATAATATAAAGAAGACGCGACAGGACAACACTCGGTGGATGCCATATCTGTGTTTTCAATGGAAAAAAACCTTTCAGTTAACTACTTGCAGGAGAAAGTTTTTGTAGCTGGTGGCCAATTTTTGTACTGTACCATTTTTTGGTTGTATGTTTGGAACAGAAGGTTGAAGCACAGCTTTATTCAGTTGAGGACAACACCAGGCAGGGGCAGACACCTTTAGTAGGCCGGAACAGCCAATTTTTTAAAAAAACAGCAGTTAATAAGAGGCAAAAGGTAGAAGCTCAGCTTTATTCAGTTGAGGACAACACCAGGCAGGGGCAGACACCTTTAGTAGGCCGGAACAGCCAATTTCATTTTTAAAAATCGTAATTTGGAACAGAAGGTTGAAGCACAGCTTTATTCAGTTGAGGACAACACCAGGCAGGGGCAGACACCTTTAGTAGGCCGGAACAGCCAATTTCATTTTTAAAAATCGTAATTTGAAACAGAAGGTTGAAGCACAGCTTTATTCAGTTGAGGACAACACCAGGCAGGGGCAGACACCTTTAGTAGGCCGGAACAGCCAATTTCATTTTTAAAAATTGTAATTTGGAACAGAAGATTGAAGCACAGCTTTATTCAGTTGCAGCTTCTTGGCAATAATATAAAGAAGACGCGACAGGACAACACTCGGTGGATGCCATATCTGTGTTTTCAATGGAAAAAAACCTTTCAGTTAACTACTTGCAGGAGAAAGTTTTTGTAGCTGGTGGCCAATTTTTGTACTGTACCATTTTTTGGTTGTATGTTTGGAACAGAAGGTTGAAGCACAGCTTTATTCAGTTGAGGACAACACCAGGCAGGGGCAGACACCTTTAGTAGGCCGGAACAGCCAATTTTTTTAAAAAACAGCAATTAATAAGAGGCAGAAGGTAGAAGCTCAGCTTTATTCAGTTGAGGACAACACCAGGCAGGGGCAGACACCTTTAGTAGGCCGGAACAGCCAATTTCATTTTTAAAAATCGTAATTTGGAACAGAAGGTTGAAGCACAGCTTTATTCAGTTGAGGACAACACCAGGCAGGGGCAGACACCTTTAGTAGGCTGGAACAGCCAATTTCATTTTTAAAAATCGTAATTTGTAACAGAAGGTTGAAGCACAGCTTTATTCAGTTGAGGACAACACCAGGCAGGGGCAGACACCTTTAGTAGGCCGGAACAGCCAATTTCATTTTTAAAAATTGTAATTTGGACCAGAAGGTTGAAGCACAGCTTTATTCAGTTGAGGACAACACCAGGCAGGGGCAGACACCTTTAGTAGGCCGGAACAGCCAATTTCATTTTTAAAAATCGTAATTTGGAACAGAAGGTTGAAGCACAGCTTTATTCAGTTGCAGCTTCTTGGCAATAATATAAAGAAGACGCGACAGGACAACACTCGGTGGATGCCATATCTGTGTTTTCAATGGAAAAAAACCTTTCAGTTAACTACTTGCAGGAGAAAGTTTTTGTAGCTGGTGGCCAATTTTTGTACTGTACCATTTTTTGGTTGTATGTTTGGAACAGAAGGTTGAAGCACAGCTTTATTCAGTTGAGGACAACACCAGGCAGGGGCAGACACCTTTAGTAGGCCGGAACAGCCAATTTTTTAAAAAAACAGCAGTTAATAAGAGGCAGAAGGTAGAAGCTCAGCTTTATTCAGTTGAGGACAACACCAGGCAGGGGCAGACACCTTTAGTAGGCCGGAACAGCCAATTTCATTTTTAAAAATCGTAATTTGGAACAGAAGGTTGAAGCACAGCTTTATTCAGTTGAGGACAACACCAGGCAGGGGCAGACACCTTTAGTAGGCCGGAACAGCCAATTTCATTTTTAAAAATCGTAATTTGAAACAGAAGGTTGAAGCACAGCTTTATTCAGTTGAGGACAACACCAGGCAGGGGCAGACACCTTTAGTAGGCCGGAACAGCCAATTTCATTTTTAAAAATTGTAATTTGGAACAGAAGATTGAAGCACAGCTTTATTCAGTTGCAGCTTCTTGGCAATAATATAAAGAAGACGCGACAGGACAACACTCGGTGGATGCCATATCTGTGTTTTCAATGGAAAAAAACCTTTCAGTTAACTACTTGCAGGAGAAAGTTTTTGTAGCTGGTGGCCAATTTTTGTACTGTACCATTTTTTGGTTGTATGTTTGGAACAGAAGGTTGAAGCACAGCTTTATTCAGTTGAGGACAACACCAGGCAGGGGCAGACACCTTTAGTAGGCCGGAACAGCCAATTTTTTTAAAAAACAGCAATTAATAAGAGGCAGAAGGTAGAAGCTCAGCTTTATTCAGTTGAGGACAACACCAGGCAGGGGCAGACACCTTTAGTAGGCCGGAACAGCCAATTTCATTTTTAAAAATCGTAATTTGGAACAGAAGGTTGAAGCACAGCTTTATTCAGTTGAGGACAACACCAGGCAGGGGCAGACACCTTTAGTAGGCTGGAACAGCCAATTTCATTTTTAAAAATCGTAATTTGGAACAGAAGGTTGAAGCACAGCTTTATTCAGTTGAGGACAACACCAGGCAGGGGCAGACACCTTTAGTAGGCTGGAACAGCCAATTTCATTTTTAAAAATCGTAATTTGTAACAGAAGGTTGAAGCACAGCTTTATTCAGTTGAGGACAACACCAGGCTGGGGCAGACACCTTTAGTAGGCCGGAACAGCCAATTTCATTTTTAAAAATCGTAATTTGGAACAGAAGGTTGAAGCACAGCTTTATTCAGTTGAGGACAACACCAGGCAGGGGCAGACACCTTTAGTAGGCCGGAACAGCCAATTTCATTTTTAAAAATCGTAATTTGGAACAGAAGGTTGAAGCACAGCTTTATTCAGTTGCAGCTTCTTGGCAATAATATAAAGAAGACGCGACAGGACAACACTCGGTGGATGCCATATCTGTGTTTTCAATGGAAAAAAACCTTTCAGTTAACTACTTGCAGGAGAAAGTTTTTGTAGCTGGTGGCCAATTTTTGTACTGTACCATTTTTTGGTTGTATGTTTGGAACAGAAGGTTGAAGCACAGCTTTATTCAGTTGAGGACAACACCAGGCAGGGGCAGACACCTTTAGTAGGCCGGAACAGCCAATTTTTTAAAAAAACAGCAGTTAATAAGAGGCAGAAGGTAGAAGCTCAGCTTTATTCAGTTGAGGACAACACCAGGCAGGGGCAGACACCTTTAGTAGGCCGGAACAGCCAATTTCATTTTTAAAAATCGTAATTTGGAACAGAAGGTTGAAGCACAGCTTTATTCAGTTGAGGACAACACCAGGCAGGGGCAGACACCTTTAGTAGGCCAGAACAGCCAATTTCATTTTTAAAAATCGTAATTTGGAACAGAAGGTTGAAGCACAGCTTTATTCAGTTGAGGACAACACCAGGCAGGGGCAGACACCTTTAGTAGGCCGGAACAGCCAATTTCATTTTTAAAAATCGTAATTTGGAACAGAAGGTTGAAGCACAGCTTTATTCAGTTGAGGACAACACCAGGCAGGGGCAGACACCTTTAGTAGGCCGGAACAGCCAATTTCATTTTTAAAAATCGTAATTTGGAACAGAAGGTTGAAGCACAGCTTTATTCAGTTGCAGCTTCTTGGCAATAATATAAAGAAGACGCGACAGGACAACACTCGGTGGATGCCATATCTGTGTTTTCAATGGAAAAAAACCTTTCAGTTAACTACTTGCAGGAGAAAGTTTTTGTAGCTGGTGGCCAATTTTTGTACTGTACCAGTTTTTTGTTGTATGTTTGGAACAGAAGGTTGAAGCTCAGCTTTGTTCAGTTGAGGACAACACCAGGGAGGGGCAGACACCTTTAGTAGGCCGGAACAGCCAATTTAAAAAAAAACAGCAGTTAATAAGAGGCAGAAGGTAGAAGCTCAGCTTTATTCAGTTGAGGACAACACCAGGCAGGGCCAGACACCGTTAGTAGGCCGGAACCACCATTTTTTTTTAAAAACAGCAGTTAATCAGAACCAGAAGGTAGAAGCTCAGCTTTATTCAGTTGAGGACAACATGAATTAGGGACTGCAGACAGACTTAGCAGGCTGTCCCCTGTGTGGACCATGCATCCAATACATTAACCCATTGAGCCACAAAGGACACGTAACCTTCCGTGGCCATGCCTACAGGTCCATGTGTCTGTTGTCAGGTGTACCTTTGGACTCACAGATTGACAGAATGCAAGGACAATGCGGTCTTTAACATGCTGGTGGAGGGGTGGGATGGCTTTTCTCGCAAAAGAATTGTCAACTGGGTAGCTCATAGCGTGGTACATCGTAGTCCATCCTGGCTTCATTAATATTAAATAAAATAAAAAAATAGGCTCTATGCACTGTAAAATAGCTTCCAGGGGTACACGGGCAGCAGTGGTCTGGTCAGTGGAGGCCTAGTGGAAGGAGGGACCGCAGACAGGCTTCGAAGGCCTAACATAATAAAATGGGCTGGCTGTAGGCACTTTATAATTGGTTCCAGGGGTACACGGGCAGCAGTGGTCTGGTCAGTGGAGGCCTAGTGGAAGGAGGGACCGCAGACAGGCTTCGAAGGCCTAACATAATAAAATGGGCTGGCTGTAGGCACTTTATAATTGGTTCCAGGGGTACACGGGCAGCAGTGGTCTGGTCAGTGGAGGCCTAGTGGAAGGAGGGACCGGAGACAGGCTTCGAAGGCCTAACATAATAAAATGGGCTGGCTGTAGGCACTTTATAATTGGTTCCAGGGGTACACGGGCAGCAGTGGTCTGGTCAGTGGAGGCCTAGTGGAAGGAGGGACCGCAGACAGGCTTCGAAGGCCTAACATAAAAAAATAAGCTGGCTGTAGGCACTTTATAATTGGTTCCAGGGGTACACGGGCAGCAGTGGTCTGGTCAGTGGAGGCCTAGTGGAAGGAGGGACCGCAGACAGGCTTCGAAGGCCTAACATAATAAAATGGGCTGGCTGTAGGCACTTTATAATTGGTTCCAGGGGTACACGGGCAGCAGTGGTCTGGTCAGTGGAGGCCTAGTGGAAGGAGGGACCGCAGACAGGCTTCGAAGGCCTAACATAATAAAATGGGCTGGCTGTAGGCACTTTATAATTGGTTCCAGGGGTACACGGGCAGCAGTGGTCTGGTCAGTGGAGGCCTAGTGGAAGGAGGGACCGCAAACAGGCTTCGAAGGCCTAACATAATAAAATGGGCTGGCTGTAGGCACTTTATAATTGGTTCCAGGGGTACACGGGCAGCAGTGGCCTGGTCAGTGGAGGCCTAGTCGAAGGAGGGACAGCAGACAGGCTTCGAAGGCCTAACATAATAAAATGGGCTGGCTGTAGGCACTTTATAATTGGTTCCAGGGGTACACGGGCAGCAGTGGTCTGGTTAGTGGAGGCCGATTGTAATGAGTGTCTGCCAGTTAGTAGTCCAAAACAACAAATAAATGTGAATGTCTCGCATTAAAACAAAACAAAAACACTAAAGGGTGCAATCATTAGGTTCAGGGGTGGGATCCTCTGCGTTGTTTCAGACCTAATAATTTAGCGTAAAGTATTTACTGTGGTAAATAGAGGACACTGCCCCTGACTATGTTAAGTACCATCATACATGTTAACACAATGGTATTGTCAGTGGCAGGTATGGAAGGATGTCAGCGCATAGACTAAACATTGGTGGAAGTGTGAGAGATAACTGTGGAAGTGGTAGAGCAATGTTTGACCTGGGGGTGGGTGAACTCTCTTGTGGCCGGCGGTACAGGCCCAGGGCCCCTCATGTTACAACAGTGTGTCTGACGTTGGGTGCGCACCACCACCGCCAGAGACACTTTATTGTACTATGAGGGACCCAGTAGCAATGCCGTCGACCAAAAGCGAGCACACCCAGCTCTTCAGACAAACAGCAGTCTCACGGGTGCTTGCGCCAAGTCGCGATACCAAGGCCCCGTGTGGGGAGTTTGGCCATTTAGTGAGGTGTAAACATGTCGTAGGCTGGACAATCAGCTGCAGAAAATTAGACATTAGAAAAGTAATTCACAGTAGTCCACAGGTAAGAGCTTTTCATAGGAAAGCTAGTTGTCGGCCGGGCAAGGTGGGGCAAAAGATTTCGAAATCCAGTTGTGGTTCATTTTAATGAATGTTAGATCGTCAACATTTTGGGTAGCCAGACGAGTCCTTTTTTCGGTTAATATTGAACCTGCAGCACTGAATACTCTTTCTGATAGGACACTTGCTGCCGGGCAAGCAAGCTCCTGCAATGCATATTCTGCCAATTCTGGCCAGGTGTCTAATTTTGATGCCCAGTAATCAAATGGGAATGACGGTTGAGGGAGAACATCGATAAGGGATGAAAAATAGTTAGTAACCATACTGGACAAATGTTGTCTCCTGTCACTTTCAATTGATGCAGCAGTACCTGTCCTGTCTGCGGTCATAGCAAAATCACTCCACAACCTGGTCAGAAAACCCCTCTGTCCAACGCCACTTCTGATGTGTGCACCCCTAACACTCCTAGTCTGCTGCCCCCTGGAGCTCGTGTGAGAATGATCACGTGCGCTGTGTGCTGGGAATGCCTGAAGCAAACGGTCAACAAGAGTTGATTGTTTGGTTGCTAATATTAGTTCCAAGTTCTCATGTGGCATAATATTTAGCAATTTGCCTTTATAGCGTGGATCAAGGAGGCAGGCCAACCAGTAATCGTCATCGTTCATCATTTTCGTAATGCGTGTGTCCCTTTTTAGGATACGTAAGGCATAATCCGCTATGTGGGCCAAAGTTCCAGTTGTCAAATCTCCGGTTGTGATTGGTTGAGGGGCAGTTTCAGGCAAATCTACGTCACTTGTGTCCCTCAAAAAACCAGAACCCGGCCTTGCCACGCAACCAATTTCCAGTGCCCCCGGGAAAGCTTCCGCATTAAAAATATACTCATCCCCATCATCCTCCTCGTCCTCCACCTCCTCTTCGCCCGCTACCTCGTCCTGTACACTGCCCTGACCAGACAATGGCTGACTGTCATCAAGGCTTTCCTCTTCCTCTGGTGCAGACGCCTGCTCCTTTATGTGCGTCAAACTTTGCATCAGCAGACGCATTAGGGGGATGCTCATGCTTATTACGGCGTTGTCTGCACTAACCAGCCGTGTGCATTCCTCAAAACACTGAAGGACTTGACACATGTCTTGTATCTTGGACCACTGCACACCTGACAACTCCATGTCTGCCATCCTACTGCCTGCCCGTGTATGTGTATCCTCCCACAAAAACATAACAGCCCGCCTCTGTTGGCACAGTCTCTGAAGCATGTGCAGTGTTGAGTTCCACCTTGTTGCAACGTCTATGATTAGGCGATGCTGGGGAAGGTTCAAAGACCGCTGATAGGTCTGCATACGGCTGGCGTGTACAGGCGAACGTCGGATATGTGAGCAAAGTCCACGCACTTTGAGGAGCAGGTCGGAGAACCCAGGATAAGTTTTCAATAAGCACTGCACCACCAGGTTTAAGGTGTGAGCCAGGCAAGGAATGTGTTTCAGTTGGGAAAGGGAGATGGCAGCCATGAAATTCCTTCCGTTATCACTCACTACCTTGCTTGCCTCAAGATCTACTGTGCCCAGCCACGACTGCGTTTCTTGTTGCAAGAACTCGGACAGAACTTCCGCGGTGTGTCTGTTGTCGCCCAAACACTTCATAGCCAATACAGCCTGCTGACGCTTGCCAGTAGCTGGCCCATAATGGGACAACTGGTGTGCAACAGTGTCATCTGCCGATGGAGTGGTTGGCCGACTGCGGTCTGTGGAAGAGCTGTAGCTTCTGCAGGAGGACGAGGAGGAGGAGGAGGAGGGGGTGCGAACGCCTACAGCCAACTGTTTCCTAGACCGTGGGCTAGGCAAAACTGTCCCGAAATTGATGTCCCCTGTGGACCCTGCATCCACCACATTCACCCAGTGTGCCGTGATGGACACATAACGTCCCTGGCCATGCCTACTGGTCCATGCATCTGTAGTCAGGTGCACCTTTGTACTCACAGATTGCCTGAGTGCATGGACAATGCGCTGTTTAACATGCTGGTGCAGGGCTGGGATGGCTTTTCTTGAAAAAAAGTGTCGACTGGGTAGCTCGTATCGTGGTTCAGCGTACTCCATCAGGGCTTTGAAAGCTTCGCTTTCAACTAACCGGTAGGGCATCATCTCTAACGAGATTAGTCTAGCTATGTGGGAGTTAAAACCCTGTGTACGCGGATGCGAGGATAAGTACTTCCTTTTTCTAACCAGAGTCCCATGTAGTGTGAGCTGAACTGGAGAGATGGAGATCGTGGAACTTGCGGGTGTGCCGGTGGACATGGCAGACTGAGAGACGGTTGGAGACGGAATTGTTTCCGCCGGTGCCCTAGATGCAATATTTCCTCCTACAAAACTGGTGATTCCCTGACCCTGACTGCTTTTGGCTGTCAAAGAAACCTGCACAGATACTGCCGGTGGTGCGGAAAATGGTGGCCTTACAGTGACGGAAGGGATGTTGCGTTGCTGACTAGCTTCATTGGCCGAGGGTGCTACAACCTTAAGGGACGTTTGGTAGTTAGTCCAGGCTTGAAAATGCATGGTGGTTAAGTGTCTATGCATGCAACTAGTATTGAGACTTTTCAGATTCTGACCTCTGCTTAAGCTAGTTGAACATTTTTGACAGATGACTTTGCGCTGATCAATTGGATGTTGTTTAAAAAAATGCCAGACTGCACTCTTCCTAGCATCGGATCCCTTTTCAGGGATTGCAGACTGAGCTTTAACCGGATGGCCACGCTGTCCTCCAACAGGTTTTGGCTTTGACACGCGTTTTGGGCCAGATAGGGGCCCGGCAAATGGAACCTGTTGCGATGTTGATGCCTGCTGTGGCCCCTCCTCCACCTCCGCTTCTGAACTACTGCCGCCTGCACCCTGTTCCCCCAATGGCTGCCAATCGGGGTCAACAACCGGGTCATCTATTACCTCCTCTTCGAGCTCGTGTGCAACTTCGTCTGTGTCACTGTGTCGGTCGGTGGTATAACGTTCGTGGCGGGGCAACATAGTCTCATCAGGGTCTGATTGTGGATCAGTACCCTGAGAGGGCAATGTGGTGGTCTGAGTCAAAGGAGCAGCATAGTACTCTGGCTGTGGCTGTGCATCAGTGCACTCCATGTCGGAATCTACTTGTAATGGGCATGGCCTGTTAAGTGTTTCACTTTCTAAGCCAGGGACGGTATGTGTAAAGAGCTCCGTGGAGTAACCCGTTGTGTCGCCTGCTGCATCCTTCTCTCTTGTTGTAGTTTTTGCTGAGGAGGACAAGGAAGCGACTTGTCCCTGACTGTGAACATCCACAAGCGACGCGCTGCTTTTACATTTACCAGTTTCAGAAGAGGAGGCAAAAGAGCTAGAGGCTGAGTCTGCAATGTAAGCCAAAACTTGCTGTTGCTGCTCCGGCTTTAAAAGCGGTTTTCCTACTCCCAGAAAAGAAAGCTTTCGAGGCCTTGTGTAGCCAGACGACGAAACTGGCTCCACAGCTCCAGACTTAGGTGGAATATTTTGATCCCCACGACCACCTGATGCTCCACTACCACTACCATCATTACCAGCTGACAATGAACGCCCACGGCCACGACCTCTTGCACCAGACTTCCTCATTGTTTTAAAAACTTAACCAAAGTAACTTTATTTGTTGCTGTCAAACAACTTACACGGTGAGCTATAACTTCAGTATGATTTCTATATCCCTTAACAGGTTGGTGAGACCACAAGGAAAATCAGGCACAATGTTACACACTCTGTTTTCTGTGGCACCAAATCACAGAGATGACACACACGCAGGACTGTCACTCAAGCACAAATGTCAATATTATTCTCCCACCTATTTTTTTTTTTTTTTTTCTCAGGGAGACTTTAGAAACCAAATAAGATAAAATGTTTTTTTCAGGGACAATTTAGAAACCAAATAATAAAAAAAATAAAAAAAATAAATAGGCTTTCTATGGCCCACAATTTGAGAGAGAGAGGTGGCACACCCAGGAGTCAAGACTGGCACACAAGCTGAAAGGGCAATATTAATCTCCCACTGTTTTTTTATTTATTTTTTTTTTTTTAAGGGAGACTTTAGAAACCAAATAATAAAAAAAAAAAAAAGGCTTTCTATGGCCCACTGAATGAGAGATGGCACACACAGGAGTGGCACACAAGCCCTGACTGAGGCCAATATTTTTCTCCCACTGATTGATGTAGTGTTTTTTTTTAAGGTAGATTTTCGAACCCAAATCAAGGAAAAAAATAAATAGGCTTTCTATGGCCCACTAAGTGAGAGATGGCACACACAGGAGTGGCACACAAGCCCTGACTGAGGCCAATATTTTTCTCCCACTGATTGATGTAGTGTTTTTTTGTTGAGGTAGATTTTAGAACCCAAATCAAGGAAAAAAATAAATAGGCTTTCTATGGCCCACTAAGTGAGAGATGGCACACACAGGAGTGGCACACAAGCCCTGACTGAGGCCAATATTTTTCTCCCACTGATTGATGTAGTGTTTTTTTTTAAGGTAGATTTTCTAACCCAAATCAAGGAAAAAAATAAATAGGCTTTCTATGGCCCACTGAGTGAGAGATGGCACACACAGGAGTGGCACACAAGCCCTGACTGAGGCCAATATTTTTCTCCCACTGATTGATGTAGTGTTTTTTTTAAGGTAGATTTTCTAACCCAAATCAAGGAAAAAAATAAATAGGCTTTCTATGGCCCACTGAGTGAGAGATGGCACACACAGGAGTGGCACACAAGCCCTGACTGAGGCCAATATTTTTCTCCCACTGATTGATGTAGTGTTTTTTTTAAGGTAGATTTTCGAACCCAAATCAAGGAAAAAAATAAATAGGCTTTCTATGGCCCACTAAGTGAGAGATGGCACACACAGGAGTGGCACACAAGCCCTGACTGAGGCCAATATTTTTCTCCCACTGATTGATGTAGTGTTTTTTTCTTGAGGTAGATTTTAGAACCCAAATCAAGCAAAAAAATAAATAGGCTTTCTATGGCCCACAATTTGAGAGAGAGAGGTGGCACACCCAGGAGTCAAGACTGGCACACAAGCTGAAAGGGCAATATTACTCTCCCACTGTTTTTTTATTTATTTATTTTTTTTAAGGGAGACTTTAGAAACCAAATAATAAAAAAAAAAAAAAAAAAAGGCTTTCTATGGCCCACTGAATGAGAGATGGCACACACAGGAGTGGCACACAAGCCCTGACTGAGGCCAATATTTTTCTCCCACTGATTGATGTAGTGTTTTTTTGGTGAGGTAGATTTTAGAACCCAAATCAAGGAAAAAAATAAATAGGCTTTCTATGGCCCACTCAGTGAGAGATGGCACACACAGGGATGGCACTCTAGCAGAAATGCAAATCTTAATCTCCCACAAAAAAAAAACAAAAAAAAAAAACAGGGACTGTCCTACAATTACTTTCTCCCTGCAGTAATCTCAGCCAGGTATGGCAGGCAGCAACAGGAGTGGACTGATGCACAAATTAAAAAAAAGTGTGGACAAACAAAAAAGATAGCTGTGCAGAAAGGAAGGAACAAGAGGATATGTGCTTTGAAAAAAGCAGTTGGTTTCCACAGTGGCGTACACACAGCAATACAGCTATCACGGAGCCTTCTAGGGCAGCCCAATGAGCTACAGCGCTGAGAGAAAAAAAAATAAAAAATGTAGCTTCCACTGTCCCTGCACACCGAAGGTGGTGTTGGACAGTGGAAATCGCTACAGCACAAGCGGTTTGGTGGTTAGTGGACCCTGCCTAAAGCTATCCCTGCTTCTGACGAAGCGGCAGCAAGTTCTCCCTAAGCTCAGATCAGCAGCAGTGAGATGGCGGTCGGCGGGAACGCCCCTTTATAGCCCCTGTGACGCCGCAGACAGCAAGCCAATCACTGCAATGCCCTTCTCTAAGATGGTGGGGACCAGGACCTATGTCATCACGCTGCCCACACTCTGCGTTCACCTTCATTGGCTGAGAAATGGCGCTTTTCGCGTCATTGAAAAGCGACTTTGGCGCGAAAGTCGCGTACCGCATGGCCGACAAGCACAGGGGTCGGATCGGGTTTCATGAGACGCCGACTTAGCCAACAGTCGGCGACTTTTGAAAATGAACGACCCGTTTCGCTCAACCCTATTCTGTACTAAATATTAAGTTCCGTATCTATTGTATCAAATACTTATTTCATTCAATAAAATGCTAGTTAATTATGGTTTTTCATTTTTAGATTCTGTCTCTCACAGTTGAAGTGAACCTACTAGTAATGGGCAAGCACTAAAATGCTAGGGTGCTCGTTGCTCTGGTCGAGCAAATTGGAATACCCTGTTACTCGACCCAGGCACCGAGCCCAATGTAAGTCTATGGGAAGCCCGAGCATTTTTATCGCAATCCTCCCCAGGGGTTCTTTTAAGGTCTAAAAACGTCTGAAAATGATGGAAACACTGCTCAAATGACACAGGAACATTATGAGGATCGCCCCTGGAAGCATTTCTGATTCCTAGGTCACAGCTGTAAGCAATGTTGTCAGAGTTTCACGCCATTTTTAATGGTGCACCAAAAAACATACAAAAACGAAACCAAAATGGATTTTGTTGGGAAATATGCTAAGGCACATCCTTTCCAGGTTAATAACTTGTATATAAGGCAAAATAATTAACCCCAGACCAAAATGTTCCTCCACCATTTGGGCTATGTTCACACGCAACGTTTTTGATGCGTTTTTCAACTTTAAGGTTGCTTTCAACCAATACAAATGCATTCACTGGGAAATGTTATTGCAACATTTAACAACCCTAGCTGGCCATGTGGTGAGTGACACATAAGGAGACACATCTTGTTTTGTTTATGAAAGAGGGACTCAAAGTCACAAAGCCTATTTTTAGTGGGGCATCAGGCAGCATTAATATTCTTAAAGGGCCATTATTAAACAGTGGGTCTCCTATGCTGTTATAGCCTATGCAGTGAGTGGCTGGGCTGCCAAAAATTACAACGCACCCCAATGCCCCTTTCACGAGAGGTACAGGAGGGCTTCCTGAAAAAAGTTGCATTGAATGCAAGGCCTGCCTTGCTATCAAGTCACATGCACCCCAATAAGCCTTTGAACCCAGGTACTGGATGGCCACAGGAAAACCCACTTCACATTCTTCAGTCGGTCCTGCCATACCGTTTCCTTATGCATTGAATGCAAGGGCCACCTTGACCCAAATTTGCATGCACCCCAATCCCTCCTTGGAAGAAACATGTAGGAGGGCCTCATAAAAAAAACTGTCCCATTACGAAGGAGTGGGTCTCCTAGACTGTTAATGCTCATACAATAAGTGTATGGGCTGACAAACATTTCCCCATGGGGGGTACATTTAAACATTTTTTTTATGGGGATCATAGATACCTTTTCCAAAAAATAGACTGGCTCTAGCAGCATAGAACATGTTCACCCTGGTGTTCTAGTGGCGGTGGATGATGAGACGTGGAGTAAGGCATCTTTAAAAAATAGGCCCAATTTAAAGGAGCCTGTCTCCTAGACTCATAATGCCCATACACTACGTGCATGGGCTGACAAACATTTCCCCCTAGGGGAGTAAAAAAAATTTTTGTTTCAAATTGGTAACGGGCATCATAAAAACACCCTTGCACAAAAATTGAGTGAATTTTGCATCACAGAATAAGTTCACCCTGTGTTATAGTGGTTGTGGATGATGAGGATGACGATAAGGAGAAGGATAACACCAAATACACAAAATCAGGAAGCGTATACCATTGTGTGGTTGTGAAGAGGTGCTTGAGAATAAACCTCCCCAAAAAAGACAGTGTATTTGAGGTTATGTTTCGCTGTTTTCATTCAGTGGTGTACAGAAGTCTTGCCCAATCCAGCCTTTGTTCATTTTTAAAGGAGTCAGCCTGTCAGCATTTTCAGTTGACAGGCGGAAGCGCTTATCAGTTATAATTCCGCCAGCAGCACTAAATACCCGATCTGACAGAACGCTAGCAGCAGGGCAGACCAGGACCTCCAAGGCATAGAGAGACAGTTCATGCCACGTGTCCAGCTTGGATACCCAATAATTAAAAGGCCCAAAGGAATCACGGAGAATGTTTGTACAATCAGCAACATACTCCCTCAGCATCTTGGGGACATCACACACCAGTCGGTGAGCTCGAAGCTGCAAATGCTACTGAAGCATGGTAAGGGTGGCTGAAGCTGTAGCTGACTTTCTAAAATGGGTAGACAGGCAGTGTACTTTTACTAGCAGATCTGGCTGCTCTGGGTAGCTTTTGAAACAAAACATTGAATGACAAGGTTAAGCACATGGGACAGACAAGGTACGTGTGTGAGCTCACCTTGCCTCAGAGCCACCAACAGGTTCCAGCCATTGTCACACATGACCATGCCTGGCTGTAGGTTCAGCTTTGTCAGCCAAAAATCTGATTGCTCTTTCAGCGCTGTCCACAACTCTTCAGTATTGTGCGGTTTGTCACCTAAGCAGATTAGCTTCAGCACAGCCTGTTGCCATTTGGCTGAGGCAGTGCTGCTTCCAGCTTCTGATTGATGTGCTCATTTCAGAGATGTAGGCTGAAGAGGAGGAGGACGACGAGGTGCAGGAGCTGTAGATTGTGGGGGCAACCCTGATTGACGTAGGGCCCGCAATCCTTGGTGTAGGGTGGATGTGTTCCATCCCAAGGTCTGATTGTGTCACGGATTCCACTATGTTAACCCAGTGTGCCATCAGTGAGATGCACCATCCCTGCCCACAAACACTTGTCCACGTGTCCGTGGTTAGGTCGGCTTTCCCAGTAACAGCATTGTTGAGGGCACGGATAATGTTGTGGGACATATACTGGTGTAATGCCGGTACGGCACAGCGGGAGAAATAGTGGCGACTGGGGACCGAGTATCTTGGGACGGCCGCTGCCATCAGGTTGTGGAAAGCTTCCATCTCAACGAGCCTAAAAGCAACATTTTGAGCGCAAGCAGCAAGCAGACGCGAAATGTGAGAATTTAGTACTGTGGCCTGTGGGGCGTTGGCTTTATATTTCCGCTTGAGTTCTAATGACTGGGGTATAGACAACTGAAGGCTGCGCTTGGACAAGGACATGGACAGGCTTGATAATTGTGCTAGTTGACTGTGGGCAACAATAGCTACAGGGCA
Organism: Ranitomeya variabilis; assembly: GCF_051348905.1. Taxonomy (NCBI): domain Eukaryota; kingdom Metazoa; phylum Chordata; class Amphibia; order Anura; family Dendrobatidae; genus Ranitomeya; species Ranitomeya variabilis. Next base: position 612,629,446 of record NC_135234.1, read on the forward strand.
TGAGGCATCTTCGCATGCACCGTGGACTGGGGATTGGCTTGGATGCAAAACAGTGGAAGAAGCAGTGGTGTCACCTGCAGACAATGTTCCTGGAGCCTGGGGTTCAGCCCACAAAGTCGGGTGCTTTGCTGCCATGTGCCTGATCATGCTGGTGGTGATCAGGCTGGTAGTTTTGCTACCCCTGCTGATGCGGGCATCGCAGGTGCTGCAAATGGCCTGTTTGGGGTTATCGTCAGAGTCTTTAAAAAATAACCAGACTTGGGAAAATCTAACATTTGGAATGGCAACTTTCCTCATGTTGGTGTTACAGGAAACAGATGCACGCCTGTCTGCGGCCACCACATTGCTTCTTCTTCCTGTTGGGGTGCTATGCCTCCTTCCCCATGTGTGCTACTGTCCTCGCTCTGCATGTCCTCCTACCGGGCATTGCAAGTGAAAGATTTTCTGATAAACTTCCGATGAAATCAGATTCTGTGTGAGACCACACCGATCCAGCGCAGCCGGACATGTTTCAGATCACTGATCTCCGGTCATGGCACAGAGATGCAGGCGGCTCTCAGGACACCATTCTGTGCTGAGCATTTCAAGTGAAAGATTTTCTGATGTATAGAACAAATGTAGCAGACAGACAAAAAACTGGAATGTATTCCTGAAAAGCAAGGATTTGGACACCACAGATAGACTGAACATCTGACTGAGATAACAGACTGTTTCAATATGTGGCCTGAGTTTTTAAAAAAAAATTAAACACAAATTACTGTACAGAACAATGGTGGCAGACAGACAAAACACTGGAATTTATGCCTGAAAAGCAAGAATTTGGACACCACGGGTAGACGGGCGTCTGACTGAGATAACAGATTGTATGCCCCCTACAAGGTCATTAATAAATATGTAAAAAAAAAAGAAGTGTGCCTAATACTGACCCCTGTGGTACCCCACTGCTAGCCACAACCCAGTCCGAGTGTGCTCCATTAATTACCACCTTTTGTTATCTATCCCTGAACCAGCTCTTAACCCACTTATACATGTTTTCCCCCATCCCCATTGTTCTCATTTTATGTATCAACCTTTTGTGTCGCACCGCATCAAAAGCTTTTGAAAAGTCCATATACACTAGGTCCACTGCGTTCCTTTGGTCCAGTCCGGAACTTACCTCTTCATAGAAACTGATCAGATTAGTCTGACAGGAACGGTCCATGGTAAACCCATGTTGATATTGGATCATGAGGTTATTCCTCTTCAGATACTCCAGCATAGCATCTCTTAGAATACCCTCCAGGATTTTACCCACAGTAGAGGTTAAGCTTACTGGCCTATAATTTCCAAGTTCAGTTTGTGCCCCTTTTTTGAATATTGGCACCACATTTGCTATATGTCAGTCCTGTGGTACAGACCCTGTTATTATTGAATCTTTAAAGATTAAAAATAATGGTCTATCAATGACTGTACTTAATTCCTGTAGTACTCGGGGGTGTATCCCATCTGGGCCCGAAGATTTATCAATTTTATTGAATTTTATACACCGCCGTACTTCCTGCTGGGTAAAGCAGGTGACATTTAATGAGGAATTTTTGTTATCACTAGTCATTTTGTCTGCTATGGGATTTTCTTGTCTAAATACTGTTGAAAATAATTCATTTAGCATATTGACTTTTTCCTCATCCTCATCCACCATTTCACCCAGACTATTTTTAAGGGGGCCAACACTATCATTTTTTAGTTTCTTACTATTTATGTAGTTAAAGAATATTTTGGGATTATTTTTACTCTCTCTGGCAATGAGTCTCTCTGTCTCAATCTTTGCAGCCTTGATTTGCTTTTTATAGAAGTTATTTCATTTTCTGTATTTATTTAATGCCTCATCACTACCTACTTGTTTTAATTCTCTAAATGCTTTCTTTTTGTCACTTATTGCGCCCCTTACAGCTTTATTTAGCCATATTGGTTTTCTCCTGTTTCTAGTATGTTTATTCCCTTATTATTATTATTATTATTTATTTATATAGCACCATTAATTCCATGGTGCTGTACATGAGAAGGGGTTACATCAAAATACAAATATCACTTACAGTAAACAAAACTAACAATGACAGACTGGTACAGAGGGAAGAGGACCCTGACCTTGCGGGCTTACATTCTACAGGATTATGGGGAAGGAGACAGTAGGTCGAGGGCTGCAGTAGCTCCAATGGTGTTGAGGTGGCTCTGTGGTCTTTACAGGCTGTAAGCTTCTTTGAAGAGATGGGTTTTCAGGTTTCTTTTGAAGGATCCACAAGTAGTGGATGGTATACTGGTTTATACTGTGCACGGGTTCTAGTCAGGATACTAATAAACGTCTCCCATTTTAATTATGTATTTTTATGTCTCAGGATATCGTCCCAGTTAATTGCACCCAGGTCATCTCTCATCCTTTGGAAATTTGCCCTCCTGAAGTTTAGTGTCCTTGTAACCCCTCTACTACACATCTTATTAAAGGATACATGAAAACTTATTATTTTGTGATCACTATTACCCAAGTGACCCCCAACCCTTATATTTGATATGGCCTGTTGGTTAATATTAGGTCTAGCAGTGCCCCCCTTCTTATTGGGTCCTGGACAAGTTGTGAAAGGTAATTGTCTCTGATAATTGTCAAAAACCGATTACCTTTGCAGGAACTGGAGGTTTCTGTTTCCCAATGTATTTCAGTGTAGTTGAAGTCCCCCATAATCATGACTTCTCCTTGAGTCGCAGCTTGATTTATTTGCTTGACGAGGATATTCTCTGTTGCTTCCATTATTTTTGGGGACTTATAACAAACCCCTATCAGTAATTTATTATTTTTCCCCCTCCCCTTATCACCACTCACAGGGACTGTACATTTTCATTAGATTCACCTATATTATCACGCAGGATGGGTTTTAAGGATGATTTTACATATTGATGCAGCGCCCCAGAGTCCTGGTCGTTTCAGTACTGTGGCTCCGCCGCTAAGGGGGGCTATGGTACGTCTGATGGCACTGAAGGAGTTCATCTGAGCAGGTATCACAGACACCAATACATTTCACAGTCTGGCCTCCAGGGGATGCTAAGGGTTCTATTTATTAGGCCACTCCTCGCAGTCTGGTAAAACTGGGGGTTAGGCAGGAAGTTAGACAGAAAGCTGACTGGGTTGGAACCAGGCAACACCTTGTGGCAGAGGGTGTTGTAGGGGAAGATTCAGAGGGGTCCCTGTCAGGGGTGGGATCCTGACAGAGGCCTAGCGAACAGAGAGAACGTTACGGGACCGCGCCTGCACGATATAGCGGCGGTACCCCAAGAAAGGATAAGAAGCGAGATTTATTGTGCTGAGTGAGAAACGAGATCAACGCAACAAGGAGAATACCAGTAGGAGTCGTGCTGTAAGACGAGGCAACATCCTATTGAGGCGCATAACCGGTGGCCGGAACGCCGAGGAAGTATAGAGCTCCAAGCCAAACTTCAAATCTACGGCAGGACAGTCAGTTACAGGCGGGCTGTCTCACCCAGACCCAGGAAGACACAGGGGGGTAACAACAGGAGTGGGGTGACGCAAGAGTCCCGGAAGAGCTCCGAGCCTCCCGTCATATGGGTGCGTCCTAACCGTAAGATCAGGGGGACGTAGAGGGAGAACATCAGAATTGAGTTGTGAGGGAACACGAGAAACAGACACAACAGTTGTGGGGTACTATCCCGTAAGCACAGCAGGGGAGGACCACAACACAAGCGCAGGAAGGTAGGCACAGATTTCCACCTGCAAAGGGAACTCTGGAGGTGCCATCGGACCGGCCGGACTTGCGCAGCCCTGTTAACCGTATTCCGGATTGAGGACTCAGAAGCCTTCAGTAAAGAGGTAAAGAGACTGCAACCTGGTGTCCTCGTTATTGACCGTGACCGGCACTACACCGCACCATAACCTCAGCACCATACCACATCTATTATTGTACGCCCCTCAGCAGGGTCACGGACCGGGTCTAGCCACCGTGACAACCCCAGCGCAGAGACTCAGAGGCCCGGTACCGGGTACCCCTCGGCCCTGCGGCAGTGGGGGCGCTACATAGACACACACCTCCCCTTCGCTTATCTGTATGGTCATTTCTGAACAGACTATAGCCCTGTAAGTTAACAGCCCAGTCATGGCTCTCCTCCAGCCATGTTTCAGATATCACCACCATATCATAATTATGCTCCCACAAAATTAATTCTAATTCCTCCATTTTGTTGGCGAGGCTTCTGGCATTAGTATACATGCACTTTATGTATCTCTCTGTACCTCTATTCTTTCTCAAATTGTTAACTGTTCTAACCCCACCCCCCATGCCACCCCCACCCTTACTTTCTTTATTTGTGCCCAGGTCACTATCTGCACTATCTTCCCCTCCTATAAAATGAATACCCTCCTCCCCCAATCCCTAGTTTAAACACTCCTCCAATCTTCTAACCATTTTCTCCCCCAGCACAGCTGCACCTTCCCCATTGAGGTGTAGCTCATCCCTAGCATAGAACCTGTAGCCAACTAATAAGTCAGTCCAGTTCCCCAGGAACCCAAACCCTTCCTTCCTACACCAATTCCTGAGCCACTTATTATCCTCCCTAATCTCCCATTGCCTCTCTGGCGTGGCACGTGGTACAGGTAGTATTTCAGAAAATACCACCTTGGAGGTCCTTGCTTTAAGCTTGCAGCCTAATTTCCTGAAATCGTTTTTAAGGACCTTCCATTTACCTCTAACTTTGTCATTTGTGCCAATCTGCACCATGACTGCTGGGTCCTCACCAGTCCCTCCCAGTAATCTGTCAACCCGATCAGCAATATGTCGGACTCAAGCACCAGGAAGGCAGCAAACTGTTCGATGATCCCTATCTTTATGTCAGATTGCCCTATCTGTTCCCCTAATAATTGAGTCCCCCACTACCAGCCCCTATCTGTCCTGCCCTGCTCTCTTATTTCCCTCCTTACTGTAGCAGCCACTCCTCTGGCTTTCAGAGGACATACCTGGCTCCAGCAGTGCTACCCCTGTACTGGCACCCCCTCATCTGCCAACTTAGCAAACTTATTAGGGTGTGTCAGATCAGGACTAGCCTCCCTGGCACTCTTCCTTCTACCCCACTTTCTAACTGTTACCCAGCTTGCTTCTCCACTGTCCTGCAGCTCCATCCTACCATTTTCCCTCTCATCTATCCCACTGAGCATCTGCTCAGTGAGCAGAAGACTCCTTTCCATATTGTCAATGGATCTCAGTGTACCCAGCTGCACATTTAGGCCATGTGCACACGTTCAGTATTTTTCGCGTTTTTTTTTGCGTTTTTTCGCTATAAAAACGTGATAAAAACGCGAAAAAAACGCTAACATATGCCTCCTATTATTTACAGTGTATTCCCCATTTTTTGTGCAAATGTTGCCTTTTTTTCCGCGAAAAAATCGCATCGCGGAAAAAAAGCAACATGTTTATTAAAATGCGGAATTGCGGGGATTCCGCACACCTAGGAGTGCATTGATCTGCTTACTTCCCGCACGGGGCTGTGCACACCATGCGGGAAGTAAGCAGATTATGTGCGGTTGGTACCCAGGGTGGAGGAGAGGAGACTCTCCTCCACGGACTGGGCACCATATAATTGGTCAAAAAAAAAAATTAAAATGAAAAATAATCATATACTCACCTTCGATGGCCTCCGGAGTCTTCCCGCCTCTCAGGTGCATGCTGCCGCTTCGGTTCCTATAGCTGGTGTGCAGTGAAGGACCTGCGATGACGTCGCGGTCTTGTGATTGGTCGCGAGACCGGTCATGTGACCGCTCACGTGACAGCGACGTCATGGAAGGTCCTGAACCACACCGGCATCTATAGGAACGGACGCCGCTGAGGAGATCCGCTGTCTGCAGGTGAGTATAACCATTTTTTTTATTTTTTTTATTATTTTTAAACATTCTATCTTTTACTATTGATGCTGCATAAGCAGCATCTATAGTAAAAAGTTGGTCACACTTGTCAAACACTATGTTTGACAAGTGTGACCAACCTGTCAGTCAGTTTTCCAAGCGATGCTACAGATCGCTTGGAAAACTTTAGCATTCTGCAAGCTAATTACGCTTGCAGAATGCTAAAAAAAACGCAAAAAAACTGGAAAAAAAACGCAAAAAAAAAAATGTGGATTTCTTGCAGAAAATTTCCGGTTTTCTTCAGGAAATTTCTGCAAGAAATCCGGACGTGTGCACATACCCTAAGATCCAGTATCTGGGCCTCTAAATGCACAACGTGCTCACATCTCGCACAGCAGTATGCACCCTCGACTGGATGTTCAAGGACTGCATACATGTGGCAAGATGTGCACTGGATGGCATTAACAATAGTGGAGCACATTTCCTAATGGGGATTGCATCAGACAGAAAAGTTAAATAAAAATAAATGCAAAGTATTAATAAAATACAGATAGCAATTCAGTAATTCCTCCCTTGGTAACTCCCTGAATCCAAAGTCACTGAATCACAAGTCACACACTTACCACCATTTGCACTTACGCTCCGGTCACACTCAGCTCGTTCACACTCGCTAAGCAGAAGATTTAAAGAGATTTGTTTTTTCTTTTTTCCCTCAGCAGCAATCCACCCTGCTGTTCAATGCACTTCCAAAAGGACTTGAGCCCCAACCAGCTGCCCCTTATAAACCCTTATTTATGAGCCCCCACCCTAAATTAACCCCTTGTGAATATAGCTACACCTCAATATTTCAAATAAGAGATTAATCCTGTAGAGAGAAAAAAATTGGTTAAAAAATCCCCCCAAAAATTGGACAGGTAGAAAAACACTCAGCTGTTCACAATTCAGCAACTCACACCAACTCACAGAGGTATTTGTTAAAGGTTTTCCAAATACCTCTTCACTGAATCACTAGTGTTGAGCAATACCGTCCGATACTTGAAAGTATCGGTATCGGAAAGTATCGGCCGATACCGGCAAAGTATCGGATCTAATCCGATACCGATACCCGATACCAATACAAGTCAATGGGACTCAAGTATCGGACGGTATTCCTGATGATTCCCAGGGTCTGAAGGAGAGGAAACTCTCCTTCAGGCCCTGGGATCCATATTAATGTGTAAAATAAAGAATTAAAATAAAAAATATTGCTATACTCACCTCTCCGACACAGCCTGGACCTCACCGAGGGAACCGGCAGCGTTGTTTGCTTAAAATGCGCGCGTTTCCTGCCTCCCGCGACGTCACGGCTTCTGATTGGTCGCGTGCCGCCCATGTGGCCGCGACGCGACCAATCACAGCAAGCCGTGACGTAATTTTGAGGTCCTGGAAGCTTAATTCTAGGCATTCAGGATTTTAAAATTACGTCTCAGCTTGTGATTGGTCGCGTCGCGGTCACATGGGCGGCACGCAACCAATCACAAGCCGTGACGTAATTTTAAAATGCGCGCGTGTCCTGCCTCCCGTGACGTCACGGCTTGTGATTGGTCGCGTCGCCCATGTGACCGCGACGCGACCAATCACAAGCCGGAACGTAATTTTAAAATCCTGAATGCCTAGAATTAAGCTTCCAGGACCTCAAAATTACGTCACGGCTTGCTGTGATTGGTCGCGTCGTGGCCACATGGGCGGCACGTGACCAATCAGAAGCCGTGACGTCGCGGGAGGCAGGAAACGCGCGCATTTTAAGCAAACAACGCTGCCGGTTCCCTCGGTGAGGTCCAGGCTGCGTCGGAGAGGTGAGTATAGCAATATTTTTTATTTTAATTCTTTATTTTACACATTAATGTTGTATTTTACACATTAATGTTGTTTCGATACCGATACCCGATACCACAAAAGTATCGGATCTCGGTATCGGAATTCCGATACCCGCAAGTATCGGCCGATACCCGATACTTGCGGTATCGGAATGCTCAACACTATGAATCACAAGTCACACACATACCACTGTTCGCACTTACGCTCCGGTCACACTCAGCTCGTTCACACTCGCTAAGCAGAAGATTTAAAGAGATTTTTTTTTTCCTTTTTTCCCTCAGCAGCAATCCACCATGCTGTTCAATGCACTTCCAAAATGTAGGACTTCAATGTAGGACAGCCACTTAGGAGGGAGTTTCATAGCATGTATAAAAGCAGAGACAGGGAATGCAGCAGTTATTTTGTGGAGAATCTTCATAGTGACTTGATGTCACAGCTCACAGCTTAGCCATAGAAATGGTAAAAATAGGCCATTCAACACTTAAAGCACCATGCCAGCATTTTTTTCAGCACTGGAGTGGTGCTTTAAATGTAATTCCCTGTCATATACTCAGCGTATGGCGTCTTCACCATTTTTGGATGCTGCTCCAATACGACAAGGCCACCTTGTGAGAACAGCTTCTGACTGGCTGGAAGTCAGAAGCTACGTCACAAACTCTCAATGCAAATTGATAAGAGTCAGGCCAATGCTCCCATATACCTGTATTTAAAAGCGACCTTCACGTAGCTCTATGAAAAACTGTAATTGCTGACTGGTCAGTTTTCGACGGAGACCGATGGGAGTAACGCTGGAAAACCATGAAGGCGGCAGCAGGTGAGTATGAGACAACAGGCAGGGGAATTCCAATTAAAACACCACTCCAGCGGTGCAATAAAAAAAACTGCTGGAGTGATGCGTTAAGAAACTACAAATAGTGTGTGACAAAACAACAGCAAAAACGATTAGTGTGTGAGGAAAGGAGACTAGTGTCATAGACATTTTTCAGGACAATTGTACTTTCGAATATCTGCAAATTAAGTCGCTGTGAATCTAATTTCCTTTGAAAATTTGACGAATCTGGACAATTTGAATTTACAAAATTAGCTTATTTTTAGAGAACATTCTTAACGGATGAAAAGGCAATATCAAACCCATAACTTGGGATTTTCCCATGGCCTTAACAACCCTTTGGAGCATAAGACATCAGTATTATAAATGACACATTATAGGTGGGCTGAAGAGCTTCACGCTGCATCTCATATCATGGAATTGTTTTTTCTGCAATGCTTCACTATATTAATATGACCCCAACTGGTGCTTCACTTTAATAAACTAAATTCTAAAGTTGCTTAGAAATATTTCCCGTGTCATTACTAATTTTTATGCATCATGCATTTCCAAGATGAATGGCCATTATGCAAATCCCTGAATTACACTCCCAGCTGCCTGAATTTCCTTCTGCTAATTACTGTTGACATGGATTTAATAAGCTATCAGAATGAATGGCCGTAATCTGCATGGTATTGTTTGTTGTGTACATGACAAATTATTTTGAGCTTCCAAAATTCTAATGAGAAAACTAATACGCACGCAGGTCATCGGATTAAGTGGCTGCTTCACTAGGAATGTAAAGTCTTTCTATTTCGGGGGGGGGGGGGGGGAATCTGGTTTCTAGAAGTTTGGAATTGATAGTTAACTTGCATGTTTGTATTTTTACTTTATAATTTTTTTGTCTGTGCAATAATATTGAAAAAAGTCACAGAGAAAAAAGCAGAGATGTTTACCTGCTGAAGCCTCCAACCAAATGCACCAGCAGGGTGCAGCAGACCCGATTAATGATGGCAGCACACAAGTGTAAAAAATACAGATGAAACAACCACTTTCAGTCCAGTGTTGGCTGTTTGGTATTAGTGCATAAAAAGATAAGAGATAATAGTCTGTTTGTGGCATTATTCACACAGGCAATGCAGAGCATCTGGTTTACGGCCTATTGCTAACGCACATACAGGCGGGCCACCCAGTGCTACAAAATGCATGCTATGCGAATAGAGGCCAACAGTTTACAGAGCCATCTTGGTCCGACTGCACCCTGCAATACCTTACATACATTGATATGTGTTTTTTTTTTTGCACTTTATCTAGCAGGGTGCAGTCGGACCAAGATGGCTCTGTAAACTGTAGGCCTCTGTTCACACAGCATGCATTTTGTAGCACTGGATGGCTTGCATATATGTGCGTTAGCAATAGGCCGTAAACCAGATGCTCTGCATTGCCTGTGTGAACAATGCCACAAGCAGAATATTATCTCTTATCTTTTTATGCACTAATGCATAAACAGCCAATACTGGATTGAAAGTGGTTGTTTCATCGGTATTTTTTGCACTTGTGTGTTTGCACAATTAATCAGGTCTGCTGCACCCTGCTAGTGCATTTGGTTGGAGGCTTCAGCAGGTAATCATCTCTGCTTTTTTCTCTGTGACTTTTTTCAATATTTTGGAGGATTTCTAAGTCCTCTTTTTGTGTCGGTGAGCTTCTGTGCAATAATATCCTTAATTTTTTGTAATTGAAAATGGTGCAGATTTTATAAATTTGTACATCATATTCTTAAAAATGATAAATCATAATAATGTAAACCTGCTAATAATAAAATGTTTTCGGACACAGTGCAGTGGTGAATTACTTTCTTTCCAAAGTGACTTTCTAGGTTATACTAATTTGCTGATTTTTCAATGAACCTTTAAAGACTAAGATTAAACCATTGTTTTATTTTTTTTTTTTCAAAAAAGAATTGCAAAAGTGAAAAGATATTTTACTAAATTATTTTTTATCAGAGAAATCTGCATCTTTCTCATCATGGATTCAGCTTTCACTCTCAGTTCATGGTTAAAATTTGTATTCAGTGAAGACAGTTTTCCCATTACTTAAATAGGAGATTGCAGTTAGTGCGTAGAAAGTTCTATGGAGGGGAGGGAGGGTAGCTAGAGACCAACAAAGACATTCTGCTGCAAGTTCTCCTAAAATGAGTTACAATTTAATGGGGTTGTCTCATGATGTAGTTTCAGGACCTCACTGCTCCAGTCCCCTGGCTTCCTGCTTTGCCTTAGGTGCTGTGTCCTGAAGATGGACAGTTCAGATCAGCTGCATATTTATGCCATTGGTCTGACTTGTGCTCTCTCTCAGGCTTCTAGCAGACTCAGATTTGCCTTTCCAGCATGGAAGAACTACTGGGCCATTGAGTCTGGTCAGATCCAACAATGCAGCCAGCTTCAGAGCAGCATAAGCAGGTTGCAAAGCATTTAACTCACTTGTGTTGCGTGCTGCATGCTCCTTAGGCTACTTTCACACTAGCGTCGCTTACTGTACATTGCAATGCATCATTTTGGAGAAAAAACGCATCCTGCAAAGTTGCCCGTAGGATGCTTTTTTCTCCATAGACTTGCATTAGCGACGCATTGCGACGTATAGCCACACATCGCATCCGTCGTGCGACGGATGCGTCGTGTTTTGGCGGACCGTCGGCACAAAAAAAGTTACATGTAACTTTTTTTGTGCGTCGTGTCCGCCATTTCCGACCGCGCATGCACGGCCGGAACTCCGCCCCCTTCTCCCCGTACCTTGCAATGGGGCAGCAGATGCGTTGAAAAACTGCATCCGCTGCCCCTGTTGTGCTTTTATTTCACAGCATGCGTCGGTACGTCAGGCCGATGCACTGCGACGGGTCCGTACCGACGCTAGTGTGAAAGTAGCCTTACCTAGGTAACCCGGCAGGCTGGGGTGGCAGGGTGGCAGGGTGGCTGGTAACCAAGGCAATGAGCTATACTCTAAAAACTAAAAATCAATACATTCTTGAGCACAGAGACAATTTTTTAATAAGGGATACATTTCAAATTAGCATTTTTTTTAGGCACTTTGCAATTTTAAGCATTTATTAACTGGAAGCAACCCTTTTAAGATATCTTCAATGGAAGTAAAGCAACTGTGTAATGGATCTTGGTGGGAAAAAAATCCTGGATCCGAGAAAGGACAGTTTGTTTGTAATCTGTAACCATGTAGACACTTAGGTTGGCATGAGAGCTGTATTCACAAACTAGTACACAAGACTATTTGCAAAGCTGTGTTGATTATCATGCAATGCAGCAAAAAAAGTGATTGCAAAAGTGCACAGTGGCATGTAAAAGTTTGGGCACCCTTGGTCAAAATTACATCACCTGGCACATAAATCTCCAAGGGTGCACAAACTTTTGCATTGGCCTATTTTTCTTCTTTCTGTAATTCTTACAATGTAAAAGATGAATATATATATATATATATATATATATATATATATATATATATATGTATTTCCCTAAAATGCTAAGGAAATGTTTCATCTTTAACTCTAGGCCTTTTAAAGATAATTTCATCTTCAACTTGCTTAACTGTTCACAATAACAGTAATTTTTACCCGGGGTGCCAAAACTTTTACATGCCACTGTACATATTTGCTAAGGTTTATGCCCACAGAAAGGTAATGATACACACCATTAAGAAAAAATGTATGCTATTTACTGAACTTACATGTGCGTATATTCACTTGCATTAGGTTTTGTCAAAAAAATAATTTCTGTAAGTCCTGGTCAGATTTATTTGTCAGTCTCAGAAATCTCTGCAACATATCTTCAATGAGTAAACATACCCTTCAAGAGGTTTTCCATTACAATGATATTGATAACGTTAAGTATCCTAAAAATAGGTGTTCAATGTCAGATTGGTTGGGGGTCCAGCACCCAGCATCTCCTCTGATCAACTGCACCAGCTCTGGCAGGATGTAAGCAGTGTATGTTGCGGAACACCGCGATCCCTTTCTCGGATTTTTAGTGGCAACTTCCAGGTACTGCAGATCAGCTCCTATACATTTGTAACCACATATGTAAAAATCCTTCTTTTCTCTGCGAAATGTAGACTTTAAAGTCTTCCCTGAATTCTCAGAAGTCTACCATATATTAAAAGAATGGACATGAACATGTGAGGTGAAGCAGAATCTCTTCACTGAGTAGCAAGGTCAATCATTAATCAGACTACAGAAATGTATAAATCACAGAGCGCTGTGCACCTGTTGAATAATTTCACTGCCATCATTTTATGGTTACAGTCAGTTGAGTTTCTTAGGAGCTTAAACAATCAATCTACCAGTGCACAGCCACGGTCTACCGAACATTCAAACAACATTATTTCATCTACAGCAGAGAGTGTTTGCATAAGCTGGATAGGTTGGACAATATGAATATTATCTCTGTTATCATGTGTATTGGAATGTATACACACAGTAAACATACGCCTTTGATGTGAAAAAATAATGTTGTACTGTATCTGCTTGTACCATTATTTAAAGGTTCTAACCAGTGAATATTGAGAACACAATACACTTGCTAATACATCCATCGCTTTAGGCCACATGCACATGTTCAGTATTTGTAAGTCAAAATCAGGCGTGGGTGATAAATACAGAAGTGGTGACGTGTTTCTATTATACTTTTCCTCTGACTGGTTCACCAATGGTTTTGGCTTAAAAATTCTGATAAAAAAACCTCACCAGATATTCAATGTCGGCACTGGACCTAAGGGGGAGAAGTGACTATTTGCTAAAGTTGCTCATACACTTAAAGTGTAACCGTCGTCAGAGAAATCTGCTTCTTTCTCTCCCTGAACTGATTATTCATTAGCAAAATTCTCAATTCCTGGGTAAAATCTGTATTTATTTATTAAAGACATGTTATTACATTACTGAGAGAGGAGAAGGTAGTTGCTATTTCTAAGATTCTACATAGAATCTTATGGGCACCAACTGCCTTCTTCTGTCTCCATAAGGTAACAATCTGCCTTCACTGAATATAGATTTTACCAGAGAATTGGGAATTTTAAAAATTAATGATCGGTCCTGGAACAGAAAGAAGCAGATTTCTCTGATAAGATATATTACAAAGTTTTTTATTTTCACGTGTACTATTGATTTATGCAATACAAATTATAACGACGGTTACGCTAAGTAAAAGATTATTACTCTAAGGCCGAGGTCACATTCATGAGTGTGATGCGAGAAACTCGCACGAGTCTCTCGCATCAATACCAGGCACTGCCGCCGGCACTCGGGACCGGAGCGTTCAGCCTGAGTGAAAGATTATTGTGATCCAGAATCCTAAAGTGCACGTTGCTTACCTCGGTGGGCCAGTGAAAACAAGCTATTACATGACAGACGATCAGTAAATTTTTACTGTACACCAGTTGTTTAGTTTCGCCGGTTGGTCCGTGTAAATCAACCCTAACTCTTGCCTATTTTTCCTGCTTTTATCACATCCAAGAAGTGAATGTTTATTTGCTGGGAATTATATTGCTATTGTAACATTATAAATTTATACACTTCATCTGTCAATGGTTTTACTTTTATGACTAATCATTGTATTTGCTATTATAGCGCAAAGATGTATCCCGGTCTTTGGTATTTATGGCATATTCACAAGTGAGACTTCTAATCTATGGGGAAACAGAGGATTGGTGACACTTCTTTGATATCCAGGTACAGTGTCAATGCAGATTTGCACATAGCAAGCTCAATTGGAGTTTATAATAGCTATACATGCAATGCTTCAGGGTGCTGCATCTCCTTACTTACACAGGCAATGTCGAAAACATACAGTTGGGGCTTTGCTTAGTACTGCAGCTTGGCCCAGTTCACTGAAAGAGGTTTTGCAGGATTAGTTGATGGTGGATCAGGTCAGGTGCGAGGGGATCCAACTCTTATCAAGCCCAATGATCAGCTTTTTCAGATGCCTTTGCGCCACTGATATTAGCATCATTGAGACTGCAGTGCTATGGCCCATCCAAGCAGCTGAGCGGCAGAGGTGTTAGGAGTCAACTCTTTGTTGGTTACCAAAGCTTTTCTTTCCCAAGCAAAACAGTAGTTCTGCATAGTCAACTGGGAATTGACAAAGAACGTTTGTTTTTGAAATAGGAATAATTTAGAAGAGAAGAACACATAGAGGAAAGAAAATTTCACTTACATGGACCTCAAGAGCCACTGAATATAACAAGAGGTAAATTGGGTTCATTCTATAAGGAAAGAATCAACTTAACCACAATATTATTTTGTCCGTGTTCACATGATGGCTACAAGCAGGAGAATTAGCCTGTGCTCCTCCATACAAGTAGAAAATAGCAACGATTCGACCTAGCTTGAGAAAGTCCTTTTTAGATTGATACATTGTTGTTTTTTTCAAAGTGTACGGAGAAATACCAGCTTTTTCCACTTTTTGCAACGCTCTGATGAGCGCTGCCATTGTTCAATGTGAATCTGACATTTTTTACCAAGTGGAATCCTTGGCAGTTTAATAGACAGTGTCACACCTATTACCCTGAGAGTGTTGCAGACATTTTGGGTTTTTTTTGCCAACAAACAGGGTCTTAATGTTGGCAATAGACCTGTTACATGTAGATTGAGCTTAATTGGATACATTTAAAATGATTGATATATGATAAATGGACTAGGTTTACAACCCAGCAGCTGTAGTAAGCTTTCCATTTGAACACCTAATTGACCAACTTTCCAAATGATCTCATGTCATTTCCTTGTCCTCAGTGTTCCTCTACTATATCATCAAATTGTCTATTACCGTAATGTGTTCCATACTGTGTCTTGGCAGCATAGCGGTGCATGACTATAAAATACTGCCGGACTGTATATGTCAGAGGGCAGAAGATTGGATACACAGCTGTAAGTCTTTACATTATATGAGCATCCTAATAAAAGCGCTGACCTGTCAGTTACGAGTGCTTCAGCCAACTTTCACAGGTTTGTGGAAAGGAAAATGATTTGATGTCCAGCTTATTACAGCTTTCTGAGTTGTGATGGTGCAAATAGCAAAACTTGGAACAACTCCTCTCGGAAAGTACAATTTGAGGTAAATCTAACTCGTAAGGCAAAATGTCTGCCTGGACAGCAGCCCAGATAAATAATTACAAATACAGTCGCTAAAGGTGAATTGAAAATAAGATATAGTTTAAAGACCTTTAAAAGTTTCTTTTTCGCTGTCAGGTTTTTTTAGAATGCAGAGTTTGCAAAAATACAAATGTTTAATTTTTTTTTATATTAACCAGTACTGAAAGGGCAACAAACGGGCATATTAGCAGAAAAGCTGATATTGTCGTAGTAATAGAAAATACATAGAGCAGCATGTAATCAGTTATCCTTCGCTGCATAGTCTTTTATTAGTATTCTTATTTATAGCACCATTAGAATAAAGTAATCTGATAAAGTACAACCTTTCATTGGGTAATGTGTGCTCCGAAAATTTCCAGTAACAATTGTATGTATACGTTTAAAGAAAATCCACAGCAGTGCTTCCCCCATATCTGTATTCTCAGTAATGATTTGAGCAGCATGTATGTAAGTGGGACACAAAGCTAAATTCATAGCGATGCCTGTGTACCCAAGGAACTGCACGATGCGCAGGAGGACAAAATTGAAAATCCATGGCCAGCCTGTGTTCTAGAAATACAGCAACAATAGTTTTGATTAGCAACCCTACAGTAACCCATTCCGCCGCCTTGTAAGAGCAACTTCCAGTTTCTATGGCAACAGAGCAAATGCTGTACCAAGAGCTATAAGATTTATCTTCTTGGCATTGCTAGTAAAAGTCAGACTGCATTTTCAGATTTTCTCATTTTAATACTATGTATGTGAATTAATTTCTTTCTTAAAGGGGTCGTCCGGCTTTAGGCTACAAGTCTGTAGTCACTCTATGTGATGGCAGACTTGTGAATCTGCTGTGAGGATTCTCCGGTGCCAGCACTTGTAGCGGTGAGCGCATGACCGCAAGCATGTAATTTGCATACATGCGGTCACATGCCGCGGCCTCACTCAATGCAAGTGTATTGAGTGAGGTTGGAGACAGTCTAGTCGGAATATGACCAGGAGTATGCAGATCGCATCCTTGCAGTCACATGACCACCTGCTCCAAGCGCCTAAACCAGAGAATCTTCAAGGCGCGATGTGAGGATTCACAAGTGTGTAGTAAACATAGAGTGACAACAAACTTGTAGCTTAAGACCGGGCAACCTCTTTAAAGAGCATTTCTACCCCTTTCTTCTGTTATTGGTATTGCCTGAGTGTGCTCTTTTAATAATAAAAAGCACATACTCACCTGGCGATCCCCGTCTTCTTGATGACCGGGTCCTAGGCTGGTCTCCTCTCCTTCTTTTCTGGCGTTGTTGCCAATCAATGGCCGTAAAAGTGAGGTGTTAGTTTCCATGATGGTCATGGGCTGACTGAAGCACCAACCAACAATGGAAGAGATGAAGAACTGGACCTGGCCAGGGGAACAGAGGAGTGGCAGGGAATCGGCAAGTGAATACATGCAGATTATTCCGTTGATGCCACATTCAAATCATACCTAAGATAAAATAAAGGAGTGGAAAACTCTTTAATAATACAATTTTTCATGACTGTCATTAGATCTATACCTAAAACAATGTAACCCTTATTGAGGGTGGTCAAGGAGGTAATATTTTTAACGTGGCAGTGGCAAGGGAACTGGCAACTATTTGTAATACAACCCTAGAAATGTCTCTCTGTGCAGCACAAGTAGCAAAAAGTGTTTCCTCTAGGTCTTACTGAGCAAATTTTCCAACTTAAACAGGAAATATTAGACTGCTTGCTTTTTCTATCAAATAAAACATGCCATTTTATATGGATTTAGTATTTTTCCTGCTTCTTAAATCAAACTTTGTAATAAAACTGGAATTGTTTACTCTCAGGTAATAAAAATGTACAGACGTTGTAGTCAGGTCAGCTGAGTTTAAACCAAAGAATGTATGTTTGGAGTAAGTACAAATGTAGATGTAAATTTTTTTTATTCCTCAACTACTGCTAAACTGAAGTGGCACAAGTTCTCTTATAATCAGTGATACATTAGCGTTTTAAATTTTCCAACAATGCAAAAATAATATCTAAATAGCACACAATGACTAAAAAGAGTGTGTTTCACATGTGAAGAGTAGTCGAATAAGTGCAGCATAAGTATTAGTGTGGAGATTTGCATAAACTAAAAGAGCACTGGTGCCTTTTCACTTTAAAATTTGTGTTGACACCAGTTTGCAAGCCCCTCCAAAATGACATAGTAGAGGTAAATTTTAAGAAATACAGTTGTGTGAAAAAGTGTTTGCCCCTTCCAGATTTCTTATTCTTTTGAATATTTGTCACACTTAAATGTTTCAGATCACCAGACATATTTAAATATTAGGCAAAGATAACACAACCAAATACTAAATGCAGTTTTTAAGTAAAGGTCTTTATTGTTAAGGTAAAAATAAATCCAAACCTCAAACTTATAGGGTCCTGTGTGAAAAAGTGTTTGCCCCCAAACCTAATAACTGGAGGAATTTTGGCCCACTCATCTGTGCAGAATTGTTGTAATTCAGCCACATTGGATGCTGTTCCAAGCATGAACTGCCTTTTTAAGGTTATGCCACAGCTTCTCAATTGGACTAAGGTCAGGATTTTGACTAGGCCACTCCAAAGTCTTTATTTTGTTTTTCTTAAGCCATTCATAGGTGGATTTGCTGGTGTGTTTTGGATTATTGTCTTGCTGCATGACCCTAGTGCACTTCAGCTTGAGGTCAATATGGCTGGACATTCTCCTTCAGGATTTTTTGGTAGGTAGCAGAATTCATGATTTCATTTACCACAGCAAGTCTTCCAGGTCCTGAAGCATACAAAACCTACAAGAAGCAAAATAAACATAAACCCTGCTGTAACTAAATAAGTAAAAAGCAAAAGTGTATTTAAATAACACAGGGTTCTTAGTAATACTGTCAAAAATAGCATACAAGCCATCCCACCGTTGACAAGGTGACCATGATTTGGATGGTCCTACACTGTCTAATATTAAAAACCTTGCCATGTGTCAGAGTTGACCTCAGTGAGTGAATAATGGCAGACAAAAGAACTGGGTTCCGACCTATAGACATCAACCTGGGGAAGCTTTTAAATGTAATTTCCAGCTCAAGGGAGGAAGGCTACACCCCAGCTTGCACAGAATACAAAGAAAAAACACAAAAATTGAGCTTGGTTTAAGCTGGTTTACATGCAGCACATACACGCATGTTCACATTGGCCATAAAGCACACAAAACATACAAGAAGCAAAATAAACATAAACCCTGCTGTAACTAAATAAGTAAAAAGCAAAAGTACATTTAAATAACACAGGGTTCTTAGTAATACTGTTTGTGATCAAAAATAGCATAAAAGCCATCCCACCATCAACAAGGTGACCCTGATTGGCTTTATAACCTTTCCCAGACTGATAGATCTCAATTACTTTGTTTCTCATTTGTAACAGAATTTCTTTTGATCGCGGCATGATATCTAGCTTTTGATGAACTTTTGGTCTACTTTACTTTGTCAGGCAGGTCCTATTTAAGTGACAGAGAGCAGGTGTGACAGTAGTCAGGTCCGCGAGTGGCTAAGGAATTTGAACTCAGCTTCCCAAAGATGTGATAAACCACAGTTAATCTATATTTTAAGGGGGGAACAATCATTTTTTCCCATAGGGCCCTGTAGGTTTGGATTTCTTTTTCCCTTAACCCTTTCTGCCATTAGACATACTGTCCCGTCAAGGTGACCTGGGACTTAATTCCCAGGAATGGGATAGTACGTCATAGGCGATAGACTATGTTCAAGGGGGAGCGGGGCCGATCGCGGCCGGGTCTCGGCTGATTATTACAGCTGACATCCGGCACTATGTGCCAGGAGTGGTCACGGGCCGCTCCCAGCACATTAACCCCCGGAACACTGCGATCAAACATGATCGCAGCGCTCCGGCGGCATAGAGAAGCATCGCACGGGGAGGGGGTCTTCCGGGTCCTGCAGGGTGGTGGCTTGCAAGCACCTGCTGAGGGCAGGTGCCGGCAAGCATACAGAACTGCCTGTCAGATCACTGATCTGACACAGTGCTGTGCAAAGTGTCAGATCAGCGATCTGACACTATACCATGATGTCCCACCCTAGGACAAAGTAAAAAAGTTTTAAAAAATTAATATTTACATGTGTAAAAAAAAATCCTAAATAAATGAAAAAAATATATATATATTATTCCAATAAATACATTTCTTTATGTAAATAAAAAAACAATAAAAGTACACATATTTAGTATCGCCGCGTCCATAATGACCCAATCTGCAAAACTGTCCCACTAGTTAACCCCTTCAGTGAACACCGTAAAAAAAAAAAACGAAGCAAAAAACAATGCTTTATCATCATACCACCGAACAAAAAGTGGAATAACACGCGATCAAAAAGACGAATATAAATAAACATGGCACCGCGGAAAATGTCATCTTGTCCCGCAAAAAACAAGCCACCATACAGCGTCATCAGCAAAAAAAATGAAAAAGTTATAGCCCTCAGAATAAAGCGATGCAAAAATAATTATTTTTTCTATAAAATAGTTTTTATTGTATAAAAGCACCAAAACATAAAAAAATTATATAAATGAGGTATCGCTGTAATCGTACTGACCCAAAGAATAAAACTGCTTTATCCATTTTACCAAACGTGGAACAGTATAAACGCCCCCATCCCACAAGAAATTCATGAATTGCTGGTTTTTGTTCATTCTGCCTAACAAAATTTGGAATAAAAAGCAATCAAAAAAGGTCATGCGCCCGAAAATGGTACCAATAAAACTGTCAACTCCTCCCACAAAAAACAAGACCTCACATGACTCTGTGGACCAAAATATGGAAAAATTATAGCTCTCAGAATGTGGTGAACGCAAAACATTTTTTTTGCATTAAAAAGCGTCTTTTAGTGTGTGACAGCTGCCAAACATAAAAACCCACTATAAAAACCCGCTATAAATAGTAAATCAATCCCCCTTTCTCACTGTCTTAGTTAGGGAAAAATAATAAAATAAAAAAATGCATTTATTTCCATTTTCCCATTAGGGTTAGGGTTGAGGCTAAAGTTAGGGTTAGGGTTGGGGCTAAAGTTAGGGTTAGGGTTGGGGCTAAAGTTAGGGTTGGGGCTAAAGTTAGGGTTAGGGTTGGGGCTAAAGTTAAGGTTGGGGCTAAAGTTAGGGTTGGGGCTAGAGTTGGGGTTAGGGTTTGGATTATGTTTACAGTTGGGTAAGGCGTGTGTCAGGGTTAGGGGTATGGTTAGGGTTGGGATTAGGGTTAGGGGTGTGTTGAGCTTAGGGGAGTGTTGGGGTTGGGATTAGGGGTGTGTTCGGGTTAGGGGTGTGGTTAGGGTTGGGATTAGGGTTAGGAGTGTGTTCGGGTTATAGGTGTGTTGGGGTTAGGGTTGGAGTTAGAATTGGGAAGTTTCCACTGTTTAGGCACACCAGGGGCTTTGCAAACACAACATGACATCCGATCTCAATTCCATCCAATTCTGTGCTGAAAAAGTAAAACGGTGCTCTACTGTGCACCGAAACAGTGGTTTACCCCCACATATGGGGTATCAATGTACTAAGGACAAATTGTAAAACAACTTTTGGGGTCCAATTTCTCCTGCTATCCTTGGGAAAATACAAAATTGGGGGCTAAAAAAAATCATTTTTGTGGAAAAAAAAGATTTTTTATTTTTCACGGCTTTGCGTTATAAACTGTACTGAAACACTTGGGGGTTCAAATTTCTCACAACACATCTAGATAAGTTCCTTGGGGGCTCTAGTTTCCAATATGAGGTCACTTGTGGGGGGTTTCTACTGTTTAGGTACATCAGGGACTCTGCAAACGCAACGTGAAGCCCACAGACCATTTCATCAAAGTCTGCATTCCAAAACGCCACTTCTTCCCTTCCGAGCTCTGCCATGGGCCCAAACAGTAGTTTTCTTCCACATATGGGGTATCAGCGTACTCCGGACATATTGGACAACAACTTTTGGGGTCCAATTTCTCCTGTTACCCTTGGGAAAATACAAAACTGGGGGCTAAAAAATCATTTTTGTGGAAAAAAAAGGATTTTTTATTTTCACGGATCTGCATTATAAACTTTAGTGAAACACTTGGGGGTTCAAAGTTCTCACCCTAAGCAGCAAAAAAAAGGACCTAAAAATCCTACAAAACATTGAGAAAAGTGTAAGCAGAGCAGATATGTTTACCTGCCCAGACCTCCAAACAAATGCACTAACAGGATGCAGTGGACCCACCTAGCACAGGTGCAAAAAAAAGTCAATGAGACAACCACTCACGACCTGCCAATCCATGGAGGTGGTGGTTGCTTGGCATATTAATGCACAAAAATTTTTTGTCTGTCTGTGGCGCTGTTCACACAAAGGCGATGAAAAGCATCCGGCCTACAGCCATTTGGTCACGCCCCGACTATTAGATTAGGCGGGCTGTCAAGTGCTATCCAGAATGCATCCCATGTGGACAGACACCACAGTTCACAGAGCGTTCAAAGTTCTCACAACACATCTAGATAAGTTCCTTGCGGGGTCTAGTTTCCAATATGAGGTCACTTGTGGGGGGTTTCCACTGTTTAGGTACATCAAGGGCTCTGCAGACACAATGTGACACCCGCAGATCATTCCATCAAAGTCTGCATTCCAAAATGCCACTTCTTCCCTTCTGAGCTTTGCCATGTGCCCAAACAGTAGTTTTCTCCCACATATGGGGTATCAGCGTACTCAGGACAAATTGCACAACAACTTTTGGGTCCAATTTCTCCAGATACCCTAGGGAAAATACAAAATTGGGAGCTAAAAATCATTTTTGTGGAAAAAAAATGATTTTTTAATTTTCACAGCTCTACATTATAAACTTCTGTAAAGCACTTGGGGGTTCAAAGTGCTCACCACACATCTAGATAAGTTCCTTAGGGGGTCTACTTTCCAAAATGGGGTCACTTTTGGCACATCAGGGGCTCTCCAAAAGAGACATGGCGTCCTATCTCAATTCCAGACAATTTTGCATTGGAAAGTCAAACGGCGCTCCTTCCCTTCCGAGCTCTGCCATGCGCCCAAACACTGGTTCCCCCCACATATGAGATATCTGCGTATTCAGGACAAATTGTACAACAACTTTTGTGGTCCAATTTCTCCTGTTACCCTTGGTAAAATAAAACAAATTGGATCTGAAGTAAATTTTTTGTGAAAAAAAGTTAAATGTTAATTTTTTTTTAAACATTCCAAAAATTCCTTTCAATCACCTGAAGGGTTAAATAAACTTCTTAAATATGGTTTTGAGCACCTTCAGGGGTGCAGTTTTTAGAATGGTGTTACACTTGGGTATTTTCTATCATATAGACCCCTCAAAGTGACTTCAAATGTGATGTGGTCCCTAAAAAAAATGGTGTTGTAAAAATGAGAAATTGCTGGTCAACTTTTAACCCTTATAACTCCCTAACAAAAAAAAATTGGTTCCAAAATTGTGCTGCTGTAAAGTAGACATGTGGGAAATGTTACTTATTAAGTATTTTGTGTGACATATCTCTATGATTTAAGGGCATGAAAATTCAAAGTTGGAAAATTGCGACATTTTCAAAATTTTTGCCAAATTTCCGTTTTTTTTTCAAAAATAAACGCAAGTTATGTCAAGGAAATTTTACCAAAAACATGAAGTACACTATGTCACGAGAAAACAATGTCAGAATCACTGGGATACATGCAAACGTTCCAGATTTATAACCTCATAAAGGGACAGTGGTCAGAATTGTAAAAATTGGCCGGGTCATTAACATGCAAACCACCCTTGGGGGTTAAGGGGTTAATAATAAAGACCTTCATTTAAAAACTGCATTTTGTGTTTACTTGTGTCATCTTTGTCTAATATTTAAATTTGTTTGGTGATCTCAAACATTTAAGTGTGACAAACATGCAAAAGAATAGGAAATCGGCAAGGAAGCAAACACTTTTTCACAGAACTGTATACTGCAAATTTTAAGGATATTCTCTTACCCTCTAAGTATCCATACTGTACATATGCTATCAATAAAATCAGTACTTAATAATAGTAAACAAACATTTATCATGCACACTTGCCTGTGCAGCGCCCCAGAGTCCTGGTCGCTGCAGTAATGTCGCTCTGCCACTAAGTCGAGCGATGTTACGTCTGATTGCACTAAAAGAGTTCACCTGACCAGGTATCACAGTCACACATTACAATTCACACTCCGGCCACCAGGGGGAGCAAAGGGTTCTATGTATTAGGCCACTCCTCACACTCTGGTAAAACTGGGGGTTGGATAGGAAGTTAGGGAGAAGCTGACTGGGTTTTGCCCAGGTAACATCTAGTGAGAGGAGAGCGTTGCTTGGGAATATTCAGGGGGGTCCCTGTCAGGGGTGGGATCCTGACAGTGGCCTAGCGAAAGGACAGATCGTTACAGAGCCGCGCCTGCACTTCATTGCGGCGGCATCTTAAGAAAGGACACGAAGCGAAGTATATTGTGGAGAAGTGAGAAACGAGATCACAGCACAAAGGCGATAGAACCAGTAGGAGTCGTGCCCCGAGATCGGCACCATCCTACTGAGGCGCGTAGCCGGTGGCCGGAACGCCGAGAAAGTAACAGACTCTACGCATTACTTTAAACCAACGGCAGGACAGTTAACTTTAGGTTGGCTGTCTCACCTTTTTCACCTAATGAAGACAACGGAGGCAATTGTGGGAGAGGGGCGTCTCTAGGGTCCCTATAAAATAACTCCAGGCCTACCTCGTCATACGGGTGCGTCCTATCCATATCATCTGGGGGACGGAGAGAGAAAGAACAGAAACATACACGACAGTTGTGAGGACTATCCTGTGGTGCTCAGCAGGGAAGTACTACAACACCCAGGCGCTAGTAGGTAGGCTACTGATTTCCACCTGCAAAGGGAACTCTAGATGTGCCTTCGGACCGGCCGGTCTCAGCCAGCCCTGTTAGCAGTGGTCTGGATTGTGGATGCCGAAGCCTTCAGTAAAGAGGTAAAGAGACTGCAACCCTGTGTCCTCGTTATTTACTGCGACCTACACCGTCATCTACATCTTTAATTGGGCGCCCCTTAGCAGGGCCACGGACCGGGTCAGGCCACCGTGACATCCCCAGAACCGAGAGACCCGGTACCGAGTACCCCGCTGCCCTGCGTCTGGGGGCCACTCCGAACTTGGCGTCACGAACAGGATCTACTTAAGCCTGAAGAATCAGGTCATGTGTGCCTTGGAACTGTGACTGAATTGTGCTTGAACCGTGATTTATTGCAAAGATTGTGTATTGCTATTTGCCGCCAAAAATTCCCACCAAAACCGCTGCCATTACAGCGCCACGAGGAGCGCAGAGAAAAAAGAAGGGCGTGGATTTGTGGGCGTGGACAAACTGAAGAGCGCGAAGACAATGGCCGCCCGGTCTAAACACTGCTGTATCCTGAGGACGTGTCCATCAGCAGCCGAGTTTCGCCTCCTAATTCTCTATGGCGGGCGGAGTCCGAAGAAACAAAACTATGACTCAGAAGGAATGGAGCCGGCGACCAGAGGGAACCTCCGACAAAGAATGGCCCCACACAGACCCCCGTCACCAGAGGACTACTCCAATATGCCACCGCTGGAGAGCCTGGACCCCTGGGAGCTGCCGATGGAGGGTCCGCTGCCTGTGTCGACACCAGTCCTGGCGCCTTCCTCAGAGGAGTGGAGTGGCGTGGAAGGAGCCACCTTAAGCGCAAGTACCCGGTGCCGCGGCTATCCGGAGGACCATCCCCCCTCCGCACCTGATCCGGTTATCGCCGCGACTGCTGGAGCCCCGGCGTTCCCGTTGCCTGACCCCAGACCAGCGGGGGGGACTGACCTTGGGCCCTTTTCTTGGGGAGAGTACCGGAATCACCTGATTGCGGAATTCCGGCGGGAAGTGGAGCAGGAAGCACGAGGTGAGCTGCAGGTCGGCTCCCTTCCGAAATGGGGTGTTGTAATCATCTACCAACCCCAGGAAGGAAAAGGCTTTGTTCAGGAGATTGGGACGACAATAAGGGTTCGCATTACCTGGGACGAAGTAGAGCCTTGCCTGTGCGGAGACGGTGCCGGATCCATCCTGAAGCCTGGAGACGTGGTGACATATCGCCAATATCTCAAGGGGACTCGCTGGTGGGCCCAAGATATGCAGAGATGTACGGCCGTCCTGGCGGTATCTAGAGCCGAAGGAGAAGAGCTCGCTGCTAAAGCAGCTGCAGCAGCTGCCGCCGCCGCCGGCGTTATCCACCGGCCCGCTCAGACACACATTGCAGCGCACGACCTGGTCGTGCAGAAAAGACAAACTCATGGAGTGTACTTGGCGCCGGGAGTGGACTTGGAGTCAAGCCTTCCTAAACAGCTGAGGGCCACCTGTCAGGTAAGGCCCTGGTGGAGGCCACCTCCTGATTTACAAGAATAAACCTCGGAAACCTGAAACTGTAAATAGTTCTCTAAAACTGCTTTTCTTGTTTTGCTGCTTTAAACCCAACCAGGGTTAGTTCTTAAAGGGATCCCTTTGTTTACCCGGGATCCCTATCGTTTTATGTTTTGCACAACTTTCATCACTGTTTTAAAAGACTGCCGAATCATGGACGGTGAATGATTCACAAACTGTTGTTGTATATAGTTTGCACCTTCTTAAAGGTGCCCCCTACTGGTTTTACAAAGAAAAGAGCTTTTTGAAGAGACTGTTCCAGATTACAGCGCAGAAGTTCTTGTTTACCGCAGACTGGCAAATTGATAGTTTGCACTACCTCAAAGAGACTTGAGATGTTCCTCTTAAAGGGAATGTTCACTGTTGCAATTAGCCGAAATATAATGTTGCCTTAAGAAAGTTGAATAGTAATAATGTTTTACCTAGTATTAGTATGTAGATAGAAAGATAGTGATAAGGAATAGAAATGTTGATAATGATATGTGAATAAAATTGAAGTTAAAGTGATTATCGGAACTAATGATAGAGAGCCAAGGAAAGATGCAGTAGGCCCGTGGGGGTAGACAAGAGAGTCCTGCATAGGAGAAAGAGAGCTCAGGAAAATGTTGATTTGCACTTTTAGTCTTGTAGTATGCCTTTAGTGGGTACCTGCCTTACGCCCTTAAAGGAGAAAGTTAAATTATTGTTCAGAATTTGCACTTAGTAGATAGAATGCCCGGCTGGGTAATAATGGTTATTTATAGTCAGTTATTTAATAAATGTTATTTAAAATCTTAAGCACTATGTACTGTAAATATGTTTTTGTTTGTAACGTTCAAGTGTCCTCACCTCCCATAAAGGGAAGCACTGTTAAAATTACTTGTTTATTGCATTTCAAAATTTTGTATGTCTTTTGCTAACATGTATTGTTGTTCTTCTTTTCCAGTCCGGGAGTACTGGATTTAACTGGGGGGGAGTGCGGCGCCCCAGAGTCCTGGTCATTGCAGTAATGTCGCTCTGCCACTAAGGGGAGCGATGTTACGTCTGATTGCACTAAAAGTTCACCTGACCAGGTATCACAGTCACACATTACAATTCACACTCCGGCCACCAGGGGGAGCAAAGGGTTCTATTTATTAGGCCACTCCTCACACTCTGGTAAAACTGGGGGTTGGATAGGAAGTTAGGGAGAAGCTGACTGGGTTTTGCCCAGGTAACATCTAGTGAGAGGAGAGCGTTGCTTGGGAATATTCAGGGGGGTCCCTGTCAGGGGTGGGATCCTGACAGTGGCCTAGCGAAAGGACAGATCGTTACGGAGCCGCGCCTGCACTTCATTGCGGCGGCATCTTAAGAAAGGACACGAAGTGAAGTATATTGTGGAGAAGTGAGAAACGAGATCACAGCACAAAGGCGATAGAACGAGTAGGAGTCGTGCCCCAAGATCGGCACCATCCTACTGAGGCACGTAGCCGGTGGCCGGAATGCAGAGAAAGTAACAGACTCTACGAATTACTTTAAACCAACGGCAGGACAGTTAACTTTAGGTTGGCTGTCTCACCTTTTTCACCTAATGAAGACAACGGAGGTAATTGTGGGAGAGGGGCGTCTCTAGGGTCCCTATAAAATAACTCCAGGCCTACCCCGTCATACGGGTGCGTCTTATCCATATCATCTGGGGGACGGAGAGAGAAAGAACAGAAACATACACGACAGTTGTGAGAACTATCCCGTGGTGCTCAGCAGGGAAGTACTACAACACCCAGGCGCTAGTAGGTAGGCTACTGATTTCCACCTGCAAAGGGAACTCTGGATGTGCCTTCGGACCGGCCAGTCTCAGCCAGCCCTGTTAGCAGTGCTCTGGATTGTGGATGCCGAAGCCTTCAGTAAAGAGGTAAAGAGACTGCAACCCTGTGTCCTCGTTATTTACTGCGACCTACACCGTCATCTACATCTTTAATTGGGCACCCCTTAGCAGGGCCACGGACCGGGTCAGGCCACCGTGACATCCCCAGAACCGAGAGACCCGGTACCAAGTACCCCGCTGCCCTGCATCTGGGGGCCGCTCCACCTGCATTATAATTATTATCTAGTGGCTGAGTGGCTGATAAGGCTTTGCACTCCCCAAGTGGAAGTGCATATTCTAACCCACATCTTTTCCTACACATGTCAGCTGTTTTGAACAGCTGACATGTTCCTCTAACAGCCACGGTTGGAATTGCGATCAACCCGCTATTGTTAACTAGTTAAATGCCACTGACAAACTCTGACAGCGGCATTTAACACATGCTTACGTAAAGCGCTCTGGAAATCCCGCCCATCCGCGCCCCTATTACATGACCACAGGCCGCCGATGGGTTGGCATGACAACCAGAGGTCTCCAGCAGACCCCTATGGTTGTCACTGCCGGATTGCTAGAGCGCCGCTCGGTGGTTGGCACTCATAGCTAGTCAGTAATTCTGCTACATACAGGCGATCTGATCATCGCCTGTTTGTAGGAGAGCCGATTAGATTATGGCAGCGTCTAGTCTCCCATGGAGACTATTAAAGCATGCCAAAAGTAAAAAAAATAGTTTTAAAAAATATTAAAAAAATTAAAAAAAAAAGTTCAAATCACCCCCTTTCGCCCCATAGTAAAACAATAAAAAAAAATCAAACATACACATATTTGGTATTGCCGCTTTCAGAATCGCACGATCTATCAATATAATAAAAGAATAAGCCCAATTGCTAAACAGCGTAACGAGAAAAAAGTCAAAACGCCAGAATTACGTTTTTTTTGGTCACCACAACACTGCATTAAAATGAGTAAGGAGAAGACCTGGACCAGGCCTACCTACTCCGTGACAGATCCGGAACTGTTGGGCTAACACCCAGGTTTCATGGGGGAAAGCTTAAAGCACTGGACCGACCTCTGCACCTAGGAGTAGGGGGCGTGGCTAAGATAAAAGGGCCACAGTGCGGCAAATCAGTCAGTTGCTGTGGGAACGTGCATCGCTCAGGAGGGCAGCGTCAGGGCTTCTGCGGGGTGGCCAACTGCCAGAGCAGGCAAAAACCAGCAGAGGCTAAATGCTGTTAACAGAGACTGCCGACAACGACGTACTTGGTCCTAACTGACATCGCTGACCGGGGAAAGACTGTGCTCTATCTGGCTCATCGTTTCCTAACACACCGATCACCGACTGGACCACAAGAAATCACCGTCACCGCCTGGAGCCAAGACATCATCTTTTCCAGGACTACACTGGACCACGAGGAATCACCGTCGCCACCAGGATGCAGGATGCCATCTTTTCCAGGACCATACTGGATCCCTTATGCGCCACGGCTTTGGCGCCAACATCCACATCCTGAATTAACCGCATTCTGAAGTCGGCAGACTGATAAGTTTGCTATCCTTGAACTTCCTACCCCATGCTTCACACCCGCTTCCCCTGAGTTACGTCCCCTGTGTTCCTTTATACTGTTTTATCTGTTTTCTCCCTGCGAGGAGTATTCCTGTTAAATTAAACCCCACGTTAACACTTGCTCTGCCTCCGACCCATTACTGCATCTTCCTACCTGCTCACACTGTCAACCAACCTGAGACCATGAAAAATGGAGTATGGGTATCAAAAATGGCGCATTTTTTTTTTTGTTAACAAACTTTGGAATTGTTTTTCACCACTTAGATAAAAAAGGACCTATGCATGTTTGGTGTTTCTATGAACTCGTAATGACCTGGAGAATCATAATCACAGGTCAGTTTTAGTATTTAGTTAACATAGTAAAAAAGCAAAACAAAAAACAATTGTGGATTTGCTTTTTCTTTGCAATTTCACCACACTTGGAATTTTTTTCCCGTTTTCCAGTACACGATATGTTAAAACCAATGGTGTCGTTCAAACGTCCTGAAAAAAACAAGCCCTCACATATTGCCCGAAAAATAAAAAAGTTATGTGTCACGGGGCTTCCACGACAGAGAGGTTCCAGAGAACCGCAGCGCTCTGGGCCTCGTTCACACACAGTGAACAGAAGCTCTTCACCTGTATTCTGACCTGGCTGCTTTGTGCCAGCAGTGCAGGAGTTAACCTTATTGCTGTGTTGCTGAGAGCTGGGTCTCTCAGCTGAAGTGGATCTTGTAATCTGATCCTCTATATAGACCCAGTCCTGACTTCAGCTATTGTCAGTGATCAGTTCTACTGCCTGGCTTGGAGGTTGAAGGAGCGTAGTGTTGGAGTTGGAGATTTATTTACAGAGATTGGTGTCTGCTGTTTTGGTTGCATGTAAAACCTGTTTTGATTCCTAGTTTATTCCTTCTCTTCCCTTCTCTGTGTTTCCTCTGTGGTTGTGTAAGCATTTGATGAGTTTGAGACTTTTAGTTACCTTGTCTGTTTACCCTGTTGTTTGTTATAGTTACACTGGTGCAGTCCACCTCCTTTGGGGGGAGAGGGGGCCCCTGATCGGGTCAACTCAGGAGACAGGGATACGCTGGCGGCTCAGGCCTCCTAACCATCATAGGTACCCCTGAGATAAGGGAAAGCCAGGGTCCCATTATTGTGGCAGGGTCAGGTGCGGGTCCCAGTACGCCGTCCTGCCCCTTTATCGCCGCTTACGGCGTGACATTATGGCTCTGAGAAAAAGGGGAGCAAAAAACGAAAACGCAAAAATTAAAATACCTCTGGGGTTAAGAGGTTAGCCACTATAGCTACAACATGCAGTAAGCTTAATTGATTTGTCTTTCCTTGATGGGTTACTCTGGCAGTGGCTAAGATTTTAAAATTCCCTGCAGTCCCTTTAGGTTATTATCAGTTAAGGTGCATTTCCAGTAAATAAGTAATATTATGATATTTCTATATCATATCAAGTCAGAACAAGTCCATTGATGTGGTATGTAGTCTGACAATGAACTTGCAGTCTGTTGAAATTTTCCCCAGATCTTCAAAGTCTGCCATAATACACATTCTAAAATAAATACTCTGACAAGTATCACACACTGAAACTATACAAAAGAGTGTAGTACTGATTAAATGCAATCACAGGCAGAATACTATCTATTATCACAAGTGACATCTTCTTTGATTGGAGTTCTTCACTTTATTTTTCTTTTCTAACCATCCAGACCGCTATGATGAGTTTTTGTAATTATTGCAGTTTGCTTAGCATTCAATTCTGTCAGTCAAAATGACAGTGAACTGATAAAAGTAAAGGTATAACTGGAAAGTGATGTGCCTCAAATCAAATTTTCAGAACTCAAATTTAGTTTAGACCATGAATTGATTCAGATACCAGAAACCAAAACTGATCAGGCTCCAAACCCAATCACACCCCAAACCAGAGTTCAAAAGCTAATCAAACTCCATTAAGACCCCAAAAGAGACTCCTAAAATCAAACAGACTTTTGAATACATTAAACTCCAAGCCAGATCTTGGAATCAAACTGCAGACTGGAGAAAAAATAAATGTCCAGGTACCTGATTATACTCTTCGAGTAATGCATGATGCATAAGCAATACTGTAATACAAAGTACATATTATGAAAATATATTGTGCCCAAATAATAGTGCAATGCTAAATGTGTTCTTTTGTCAAAAACTTAGCCATGGCGCTTAGGCTACGTTCTGTGGAGATCAGATTGAAGAATCCATTTTGTCTTCCTTTTCAGAGACGTCTGGCTTAATATGAGGAAGACTTGAGCAAAATAGACATTTCCTTTTATGGACGCATTCCTTTGTGATATTGTAACTTACATTCCAGAAGTGAACGTTATCAGTAGAATAGATACTCTTTGTTAGAGAATATGAGCGCTTGTACGCATGTCTGTAAATGCTTATCTCTTTGCTATATAAAAAGGAGGGGTGAGTCCCAGTGGGACAGAGGCGAGCTCCTGGGCGATCCCTGCATATGAATACACATCTCTTGTGCTGTGTGTTATTACTTGGATCTCTCTACATCAGAAAGCCAGGGACGGATAAGGACTCAACATTTCTGGCCGCCCGAACAGGGACCCGAGGCGAGAGTATTTACTCAAGATTTACCTGCGGATACGGACAACGGAGATCTGGGATAATGGACGGCAAATGAAAAAAAACCTGGCCAGGTAAGAGACATTATTAGTTCTCTTTTATCTGCCCTGTATTATCCGAAAGATCTCTATGAGCCGTGTCATGCTGGGTTAGTCTAGTAGTGAGTAGATACCTATAGAACTCGGGTTACCATATTGTATAGATTTATGAGTCTAGTCCCTGGCAGTGTGTGAACAGTGTGTGAACAGTGTGTGAACAGTGTGTGAACAGTGTGTGAACAGTGTGAGCAGTGTGAAGGTTGTGACATGTTGTGAAAGAAGAATAGAAGTACGTAGAACAATAAGCCACGATTGTTAGAACAAGGTTATTGGTGAAGTCAGCCTAACTGGGTTATGAGGTTGCGTCCTTCTGGGAGACCTCCGCCCATGCTTGACTCTCCTATAGAACTTGTTTCTACATTCCCTGGATAAGGTGTGATAGAATGAGCCCAGGACGCGGTTTTCATGAGCCTGGGACAAGTATGCTAACTGACACAGAAAGTTTTGTGATCTGTATGGTGTTGCTGGGTCTGTGTGCATAATAGCACTTAAGTACGTCCTGCATATTAGAAGAAACAGAGCAGACAAGCCCTTCAATATTTTAGCTCCCTAGGAGAGAAGGCAACGAGACGCCACCAACAGAGGAAGTGGTTGTCCAAACGTCACCTGGGGTAGAAATAGCAAATATTGAAAGGATATTTTAGCTCCCTAGGAGAGAAGGCAACGAGACATCACCACAGTGATTGTCCAAACGTCACCTGGGGTAGAAATAGCTAAAATGAGAAATAAACAGACCAAAACTGTCTTAGGACAAGTGGAAGCAGCAGATATCATACAGGAAAGATGTGGAAAGGCAGTCAGAAGTCAGATTAGAAGAGTGAGAGGAAAATTGGGAATTTCAGAAGCACTTATGTTCAGTACAGAATGGGAAAGACTGAGTAAAGAACGAGGTGGAATTATTAAAGACAATGGGTGGGAAGAAATCATACACTGTATGATAGAGGTCTCAAAAACAGCTAAAGAGGAGAATTGGAAGTATGATCCAGACACTTCCAAATGGATCATGGGAAAGGGAAAAAGTTGTAATATAATCCCACCACCTTACCTAGATCCAAAAGCCCAATCATTTGTACCATCTGGAAGAACAGAAGGAGGAAAACAGAGGGAAAGGGGATCTACGGGTGTGATTATGCAGAAATTTGGGCAAAGTATTGAAGAATATAGTCAAGAACTAGAAAATAGCTTTAGGGATGAAGGATTGGATTTGACTGATGCTTCAGTAAGGAGACTTTTTACAAAACAATTAATAGAGGGGCTAGATCCGAAAATCAGAGAAAAATTTAAATCCTCTACTCCAGATTGGAGAACAATTGAACAACCAAATATTGTGAAACAGCGATGTTTAGGAATAGCCATGGATATGAGAGAGAATCGTAAGCCTGTTAGAATAGCACAAGCTAATACAGGAGGAAGAGTGAGACACAATTTTCCTTGCCACTACTGTAAAAAGCCAGGTCATTTCCAAAGAGAGTGCAGGAAAAAGTTGGCAGATATAAAGTCAGGCAAATTTGTTCCCAGAAATAACCCTCTCCAAACGGCCAATCAGCAGAAATCTACCATCATAGATGGTCCCATATCAGATTCAGATTGACTCGATGTGTTACAAACTTCCCTACCAGCTAGGAGACCTATGATACAGGTGAATGTGGGGGGGGAGAGAGATTCCATTTTTGATAGATACAGGTGCAACTTCCTCAATTTTGAATCAAGATTTTCTTCCGAATCCGGAAGATATTTCAGAACAAACAACTTTTGCTGAGGGTTATGATGGGGTAATTCGAACACTGCCATATACTGTGCCCCTAGAGGTCTCATTAGGACCTAAATGTTTTGCATCCAGATTTTTGTATGCCAGAGGTGCCCCAACATGTCTGTTAGGAACTAATGTACTAAAGAAATTAGAAGCTAACATCAATTTTAGGGAAGATGGCACAGTTATGTTGACTATCCCTGATGATGCAGAATCATTAGAACAATATGTCAGAATTCAGGCTTTTGAGGATTATGCTGAAGAAAAAGAGTACACCACAGATCTAGATCTCTCAATGGTCCCAGAAACACTGTGGGCACAGGGTGACACTGATGTGGGATTATTGCATATCTCTCCTGTAAAACTATCTGTGCAACCAGGAACTGTTCTCCCACAGCTCAGACAATACCCTGTGAGTGCCCAGCAGGAATTAGCAATTACAAAACAGATAGAGGGATATAGAGAGAAAGGAGTTTTGGTAGAGATACAATCACCTGCTAATACCCCTCTGTATCCAGTCAAAAAGAGAACTCTTGATAAGAGTTCTATGCCCAAATATCGTATGGTACATGATCTAAGAGAAATAAACAAAGTTCTAGATCCAATCACCCCAGTTGTACCCAATCCTCATACGTTACTATCACAGATACCAGCCAGTTCTCAAGTGTTTACTGTAATAGATCTTTCAAATGCATTTTTCTCGGTTCCTTTACACCAAGATAGTTGGCATTTGTTTGCATTTACATTTAAGGGCAAACAGTTGGCGTGGACACGCCTTCCACAGGGAATGATACACTCCCCTACTCTTTATTCAAATGCCCTACAAACAGTCCTTCAGAGGTTTGGACCTGAAACACAGGTAGTAATTTTGCAGTATGTGGATGACATACTACTTTGCTGCCCAGATCTAAAAACCGCAGAAATGTCTACTGTGAGTTTACTATGTTTTCTAGGAAAAGAAGGGTGTAAAGTGAATAGACAAAAGCTACAAGTTTGTCAGACCAAAGTGGTCTTTCTAGGTCATTGCATTTCTCAAGGTAAAAAGCATCTTACACCTCAAAGAACTGAAGCAATAAGACAGATGAATGAGCCTAGAAATCATAAACAGCTACGAGCATTTTTAGGAATAGTGTCTCATTGTAGACAATGGATTATACATGCCAGTCAACTAATGCAACCACTGTATGACTGTGTAAAAAATGAACCTTATTTGTTGACAAAAGAAGGTCAGATTTCATTCCAACAATTAAAAGATGCCCTTGTTTCAGCTCCAGCGTTAGGGCTACCAGACTACACAAAACCATTTCAGCTTATGGCTGCAGAAGTTGATTCCCATGCTACAGGAGTTCTTACCCAGAAGCATGCAGGGAAACAAAGACCAATTGCATATCTTTCAGCAAGGTTAGATCCAGTAGCCAGGGCAGCGCCAACCTGTGTACGTGTAGTTGTTGCTGTCTCGCTATTGTTGGACAAAGCATCAGAAATTGTCCTAGAGCATCCACTCACAGTTCAAACTACACATGATGTTTATGGGATATTAAACCAGGTCCAACCAAAACACATTTCTATGGCTAGACATTTGCGGCTGCAGTGTTCTTTGCTGCTCCCCTCTACTATCACATTTGCTAGGCTTCAGACTCTCAATTTAGCTACACTGCTACCTCTCGAGTCTGAAGGGGGGAATAAGGACACTGATCCACACGCAAATTTTTTCCCTACAGACACACATGATTGTACAGAGCTCATTTTACAAGAAACGGCAGGCTTACCCAATGTATCCGAAACACCACTTCAAAATCCAGATTTAGAGCTGTTTATAGATGGTAGTAGGTTTGCAGATGACACAGGTAACTTCCATACAGGGTATGCAGTTGTGTCAGAATCTGAAACTCTCAAAGCAGAACCTCTTCCACCGAAACAGTCTGCACAAGAAGCAGAACTAACAGCATTGATCGAAGCGCTAAAAATAGCTGAGAATCAAACAGCTAATATATACACTGATTCTAGGTATGCACATGGTATTGTGTTTGACTTTGGAGTAATCTGGAGAGCTAGAGGTTACATGACAGCATCAGGACAACCTGTAAAACATGCTTCTTTGATCAAACAGATCTTAGAGGCTGCACAAGAAACAAAAGAAGTAGCAGTAATTAAGGTAGCTGCACATGTGAGACTCGACACTAGGGAATCTAGGGGAAATGATAGGGCTGATAAAGCAGCCAAAGCAGCAGCAGTCAAACCCTTACAACAGGTTCATACTGTAAACCTCACAGAAAATACTGAAGATAGACTGAGACAAGCACAGGAAGATGCAGGAGAAGAGGAGAGGGACAGGTGGAAAAAGGAAAGGGGCAGAAGAACAAGCGGGAATTTGGAAGAAAGATGGACTAATATGTCTACCTAGAGCCTGGTACCCGATTGTAGTTGGTGGACTACACCACCCTACTCATGTGTCTGCAAATGCAATGACACTACTGGCAAAGCAAGTCTGGTTGGCTCCAGGTTTTGGCAACTACGCAAGAGACTATTGTGCAACATGCGCTATATGCCTGGCACATAATCCCGGACAGACAACAAAGACCCCTATGAAGCATCACGTCCGACCTCTCTATCCGTTCCAGCGATTACAGATAGACTTTATCCAGCTGCCAAAAAGTAATGGGTATGAGTATGTGTTGGTGTGTGTGGACATGTTCTCAGGGTGGCCAGAGGCCTATCCAGTTCGGAAGGCTTCAGCTAAAAACACTGCTGTAAAGCTAGTTGCCGAACTGATACCCCGTTACGGTCTCCCTGAAGTGATCGAGTCAGATAGGGGTACTCATTTCACTGGAGAAATATTTCAAAATGTACTGAAAATGTTGGGTGTTGAAAGTCAGTTACACACTCCGTACCATCCTCAAAGTTCTGGTAAGGTGGAACGCATGAATGGAACTTTAAAATTAAAAATACAGAAAGCCATGGCTGAAACAGGAAAGCCTTGGACAGAATGCCTTCCACTGGCCCTTTACTCAATACGCAATACCCCAAGGGGTAAGACTAAACTGTCTCCATATGAAATTTTGTTTGGCAGGACTGCCAATTTAGGATGTTATTTTCCACAGCAACTTGTATTAAATATTGAGTCATTGACTTCTTATGTGCAAAATCTTCAGAAACAATTAACTAAGGTGCATGCACAAGTTTTTGCTTCCCTTCCAGATCCTGACAACATTGAAGGAAGTCACAAGTTGGAACCAGGTGATCAAGTCTATGTAAAAAGACACACCAGAAAGGCTCTTGAACCAAGATTTGACGGACCCTTCCAAGTCCTGTTGACAACACCTACATCAGTCAAGCTTGAAGGAAAGGCATCATGGATACATGCAAGCCATTGCAAAAGAGCAGTATAAAACTCATAACATTGATGTTAATAGTATTAACCTCAACGGAGGCATGGGATAGACTAAATTCTTTAACCCCTTTGAATAATAGATTCGTGCAACATCATAGAAAATTAGTACATGACATTTAAATTAAAGGACATACAACGACTCAGAGATCAGTATGATAAAGACAATGACCAGAATAAGGATAGCTGGTGGTCTGATACTTTCTCTTTTCTCAACCCAGCCAACTGGTTCAGAGGAATCGGTGGGTGGGTTGCTGGGATCATGCAGAGCATAATACATATAGTTATGATTATTGTAGTCATATACGTACTATTCCAGATTGTGCTCAAGGGTATCTCAGTATGCACAGATAAATTTTGTGTAATAGATGCAAGAGTATAAATTTTCTTCTTTATTCTTATGTTATCCTCTAGTGATTCTAATTAATATTACTGTACTAATCTTTGTTTTTTTTATATTTTAGTATACTTATTGCAAAACAAAGAAAAGGTTGTGAGAGTTAAACGGAAGAATTGATACTAGATTTGATTCTCTTATTAATGATATAAGCGTGTACATGTGTAATACCAAAAATAAAGGCTTTGTCTTTGGCCCTGTGGTAATCTAAAATATGGATATGTTAAAGGGGATTTGTGATAGATCATAAAAGGAATATGTCAAAGGGGGGAATTGTGGAGATCAGATTGAAGAATCCATTTTGTCTTCCTTTTCAGAGACGTCTGGCTTAATATGAGGAAGACTTGAGCAAAATAGACATTTCCTTTTATGGACGCATTCCTTTGTGATATTGTAACTTACATTCCAGAAGTGAACGTTATCAGTAGAATAGATACTCTTTGTTAGAGAATATGAGCGCTTGTACGCATGTCTGTAAATGCTTATCTCTTTGCTATATAAAAAGGAGGGGTGAGTCCCAGTGGGACAGAGGCGAGCTCCTGGGCGATCCCTGCATATGAATACACATCTCTTGTGCTGTGTGTTATTACTTGGATCTCTCTACATCAGAAAGCCAGGGACGGATAAGGACTCAACAGTTCACATTTGCATTGTGCGCCGCAGCGTCGGCGCCGCAGCGCACAACGCAAACAAAAACGCGGCAAAACGCACGCTAAAACGCTGCGTTTTGCGCCGCATGCGTCCTTTTTGGCCGAAAGTTGGACGCAAAAAAAATGCAACTTGAAGCGTTTCTTGCATCCAACGCTTGCGGCCATGCGGCGCAAAACGCAGCACAACGCATGGCCATGCGCCCCCATATTAAATATAGGGGCGCATGACGCATGCGGCGACGCTGCGGCGCCCGACGCTGCGGCGCTGACCGCAAATGTGAACGTAGCCTTAGATAAGCCCTATTGTCTAAATGATTATTCCCAGTTATCAGAGGAACCAGGTTTTCCAAAGAAAACATTCCTCCCACCAATACCCCACCCTCTTGAACTGTTGACACCTATCAATTCATCTGGATTCAACTGACCAAGCAAAGTTTTTCCACTGTTCAGTGATCTAATTTTTGCACTCTTTTGATCACTGGAGTCTTGCTTTTCTGTTTACCTTAGACTGCAGTAGCACTTGAGTTGGTTTTTTGCTTTTACAGGCCATGGGTGCTAAGGATCAACAAATTCTGTTCTGACACACTAGTTTGAGCGCCAGTGTTTTTGGCTTCATTTTAGGCCTCAGTGTGCATCATCTGTTTGTCAGAAAGATACTTGATATCTTCTTTGAAACTCTTCCATTGGCAAGTTATTTACATGCACCTGTGACTGGACCAAGGGAAAGTGACTACAGTGTAGCTAGTTTATTTTTTAAAAAAGAAAATTCTTCCTTAGACTAATTATATTTGAAAGTGATCAATCTTTTTAAAAGGAATGTATCATCAGAAAACTACTTATTATTGTTTAAAGTGAACCTGACAGCTGATACATGCTGCTCAATCTGTGGGAAAACTGTAGCAGTAATTGGATGTATGAACATAGCCATGTATGGTTTACCGGCATTGCAGAAAAAAACATACATTAATAGCTGACGGGAATCGAGCTGCGCTACAGGCTAGTCACACAGGTGGGTCAGGCTTCTCTTTGCCTGCTGCCCTGGATTGACAGGTCTCTGCCTACCTGCTCATATACGCACATATAGAGATCTGTCAATCCAGGGCAGGGAGACGCCACCAGGGATCCGCCTGTCCAATTAGTCTGCTAGATAGCTCGGTCCCCAGCAGCTTTTAAAGTAGGTTTATCTCTGAAACACCGCAGCGTTACAGATTTGGCTGAGTTTGGGCAGCATGTATCAGCTGACAGGCTCTCTTTACATCAGGTTTTATATAAAATGTTGTTTTTTAACATTCTTGATAAACTTTCATTTTTAATATCACTATATATATATACAGTATATCTATAATATAACGCTGGGAGCGTCACTCTGTCAGAAGCCATTATAGACTGCGCAAGCGCAAGCGCCGGCGCAGTCTGGACCCCACAGAGTGATGCTCCCAGGAGATCGCGGTATGCGTAAGCACTGAATGCACACCGCGATCTCCAACGGAGAAGCAGGGACGAGCCAGGAGGGTGAGTATGCAATATTTACCTGTCCCGTTCCACCGATGCGCGCTGCTCCATCCTCCACATCCTCTGCCTGTGACGTTTAGTTCAGAGGGCACGATGACGCGCTTAATGCGTGTTGCCCTCTGACTGAATAGTCACAGCCAGAGGATGTGGAGGATGGAGCAGCGCGCATCGGTGGAACGGGGGACAGGTAAATATAGCAAGTGCCGGGGGCCTGAGCTAGCGGCGACTCCGGCACCTGACCCCCACAACGCGCCGGTGTCCCCGCCTGCTCAGGCCCCCAGCACTCGGCGCCCAGCACAGCAGTCCGCACTCACCACAGCCACGCACAGCCGCCCGCACTCACCACAGCCACGCACAGCCACCCGCACTCACCACAGCCGCGCACAGCCGCCGGCACTCAGCACAGCCACGCACAGCCGCCCGCACTCACCACAGCCACGCACAGCCGCCCACACTCACCACAGCCACGCACAGCCGCCCGCACTCACCACAGCAGCCCACACTCACCACAGCCACGCACAGCCGCCCGCACTCACCACAGCCACGCACAGCCGCCCGCACTCACCACAGCCACGCACAGCCGCCCGCACTCACCACAGCCACACACAGCCGCCCGCACTCACCACAGCCACGCACAGCCGTCCGCACTCACCACAGCCACGCACAGCCACCCGCACTCACCACAGCCGCGCACAGCCGCCGGCACTCAGCACAGCCACGCACAGCCGCCCGCACTCACCACAGCCACGCACAGCCGCCCACACTCACCACAGCCACGCACAGCCGCCCGCACTCACCACAGCAGCCCACACTCACCACAGCCACGCACAGCCGCCCGCACTCACCACAGCCACGCACAGCCGCCCGCACTCACCACAGCCACGCACAGCCGCCCGCACTCACCACAGCCACACACAGCCGCCCGCACTCACCACAGCCACGCACAGCCGTCCGCACTCACCACAGCCACGCACAGCTGCCCGCACTCACCACAGCCACGCACAGCCACCCGCACTCACCACAGCCACGCACAGCCGCCCGCACTCAGCACAGCCACGCACAGCCGCCCGCATTCAGCACCGCCACTGTTGTGAACTGTGTTTCGGGGCTCCCTCTTGTGGTCACTAATGGTATTGTATGAGTCATGTCCTTCTGCAGGCCTGGACTTCAGCTGTTTCATTAATCTGTGGGTGTTCCCTATTTAGTCCTCCTTAGGACTCAGTCTCTTGCCTGGTATCGATGTATTCAGTCCTATTCTGTCTCCTCCGGATTCCTTGCCATCTGTCTCATGCAAGAAAAGCTAAGTTCTGTTTGCATACTTTGGATCATTTGTATTATCAGTGTTTTTTTGTCCAGCTTGCTCAAAATGTGATTTTCTAGCTCGCTGGCAGCTCTAGGGTGCTGATATTCTCCCCTCACACCGTCAGTCGGTGTGGGGGTTCTTGAATATTCAGCGTGGATGTTTTTGCAGGGTTTTCTGCTGACCGCATAGTTCACTTTCTATTATCTAGATTAGTGGGCCTCACTTTGCTTAATCTAGTTCATCTCTACGTTTGTGTTTTCCTCTTACCTCACCGTTATTATTCGTTGGGGGCTTTCTACATCTTTGGGGTTAATTTCTCTGGAGGCTAGTGAGGTCTTATTTTCCCTCTAGGGGTAGTCAGTTCTCCGGCTGGCTCGAGACGTCTAGAATCAATGTAGGCACGTTCACCGGCTACTTCTAGTTGTGTGTTAGGATTAGATATGCGGTTAGCCCAGTTTCCACCTCCCTAGAGCAGTTCTATGTTTTTGCACACTGAGCCAGAATACCAGAGATCCTCTACCATTAGGATCATAACAGTATACCAGGCCAAAAGGAAATGTTTAATGCATCGCAGAAGCGGGATTAAAAAGAAGTTCTGAGGGTTTTTTTTTGTTTTTTTGTTTTGTTTCGTTTTTTGCTGAAGTCTGTCTAGCTTCTTTCATCCCCTTATACTCTGAGTGGTTTTGAGCTCTGCTGCAGACATGGATTTTCAGACTCTGACTTCTAGTGTGGATCAGCTTGCTGCAAGGGTGCAAAGCATTCAGGATTTTGTCACTCATAGTCCTATGTCTGAACCAAAAATACCTATCCCTGAGCTATTTTTTGGAGATAGATCTAAGTTCCTGAATTTTAGGAATAATTGTAAATTGTTTCTGTCTCTGAGACCTCGTTCCTCTGGTGATTCCACTCAGCAAGTTAAAATTGTTATCTCCTTCTTGCGTGGCGACCCTCAGGATTGGGCTTTCTCTCTGGCGCCAGGAGATCCCGCATTGGTGAATGTCGATGCTTTTTTTTGTGGCGCTTGGTTTGCTTTATGAGGAGCCTAATCTTGAAAATCAAGCTGAAAAAGCGTTGCTAGCTATCTCTCAAGGTCAGGACGAAGCTGAGGTGTATTGTCAAAAATTTCGGAAATGGTCCGTGCTTACTCAATGGAATGAGTGTGCCCTGGCCGCAAATTTCAGAAATGGTCTTTCTGAAGCCATTAAGAATGTGATGGTGGGGTTTCCTATCCCTACAAGTCTGAATGATTCAATGGCTCTGGCCATTCAAATTGATCGACGTTTGCGGGAGCGCAAATCTGCTAATCCTTTGGCGGTGCTGTCTGAACGGACACCTGACCCTATGCAATGTTACAGAATTCTGACCAGAGCCGAACGGCAAAATCATAGATGTCAAAAGGGGTTGTGTTTTTACTGTGGTGATTCAACGCATGTTATCTCAGCATGCTCTAAGCGCTTAAAAAGAGTTGTTAATCCTGTCGCCATTGGTACTTTGCAGCCTAAATTTATTTTGTCTGTGACCTTAATTTGTTCATTATCTTCCTACCCAGTCATGGCTTTTGTGGATTCTGGTGCTGCTCTGAGTCTTATGGATTTGTCGTTTGCCAGGCGCTGTGGCTTTGTCCTGGAGCCTTTGGAATTTCCTATTCCTCTTAGAGGAATTGATGCTACGCCATTGGCGGAGAATAAACCTCAGTATTGGACGCAGGTGACCATGTGCATGACTCCTGTACATCAGGAGGTGATTCGCTTCCTTGTTCTGCATGATTTGCATGATGTGGTCATTTTGGGTCTGCCATGGCTACAGATCCATAATCCAGTTTTGGATTGGAAAGCTATGACTGTGTCAAGTTGGGGTTGTCGGGGGATTCATGGTGATACTCCGTTGGTGTCTATTGCTTCTTCTACTCCTTCTGAGACCCCTGAGTTTTTGTCAGATTACCAGGATGTATTTAGTGAGCCCAAGTCCAGTGCCCTTCCTCCTCATAGGGACTGTGATTGTGCTATAAATTTGATTCCTGGTAGTAAATTTCCTAAGGGTCGACTCTTTAATTTGTCTGTACCAGAGCATGCCGCGATGCGAAGTTATATTAAGGAGTCTTTAGAGAAGGGACATATTCGCCCATCCTCTTCCCCTCTTGGTGCAGGATTCTTTTTTGTGGCCAAGAAGGACGGGTCTTTGAGACCTTGTATAGATTATCGTCTTCTGAATAAGATCACTGTCAAATTTCAGTATCCTTTGCCATTGTTGTCTGATTTGTTTGCTCAGATTAAGGTCTTCGTGGTGCGTATAACCTTGTGCGCATAAAGCAGGGAGACGAATGGAAAACAGCATTTAATACGCCCGAGGGTCATTTTGAGTACTTGGTGATGCCTTTTGGACTCTCTAATGCTCCTTCTGTGTTTCAGTCCTTCATGCATGATATCTTCCGGAAATATCTGGATAAATTTATGATTGTTTATCTGGATGATATTTTGGTTTTTTCTGATGATTGGGAGTCCCATGTGAACCAGGTCAGGATGGTGTTTCAGGTTCTGCGTGATAATGCTTTGTTTGTGAAGGGCTCAAAATGTCTCTTTGGAGTACAGAGGGTTTCTTTTTTGGGTTTTATTTTTTCCCCTTCTACTGTGGAGATGGACCCAGTCAAGGTCCGTGCCATTCATGACTGGACTCAGCCCACGTCTGTTAAGAGCCTTCAGAAGTTCTTGGGCTTTGCCAATTTTTACCGTTGTTTTATCGCTAATTTTTCTAGCGTAGTTAAACCTTTGACGGATATGACCAAGAAAGGTTCTGATGTTGCTAATTGGTCTCCTGCGGCCGTGGAGGCCTTTCGGGAGCTGAAGCACCGGTTTACTTTAGCGCCAGTCTTGTGCCAGCCGGATGTCTCTCTTCCCTTCCAGGTTGAAGTTGATGCTTCTGAGATTGGTGCGGGGGCCGTTTTGTCGCAGAGAAGCTCTGATGGCTCTGTGATGAAGCCATGTGCTTTCTTTTCCAGAAAATTTTCGCCTTCTGAGCGGAACTATGATGTTGGTAATCGGGAGTTGTTGGCTATGAAGTGGGCATTTGAGGAGTGGCGACATTGGCTCGAGGGAGCTAAGCATCGTGTGGTGGTCTTGACTGATCATAAAAATCTGATTTATCTCGAGTCTGCCAAGCGTCTGAATCCTAGACAGGCTCGTTGGTCGTTGTTTTTCTCCCATTTTGACTTTGTGGTCTCATACCTGCCTGGTTCGAAGAACGTGAAGGCTGATGCGCTTTCTAGGAGTTTTGTGCCTGACTCTCCGGGAGTCTCAGAACCGGCTGGTATTCTCAGAGAGGGAGTGATTTTGTCTGCCATTTCCCCAGATTTGCGACGAGTGCTGCAGAAGATTCAGGCTGACAGACCTGATCGTTGCCCACCAGAGAGACTGTTTGTCCCTGATAGATGGACCAGCAGAGTTATTTCCGAGGTTCATTCTTCGGTGTTGGCAGGGCATCCTGGGATTTTTGGTACCAGAGATTTGGTGGCTAGGTCCTTTTGGTGGCCTTCCTTGTCGCGGGATGTGCGTTCCTTTGTGCAGTCCTGTGGGATTTGTGCTCGGGCTAAGCCTTGCTGTTCTCGTGCCAGCGGGTTGCTTTTGCCCTTGCCTATCCCGAAGAGGCCT
This sequence comes from Ranitomeya variabilis, assembly GCF_051348905.1. NCBI lineage: Eukaryota > Metazoa > Chordata > Amphibia > Anura > Dendrobatidae > Ranitomeya > Ranitomeya variabilis. The sequence continues at coordinate 612,674,265 of NC_135234.1, forward strand.
TGGACGCACATTTCCATGGATTTCATTTCGGATCTTCCAGTATCTCAGAAGATGTCTGTCATCTGGGTGGTGTGTGATCGTTTTTCTAAAATGGTCCATTTGGTGCCCTTACCTAAGTTGCCTTCCTCCTCCGATTTGGTTCCTTTGTTCTTTCAGAATGTGGTTCGTTTGCACGGCATCCCTGAGAATATTGTGTCTGACAGAGGATCACAGTTTGTGTCCAGATTCTGGCGATCCTTTTGTGCTAAGATGGGTATTGATTTGTCGTTCTCATCGGCTTTTCATCCTCAGACTAATGGCCAAACCGAGCAAACTAATCAGACGTTGGAGACTTATTTAAGATGTTTTGTTTCTGCTGATCAGGATGATTGGGTGACCTTTTTGCCTCTGGCCGAGTTTGCCCTTAATAATAGGGCTAGTTCTGCCACTTTGGTTTTGCCCTTTTTCTGCAATTCTGGTTTTCATCCCCGTTTTTCCTCGGGCCAGGTTGAACCTTCTGACTGTCCTGGGGTTGATTCTGTGGTGGATAGGTTGCAGCAGATTTGGAACCATGTGGTGGACAATTTGAAATTGTCACAGGAGACGGCTCAGCGTTTTGCCAACCGCCGCCGCGGTGTGGGTCCCCGACTTCGTGTTGGGGATTTGGTTTGGTTGTCGTCTCGGCATGTTCCTTTAAAGGTCTCCTCTCCTAAGTTCAAGCCTCGCTTTATCGGTCCTTATAAGATTTTGGAAATCCTTAACCCGGTGTCTTTTCGTTTGGACCTTCCAGCGTCATTCGCTATTCATAATGTGTTCCATAGGTCCTTGTTGCGGCGGTACGTGGTGCCTGTGGTTCCTGCTGTTGAGCCTCCTGCCCCGGTTTTGGTTGAGGGCGAGTTGGAGTACGTAGTAGAGAAGATCTTGGATTCTCGTATCTCTAGACGTCGTCTTCAGTATTTGGTTAAGTGGAAGGGCTATGGTCAGGAGGATAATTCCTGGGTTGTCGCCTCTGATGTTCATGCGGCTGATTTGGTTCATGCCTTTCACGTTGCTCATCCTGATCGCCTTGGGGGTCTTGGTGAGGGTTCGGTGACCCCTCCTCAAGGGGGGGGGTACTGTTGTGAACTGTGTTTCGGGGCTCCCTCTTGTGGTCACTAATGGTATTGTATGAGTCATGTCCTTCTGCAGGCCTGGACTTCAGCTGTTTCATTAATCTGTGGGTGTTCCCTATTTAGTCCTCCTTAGGACTCAGTCTCTTGCCTGGTATCGATGTATTCAGTCCTATTCTGTCTCCTCCGGATTCCTTGCCATCTGTCTCATGCAAGAAAAGCTAAGTTCTGTTTGCATACTTTGGATCATTTGTATTATCAGTGTTTTTTTGTCCAGCTTGCTCAAAATGTGATTTTCTAGCTCGCTGGCAGCTCTAGGGTGCTGATATTCTCCCCTCACACCGTCAGTCGGTGTGGGGGTTCTTGAATATTCCGCGTGGATGTTTTTGCAGGGTTTTCTGCTGACCGCATAGTTCACTTTCTATTTTCTGCCTATCTAGATTAGTGGGCCTCACTTTGCTTAATCTAGTTCATCTCTACGTTTGTGTTTTCCTCTTACCTCACCGTTATTATTCGTTGGGGGCTTTCTACATCTTTGGGGTTAATTTCTCTGGAGGCTAGTGAGGTCTTATTTTCCCTCTAGGGGTAGTCAGTTCTCCGGCTGACTCGAGACGTCTAGAATCAACGTAGGCACGTTCACCGGCTACTTCTAGTTGTGTGTTAGGATTAGATATGCGGTTAGCCCAGTTTCCACCTCCCTAGAGCAGTTCTATGTTTTTGCACACTGAGCCAGAATACGAGAGATCCTCTACCATTAGGATCATAACACGCCACGCACAGCCTCCCGCACTCAGCACAGCCACGCATAGCCGCCCGCACTCAGCACTGCCACGCACAGCCGCCCGCACTCAGCACCGCCACGCACAGCCGTCCGCACTCAGCACCGCCACGCACTGCCGCCCGCACTCAGCACCGCCACGCACAGCCGCCCGCACTCAGCACCGCCACGCACAGCCGCCCGCACTCAGCACCGCCACGCACTGCCGCCCGCACTCAGCACCGCCACGCACAGCCGCCCACACTCAGCACCGCCACGCACAGCCGCCCGCACTCACCACAGCCACGCACAGCCGCCCGCATTCAGCACAGCCACGCACAGCCGCCCGCACTCAGCACCGCCACGCACAGCCGCCCGCTCTCAGCACCGCCATGCACAGCCGCCCGCACTCAGCACCGGCACGCACAGCCGCCTGCACTCAGCACCGCCACGCACTGCCGCCCGCACTCAGCACAGCCACCCGCACTTAGCACAGCCACCCGCACTCAGCACAGCCACGCACAGCCGCCCGCACTCAGCACAGCCACCCGCACTTAACACAGCCACCCGCACTCAGCACAGCCGCCCCCACTGAGCACAGCCGCCCACACAGCCGCCCGCACTGTTGTGATCTGGTGGCCTAAGAGCAGCATGAGACGTACTCTGGAGAAGGTGGTACCTGTACTGACCGCAGACTCTGAACTTAACACCGCAACTAGAAGTAGCCGTGGAATGTACCTAGCGCTCCCTAGACATCTCGACACAGCCGGAGGACTAATTACCCCTAGAGATAGAAAAGAGAAAACTATATTGCCTCAGAGAAAATCCCCAAAGGGTAGACAGCCCCCTGTTGTGAATTCCGTTCTCGGACTCCCTCCTGTGGTCATGAATGGTACTTTGGTTAGTTCTGCTCTTGGACTCCCTCTGGTGGCTTTGAGCGGAACTGCTGGTCACTGAGGTTGGCTTTGTCAGCTGCTCTCGTTTATTGCTTGCTGGCTTCCCTATTTAACTCCACTCAGATCGTTACTTGATGCCAGCTGTCAATGTTTCAGTATTGGTTCAGATCTCTCTTGGACTTCTCTGAGGACCTGTCTACTCCAGCAGAAGCTAAGTCTTTGCTAGTTCATTTGTTGTTACTGCTTCCTGAATATATTTCTTAGTACTGCTAATTTCTAGTCCAGCTTGCTATCATGATATTCCCTTGCTAGCTGGAAGCTCTGGGGTGCAGACTATTTTAGTGAAGTCTGGCCTCCTTTGCTAAAACCTGTTTCATTCCTGTGTTTGTGACTTTCCTCTTAACTCACAGTCAATATATGTGGGGGGCTGCCTTTGCCTTTCGGGAATTTCTCTGAGGCAAGGATAGGCTTCTATTTCTATCTTTAGGGGTAGTTAGCTTTTAGGCTGTGAAGAGGCGTCTAGGGAGAGTCAGGTACGCTCCACGGCTATTTCTAGTTTGTGTGATAGGAGTAGGGTTTGCGGTCAGCAGAGTTTCCACTTTCCCAGAGCTTGTTCCGATTACTAGTTTACTCATCAGGTCATTCCGGGTGCTCCTAACCACCAGGTCCATAACAGTACAGCTGGCCAACAAAGTGTTAATGCATCTCAAAAGAGGGATAAGAGAAGTTCTGAACCCATTTTTTTTTCTTTGCAGTGTGTTTTGTCTCTCTTTTCCCCTTAATCTCTGGGTGGTTCAGGACTCAGGTGTAGATATGGATATTCAAGGTATGTCCTCTTGTGTGGATCATCTCACTGCAAGAGTACAAAGCATTCAAGATTATGTAGTTCAGAATCCGATGTTAGAGCCTAGAATTCCAATTCCTGATTTGTTTTCTGGGGATAGATCTAAGTTTCTGAATTTCAAAAATAATTGTAAACTGTTTCTTGCTTTGAGACCCCGCTCCTCTGGTGACCCCATTCAGCAAGTAAAAATTGTTATTTCTTTGTTGCGTGGCGACCCTCAAGACTGGGCATTCTCCCTTGCGCCAGGAGATCCTGCATTGCTTAATGTAGATGCGTTTTTTCTGGCGCTTGGATTGCTTTATGACGAACCGAATTCAGTGGATCAGGCAGAGAAAATCTTGCTAGCTTTGTGTCAGGGTCAGGATGAAGCGGAGATATATTGTCAGAAGTTTAGAAAATGGTCTGTGCTTACTCAATGGAATGAGTGTGCCCTGGCAGCAATTTTTAGAAAGGGTCTTTCTGAAGCTCTTAAGGATGTTGTGGTGGGATTCCCCACGCCTGCTGGTCTGAATGAATCAATGTCCTTGGCCATCCAAATTGATTGGCGTTTGCGTGAGCGCAAAATTGTGCACCATTTGGCGGTGTCCTCTGAGCAGAGGCCTGAGCTTATGCAATGTGATAGAACTTTGACCAGAACTGAACGGCAAGAACACAGACGTCAGAATAGGCTGTGTTTTTACTGTGGTGACCCCACTCATGCTATCTCTGATTGTCCTAAGTGCACTAAGCGGTTCGCTAGGTCTGTCACCATTGGTACTGTACAGCCTAAATTTCTTTTGTCTGTTACTCTGATTTGCTCTTTGTCATCCTACTCGGTTATGGCATTTGTGGATTCAGGAGCTGCCCTGAATTTGATGGACTTGGAGTTTGCCAGGCGCTGTGGTTTTTTCTTGGAGCCTTTGCAGTATCCTATTCCATTAAGGGGAATTGATGCCACGCCGCTGGCCAAGAATAAACCTCAGTACTGGACTCAGTTGACCATGTGCATGGCTCCTGCACATCAGGAAGATATTCGCTTTTTGGTATTGCATAATTTGCATGATGTGGTCGTGTTGGGTTTGCCATGGCTACAGGTTCATAACCCAGTATTGGATTGGAAATCAATGTCTGTGTCTAGTTGGGGTTGTCAAGGGGTACATGGCGATGTTCCATTGGTGTCAATTTCTGCTTCCAGTCCTTCTGAAGTCCCTGAGTTTCTGTCGGATTATCAGGATGTATTTGATGAGCCCAAATCCAGTGTCCTACCCCCTCATAGGGATTGTGATTGTGCTATAAATTTGATTCCTGGTAGTAAGTTTCCTAAGGGCCGACTTTTCAATTTATCTGTGCCAGAGCATGCCGCTATGCGGAGTTATATAAAGGAGTCCTTGGAGAAAGGGCATATTCGCCCGTCTTCATCACCGTTGGGAGCAGGGTTCTTTTTTGTGGCCAAGAAGGATGGCTCTCTGAGACCCTGTATAGATTACCGCCTTCTCAATAAAATCACGGTCAAATTTCAGTACCCTTTGCCTCTGCTGTCTGATTTGTTTGCTCGGATTAAGGGGGCTAGTTGGTTCACCAAGATAGATCTTCGAGGGGCGTATAACCTTGTGCGTATTAAACAGGGCGATGAATGGAAAACAGCATTTAATACGCCCGAGGGCCATTTTGAGTACCTGGTAATGCCATTTGGGCTTTCAAATGCTCCATCTGTGTTTCAGTCCTTTGTGCATGACATCTTCCGAAAGTATCTGGATAGATTCATGATTGTATATTTGGATGATATTTTGGTCTTTTCTGATGATTGGGAGTCTCATGTGAAACAGGTCAGAATGGTATTCCAGGTCCTTCGTGCTAATTCCTTGTTTGTGAAGGGGTCTAAATGTCTCTTCGGAGTTCAGAAGGTTTCCTTTTTGGGCTTCATTTTTTCCCCTTCTACTATCGAGATGGACCCTGTTAAAGTTCAGGCCATTTATGATTGGACTCAACCTACATCTGTGAAGAGCCTCCAGAAAATCCTGGGCTTTGCTAATTTTTACCGGCGCTTCATCGCTAATTTTTCTAGTGTGGTTAAACCTTTGACTGATTTGACAAAGAAAGGTGCTGATGTGGTGAATTGGTCCTCTGCGGCCGTTGAGGCTTTTCAGGAGCTGAAACGCCATTTTTCTTCGGCCTCTGTGTTGCGTCAGCCAGATGTTTCGCTCCCTTTTCAGGTCGAGGTTGATGCTTCTGAGATTGGAGCAGGGGCTGTTTTGTCTCAAAGAAGTTCTGATGGCTCTGTGATGAAGCCATGTGCCTTCTTTTCTAGAAAGTTTTCGCCTGCTGAGTGTAATTATGATGTTGGCAATCGGGAGCTGCTGGCTATGAAGTGGGCATTCGAGGAGTGGCGACATTGGCTTGAGGGAGCCAAGCACCGCGTGATGGTCTTGACGGATCACAAAAATCTGACTTATCTCGAGTCTGCCAAGCGGTTGAATCCTAGACAGGCTCGATGGTCGCTGTTTTTCTCCCGTTTCGATTTTGTTGTCTCATACCTTCCAGGTTCTAAGAATGTGAAGGCGGATGCCCTATCTAGGAGTTTTGTGCCTGATTCTCCGGGAGTCCCTGAGCCGGCTGGTATTCTCAAAGAGGGGGTAATTCTGTCTGTCCGAGAACGGAATTCACAACAGTACCCCCCCCCTTGAGGAGGGGTCACCGAACCCTCACCAGGACCCCCAGGCCGATCAGGATGAGCCAAATGAAAGGCACGAACTAAATCGGCAGCCTGGACATCGGAGGCAACAACAACTCAGGAATTATCCTCCTGACCATAGCCCTTCCACTTAACCAGGTACTGAAGCTTCCGTCTCGAAATACGAGAATCCAACATTTTTTCCACCACATACTCCAACTCCCCCTCAACCAACACCGGAGCAGGAGGATCAACGGAGGGAACCATAGGCGCCACGTACCTCCGCAACAACGACCTATGGAACACATTATGGATGGCAAAAGAAGAAGAAAAAACAATGGCACCAAATCAGAGGAGGAAGGTAATTTAGGCAAGGGTACCAAATGGACCATCTTAGAAAAATCACAAACCACCCAGATGACAAACATCCTTTGAGAGACAGGAAGATCTGAAATAAAATCCAAGGAAACATGCGTCCAAGGCCTTTTCGGGACTGGCAAGGGCAAAAGCAACCCACTGGCACGAGAACAGCAGGGCTTAGCCCGAGCACAAGTCCCACAGGACTGCACAAAAGAACGCACATCCCGTGACAAGGAAGGCCACCAAAAGGACCTAGCCACCAAATCTCTGGTCCCAAAAATCCCAGGATGACCAGCCAACACTGAGCAATGAACCTCAGAAATAACTCTGCTAGTCCATCTATCAGGGACAAACAGTTTCTCCGCTGGACAACGGTCAGGTCTATCAGACTGAAACTCCTGCAGCACCCGCCGCAAATCAGGGGAGATGGCAGACAGAATCACCCCCTCTTTAAGAATACCAGCCGGCTCAGGGACTCCCGGAGAATCAGGCAAAAAACTCCTAGAAAGGGCATCAGCCTTCACAATTTTAGATCCCGGAAGGTATGAGACCACAAAATCGAAACGGGAGAAAAACAGTGACCATCGAGCCTGTCTAGGGTTCAACCGCTTGGCGGACTCGAGGTAAGTCAGATTCTTGTGATCAGTCAGGACCACCACGCGATGTTTGGCTCCCTCAAGCCAATGTCGCCACTCCTCAAATGCCCACTTCATAGCCAACAACTCCCGATTGCCGACATCATAATTACGCTCGGCAGGCGAAAACTTTCTAGAAAAGAAAGCACACGGCTTCCTCAAGGAGCCATCAGAACTTCTCTGAGACAAAACAGCCCCTGCCCCAATCTCAGAAGCATCAACCTTGACCTGAAAAGGGAGCAAAACATCTGGCTGACGCAACACAGGGGCCGAAGTAAAATGACGTTTAAGCTCCTGAAAGGCCTCAATGGCCGCAGGGGACCAATTCACCACATCAGCGCCTTTCTTCGTCAAATCAGTCAAAGGTTTAACCACACTAGAAAAATTAGCAATGAAGCGACGGTAAAAATTAGCTAAGCCCAGGAACTTCTGAAGACTCTTCACAGATGTAGGTTGAGTCCAATCATAAATGGCCTGAACTTTGACAGGATCCATCTCGATAGTAGACGGGGAAAAAATGAAGCCCAAAAAGGAAACCTTCTGAACTCCAAAGAGGCATTTAGAGCCCTTCACAAACAACGCATTAGCACGAAGGACCTGGAACACCATCCTGACCTGCCTTACATGAGACTCCCAATCATCCGAAAAGACCAAAATATCATCCAAATATACGATCATGAACCTATCCAGATACTTCCGGAAGATGTCGTGCATAAAGGACTGAAACACAGATGGAGCATTAGAAAGCCCGAATGACATCACCAGGTACTCAAAATGGCCCTCGGGCGTATTAAATGCTGTTTTCCATTCATCGCCCTGTTTAATACGCACAAGATTATACGCCCCTCGAAGGTCAATCTTGGTAAACCAACTAGCCCCCTTAATCCGAGCAAACAAATCAGACAACAGAGGCAAAGGGTACTGAAATTTGACCGTGATTTTATTGAGAAGGCGGTAATCTATACAGGGTCTCAGAGAGCCATCCTTCTTGGCCACAAAAAAGAACCCTGCTCCCAACGGCGACGAAGACGGGCGAATATGCCCTTTCTCCAAGGACTTCTTTACATAACTCCGCATAGCGGCATGTTCCGGCACAGATAAATTGAACAGTCGGCCCTTAGGGAACTTACTACCAGGAATCAAATTATTAGCGCAATCACAGTCCCTATGAGGAGGTAGGGCACTGGACTTGGGCTCATAAAATACATCCTGTAATCTGCCAAAAACTCAGGGACTTCAGAAGGAGCGGAAGAAGAAATTGACATCAAAGGAACATCACCATGTATCCCTTGACAACCCCAACTAGACACAGACATTGATTTCCAATCCAGTACTGGATTATGAACCTGTAACCATGGCAAACCCAACATGACAACATCATGCAAATTGTGCAACACCAAAAAGCGGATATTTTCCTGATGTGCGGGAGCCATGTACATGGTCAGCTGAGTCCAGTACTGAGGTTTATTCTTGGCCAATGGTGTAGCATCAATCCCCCTTAAGGGAATAGGACTCTGCAAAGGCTCCAAGGAAAAACCGCAGCACCTGGCAAACTCCAAGTCCATCAAGTTCAGGGCAGCGCCTGAATCCACAAATGCCATAACAGAGTAGGATGACAGTGAGCAAATCAGAGTAACAGATAAGAGAAATTTAGGCTGCAAAGTACTAATGGTGACAGACCTAGCGAGCCTCTTAGTGCGCTTAGGACAATCAGAGATAACATGAGAGGAGTCACCACAGTAAAAACACAGCCCATTCTGATGTCTGTGTTCTTGCCGTTCAGCTCTGGTCAAAGTCCTATCACATTGCATAGGCTCAGGCCTCCGCTCAGAGGACACCGCCAAATGGTGCACAACTTTGCGCTCGCGCAAACGCCGATCAATCTGAATGGCCAAAGACATTGACTCATTCAGACCAGCAGGCGTGGGGAACCCCACCATAACATCCTTAAGGGCTTCAGAAAGACCCTTTCTAAAAATTGCTGCCAGGGCACACTCATTCCATTGAGTAAGCACAGACAACTTTCTAAACTTCTGGCAATATACTTCTGCCTTATCCTGACCCTGACATAGAGTCAGCAAGATTTTTTCTGCCTGATCCACAGAATTAGGTTCGTCATAAAGCAATCCAAGCGCTAGACAAAATGCATCCACATTAAGCAATGCAGGATTTCCTGGCTCAAGGGAGAAGGCCCAGTCTTGCGGGTCACCACGCAACAAAGAAATAATAATCTTTACTTGCTGAATGGGATCACCAGAGGAGCGTGGTTTCAGAGCAAAAAACAGTCTGCAATTATTTTTGAAATTCAAAAATTTAGATCTATCCCCAGAAAACAAATCAGGAATTGGAATTCTAGGCTCTAACATCGGATTCTGAACTACATAATCTTGAATACTCTGTACCCTAGCTGTGAGTTGATCCACACAAGATGACAAACCTTGAATATCCATATCTACACCTGAGTCCTGAACCACCCAGAGGTTAAGGGGAAAAGAAAGACAAAACAAGCTGCAAAGAAAAAAAAATTGACTCAGAACTTCTCTTATCCCTCTTTTGAGATGCATTAACACTTTGTTGGCCAGCTGTACTGTTATGACCTGGTGGTTAGGAGCACCCAAAGTGACCTGATGGTTAAAACAGAAAACCTGGGACAAGCTATGAGGACGTGGTAACTCTACTGACCGCAATCCCTAATCCTATCACACAAACTAGAAATAGCCATGGAGCGTACCTAACTCTCCCTAGACGCCTCTTCACAGCCTAAGAGCTAACTACCCCTAAAGATAGAAATAGTAGTCTACCTTGCCTCAGAGAAATTCCCCAAAGTAAAGGTAGCCCCCCACAAATATTAACTGTGAGTTAAGAGGGAAGTGACAAACACAGGAATGAAACAGATTTTAGCAAAGGAGGCCGAATCTTCTCTAGAAAGACAGAGGATAGGAAAGGGAACTATGCGGTCAGTAAAAAAACTACAAAAACCACGCATAGTGTGCAAAAAGACCTCCACACCGACTCATGGTGTGGAGGTGCAGCTCTGCACCCCCAGAGCTTCCAGCTAGCAAGGAAATATCATAATAGCAGGCTGGACTGAAACATAGCATGTACTGAAAAATATATTCAAAAACCAATGAACAGCAAATGACTAGCAAGGACTTAGCTTCTGCTGGAGTAGTCAGGTCATCTGAGAATTCCAAGAGAGATCTGAACCAGTACTGAGACATTGACAACTGGCATGAACTAAAGACCAGGGCAGAGTTAAATAGGGAAGCGAGCAGAAGCAATAAACGAGGGCAGCTGAGAAAGCCACCCTCAAAGATCAGCAGTTCCACTCAAAGCCACCAGAGGGTGTCCAAGGACAGAACTCACCAAAGTACCATTCACGACCACAGGAGGGAGCCCGAGAACGGAATTCACAACAGCCCCCAGGCCGATCCGGACGAGCCAAATGAAAGGCACGAACCAAATCATCAGCATGAACATCGGAGGCAACAACCCAAGAATTATCCTCCTGGCCATAACCCTTCTATTTGACAAGATACTGAAGCTTCCGCCTCGAAAAACGAGAATCCAAAATCTTCTCAACCACATACTCCAACTCCCCATCAATCAACACTGGGGCAGGAGGATCAACAGAGGGAACAACGGACACCACATATTTCCGCAACAAAGATCTATGAAAAACATTATGGATGGAAAAAGAGGCTGGAAGGGCCAAACGAAAAGACACTGGATTGATAATCTCAGAAATCCTATAAGGGCCAATAAACCGAGGCTTAAACTTAGGGGAAGAAACCTTCATAGAGACATGACGGGAAGACAACCAGACCAAATCCCCAACCCGAAGCCGGGAACCAACACACCGATGACAGTTAGCAAAACGCTGAGCCCCCTCCTGAGACAACACCAAATTGTCAACAACATGAGCCCAAATTTGCTGCAACCTGTCAACCACAGAGTCCACCCCAGGACAATCAGAAGGCTCAATCTGCCCCGAAGAAAAACGAGGATGAAAACCAGAGTTACAAAAGAAGGGTGAAATCAAGGTAGCAGAACTAGCCCGATTATTAAGGGCAAACTCGGCCAATGGCAAGAAAGCCACCCAATCATCCTGATCAGCAGACACAAAGCATCTCAAATAAGTTTCCAAAGTCTGATTAGTTCGCTCGGTTTGGCCATTTGTCTGAGATTGAAATGCGGAAGAAAAAGACAAATCAATGCCCAGCCTAGCACAAAAGGCCCGCCAAAACCTAGAAACAAACTGGGAACCTCTATCGGACACAATATTCTCCGGAATGCCATGCAAACGAACCACATGCTGAAAAAACAACGGAACCAAATCAGAAGAGGAAGGCAACTTAGGCAAAGGTACCAAATGAACCATCTTAGAAAACCGGTCACAAACCACCCAGGTAACTGACATCCTCTGGGAAACCGGAAGATCCAAAATAAAATCCATAGAAATATGCGTCCAAGGCCTCTCAGGGACCAGCAAAGGCAAAAGCAACCCACTAGCGCGGGAACAGCAAGGCTTGGCCCGCGCACAAATCCCACAGGACTGCACAAAAGAACGCACATCCCGTGTCAAAGAAGGCCACCAAAAGGACCTACCAACCAAATCTCTGGTACCAAAAATCCCAGGATGACCAGCTAACACAGAACAATGAACCTCTGAAATCACTTTACTAGTCCATCTGTCAGGAACAAACAATTTCCCCACTGGACAGCGGTCAGGTTTATCAGCCTGAAATTCCTGAAGAACCCATCGTGAATCAGGGGAGATGGCAGAAAGAATCACCCCTTCCTTCAGAATACCGACCGGCTCAAGGACCCCAGGAGAATCAGGCAAAAAGCTCCTAGAGAGGGCATCAGCCTTAACATTCTTAGAACCCGGAAGATACGAGACCACAAAATCAAAACGGGAGAAAAACAGGGACCATCGGGCCTGTCTAGGATTCAGCCGTTTGGCAGACTCGAGATAAATCAGATTCTTATGATCGGTCAAGACCACAATACGGTGCTTGGCCCCCTCAAGCCAATGTCGCCACTCCTCAAATGCCCACTTCATAGCCAACAACTCACGATTGCCGACATCATAATTGCGTTCCGCAGGCGAAAACTTTCGAGAAAAGAAGGCACACGGTTTCATCAAGGAACCATCAGAATTCCTCTGAGACAAAACGGCCCCTGTCCCAATCTCAGAAGCGTCAACCTCAACCTGAAAAGGAAGAGAAACATCCGGCTGACGCAACACAGGGGCAGAAGTAAATCAGCGTTTAAGCTCCTGAAAGGCAGAAACAGCCGCAGAGGACCAATTCGTCACATCAGCGCCTTTCTTCGTCAAATTGGTCAGGGGTTTAACCACACTGGAGAAGTTGGCAATGAAACGGCGATAAAAATTAGCAAAGCCCAAAAATTTCTGAAGGCTCTTCACGGATGTGGGCTGGATCCAATCATGAATGGCCTGAACCTTAACCGGATCCATTTCTATAGATGAGGGAGAAAAAATGAAGCCCAAAAAAGAAATCTTCTGTACTCCAAAGAGGCACTTAGACCCCTTCACAAACAAGGCATTATCACGAAGGATCTGAAATACCATCCTGACTTGTTTCACATGAGACTCCCAATCATCTGAAAAAATCAAAATATCATCCAAATATACAATCATGAATTTATCAAGATAATTCCGAAATATATGATGCATGAAGGACTGAAACACAGATGGAGCATTAGAGAGTCCGAATGGCATCACAAGTTATTCAAAATGGACTTCGGGCGTATTAAATGCAGTTTTCCATTCGTCACCCTGCTTAATACGAACAAGATTATATGCCCCTCGAAGGTCAATCTTAGTAAACCAACTAGCCCCCTTAATCCTAGCAAACAGATCAGAAAGCAAAGGCAAAGGGTATTGGAATTTGACCGTGATCTTATTCAAGAGGCGATAATCAATACAGGGTCTCAAGGAGCCATCTTTTTTGGCAACAAAAAAAAACCTGCTTCCAATGGTGAAGAAGATGGCCGAATATGCCCCTTCTCCAAGGACTCCTTAACATAGCTCCGCATGGCGGTATGTTCTGGCACAGACAGGTTGAAAAGTCGGCCCTTAGGGAACTTACAGCCTGGAATCAAGTCAATAGCACAATCACAGTCCCTATGCGGTGGAAGGGAACTGGACTTGGGCTCATTGAATACATCCTGGAAATCTGACAAAAACTCAGGAATTTCAGAAGAGGGGGAGGAGGCAATTGACATCAAAGGAACGTCACCATGAACCCCCTGACAACCCCAACTAGTCACAGACATAGATTTCCAATCTAATACCGGATTATGCACCTGTAACCATGGGAAACCTAGCACAATAGCATCATGCAAATTATGCAACACCAGAAAACGACAATCTTCCTGATGGGCTGGCGCCATGCACATGGTCAGCTGTGTCCAAAACTGAGGTTTATTTTTAGCCAACAGTGTAGCATCAATGCCCCTCAAAGGAATAGGACTCTGCAAAGGCTGCAAGGGGAAACCACAACGTCTGGCAAATTCTAAGTCCATTAAGTTTAGAGCGGCGCCTGAATCCACAAATGCCATGACAGAAAATGACGATAATGAGCAGATCAGGGTCACAGATAACAGAAATTTAGGTTGTACAGTACTGATGGTAACAGAACTAGCGATTCTCTTGGTATGCTTAGGGCAATCAGAAATAACATGAGCAGAATCGCCGCAGTAAAAACACAACCTATTCTGACGTCTGAATCCTTGTCGTTCAGCTCTAGACACAATCCTATCACACTGCATAGGCTCAGGACTCCGCTCGGAAGACAATGCCATAGTGTGCACAACTCTGCGCTCGCGCAAGCGCCAATCAATCTGAATGGCCAGAGACATAGAATCACTCAGACCAGCACACGTGGGGAACCCCACCATAACATCTTTAATGGATTCAGAAAGACCCTTTCTGAAGATTGCCGCCAAGGCATCCTCATTCCATTTAGTCAGTACAGACCATTTTCTAAACTTCTGGCAATATGTTTCTGCCACTTCTTGACCCTGAGACAGGGCCAACAAGGTCTTCTCAGCATGATCCACTGAATTAGGTTCGTCATACAATAACCCAAGCGCCTGAAAAAAGGTGTCTACATTAAACAATGCCGGATTCCCAGGTTCCAGGGCAAATGCCCAATCCTGGGGGTCACCACGCAGCAGAGATATAACAATTTTAACCTGCTGGATGGGCTCCCCAGAGGAACGGGGTTTCAGAGCAAAAAACAGTTTATAGTTATTTTTAAAGCTCAGAAATTTGGACCTATCCCCAAAAAACAAATCAGGAGTTGGAATTCTAGGCTCTAAAACCGGAGTCTGAACGATATAATCCACACGAGAAGCCAATCCCTGAACATCCATACCAGCGCCGAACTCCAGAGCCACCCAGAGGTAAAGAGGGAAGAAAAAAAAAACACAACAGACTACAGAAAAAAAAATGGCTCAGCACTTTCCTTCCCTTCTTCTGAGATGCGGTTAACTCATTGTTGGCCAGTTGTACTGTTGTGATCTGGTGGCCTAAGAGCAGCATGAGACATACTCTGGAGAAGGTGGTACCTGTACTGACCGCAGACCCTGAACTTAACACCACAACTAGAAGTAGCCGTGGAATGTACCTAGCGCTCCCTAGACATCTCGACACAGCCAGAGGACTAATTACCCCTAGAGATAGAAAAGGGAAAACTACCTTGCCTCAGAGAAAATCCCCAAAGGATAGACAGCCCCCCACAAATATTGACTGTGAGAGGAGAGGGAAAAAACATACACAGACTGAAATGAGAATTTAGCAAAGGAGGCCACTTCTAGCTAAATAGAAAGGATAGGACGGAGTAATATGCGGTCAGTAATAAAACACTTGAAAATATCCACCACAGAAAATACAAAATCTCCACAGCTAACTAAAGATATGGAGGGTATATCTGCATCTCCAGAGATACCAGCTTGGCTAAACAAATCCTTATACAGACCAAGCTGGACAAGACAAAAACATGGAAAAGAACTGAACAATAAGGCCACAGCATGTGGACAGCAAAAATCAAGGCCAGAACTTATCTTTGTTGAAAAGAACTGCAAAGCAGAAGAGACCAGGCAGGGATGTGAATCCTCCAGGAACAATGGACAACTGGCACTGACTAAAGGGTGAAGCAAGACTAAATAGCCCAGTCAAAATTGCAAAAAGTGAACACACCTGATAAATGCTGCGATTCAGAGACAGCAGCGCTACCACTTACAACCACCGGAGGGAGCCCAAGAGCAGAATTCACAACACCGCACTCAGCACCGCCACGCACAGCCGCCTGCACTCAGCACAGCCACGCACAGCCGCCCGCACTCAGCAAAGCTGCCCGCACCTAGCACAGCCACCCGCACTCAGCACAGCCGCCCGCACTCAGCACAGCTACCCGCACAGCCGTCCGCAATCAGCACCGCCACGCACAGCCGCCCGCACTCAGCACAGCCACCCGCACTCAGCACAGCCGCCCGCACTCAGCACAGCCGCCCACACTCAACACAGCCGCCCGCACTCAACACAGCCGACCGCACAGCCGCCCGCACTCAGCACCGCCACGCACAGCCACCCGCACTCAGCAAAGCTGCCCACACTCAGCACAGCCGCCCGCACTCAGCACAGCCGCCCGCACTCAACAGAGCCGCCCGCACTCAGAGCCGCCCGCACAGCTGCCCGCACTCAGCACAGCCACGCACAGCCGCCCGCACTCAGCAAAGCTGCCAGCACTTAGCACAGCCACCCGCACTCAGCACAGCCGCCCGCACTCAGCACAGCCGCCCGCACAGCCGCCCGCAATCAGCACCGCCACGCACAGCCGCCCGCACTCAGCACAGCCGCCCGCACTCAGCACAGCTGCCCACACTCAGCACAGCCACCCGCACTCAGCACAGCCGCCCGCACTCAGCACAGCCGCCCGCACAGCCGCCCGCAATCAGCACCGCCACGCACAGCCGCCCGCACTCAGCACAGCCGCCCGCACTCAGCACAGCTGCCCACACTCAGCACAGCCACCCGCACTCAACACAGCCGCCCGCACTCAGCACAGCCGCCCGCACAGCCGCCCGCAATCAGCACCGCCACGCACAGCCGCCCGCACTCAGCACAGCCGCCCGCACTCAACACAGCCGCCCACACTCAGCACATCCGCCCGCACAGCCGCCCGCAATCAGCACCGCCACGCACAGCCGCCCGCACTCAGCACAGCCGCCCGCACTCAGCACAGCCGCCCGCACTCAGCACAGCCGCCCGCACTCAGCACAGCCGCCCGCACTCAACACAGCCGCCCGCACTCAACACAGCCGCCGCACTCAGCACAGCTGCCCGCACTCAGCACAGCCACGCACAGCCGCCCGCACTCAGCACAGCCGCCCGCACTCAGCACAGCTGCCCACACTCAGCACAGCCACCCGCACTCAACACAGCCACCCGCACTCAACACAGCCGCACTCGGGCAGTAGAGCCGGAGAGAGAAAGATGGGAGCAACATATGGCAGAATGGAAACAGGAACAGGCAGAATGGGTGCAGCACATTAGAAAAGAATGGGGGCGCAGGATGGGAGCAGCACATGATAGAATGGGGGCACGGGATGGGAGCAGCACATGACAGAATGGGGGCGCGGGATGGGAGCAGCACATGACAGAATGATTGCGCACGATGGGAGCAGCACATGACAGAATGGGGGCGCACACATGACAGGATGGGGGTGCAGGATGGGAGCACATGACAGGATGGGGCGCAGGATGGGAGCACATGACAGGATAGGAGCAGCACATGACAGAATGGGGGCACAGGATGGGAGCAGCACATGACAGAATGGGGGCACACACATGACAGGATGGGGGTGTAGGATGGAGCAGCATATGACAGGATGGGGTCGCAGGATGGGAGCACATGACAGGATGGGGATGCAGGATGGAGCAGCACATGATAGGATGGAGGCGCAGGATGGAGCAGCACATGACAGGATGGGGGCGCAGGATGGAGCAGCACATGACAGGATGGGGGTGCAGGATGGAGCAGCACATGACAGGATGGGAGAGCAAGATGGGAGCAGCACATACCAGGATGGAGACCATATACCAATATAAATGCTCGCCACCCGGGCGTAGAACGGGTCCATTAGCTAGTATATATATATATATATATATATATATATATATATATATATATATATACATACAGTATATGTATATATATATATATATATATATATATATATATATATATATACACAGGGTGGGCCATTTATATGGATACACCTAAATAAAATGTTAATGGTTGGTGATATCAACTTCCTGGGACGGGGAAAACTTTTCAAGATGGGTGGTGACCATGGCAGCCATTTTGACATCTGCGGTTTTGGATCCAATTTTATTTTTTCCAATGGGAAGAGGGTCATGTGACACATCAAACTTATTGAGAATTTCACAAGAAAAACAATGGTGTGCTTGGTTTTCGCGTAACTTTATTCTTTCATGAGTTATTTACAAGTTTTTCACCACTTATAAAATGTGTTCCATGTGCTGTCCATTGTGTTGGATTGTCACTGTAGCCCTCTTCTCCCACTCTTTACACACTGATAGCAACACCGCAGAAGAAATGCTAGCACAGGATTCCAGTATCCTTTGTTTCAGATGCTGCACATCTCGTATCTTCACAGCATAGACAATTGCCTTCAGATGACCCCAGCATCTGAAACAATGGATACTGGAAGAGACTTCCTGTTTCTACATAGAGCAGAGAGTAATTAGCTGGATAGAAAGGCAAAATGAGCAATTGTAAGTGCACAGTGCAATATAATATGATTGCAATATATTAAGAGGACAAAAACCTTTATGGGAGTGCTTTTTTAAGTTAGTCATCGTTCACATTTCTCTGTCCACATTTGGGTTGGAGATTGCATCTCCAACCCGACTAAAAGGTTTAACATGCAGGTGTATTTTGTCTAGGACTAAGGCCGGCGTCACACTCGGCGTAAGACAATACGGTCCGTATTTTACGGCCGTAATACGGCCGAAATACGATGAAATGTTCCCAAAATAGTGATCCGTAGTCAGGGTGTGTCAGCGTATTTTGCGCATGGCATCCTCCGTATGTAATCCGTATGGCATCCGTACTGCGAGATTTTCGCGCAGGCTTGCAAAACCGACATCTAATGGATTTATGTGCTCAAATGTTCATTAAAACATATATACAGTATGTATATATATATATATATATATATATATATGTCATTGAGACACATATATATATATATATTCTGTATTTATATTTCATTCAGCGCGATATCTGTGAACAGCCGGTAATTCAATTGCCGGCTTTTCATTTCTCCTTCACAAACCCGACAGGATATGAGACATGGTTTACATACAGTAAACCATCTCATATCCCCTTTTTTTTTGCATATTCCACACTACTAATGTTAGTAGTGTGTATGTGCAAAATTTCAGCGCTGTAGCTGCTAAAATAAAGGGTTAAATCGCGGAAAAAATTGGCGTGGGCTCCCGCGCAATTTTCTCCGCCAGAATGGTAAAGCCAGTGACTGAGGGCAGATATTAATAGCCAGGAGAGGGTCCATGGTTATTGGCCCCCGCGTGGCTAAAAACATCTGCCCCCAGCCACCCCAGAAAAGGCACATCTGGAAGATGCGCCAATTCTGGCACTTGGCCACTCTCTTCCCACTCCCTGTAGCGGTGGGATATGGGGTAATGAAGGGTTAATGCCACCTTGCTATTGGAAGGTGACATTAAGCCAGATTAATAATGGAGAGGCGTCAATTATGTCACCTATCCATTATTAATCCAATTGTAGGAAAGGGTTAAAAAACACACACACACACATTATTAAAAAGTATTTTAATGAAATAAACACAGCGGTTGTTGTAATAATTTATTGTTCTCGCAATCCATTTGCAGGCCCTCACTTGGCAAAATAATTAACGCACAATATACATACCTTCTGATGTCAGATCACGTCCCACGAAGTAATCCATCTGAAGGGGTTAACTAATATTACAGGCAGAGCTGCGATAAACCACTCGCTCGTGCCTGTAATCCCCGGGTGCTGAAAGGAAAGCAGGATCTGTACTTACATTGAGTCGCGGTGATGCGCCCCTGCTGGATGTTCTCATGAACTGCAGCCTGGGAACTTTTTCCCACGCTCCAGGTCATATGAGGACATCCACCAGGGGGCGCCTCACCGCGACTGAAGGAAATGTAGGTCAATGACCTACATTTCATTCATTCGCCGGGGATTACAGGCACGGAGCACCGCTGCATTTGCAGGGCTCCTGCCTGTAATATTAGTTAACCCCTTCAGATGGATTACCTCGTGGGACGAGACGGTTCACCAGAAGGTATGTATCTTGTGCGTTTATTATTTTTCCAAGCGAGGGTCTGCAAATGGATTGCGAGAACAATAAATTATTACAACAACCGCTGTGTTTATTTCATTAAAATCCTTTTTAATCATGTGTGTGTGTGTTTTTTAACCCTTTCCTACAATTGGATTAATAATGGATAGGTGACATAATTGACGCCTCTCCATTATTAATCTGGCTTAATGTCACCTTACAATAGCAAGGTGGCATTAACCCTTCATTACCCCATATCCCACCGCTACAGGGAGTGGGAAGAGAGTGGCCAAGTGCCAGAATAGGCGCATCTTCCAGATGTGCCTTTTCTGGGGTGGCTGGGGGCAGATGTTTTTAGCCACGGGGGGGCCAATAACCATGGACCCTCTCTAGGCTATTAATATCTGCCCTCAGTCACTGGCTTTACCACTCTGGCGGAGAAAATTGCGCGGGAGCCCACGCCAATTTTTTCCGCCATTTAACCCTTTATTTTAGCAGCTACAGCGCCCAAATTTTGCATACACACACTACTAACATTAGTAGTGTGGAATATGCAAAAAAAATGGGGATATGAGATGGTTTACTGTATGTAAACCATGTCTCATATCATGTCGGGTTTGTGAAGGAGAAGGAAAAAGCCGGCAATTGAATTACCGACTTTTCACTAACACCGCTGCGTATTTCTCGCAAGTCACACTGCAGGTCCGTGTGGAATCCGTATTTTTCTCGCCCCCATAGACTTTCATTGGCGTATTATTTGCGCAATACGCTGACAAACGCAGCATGCTGCGATTTTGTACGGCCGTAGAAAGCCGTATAATACTGAACCGTAATATACGGCTAATAGGAGCAGCCCCATTGAGAATAATTGTGCCGTATGTAATGCGAGTTTTACGGACGTAGTTTCTGCGCTCTTACGTCCGTAAAACTCGCCAGTGTGACGCCGGCCTAAGGCAGACACAATGATGGCAATCTAAAGGAACCCACTAAAGTCGATAAAGTCTGTCAGGCAGCGCTAGCATGCACCATGAAAGTAATCATAAATAATGAATTCTAATAATTAATCTATTATTTTGCTGTTCTCTTATTATGGAGGAAAACAACTAAATTACTAATGTTGATGTGAGCAGAGCCTAATAGTCCAGTCAAAATACGAAAAAAAAATACTTAACCCTGAACAAATTCCAAGAAAGCGTTTTATAGTTTTTTTTTTGTAGTATTACATGTAGGAAAAAACATACTAAAAGTTTACCAAGATAGGGTTACCACAAAGGGTCCAAATGTGACGTCAAAGAATATGGCCGCCAAAGCTGTAAAATGTTAAATGCGACTCGCCTTTCAGTGTCTATCATATTTCTTTTACAATTACTACTATTATTATATTTATTATTTAACGATTTATTTATCTTCTTTTACAGAGCTGAGAATGATGGAAAGTCAAGAAACTTGCCCCTTATGCAGCCATGAAGTAGAAGATGACGGAGAAAGAGTGGTGATTGGTGCGAAAGGAGCTGAAGGGATCAATAAAACCAGTATTGAGAGGGGCGTTAGCACTGTGGTAGCTGCTGGAGCAGTGGTGCACAAGAGATGTCGTATGAACTACATAAACAAGAAGCAAATAGACTTGCATAAGAAAGCTACTTCCGTTCATCGTTCACCTGCCAAGAAAGGTACACGGGTGTCTACTGGATCCTATGATAGCACGACGCAGTGTTTGTTCTGTGGACATGAAGTGGTGAAGACAAGATCTAGCAGTGATTTCGATGACTACAGCTTTGTTAAAACGGATGGATTTGTAAGGTCCATCATGTCACATTGCAAACAGCATAAGGATGACTGGGCAATCACCATTCAAGGGAGAATCGCGTACTTTGGGATGGACTTACATGCTGCAGACTGTCTGTATCATCGTTCATGTGACATTAACTTTCGGACAAATTACGGAATTCCTATGCGTCATGGTTGTGGATCTACTACAAAGAAACTGTGGAAGGTAGGGAGGCTGATGAACATGGACCAAGAGCAAGCGTTCTTGAGAATGTGTGCATTTCTCGAGGACAACGATGAAGAGCAACTGACTGTCACAGATCTTGCAAAGAAAATGATGGAGTATCTTGTCGAAGGAGACAGTGCTGCCTATAGTAATAAATGGCTGAGGTATAGGCTGGAGGAGAGGTATAGCGATTCGCTATTCATAGCAGAGTGTGAAGGGTTGCCTAACATTGTAACGTTCCGTGAAAAGACCAGAATAATCCTGAGGGACTATTTCCGTAGTCAGGAAACGGATGAAGAAGCCCAGAAGAGAGACATCAGAGACTGCGGCCAACTAATCAAGAGCGATATCAAGTCTAAGATCCCATCTTCAACCGATGAATATCCAAAGACTTCTTCGCTTGAATGTCAGTCTGCCTTAGATTATCTCCCCCCGAGTTTGCTTTGCTTGCTTGAAACCCTCTTCATTGGAAAGGACATTCACAGGAAAGTCGCAAGCATTGGACAATCAGTTGTTCAGGCTGTACGTCCCAGGGCTGTAGTAGCTCCATTGCAGCTTTGGTTAGCAGTACAGCTCCATCATCATCATTTCAGGTCTCGATTTCTTGTAGACAGTCTCTCAGCCATGGGATATTGTTCATCATATTCGGAAGTTCAGCGATTCAAGGAAAACGCTGCCGCTTCTGTTGGCCAGGATGAACTCGGTGGTACCATAGACAAACTGGATACGGCACTGCTGTTAGTTGTGGACAACGTCGATCATAATATCATCAAGTTAGATGGGAAGGGGACTTTCCACGGCATGGGGATGGTAGCTACTGTGACTCCAGGAAGGAAGGTCAGTCGCACTGTTCTCAGACAGAAGACTGCGGACTTGGAGATGAACAAAGCAGAGTTGATGCAAGGGAATACTGTTTCGCAAAACACACTCGCCGAAACATAAAATTCAAGCCCTTGCCATTTCTCGATGCCATTGACCATCGTGTTGATGTATTGTGGGAGATGTCTTTACGCTTCAAACAGCCTGCACCGAGCTGGAATGGAATGATGCACATGCTACATAAAGACTGTGATCATCCGGGGTCGTCTTCGGTAATCTTCCTGCCCATCATTGACATGTATTCCGGAGACAAGTCATGCATCTTCTCTACTCTTGAGTATCTGTGCAACCTTGCTGATAAACACCGATCCGCTGCAGTTGTTACATTCGATCAGCCACTCTACTGGAAAGCGTCAGAAATCAAACACGAGGTGCCTGAAGACAGCCCTTTCAAGATGTTGTCCTGATGCTCGGGAGCTTCCACACATTGATGAATCTTATAGGTGCCATAGGAACGTTGATGGATGGGAGTGGAATCAAAGAGGTCTTGGGAACAATTTACGGTGACAATGCTGTGCAACACATCATGACTGGAAAGGCAGTTCAGCGTGCAGTTCATGGCCATCTCCTCCTTGATCAGTGTCTTACTCAGCAAGTTGCAGACAAAGTACTTTGCAACCATCCCGGTTTTGCAGGCCTGTTGCAAGAAGTTGAGCAGTTGTATGCTCGGACACTGACAGGGGAGAGTGACTTGAATTCGGTCATCACTTCTACCTTAGTGAAATTTTCCACCTCTTGTACACCAAAAGAAATGGATTATCCACTCACTCTCGCACCAGTAAACTATGGCTGAATTACCAACAGATGGTTGGAATTGAAAGGGAGCTTATCGAGGCCGATCGTACAGGATCCTGGCTGATGCACCTTCATGCTGTAGCCGAACATTTGCCCATTCTTGCAGCTACTGGGCATGGGAACTATGTGAAGGCAGCCTACCTTTACCTCCAGTCTATGACCACTCTGGAAGATGATATGCCATCAGTCTTCCACAGATTTATGAATGGCTTGCATGTTGTAAGGCGGACTGATCAGTACTGGGCAGGCCTGGGTTGCAACCTAGTTATCGAGCAAGCTCTGATGCGCTCCCTAAAAACTTCAGGAGGACTCACCAGAGGAAGTGGAATGTTTGAACATCAGAGGGCCTTGTGGACTCTGTCTGTGCCAGTGTCCTCTTCCTACAGTGATGCAATGCAGGGTTTCACTCGCCAGAGCTTTGTCACCAGTGAACAACACAAGGAGGCAAGAACGTCAAGGACGAGAAGAGATCATGAAGACCTGGAGAAAATTGCAGATAAACTCAAGACCTTTTCACCTTTCTCTGATGAAGTGTCTCTTCGCAACATTATCACCGGTGTCAGTGCAAATAAGGATGTGAATGTCCATAACCTGTTCACCATTGGCAGAGAAATAGTGGCAACAATGGAGGGTCAATCACTGTTTTCAGTTAAGTACAAGCGGTCAATGAAAGCCAAGACCCTGGCATCCAGTGAGGCTATTGACGTTGCTAAGGACAAAACAATAGACCCTGCTATAGACCCCCCGGATACTTCACCCGTGCCAGAAACACTTCTGAAAATAATTCACTGCATTTGTTCTCGTGGTTGTAGTACACTTCGGTGCACTTGCAAAAGACACGGACTTACCTGTTCACGGGTATGCGGACCATGTCAAGAAGGGCATTGTGACAATGAGTGAGGAAGCAGTGTCTGATGATGAAAATAGTGACTATTGACCTGACACGCTTATTCAGTGATGAAGTAGGTCTTAAAATGCACTGTGTATTAATTCTATAATTTCTAGAAATGTACATACCGTATATGTCATGACGTCATTGATGACGTCATGACCTCGCCTGTCCATGTAGTTAGTATAAAACTTTGTATAAAAATTGTTATATGAAAATATATTATACAAAATGCAAACTCTTCTGTAACCTAAAGCTACAGCTTTGAAATAGGGAAATATTCGTTATTTTTAGTGCGATGGCTGTCATCGTATTATGACGTCATAATTAGGATCTTTGTGGTGATCAATTTTTGGAAAACTTTTAATATGTTGTTCCCCACATATAATAGTAATAAAAAAAATAATAAAACGCTTTCTTGGAATTTATTCCGGGTCAAACTGTATTTTGACTGGACTATAAATGAATCATCCTCATTTATTATACTAAAAATGCTTATAAACCATAACTGTCTGTCTTACATGGGAATCAAAACATTTGGCAAAACCAGACGTTCCTTCAGCAGTTTAACAGATTTTGAACTTTGCAGCTAAATTTTATTTTGAGGTTTTTCAACCTTGTTTGGACAGCTGAATAACTTCCAAATCAGTGCCAAAAGTAAACCTTTAATTTGCTATTTGTGCAAATTTTAACTTTACTCATATGTCTTGGGTCAGATATTGTAAGCCGTGCTCAAACTATATTTATTATTTATTACACAAACATTATTTTACTTAAAGAGGACATGTCACCGGGTCAAAGGTGACCAGTTTTCGCTCTTATTTGATTCCTGCTGCTCCCCTGAGCATTCCACTTTTTCATCCACCATAGAGATATGCGTTTTTTTATTTAATGCTCATTTTTATTATCTTTCCAAGGGGATGTATCTCACGAGATTCTGTGGTGGTGTGTCATTAGGCTGATTTGCCTATTAGCCTGTAAGCATTGCCCCCTTGGTAAAGACCAGAAAAAGTAGCACCAAATAAAAAAGCCCATATCTCCGAAACCATATGGCGGATTGAAAAAAAAAGAATACTGAGTGAAAAGAAAATAAGAGCAAAAACTGAATTGGTACCAGGTCCTTTTGAACCACTAGAGATCTTGGAAAGTTGAAATTTCGAATTCACCAGATTTGTAAAATTTTTCTCAAAATTTGATTTGCAATGAATCGATTTGTGTAAATCAAAGTGCTGCAAACATGTGCATAATAGTCTGAGGTCTCTTATGACTGTATCCAACCTCTTTTAAGCTCAAGCATAGTCCTAGTAATGTTAAAGTGACCTTACCATAGAAATAGATAATAAAAAACCAACACCCTACTTAATAACTCAGCACAATGACATATTTTTAAAAAATTCCTAAAATTATCTCATTTAGGCTACGTTCACATTTGCATTGTGCGCCGCAGCGTCGGCGACGCAACGCACAACGCAAACAAAACCGCAACAAAACGCACGCTAAAACGCTGCGTTTTGCGACGCATGCGTCCTTTTTGGCCGAAAGTTGGACGCAAAAAAAATGCAACTTGTTGCGTTCTCTGCGCCCAACGCTTGCGGCCATGCGTCGCAAAACGCAGCACAACGCATGTCCATGCGCCCCCATGTTAAATATAGGGGCGCATGACGCATGCGGAGACGCTGCGGCGCCCGACGCTGCGGCGCCGAACGCTAATGTGAACGTAGACTTAGCCATTTGTGATCAGGCAGACGATTTTTTCAGAACACAATGCAAAAAAAATACAAGGTCAGCACTCCTATTCCTCATTTACAGTGTACTGATACAGTTTGAGAGATTGCATTTTTGAAGAATAAATTTTCTGAAATGCATATAAATATTTTGGAATCTCCTGGGCCGGAAAAGAAAAGTGGGGTGGGAAGAAAAAAGAGGGGATCACTATCTATGCACAGTAAATGTGTTGTGGTATAAAGAGAGGAAAAAGATTTCATATTGTGCTCACTTGAGCCAGTTGTGCTGTACAGGCACAACATTGGACATGAATTTCAACAGTTATGGGATCCCTCCTGTGGCATGCAGCTTATCCAATAGGGTGGCAGTGTGCTTTCCAGCCCAAGTGGATACAAAGGTTGCTAAGTCTCTGATGGCGCTACCGTTTAAGGAGGATCCAAATGCAATTGGATATACCGTATTTTTCTGACCATAAGACACACTTTTTTCCTCCAAATTTGGGAGGAAAGTGTGGGTGCGTCTTATGGTAGGGATGTAGCATGTGGGGAGAGGGGCAGCAGCGATTGGGATCGCAATGATATCCCACTTCAGGAGGCAGAAAAATGTCCCCACTGCTGGGAATCAGCTGTTGGGGAAACCACATGGTCCCGATGATTAAGTGCAGTGAATATTCATTAGCTACTCCCCGCCCACCTATCAGCTGAGCAGTGAGCCGGGAGCAACAAATGAATACTGCACTTAAGCAGCAACACACATAGATTCCTCAGTGCTGATTCCTGCAGCAGCTGGGGAGATCCGTGTGTCCGGGGGAGGAGGAGGCAGCAGCAGCAGGGTCCGGGGGAAAGGAGATCGCTGCGTACCTTCCTGAGCTGGACTGAGTGCTGTGCAGTGTGCACAAGGAGGACCTGTGATGATGTCAGAAGTGGGCGGGCTGGTGCATCACATGGCAGCACAGAGCCCTCCCTCTTTTTGACATCATCACAGGTCCTTCAGACTCTAACACTAGAATCTGCTGGCTTCCATTACCTGTGCTGTGGAAAGGCAACAAGAGGGAGGGCTCTGTGTGTGCAGCCATGGGATGCTTTTACCTCACCACAGTGGCTGGCTGGCTGCCACAATTAAGAGGTTAGTGTTTACAACACACAATAAAGCACTCTGCCACTCCTTTAGTGAACTATAACTCCCAGCATGTCATAGGATCTGCAGGACATGCTGGGAGTTATAGTTCTCCCATGGGATTTTAAAGCAGCACTCCAGTGTTATTTTGCAGTGCTGGAGTGGTGCTTTCAATATAAGCCCTGTGTCCCCATTCTTATACTCGCCCTCCAGCGTCTTCATATAGTACTTCACAGGCACCACACTGGTCACGCAGCTTCCAACATAATAACATACTATTATATATAATAACACCACATATAATAGTATGTTATTAAATATTTTACCACATTTTTTTGCTTCAAATATTTTTTTCCCTATTTTCCACCTCTAAAACCTGGGTGCGCCTTATAGTCCGGTGCGTCTTATAGTCCGAAAAATACGGTAATTCAATGTACATTTATTAATCCTCAATTACAACACGTTAAAAACTTAAATAAAAATAATAAAACACTAGTTAAAGTAAAAACTAAATGCAAAACTTAACACAACGTGTTTTAACTCTTATGAGTCTTCATCAGGTAAATAAGATACACACCTGATGAAGACTCATAAGGGTTGAAAAGAGTTGTTAAGTTTTTTATTTAGTTTTTAACTTATATAGTTTATGTAGTTTTTTTTTGTTCTTAATGTGTTGTAATTGCGGTTAATAAGCCTACAATGAATTATATGCAATTGCATTTGGATCGTTCCTTAACTGGAAGCACCATTACAGACTAACCTACCTTTGAAATGCGTATAAAGGTAGCAGGTATTTTTTTTTAGCTATTAACACGCATTGAATTACAAATTGTTTGAATTGTTCAGGCCTGTGAATTTCTTAAAATTCAACTCAAATTTGATTCACATCAAAAGGATTAGCTCATCTCTATTACAAAAGTTTCCTTCCCTTTTCTTACCTAACAATAAACTGAGTGCTTAATATAATTTGGATTTTTTGTTTTTGGATCAGTGTCTCTAAAAAAAATGCTCAGTGCTGTGTATGATAAGAACAGAAATTCCCATTAATCATCCCTTTATGAGAAAGCAGCAGGAATAGTAGTTTATCATCACTATGAAACAAGGAGGACATGGAACACGCTGGAAAAACAGCTGATTAAGTGCAATGGTTATTTCAGATTTGCTAAGAAATATGGCAAACAGAATACGGTCTGCAAAAATTGAAAGTCACGCAGACAATAAAAGGAAGTATATAATTCCCACATAGTTATAGGAAATGTGATCTATTGCATTATTATTAAACATTATACAAACTGTAGGAATGAAAATACACAGCTGCACTACATCAATTAAAAAGGATTTCAATTACTTTCAAAACCTGCAATAATACATAACAAAACCACATAAAACACATCACTACCAATCAGAAGGGTAGCTAGGGGTTCAGGTCAGGGGGAGCGAAACATCTGAGAGGACCCCTAAATGGTAATTTTGATTATAACTCTGGTGGCATACATTAATCGTGGGTATAGGGGAACCTCAGCACTGGAAAAAATCTCTACAAAGACCAACACGGATATTACTGCTATATAGTGAACATATAGTGGTAGATACCAGTCCTGAAGAACATGGAAGTGATTAAGTGTGACAGGGTCACTGGCACAGTGTATGAGAGGAGATATGTGTCACTGCGCATAATGGCGTCAGTGATTTGAAACAGGAGATGTTTACTCCAGCACATTATGTGTTGAGAGGGTAAACTAAAGTTGCTTACATGGTCTGGTTTCAGATGGGCACCCATAAAGTGGGTGGGCGGGTGCTCACCATATCTCCTCCTGCAGAGCTGTGTGTATTGAAAGGACCTGCGATGATGTCACGGTCATGTGATCATCACATGGTTAGGTTAACCCCTTCCCGACATGCGCCGTACTAGTACTGCGCTGCCGGCACTGCATTACTGACAGCCGCAGTACTAGTACGGCGCATCGATCACCGCGGTCTCGCGCTGAGCGCCGCGGTGATCGGGTGCGGGTGTCAGCTGTATATGACAGCTGACACCCCGCAGCAATGCCCACGATCAGCGCTATCGCCGATCGCGGGCATTTAACCCCTCTGATGCCGCTGTCAATAGTGACAGCGGCATAGAGGGGGATCGCGCAGGGACGGGGGATCCCTGCGCTCTCCCACCAGAGCAACGCGATGAGATTGCGCTGCTCCGGTGACCTGGAAGGAGTCCCCGGATCCAAGATGGCCACGGGACTCCTTCCGGGTCATGAGATGACCCTGCTTGCCGGCGTCTGCTGAGAATTCCTCATAGCAGGCGCCGGCAAGCCTCTGCAATGTGCCTGTCAGATCGATGATCTGACAGAGTGCTGTGCACACTATCAGATCACCGATCTGTGATGTCCCCTCCTGGGACAAAATAAAAAAGTAAAAAAAAAAAATGTTCCACATGTGTAAAAAAAAAAAAAAAATAAATAAATTCCTAAATAAAGAAAAAAAAAAAAAATTCCCATAAATACAATTCTTTATCTAAATAAAAAAAAAATCACACAATAAAAGTACACATATTTAGTATCGCCGCATCCGTAACGACCCCACCTATAAAACTATATCACTAGTTAACCCCTTCAGTGAACACCGTAAAAAAAAAAAAAAAACGAGGCAAAAAACAACGCTTTATTCTCATACCGCCAAACAAAAAGTGGAATAACACGCGATCAAAAAGACGGATACAAATAAGCATGGTACCACTGAAAACGTCATCTTGTCCCGCAAAAAAAAAGCCACCATACAGCATCATCAGCAGAAAAATAAAAAAGTTATAGCTCTCAGAATAAAGCGATGCAAAAACAATTATTTTTTATATAAAATAGTTTTTATTGTGTAAAAGCGCCAAAACATAAAAAAATTACATAAATGAGGTATCGCTGTAATCATACTGACCCGAAGAATAAAACTGCTTTATCCTTTTTACCAAACGCGGAACGGTATAAACGCCCCCCTAAAAGAATTTCAGGAATTGCTGATTTTTGTTCATTCCGCCTCCCAAAAATCGGAATAAAAAGCGATCAAAAAATGTCATGTACCCGAAAATGGTACCAATAAAAACATCAACTCGTCCCGCAAAAAACAAGATCTCACATGACTCTGTGGACCAAAATATGGAAAAATTATAGCTCTCAAAATGTGGTGATGTAAAAACTATTGTTTGCAATAAAAAGCGTCTTTTAGTGTGTGACGGCTGCCAACCATAAAAATCCGCTAAAAAAACGCTATAAAAGTAAATCAAATCCCCCTTCATCACCCCCTTAGTTAGGGAAAAATAATACAATTTAAAAAAATATATTTATTTCCATTTTCCCGTTAGGCTACTTTCACACTAGCGTCGGTACTGGGCCGTCGCGCTGCGTCGGCCCGACATACCGACGCATACTGTGCAAGCGCCGCACAACGGGGGCAGCGGATGCTGTTTTTCCACGCATCCGCTGCCCCATTGTGAGGTGCGGGGAGGTGGGGGCGGAGTTCCAGTCGGAAATGGTGGACCGTCGGCACAAAAAAAGTTACATGTAACGTTTTTTGCTGCCGGCGGTCCGCCACAACATGACGCAACCATCGCACGACGCTTGCGACGTGTGTCAATATGTTGCTAATGTTAGTCTATGGGGAAAAAACGCATCCTGCAGATGACTTTGCAGGATGCGTTTTTTCGCCAAAACGACGCATTGCGACGTATGCAAAAAAACGCTAGTGTGAAAGTAGTGCTAGGGTTAGGACTAGGGTTAGGGCTAGGGTTAGGGTTGGGGTTAGGGCTGGGGTTAGGGCTGGGGTTAGGGTTGGGGTTAGGGTTTCAGTTAGAATTGGGGAGTTTTCACTGTTTAGGCACATCAGGGGCTCTCCAAACGCGACATGGCGTCCGATCTCAACGCGTTTGTTTGCGTTAAAAACGCATGCGTTTTTATAGAAAAAAAACAGAACACACACTGAAAAGTCACCCACCACCATCAAGGTGATAAAGGGATCCAAACCCTAACCCTACCCATAAACTCACCCCTAACCGTTTAATGAACATTTTCTGACAGTCATAGTGCCACGTATTTCAGTGCCACGTATTTCAGTGCCACGATATTTCAGTGCCACGATATTTCAGTGCCACATCTTTCAGTGCCACGATATTTCAGTGCCATGTATTTCAGTGCCACGATATTTCAGTGCCACGTATTTCAGTGCCACGTCTTTCAGTGCCACGATATTTCAGTGCCACGTATTTAAGTGCCACGATATTTCAGTGAAATACGTGCCACTGAAATATCGTGGCATTTACGTGAAATACGTGGCACTTATATACGTGGCACTTATATACGTGGCACTTAAATACGTGGCCACTGAAATACGTGGCCACTGAAATATCGTGGCACTTATATACGTATATAAACGTATTTCAGTGCCACGTATTTCAGTGCCACGTATTTCAGTGCCACGTATTTCAGGTTAGGGTTAGGGGTAGGGTTAGGGTTTTTTGGTTTTTTCTCGTTTTCTTGTGTTTTTCTATAAAAACGCATGCGTCTAAAAAACGCATGCGTTTTACTGCGTTTAAATGCGTTTTTTCACACATGCATTTTTTAAAAAAACGCATGCAGATAAAAACGCAAGTGTGAAACCAGCCTTACCCTTGGGAAAATAAAAACGTGGGGGCTAAAATATAATTTTCGTGGAAAAAAATATATTTTTTATTTTCGCGGCTCTGCGTTATAAACTGTAGTGAAACACTTGGGGGTTCAAAGTTCTCACAACACATCTAGATAAGCTCCGTGGGGGGTCTAGTTTCCAATATGGGGTCACTTGTGGGGGGTTTCTACTGTTTAGGTACATCAGGGGCTCTGCAAATGCAACATGACACCTGCAGACCAATCCATCTAAGTCTGCATTTCAAACGGCGCTCCTTCCCTTCCGAGCTCTGCCGTGTGCACAAACAGTGGTTCCCCCCCATATATGGGGTATCAGCGTACTCAGGACAAATTGGACAACAACTTTTGTTGTCCAATTTCTCCTGTTACCCTTGGGAAAATAAAAACGTGGGGGCTAAAATATAATTTTCGTGGAAAAAAAAATATTTTTTATTTTCACGGCTCTGCGTGATAAACTGTAGTGAAACACTTGTTGGTTCAAAGTTCTCACAACACATCTAGATAAGTTCCGTGGGGGGTCTAGTTTCCAATATGGGGTCACTTGTGGGGGGTTTCTACTGTTTAGGTACATCAGGGGCTCTGCAAATGCAACATGACACCTGCAGACCAAT
Source organism: Ranitomeya variabilis (assembly GCF_051348905.1). Lineage (NCBI taxonomy): Eukaryota > Metazoa > Chordata > Amphibia > Anura > Dendrobatidae > Ranitomeya > Ranitomeya variabilis. The sequence goes on from NC_135234.1 coordinate 612,706,575, forward strand.
CCATCTAAGTCTGCATTTCAAACGGCACTCCTTCCCTTCCGAGCTCTGCCGTGCGCCCAAACAGTGGTTCCCCCCAATGTATGGGGTATCAACGTACTCAGGATAAATTGGACAATAACTTTTGTGGTCCAATTTCTCCTGTTACCCTTGGGGGAAAAAAATTGCGGGCTAAAACATCATTTAGTGGAAAGAAAAAATGATTTTTTAATTTTCATAGCGCTACATTCTAAACTTTAGTGAAACAATTGGGGGTTAAAAGTGCTCACCACACATCTAGATAAGTTCCTTAGGGGGTCTTCTTTCCAAAATGGTGTCACTTGTGGGGGTTTCTACTGTTTAGGCACGTCAGGGGCTCTCCAAACACGACATGGGTTCCGATCTCAATTCCAGCCAATTTTGCATTGAAAAGTCAAATGGCGCTCCTTCCCTTCCGAGCTCTGCCATGCGCCCAAGCAGTGGTTTATCCCCATATATGAAGTATCAGCGTACTCAGGACAAATTGCACAACAACTTTTGGGGTCCAATTTATCCTGCTACCCTTGGGAAAATAAAAAATTTGGGGCAAAAAGATCATTTTTTGTGAAAATTAATATTAATTTTTTTTTACGGCTCTACATTATAAACTTCTGTGAAGCACTTGGAGGTTCAAAGTGCTCACCACACATCTAGATTAGTTCCTTAGAGGGTCTACTTTCCAAAATGGTGTCACTTGTGGGGGTTTCCACTGTTTAGGCACGTCAGGGGCTCTCCAAACACGACATGGGTTCCGATCTCAATTCCAGCCAATTTTGCATTGAAAAGTCAAATGGCGCTCCTTCCCTTCCGAGCTCTGCCATGTGCCCAATCAATGGTTTATCCCCATATATGAAGTATCAGCGTGCTCAGGACAAATTGCACAACAACTTTTGGGGTCCAATTTATCCTGCTACCCTTGGGAAAATAAAAAATTTGAGGCAAAAAGATCATTTTTTGTGAAAATTAATATTAATTTTTTTTACGGCTCTACATTATAAACTTCTGTGAAGCACTTGGAGGTTCAAAGTGCTCACCACACATCTAGATTAGTTCCTTAGAGGGTCTACTTTCCAAAATGGTGTCACTTGTGGGGGTTTCCACTGTTTAGGCACGTCAGGGGCTCTCCAAACACGACATGGGTTCCGATCTCAATTCCAGCCAATTTTGCATTGAAAAGTCAAATGGCGCTCCTTCCCTTCCGAGCTCTGCCATGTGCCCAATCAATGGTTTACCCCAACATGTGGGGTATCGGCGTACTCAGGACAAATTGTACAACGACTTTTCTGGTCCAATTTCTCCTGTTACCCTTGGTAAAATAAAACAAATTGGATCTGAATTAAAAATTTTGTGAAAAAAAGTTAAATGTTCAATTTTTTTTAAACATTCCAAAAATTCCTGTGAAGCACCTGAAGGCTTAATAAACTTTTTGAATGTGGTTTTGAGTACCTTGAGGGGTGCAGTTTTTAGAATGGTGTCACTTTTGGGCATTTTCTGTCATATAGACCCCTCAAAGTCACTTGAAGTGTGAGGTGGTCCGTAAAAAAAATGGTTTTGCAAATTTTGTTGCAAAAATGAGAAATCGCTTTTCAACTTTTAACCCTTATAACTCCCTAACAAAAAAAAATTATGTTTCCAAAATTGTGCTGATGTAAAGCAGACATGTGGGAGATGTTGTTTATTAACTATATTATGTGATATAACTCTCTAATTTAAGGGCATAAAAACGAAAAATTTGAAAATTGCAAAATTTTCATAATTTTCAACAAATTTCTGTTTTTTTCACAAATAAATGCAAGTCATATCGAAGAAGTTTTACCACTATCATAAAGTACAATATGTCACGAGAAAACAATCTCAGAATCACCAGGATCCGTTGAAGCGTTTCAGAGTTATGACCTCATAAAGTGACAGTGGTCAGAATTGTAAAAATTGTCCGTGTCATTTAGGTGAAAACAGGCTTCGGGGTGAAGGGGTTAAATAGGTGGACATGAGGGTCAGTGGGTGTTTTGTCTTGGGAGAGGAGGAGCACCCACATGGCTCCAGGAGGAGTTGTGGACTTTATGTGTTATCTACAGGTGATTCCTGCAGGGAGAGGACCCTTTTGAACTTTAAATTTATTTTGTTTTGCCATTAGGCCGGAAGGCTACGGTTGCTTTATGAACGCTGCTATGGTTTATGTTGTCTTTTAACCCCTTAATGACCGCCAATACGCCTTTTAACTAACCTGAGATATAAGAGAATAGCATCCTCATACAGGTGACAATCCAGCAGCTGTCAGCTGTCCACTATAGCTGACAACTGGCTGTATCAGCCATGATCAGTGCTGGCACCGTCCAAATCTGTTTAACCCCTTAGATGCTGCTTTCAATAGTGACTACATCATATAAATGGTTAACAGAGCTTGGGGTCTTCCTCTTTATCCAAATTGGTGCCCTCAGATCATGATTGTGTGGTCCTGATGTTTGCCATTGCAATTCAAGACCAAACAGCGTCCTTAAACGCAATGTGAACCCTGCCTTAGTTAACTCGTTATTTGATCCTCTGTTATTACTCTATTACCGTTAACACTTATATACTCCCTGCATGGAATATTTACTTCTGTGATAACTTTATATAAAAACCCTGTTAACTCTTGCTCTGCCTCCTGCTCGTCACTGCATACCGCATACCTGTTAGAACCTTACAGCTACATAATACTCCCATGCCTGCTACTGTGAATCTCCTATGCCTGTGGCCAGCATCCATAGGAAATTGTAATTTTTGCTACACACAGCAGAGCTAAAGCCCTGGGGATAGAAGGTACAGAAATTCAAATCACCCCCCTTTTGCTCCATTGAAAATAAAACAATTAAAAAAATTAAAAAACACATATTTGGTATCTCAGAGTACAGAAATTTCCAATCTATCTAAATATAATGTGATTTAATTTGATCTGTAAATGGCGTAATTAGAAAGCAAATCAAAATGACAGCATTACAATTTTTTTAGACGCCGCAACATTGCAATACAACGCAATAACGGCAATCAAAACATTGTATCTACCCAAAAATGAATGCAAAAATCAATAAAAACATCAGCTCAGGGTGCAAAAAATAAGCCATCACCCAGCCCCAGATACCGAAAGAGACACTACGTGTTTTGGAAAATGGTGACATAAGCTATTTTTTTTTCTTACAATTTTTGGATTTTTTTTTCACCCCTTAAAGGGAACCTGTCACCCCGTTTTTTCCGTATGAGATAAAAATACTGTTAAATAGGGCCTGAGCTGTGCATTACAATGAGATGCGAACTCTGCTTCAGGAAAATGGCCGCCGCGATCTCCATCTGCGCACGCGCGGCATCCCGCGGCCATTTTCCTGAAGCCCCGGGCAGCAGAGCGCTCATTCTGCGCACGCGCGGCCACAGGAAGATGGCCGCCCCCACTGATCACCAGGGGAATAGCGCAGATCGCGCTCTTTTCCCTCCCCTGTGCAGTGGATTCTGGACTTGGGCATGCGCAAACCACTATGCCACCAACGGAAAACTAAGCAAGATCTGGGGGAAGACACCACGCCCATCTGACCAGACCAGCCTGATTGACAGGCGAAAACGGCTACTTTGGTAACGTATTTCGGCAGCATAGGTGGGGAATCGGGGTCCACAAAATACACTATTGTAATGCACAGCTCAGGCCCTATTTAACAGTATTTTTATCTCATACTGAAAAAACGAGGTGACAGGTGCCCTTTAAATTAAAAAGAACCTATACGTGTTTGGTATCTGCGTACTCGTACTGACCTGGAGAATCATATTGCCAGGTAAGTTTTAGCATTTAGTGAACATGTTAAATATAAAACCCCAAAAAACAATTGTGGAATTGCGCTTTTTTTTTGCAATTTCTCCGCACTTGGAGTTTTCTTCCCCCCATTTTCCAGTAAGCTATATGATAAAACCAGTGGTCTCATTCAAAAGTACAACTCGTCCCGAAAAAACAAGAGCTCATACGACAATATTGACATCAAAATAAAAAAGATATGGGTCTGGGCAGAAGGGAGGCAAAAAGCGAAAGCATAAACACGGAAAATTACAAGGTCGTGAAGGGGTTAAGGCTCTGCTTATGTCTAACAATATTTGGGAAGAAGAGGGTCAGCTATCCCAAAATAGTATAAAGTTACCTTTGACTCCACAATGAAACAAATATAATGCTTAATCAGCAGTAAACAAAAAATACATAAATCTGAATTTTTAAGGAAAGCTAACTACATCTAACCACTAATTATAAGATGTATCATATTTCCTTTCCATACATGGCATGCATAGTACACTAGCTTGCTAAATAGAATAAGGAAAGACATAAACATATTGTTAGTCACAAGACCTTAATATGTAGAACATCGTAATGAATCATCTAAAGGGAATCACACTGGAAACTTGCAGATCTTGATGTACTGAATTGTTCTCATGTGAGTCTTATGTATATGTGGCTTTATAGCATGTGGTGAGCAGATTAGATGGCTATATGAGAAGTGACTGTACTGTTCGTGTAGGAGGGACCATTTGTAATGGTTATTCAGAACTTCAAAACCTAAAAATGTCCTAAAAAAGGGAATGCCTCATTAAGACAGTCTGGGCAGTCTGATTTTAAAATGAAGTTACCGTGGGTCCGTCCTCTTTCTGTAACCTCAGTTATCAGCAGGGAAATTTAATAGATTTTAGACAGGGTGCTCAAGATGAGTTTTTGGCCCTACGTATTTTCCCTAAGTTAAAAACGCAGCACCTTACAGTTCCTGCAAAGTGGATGTGGTTCATAGAAATCTTCTGTCCGCTATGCTCTTTTTACCTCCGCATAAACTGACCTGTGCTGCACTTCTGCGACACCCGCTAGGGCCATGGGGTACACAGAACCAGGTCGGACGAGTCTTAAAGGGGTGGTCACGTCATCGGGACCCGATCCGTGGCCCTGGGCACGCAATAAAGGGATGATGGAATGTTGGTAGGGGATTTCACTTGACGCCACCTGTGGTGTTCAGCAATAGGTGGCCAATGCTGCTTAAGGGGACCGCTGGGGCCGATGGTGTCTCAGCTGAGATGGTTTTGCTCCCCACAGGTGGAGCAAGGACCAAGGGTACGAGTACAGTCTATCAGGGATCGTGGACGTTGGTGTGCAGGTCTGAGGGTGCAGGAAAGGATTAGAGGACACAAGGGATGCAGTTTTCTTTAACTTTAATTCCTGGTTGAAGGTGCAGTTCGGAGCACAGGTAACAGGTGGTATTGGAGATCTGGGCAGCCTGGAAGCAATTCAGAATCTACCTAGCCAGGTGGAGTTGAGGCCTCCCTACTGCACTGTTCTCTGGGTTCTTGATGCTTTATGCTCTACTCAAGTCCCTCTCTGCCTGTCCATTAAATGGAACACTACCCACATGGCAGGCAGAATGAGCCTGTTCCAAGTGTCACTCCCTCGTGGTGACTCCGGGCTCTGGTATGCTGCTGTGCCTTTGGGTGTCAGATGGGGCCAGAAGACCTGCAATCTCCTGCCCTTTGGATTTAGTTGCTGGGTCTGTAGTTCCCACACAACCACGGACTCCGGTGTCCGGTCTTTGGCTCTCAGTCCTGGTGTGAGCTCAGTCGCAGCTCCAATCCCCCCCAGGTTCTCCTCATTTGCCTCTTCCTCCACTGTCTCAGACTAGCACTGACTAACTCCGCCTCCAGGCCAGAACTTATAGGGGTTAGGGCTCCCCTTTCTGGTCTGGAGTGGGAAAGGTGTTGCATGCTGATGTACCTGGAAAGGGGATCTCTCCTTGGTTCCATGCATGACATCACCCCCTGTGTGGGAGGCAATGCCACTGTGGCAACCGGACTCCTGGGGTGCCACATTTCAAGCCTGCAACATTTCTCCTGTGGGTACGCTGAGTTTTATGCGCTGATATTTCCCATAGGCTTGCATTAGATGCAGAAAATCCACTGGTAGAAAACACACATTGCATACATGCATTTTTAGTGGATTTCCATGGTGGAAATGTATCAAAGACGTGTAACCAGACAACATGACTACTCTGTAAAGTTTGTGAAAGGTATGCCATTAATGAGGAAAGACTGCCATCTGCTGCACAGCCAATATCAAGCAGAACCAAAATGTGCTGGAAGATTTGCAGAGGGAGGAACCTTGTATGCTAGACTAGATCAGGTGACTCTCTGTAAGAGCTTCCCTGATATAAAAGCCCAGCGCACCCAACAACAGAGGGATTCGGTGCCAGGAAAGAGAGCGGGGCAGATGTGCTCCAGAGACTCCACTGAGACCAACATGACAGGCCTCAGCAGGGAGTATGTGCTACCTGGGTGTCGGTCACCACCTGGCAAGGTCCGGATCCAACGGAAGATATCCCTGACTGCAGCTTATGCTGGTGAGAGCCATAATCTGTGCCCTGTGCTGGTCAAGCCTCCAAGGTCAGACTATGCCTGTCAAGAGTTGAGGCCTCTCTGCCTCGAGCCTGAGAGACCTTTGCAGGTAGTTAAGCAGAGGAGAGCTATGCAGTGACTGCAACAGAAGAGGCATGCCTGCAAGTGAGGAGGAACAGTGCAATTGAGCAGGGCCATCACTTCCAGATATCACCTACTGTATCAGTGTTGACTTGAACTACGACTACAGGTTGGGAGGGGGCTGGTTGGTGCATGGGAGGCTCGACGGGCTTTAATAGACTACGTCAGTAAGAGACCTGCGGCCTTGCAAGTAAACCCGATGGCCTCCGCTAGAGCCAGAGCTTCAAGTGAGAACTTACGTAGCGTTTCCCAAGACTGAGCACACCAACTAACGTTAAGTACTGAGAGACATTCTAGCTTGTTCATAACCGGTTATAATTCTCTTTATTGTTAAATTTCATATATACTAACTCTAATTATTTAGAAGTTATTGTTGTATAAAAATGCAATACATCAATCCCTGGCTGTTTCCACCTCGTGATCTCTGTACGTTGCATCCAGGCACCTGAATTACAGATTCATGTAAGCTGCACATGACAGTATGTATCAAAATCAAATATGTTAAAGTATCAAAAACAAAGAAGCTTTATATATAACATAACTTAACAACAAGAGACAAAAACACCAAAAAAAGCATGTAAAAAACACAATGAAAAAACACAAGTCATCTAATTTATCTAATAGGAGCAGACATGCTGCAGAAAATTTGCAACATGAAAAACTCAACAAAAGCTCATCATGGGAACGTAGCCTTAGTGTCATTAGAGATGTATACAATTGGAACAAAGGGTCTGCTTTTTTTCCAGAAAGAGCCCCATTCTTGTACATTTCGTAGGACTCCTATGGTCCAGGGCCGGACTGGCCATCGGGCAGTTCTGGCAAATGCCAGAAGGGCCGGTGCCGGTAGTGGGCCGCTGCATGCCGACTCACCCTTCCCCCCCTCAGTGCCGCCGCTGCCGCATTCAACTATACCGGCGTCTATGACGCAGGTACAGTTGTATGCAATGATGGAGGAGAGAGTGTCACCTGACGCTCCCTCTCCCATCATTTTCCGCTCTGCCTCTGACACTGCGGGTGCACGCGCACTCACTGTGTCCCAGGCAGTGCAGCGCTGGCCGCCAAGACAGGAGCAGGGAGCACCGTGGGCACGAGGGGAGGTGAGGAGTGGTTTTTTTTTTACTCGACTGTGGGGCCATTCTAGGGGGGGAGGAGAGATGTGGGATCTGCTGTATACTACTATGTGGGCAGTGCTGTATACTACTGTGTGGGCTCTGCTGTATACTACTATGTGGGCTCTGCTGTATACTAGTATGTGGACAGTGCTGTATATTACTATGTGGGTAGTGCTGTATACTACTGTGTGGGCTCTGCTGTATACTGCTAAGTGGGCTGTGCTATACACTACTATGTGGGCTCTGCTGTATACTACTATGTGGGCTGTGCTATACACTACTATGTGGGCTGTGCTATATACTACTATGTGGGCAGTGCTGTATACTACTGTGTGGGCTGTGCGGTATACTGCTATGTGGGCTGTGCTATACACTACTATGTGGGCTCTGCTGTATACTACTATGTGGGCTGTGCTATGCACTACTATGTGGGCTGTGTTATATACTACTATGTGAGCTGTGCTGTATACTACTATGTGGGCTGTGCTGTATACTACTATGTGGGCTGTGCTGTATACTACTATGTGGGCTGTGCTATACACTACTATGTGAGCTCTGCTGTATACTACTATGTAAGCTGTGCTGTATACTACTGTGTGGGCTCTGCTATATACTACTGTGTGGGCTCTGCTGTATACTACTATGTGGGCTGTGCTATACACTACTATGCGGGCTGTGCTATATACTACTATGTGAGCTGTGCTGTATACTACTATGTGGGCTGTGCTGTATACTACTATGTGGGCTGTGCTGTATACTACTATGTGGGCTGTGCTATACACTACTATGTGGGCTCTGCTGTATACTACTATGCAGGCTGTGCTGTATACTACTGTGTGGGCTCTGCTATATACTACTGTGTGGGCTGTGCTGTATACTACTATGTGGGCTGTGCTGTATACTACTATGTAGGCTGTGCTATATAATACTGTGTGGGCTGTGCTGTATACTACTATGTGGGCTGTGCTATACACTACTATGTGGGCTCTGCTGTATACTACTATGTGGGCTGTGCTATACACTACTATATGGGCTCTGCTGTATACTACTGTGTGGGCTGTGCTGTATACTACGTTGTGGGCTCTGCTGTATACTACTTTGTGGGCTGTGCTGTATACTACTGTGTAGGCTCTGCTATATACTACTGTGTGGGCTCTGCTGTATACTACTGTGTGGGCTCTGCTATATACTACTATGTGGGCTGTGCTGTATTCTACTATGTGGGCTGTGCTATATACTGTGTAGGCTGTGCTGTATACTACTATGTGGGCTGTGCTGTATACTACTATGTGGGCTGTGCTATATACTACTGTGTGGGCTCTGCTGTATACTACTGTGTGGGCTGTGCTGTATACTACTACATGGGCTGTGCTGTATACTACAACATGGGCTGTGCTATATACTACTGTGTGGGCTCTGCTGTATACTACTACATGGGCTGTGCTGTATACTACAACATGGGCTGTGCTATATACTACTGTGTGGGCTCTGCTGTATACTACTATGTGGGCTGTACTATACACTACTATGTGGGCTCTGCTGTATACTACTATGTGGGCAGTGCTGTATACTACTATGTGGTCAGTGCTGTATACTACTATGTGGGCTGTGCTGTATACTACTGTGTGGGCTGTGCTGTATACTACTGTGTGGGCTCTGCTGTATACTACTATGTGGGCTGTGCTATATACTACTATGTGGGCAGTGCGGTATACTACTGTGTGGGCTCTGCTGTATACTAATATGTGGGCTGTGCTGTATACTACTATGTGGGCTATGCTTTATACTACTATGCGGGCAGTGCTGTATGCTACTATGTGGGCAGTGCTGTATACTACTATGTGGGCTGTGCTGTATACTGCTACGTGGGCTGTGTTATCAGCTATGCGGGTTGTGCTATATAATATGGGGGGTATATTATATTCTGTGGGGCAGGCCATGTTATATACTATGTGGCTGTTAGATACTATTGTGGGGATATATTATATTCTATGGGGGAGGCTGTGTTATACTATGGGGCTGCATTATATTCTATGGAGGCTACATTATATATTATGGGGAGGTGGGCTGTATCATATTCTATGGGGTGGCTGCATTATACTCTGGGGTGGCTGCATTATATTCTGTAGGGTGGTGGCTGCATTATACTATATGTGGGCTGCATTATACTGTATCGAGGATTATGGGGAATACATTATACTATATGAAGAACTATGGGGTGTATTATACTATGGGAAGTGAATTGTACTACATGGATGACTATGGCGGTGCATTATACTATATCGAACACTATGAGGAGTGTATTATGCTATATGGAGGACTATGAGGAGTGTATTATGCTATATGGAGGACTGAGCAGTGTATTTTAATATATGGAGGACTATAGGGAGTGTATTATACTACATGGAGGACTGTGGTGCACATTATAATATATGGAGGACTATGGGGTGTATTTTACTAAACAAGTAAAATGCTGCATATTCAGATTGCTTTTGCTGGGACAAAAATCATTGTTCTCAGCAGCACATCACCGGTGTAAACTGTAGATGTGCTGCTGATAACATGATACTGTATGGTAATCTGTTAGTGATCTATTAGTGATCGTTCTGTCCCATCATTATTCTTCAGACGGTGGAAAGAGGCTGGGAAACAAGCGTTGAACAACTTCAGTATTGTTGATCAAACTCATTTAGCGGCCTGAATTCAGCGCTTGTAAATACAACCGAAATGCTTTTGTGTGATGTGCAATATGTTAGCATTTGGGGCCCCATTTGGACCACGTGTACAAAGATATTATTACAGTCACCATGTGACAAGTGGGCCTGTGTAACTTCAAATGCCAGGGCTGAATTTTAGTCCCAGTCCGGCCCTGCTATGGTCTCACAGAATTTGATCAAAATGTGCAATAAAAACTAAGTATGCTAAATATAGCAATGTAATGTAAAATAAGCCATATACATAATGTCTGTATATATTTAGAAGCGTGGCTAGAGGTTGTATTGTCGACGGGAGGTATGTGTCACAGAGAAGGCTTGTCGCTGTGATGTAACCCGGAGTGTTTTCTTTAATGCACATAAAGCAATAAGGAATTGTTTGGTTTACTTGGGTCCGGGTTACGGGTAGCTATGAGAGATGGGAGGGTCTGGCTACCCATATACCTCACCCCTGGGTAAGGGGCATTACCATGCCTATCTATGTGTGTTTCAGGACCTGTGGTGATGTCATAACCACATGTCTAATCATGTGATGGGTTCCTGGGTGTGGTTAGATCCATAAAAGACAGGCTAATGCTTAAAGGGACTCTGTCACCTGAATTTGGAGTAAACAATTTTCAGCCAAGGGTGTTTGATTCACCCTTTCCTTACCCGCTGGCTGCATGCTGGCTGCAATATTGGATTGAAATTCATTCTCTGTCCTCCGTAGTAAACGCCTGCGTAAGGCAAGATTGCATTGTGCAGGCATGTACAGAGAATGAACTTCAATCCAATATTGCAGCCAGCATGCAGCCAGCGGGTAAGGAAAGGGTGAATCAAACACTCGAAAACCCCGCCCCTATGGCTTAAAGTTGTTCCCTCCAAATTCAGGTGACAGAGTCCCTTTAACACAGGAGGTGTGTGTGTGGAGGAGAAAGCCTCCACAGTGTGTTAAGGCTCCAGGACTGAGCCTGAAGGACTGGATATTTGTATTTTCCTTTCCTGAGCTAAAGGCTATTTGTTTTCTGTTCTTACTATGTGGTTTATGGAGCAATAAACCTGTGAACTTTTAATGGAATGTGCCTCCTGAGTGTCAGCCGTCGCACCTGAGCGAGTATAACCCCTTACAATATCTTCATGCTCATAGTGTGCTGACACAACCTTCTGTGTTTGCATTCCATTGCAGTGTACGTCGACAAGTCACTGAGCTGCATTAGTCACAGGCCACAGATAAAGCAGTCATGATTTTCTAATCTCATACAGTCCTTTCCAGTATTATTACTGTTAGGCTATGTGCACACGTTGCGGATTGTATGCGTTTTTGGCCCGAAAATGCGGCGAAAACGCATACACAACGCAGCCCATTGAATTCAATGGGATTTCGCAATGCTGTGCTAATGCTGCATATTTTTCCTTGGTGGAATCGCATCATGGAAAAATACGCAGCATGCTCAATCTTTGTGCGGAATCGCGGCGATTCCGCACACATAGGAATGCATTGATCCGCTTACTTCCCACATGGGGCTATGCCCACCATGCGCAAACTAAGCGGATCATGTGCGGATGGTACCCAGGGTGGAAGAGAGGAGACTCTCCTCCAGGCTCTAAAAAAAGAATTAAAATAAAAAATAGTTATACACTCACCTTCTGGCGCCCCCCGGATCCAGTCCAGGCCTTAGCGATGCTCCCAGCAGCTCCCGTTCCCAATGATGCCTTGCGACAATTACCTGTGATGACGAAACGGTGTTGCGTGATGCTACGTCATCTGGGGTCATTGTTCCGAGGCATCACTGGGAATGGGAGTTGGCGGGAGCATCGCGAGGATAGGGAAGGCTGCGGGGGCCGCCAGAAGGTGAGACTACCACAATTTTTTATTATTTTTAACATTATATCTTTTTGCTATTGATGCTGCATAGGCTGCATCAATAGTAAAAAGTTGGTCACACATGTCAAACACTATGTTTGAGAAATGTGACTAACCTGTCAATCATTTTTCCAAGCGATGCTACAGATCGCTTGGAAAATGCTAGCATTCTGCAAGCTAATTACGCTTGAAAAACGCTAGGGTTTAGTGGGAATACGCATGCCAATTCCGCAAGCGTTTTACCCGCGGCAGGGAGTTGCAGAATTGCCGTGGAAATGTCCTGTGAACATAGCCTTAGGCCAGGGTCACACGGCAGAATGAAAATCGTTCTCATTCTCATCCAGAAAAGTGGAACAAATTTTTTCTCACTTGTCATCCGTGTTCAATCCGTTTTTTACAGTAGCAGCTATTAACAATTTAAAAGACCATTTATGGTTTCCTGTGTTACAGAATTGTGATGTATCCATAAAAATTGGGTGCTACACTGTGGCATCCAAATTTTTTTCTCACACCCATAGACTTGAATGGATGAATCAAATCATAGCTGCAAAGTTTTTTTTACAGACAGATTCTGTCAATGAAAAAAATGTATCATCTGTACTGCCCCATTATATAACATGAGTCAGTGGTCAGTGTACTATCCAATAAAAGATCGGATAGCGCATGTCCGATTTATACGTCTTTGTGCATGAGTCCGAAGGTAAACAACGACATTTATTATTATTCTTCAGAATCAAAGGGAACCTGTCAGCAGAATTGTGCACAATAACCTACAGTGTCAGGTTGGTGTGATCGCCAATTGCTGCTATCGCGCTGGCGGCGCCATCCTGGAAGAGGAAATTTTTTCTTCTTCTCTGTCAAGATGGTTTTGCCGGTGTCTATGCAATAGCAGCTATTGAATCACCTCTATACACACCGATAGCTGCTACTGCACAGGCGTGGCGGGCGCCATTTTCAAATATATACATTTTATGGAATATCAGGATAACCTCAACCATATTAATTATATACCCAGTACATAAGCAATTATGTTGCAGCGCAGGTGCCACAGCCGGCGCCTGCCTGCAGAAGGTTTTTTTTTTTTCAATATGTTTATATAATATTCATTATGTAAACTAGGGGGGAGGTCACTGGGGGATCAGTGACCTGTCAGCAGTCTTCATTATGAATACGTAATCAGAGCACCACATGAAGACCCCCACACTGACCTGAACTGTCTGTAAGTTACTATGCACAATCCTGCTGACAGGTTCCCTTTAAGTGTCTAATTATGTACAGAATGCTGGAATACAAATATTTCATAAAAAAACAAAAAAATTAAAATAATAATAATAGATAGTTACAAGTAAAATTAATACTAAGAAGGAGGAACAAGAACAGGCATGAGACCTGTACCTATCAGGCATTAATTCTATATCTTGTGGATATGCCATACATTTTTTCACATGGGAACATTGCTTTAACTGTTTTTTAACCTTTGGTAACTTCAATGACCGTTAATATATAACGAACTAACCGCAGCAGTCTAGAATCATGCCTAAAATATCAGCTGGCCACATGACACAATAATGGCCAAAGCCAAAAACTGTGAAGACTGACTGACTTAGCACTAACATCCTGTTGCACAATGAAAATATCCTTTCATCAGTCCGACAGTATGCTAAACTATATGATTTTCACAGCAGATATGAAACAAATGAGCCATCTCGTCTGCACATGTAACAAGCTTTTTCAAGTGTATTTCTAGTTCTCAATCTATTCTGTGGAAATCATTGTATTTATCCACAACAAGATGTGCTTTTATAACTACAGTCGTCTCTACCACATCATGGGACACAGTGCCAATATCCCCATATTCTACAATTAAAGCAATATTTCTAAACCTCTCTCCCAGACACCACACCCTCTCTTTAAGAGTGATTTCTTCTCAGTCTTTACTTAATAAAGAAGACATTAAAGCACAACTTTTGTGGTCCAATTTCTCCTGTTACCCTTTGGAAAATAAAAATTGGGGGCGAAAAGATCATTTTTGTGGAAAAAAATATGATTTTTTATTTTCACAGCTCTACCTTATAAACTTCTCTGAAGCACTTGGGGGTTCAAAATGCTCACCACACATCTAGATAAGTTCCTTGGGGGGTCTAGTTTCCAAAATGGGGTCATTCGTGGGGGGTTTCCACTGTTTAGGCACATCGGGACTCTCCAAACGCGACATGGTGTCTGATCTCCATTCCAGCCAATTTTGCATTGAAAAAGTGAAACGGCGCTCCTTCCCTTCTGAGCAATGTCATGCGCCCAAACAGTGGTTAACCCCCACATATGGGGTATCAGCATACTTCATCCACTGCTCACCGGTGCATTCCTCAGTTGTTTGTATGAGTATATTCGTATGATTAGTATTTTCCTTTATCCCTGTTTGTTTTACCTTGTTAGTCTGGTTTGTGTATTATGGTACACTAATACTCCCCTCTTCACTGGGTGGGGGAAGGGTACAGACTGAGGGCAGATTCAGGAGCTAAGGCAAGGTAGGTTGCCCTGGCGTCTTCAACATCAGAAGTAATCCGGAGAACAGGGTGAGCTAGGATGCCCCTAGCGTTAGGGACAGGGAAGGAGCCCCTGGTCCTGGGACAACTGACCACTGAGTCTTGACACTTATACTCTACACTTTATACTTATACTTTACACTTTACAGGGGAAAAAGAGAGGACCCCACTGACCATAAGATATTACACTCTATATGAGAAATAGACAGGACCCCACTTAGCATAGGAGCTTACATTCTAAAGGAAAGAGTCCCTGCTGACTATAAGAGCTCATACTCTAGAGGAAAAAAAGAAAGGCACCCACTGAACATAAGAGCTTACACTCTACAGGAGAGAGCACGCTGTTGAACATGAGAGCTTACATGTTACATAAAAGCTTACACTTTTTAGGAGACAAAAAGAGAGGATCCCACTAACTATAGGATCTTACATTCTACATGAAATAATGAACCATGCTGACCATAAGAGCTGACATTCTAGAAGAGAGAAAGAGACCATAAGACCATACTGACCATAAGAGCTTACACTCTTCATGAGACAGAAAGAAAAGACCTCAATTACCATAAAAGCTTACACTCTTCAGGAGATGAAAAGAGAAGACTTCACTGACCATAAGAATAAAGAAGATGGCTGACAGCACTCACTTGCTGGGGCACCCGTTCAAAGTCCAGGGAACCTTCCAGGACAATCAAGTAGCTTCAAACAAAAGGATCACAGCGCTCCATCCGGGTGTAAGGCCATGTGCACATGTTCAGGATTTTTCGCGTTTTTTTCTCGTTTTTTCGCTATAAAAAGTGATAAAAACGCGAAAAAAACCGCTAACATATGCCTCCTATTATTTACAGGGTATTCCGCATTTTTTGTGCAAATGTTGCATTTTTTTCCGCGAAAAAATCGCATCGCGGAAAAAAAAGCAACATGTTCATTAAAAATGCGGAATTGCGGGGATTCCGCACACCTAGGAGTGCATTGATCTGCTTACTTCCCGCACAGGGCTATGCCCACCATGCGGGAAGTAAGCAGATTATGTGCGGTTGGTACCCAGTGTGGAGGAGAGGAGACTCTCCTCCACGGACTGGGCACCATATAATTGGTAAAAAAAAAAGAATTAAAATAAAAAATAGTGATATACTCACCCTCTGATGGCCCCCGAAGTGTTCCCGCCTCTCCGGTGCATGCTTTCTCTTCCGTTCCTATAGATGCCGGTGTGGTTCAGGACCTGTGATGACGTCGCTGTCTTGTGATTGGTCGCGTGACCGCTCATGTGACTCACGCGACCAATCACAAGCCGCGACGTCATCGAAGGTCCTGAACCACACCTGCATCTATAGGAACGGACGCCGCTGAGATCGGCTGTCTGCAGAGGGTGAGTATAACCATTTTTTTATTTTTTTTTATTATTTTTAAACATTCTATCTTTTACTATAGATGCTGCATAAGCAGCATCTATAGTAAAAAGTTGGTCACACTTGTCAAACAGTATGTTTGACAAGTGTGACCAACCTGTCAGTCAGTTTTCCAAGCGATGCTACAGATCGCTTGGAAAACTTTAGCATTCTGCAAGCTAATTACGCTTGCAGAATGCTAAAAAAAACGCGAAAAAAACAAAAAAAAAACACAAAAAAAAATATGCGGATTTCTTGCAGAAAATTTCCGGTTTTCTTCAGGAAATTTCTGCAAGAAATCTGGACGTGTGCACATACCCTAATAGTTTCAAAGAGGTAGCTTTATTATGCCATCAAAGCAACGTTTCGACCTGATAGGTCTTTATCAAGCATGCTTGATAAAGACCTATCAGGTCGAAACGTTGCTTTGATGGCATAATAAAGCTACCTCTTTGAAACTATTACACCCGGATGGAGCGCTGTTATCCTTTCACTGACCATAAGATCTTACACTGTATAGGAGAAAGAGAGAGAGAGAGGACTCTGTTACTATAGGAGCTTATACTCTACATGAGAGAGAGAATGCTGTTGAACATAAGAGCTTACATGTTACAGGAGAGACAGGACTCCACTTATCATAAAAGCTTACACTCTTCAGGAGACAGAGAGAAGGACCCCACGCATCAAATCGCATCAAATACTCATCTCGGAAACTTAGCCTTGGCCTCATTCAGACGTTAGCGATTTTTCTCGTACTTAACCACACAGACCATTGTTCATCATTGTATTGGATCCCAGTTTTATCAATGTTTGGTCTGTGTGTCAGCTTTTACCATCACAGTGTTACTTCACTGATTTTTACTGATGAATGAACTAGAAAAACCTACAGAGCCTCTCCTATACATTACAATGTTAATCCTGGAGAGCACATGGACATTGATGCCATCCGTGTGCTGTCCCTAAATTTCTTGGACCCATAGACTTGAATGGGTAATTTTGATCCATTACTTGTATAAAAAAAAAGACATATCTCCGATTTTCCGATGACCACTCTGTCTGCAAAAAAAACACAAACATGTCAACAGCCCCATAGATTATATAGGGTATTTGTTCTCTCTGTGATAAACATGGACAGAACATGTACATACAGTATCTCACAATGTCTGAATGAGGCCTTAGACAGAAAAATTGCACAACACAGGTCATCTCTGAAAAGATCTATGAAAGGTTAATACAAGCATAAGCCACTGAGTCACAACTACAGTCAGTATGTAAATAATGTCTGCCCAACAATAGGCTCTTTGATGGGAATCAAAAAGGCAGACAAAAACATTGCCATATTTGTATGCAGCAGAACCTTCGCCTCCAGGCTTGTTTAGCTGGAATTAAAAGAAACACCTACAACTGGCAGGCAAATATCAGATTTTTCCCATCAATGTTTTCTCTAGCAGTTAATTGATACTATGTCTAATGACTTATAAAGTGACTTTAACAGTAGACATACTGTTAGACAAATTTAAGAATATTTTATCCTTTTCAACTCATATTAATGCTACTTAGTACAGTAGATTTGACATTAACATAGTTAGCAAGGCCAAAAAAGACATTTGTCCATCCAGTTCAGCCTATATTCCGTCAGAATAAATCCCCAGATCTACAGCCTTCTAAAGAACCTAATAACTGTAAGATACAATATTGTTACACTCCAGGAAGACATCCAGGCCTCTCTTGAATACCTTGACTGAGTTTGCTATCACCACCTCCTCAGGCAAGGAATTCCAAATTCTCACTGCCCTAACAGTTGCCCACTGTTTTTTATAGGATAGCCTTCAATAATCTTTGCAGCCATTTTATTACTTATACTTATAAGTACTTGTAATATATAAGGAGACATTTTACTATGGGCAGTGACTGAATCTTGTAATTTCGAGGAAATGAGAAGCGAAAACATCTATAGCAACACTGCCAATGGGGACTTTTTCAGACAGTGAGGTATAAAGGACAGAGCTGTAATTTAGCTATTTAGAATTTTATCATAGCTTTGGTACTTCTTCTTAGTTGTCTCCTGTTTTCATATTTGTATCTTGAATTTGGCAGCTGGGAAAAGCCATACAGTTAGCGATGTTTCCAGGCCCAACTTTCATCTTCCTCGCTTCGTCTCCCTGCGATTAGTGAGACCAGGTGATGCTGATGACAGTTGTAGTCAGTGCATTAAGTAAATAAATAACTAAATAAAATGGCATGGGATCCCCCTCATTTTTATTAGCCAGCTAAGGGAAAACAGACAGCTGGGGGCTGGTGTTATTATTCTGGGAAGGGTCCAATATCCATAACGGTTCCCAGCCTATTAATATCAGCTCACAGTTGTCTGCATAGCATTTACTGGTTATTAAAAAGAGACCCCCCAAAAAATGAGGTGGGGTCCCTCCTATTTTTAATAACCAGTAAAGGCTAACCAGACAGCTGCAGGCTTATATTAATAGGCTGTGAAGGGGCCATGGATATTGGCCCCTCCCAGACTTATAACACCAGCCCTAAGCTGCCATAGAAATGGCGCATCCATCCAATTCTGGCACCTAGCTTTGGGCTCTTCCCACTTACCCTGCTGCATTGACAAGCGGGGTAATGGTTTGGGGATTTATGTGAGCTGTGTAATGTCCACTGACATCTAGCTCAGGGGTTAGTAATGGAAAGGCATCTGTCAGACACATCCATTACTAATCCCGTAGTCAAAAGTAATAAACACACAGAAAAAGGTCCTTTAACTGTAAAAATCACTACCCAACCCTTATTTATTTATTATTATTGAAAACAAAAATAATCCAAAGTGGTCTGCCGTAAATCCATCTCACGTCCTACAATGATCTCCAACTCTGATACATCTGGATGCTGTGCTGAGCAGTGACATCAGGCAGCGGTTCTTATGGTAATCTCTGTGTGAGCCAACCTGTGAGCGATAACCTTATTAATATCACCGCTTGCAGCATGACATTGATAATGCCTATAAAGTAATGCAATCTAATGGTGTTATATAAGCAATCACAATAAATATTCTTCCAACATATTGCACGTGGGACCACATGTAAATGCCTAATTATCACATGATATACTGTATCTGTACACTAATACAGCATCACTGAGTAATCTGAGCACCACTCTTTATAAATGCCTTCTAGAAAATGACTAGTATGAAGTTCTGCAGCAGTCGGTTTACATCATATGTCGTGAAGGGGTTAAAGGTTTAGTAGTACTTGCAAATCACAGCAAATCAATTTGCTATTAATCAAAAATGGGGAACATTTCAATTAAGCTGACAAATTCGAATTTCAATTAATGATCTGCAAAATCTAACACAATGCTTGATTAGGGATGAGTGAGTAGTGAAATATTCGGACTCGCTATACTCGTAACGAGTAGGTCTTAATACTTGTGTATTGGTAACAAGTAGCGAATCCAATGCAAGTCATTGGGAAATGCAAGTAATTTTATGCTGGACCCTACAAAATGGTATGGGAGCCTGAGGAAAAGGCTGAAGTGTTGGTTAACGCAGGAAGAAGCCACCCATCATCATCACAAGGGGTTCACAATTCTAAAGGCTGGACAACTGTCCTTGTTGTTCCACTGCCACTGCACAATGTGCAGGCATAGTGTCCTCAAAAAATTAGCCCTAGGGGCTGTATCATGTTGGATGCAGGAAGGAGGCCTCAAGAGCCAGACAATTATGAAACTAGACTACTAGCACGGTAGTTCCAGTGTCCAATGTGAAGGCATAGACATAGTGTTTCCAAAAATGAACCCAAGTTGCTGTATCATGTTTGACGCAGGAAGGAGGCCTCAAGAGCCAGACAATTATGAAACTAGACTACTAGCATGGTAGTTCCAGTGCCCAATGTGCAGGCATAGACATAGTGTTTCCAAAAATTAGCCCAAGGGGCATGATACCATGGTTGATGCAGGAAGGAGGTCCCATCACAATTGCCTCCGATGGGAAATATTAATGAATGGAACATTGTTTCTATCTTCTTGACCATATGAGGTACATGTGGCAGAAGCAGGAGGAGGATACACATGTAATTAGAAGGAGGAAAGGGGCTTGTATGGGAAGGGATGGACGTGATCACCAGTAGCATAAAAGAACGTTTTGGGTGACTTTAGGTTGGGATGATGTCATCTGGAGGGCTTAAAAACTGTGGCGAAATCCAGTCCTTGTTAAATTTTATCAGAGTCAGCCTGTTCAACTTCTTCCTCCTTGACATTGTTACATTTCCACATAGCCCTTGCTGATGAGCCGGTTTATTGATGATGGCCCAGCTTGTGGACATTTTCTCCCCACCTCTTTTGGACCTGCTTGGCGTGTCTCTCCCCATTAATGCATGCTGTTGCAAAGAGTTTGTACCTCTGCTACCAGCGGTGTCTGAGTCTGATGTTGTCATCAAATGATCAACAATGGCTCTCTTGATGGATTCAATTGTGAAACCCCTTGGTGAATGCAACAGTAGCGAAGGAAATTTGTCCTTGTACCATGGGTCGAGAAAGGTGGCCAACCAATATAGGTTGCTGATGAAAATGTGGATCACGCAAGGGTCTTGGGACAGACAGTTAGACATGAACTGTGCCGTGTGTTCCAAGCTGCAATGAGGCAAATGTTCTATGGCTGCAGGAGGAGGAACAATACCCATCCTCTCCTCACACTGACTCGCCTCCTCCTCCTCCACCAACTTCTCTCCAGCCCACCCATGCTGGACAGACCTGAAGCTGGGGTTGGGAGTCCCCTCTATAGCATAATAGGTCCCTTCGGTACCACATAAAAATAAGTCCTCTCCCTCCTCATCTTCCTCCTCATCTTCATCACCTAGTCTTGCCTTGTCATGATATTGGCTGGGCTGGGTAGGATCACCCAGTGTAAAATCTTGCTCCATACTATGCTGATGGGCACTCAAAGATACCTGTTTAAATTATGCAGCGATTCTTTCAACGCACATAGCATCGGGATGATAACGCTCATAATAGCTTGATCACCGCTCACAAGGTTCGTGCAGTACTCAAAGTTATCAAGCACCTCACAAATGTCAGCGATCCACACCCACTCGACAGTTGTTTTGTGTTTTGGCTGAGTCACAATCTGACGGGCATGTTTAAGCTGGTATTCAGAAAGTGCCCTCTGCTGCTCACTAATCCTTGCCAACATATGATATGTTGAGTTCCACAGTGTGGGCAGGTCGCAAATAAGTCGGTGATTTGGCAAATTAAATTGCTTTTGAGGCGCTGCAAGATCGGCAACAGCGGTAGAGGAATGGTGCAAATGGGCACAAATACGGTGCACCTTCTCAAGTAGGTATGGTAAGTCAGGGTATGTTTTGATAAATTTCTAAACCACTAGGTTCAGCACATGAGCCATGCATGGCACGTGTACCAGCTTCCCGAGCTTTAATGCTGCCACCAGGTTACGCCCATTATCTCAGACAACCAGACCGGGTTTGAGTTGCAGTGAGAAGAGCTACTGATCGGTCTGTTGTTTTATTCCTTGCCAGAGCTCTGCTGCAGTATGTGGTGTTTGACCTAAACAGATCAGTTTCAGCAGAGCGTGTTGCCACTTTGCCGATGCGCTGCTGCACAGTTCCCAACTTGGGAGTGATGTGGAGGTTAATTCAGCATAGGATGAGGAGACAGAGGAGGAACAGGGGAGACTTGACGTATATGATGATGCGGAAACCATGACTGAGGTTGGGCCTGCTATACGTGGCGTGGGTAGTATAAGTGATATTCCAGTTTACGACTTCGTCCCACCCTCCACCAGGTTCAGCCAGTTCAGACAGAAATGTATTGTCCCTGTCCGCAACTACTTGTCCATGTGTCTGTTGTTAGGTGGACCTTCCTGGTTACGGCGTTGGTGAGAGCACGATTTAGATTGTTTAACACGTGCTGTGTAATGCAGGGACAGCACATCGGGCAAAATAGTGCTGGCTGGGAATAGAGCATCGTGGGGCAGCCACAGCCAAGAGATCACGGAAAGACTGTGACCCCACCAGCCTAAACGGCAACATCTCCACGGCTAGCAACTTGACAACGTGCGTGTTTAGTATTTGTGCTTGTGGGTGAGTGGGTTGGTATTTATGATTCATTTCATAAATCTGGGGCACGGATAACTGGACGCTTGGCTGGGACAAACAAGTGGATGGGATAGATCTGTCCTATGTCTCTGCAACTGCAGCTTGTGAGCAGGAGGTATGAGCACCTGCTTCCTGGCCAGCAGATTGGGAAGGAAGGATCACAGGCGACATGGCAATGGTTTGACCCGCAGACACTGATTTGGTACTCTGTTGTTCCACCCACTGACTAAGGTGCTTGGCTGCCATGTGTTTACACATACTGGTGGTGCTTTGGTTGCCTTTGCACTGGCCTCTGCTCAGCTTCGTATGGCAGATGCTACAGATGACAATGTTTGGTTCAGAAGGACTATCTGAAAAAAATTCCAGACAGAGGATGAACACCTCCTTACCTTGACTTGGAGCACAGAGAGATTGCTCTTGGCAACCGTTGACACACTATGCACTCTGCTCAAAGCAGTAGCCCTTGGTGCCTTTGTTGGTGCTCCATATCCACCTTCTTCTTCTGTGCTGCTGTGTTAGCTATGCGTACCAACAGTCCAGGTCAGATCCGTGGACTCGTCATCGACCACCTCGTCATCCATGTCATCCTCATTCCGTGTTGATATTGTCGGCTGGCCAGATGGCAACTGTGTCTCAACATCATCAGCCTCCACCTCTTGAGCCGGTATATCACGTGGCTGAAAGTGGCTTTCTTGTGTCCATGGGTTTTCAAATATTTGGCCATGAACAGATGATACCTCCTCACTTTCCTCTTCAATGTTGCGCATTGAGAGGCCAGAGGCAACTAAAGGATCATATGTACCAAACAGATCATCAGAATGGCCAAGCAAGCATGGGGTCAAACGTTTCCTGTGACTGCTGAGGGGAGCAGGAAGTAAGAACAGGTTGAGGATTGGATGACTCAGCATTCTGTGTATCAACAGTAGACTGTGTGCTCGTGGAGGATTGGGTGCTACTAGAAAATTTAATTGAGGCCTTATCTTCCATCCAAGACAGTATCTGCTCTTGCTCTTCTGGCTTCCAGACACGTTTACGTTCCAGACTGGGAATATTCACCAGGAACTTAGATGCATCAACCTTCTTCTGTCTCCCAGACTCAGTGCCTTGTCGGGCACCACTGACAAACTCACATCCACGTTCCTGTCCCTTCACAACAGGCTTTCTGAAAATTTGGGGTTTTTGTGACATAGTTGCAGATGTTCAGATGCAGAGATTGCGGAACAAGGAGCAGTTTGTGCTTTGTGGAAGGTTGCACTACAGCCTAGTACTGCTTTGTGTTTTACAAACAGGAGGGCTGTTTGCAATGTAAAAAAAATTGGCCTGAGTTAAACGCCGAATATTTCGCTCGCCATTCACAACAGAAGACAATGGAACTGGATGCGTGTCACTTGTGCAATAACGTGCGTGCTACCCGGTGTGCAAACTGCACCGTAAAGGTAAAAAATTGACCTGACTTTAATGCCAAATATTTTGCTCTCCAGTCACCACAGAAGACAACAGAGCTAGCTGTGTGTCAGATGTGCAGTAACGTGCGTGCTATTCGGTGTGCAAACAGCACCGTAAAGGTAAAAAATTTACCTGAGTTTAACGCCGAAAATTTTGCTCGCCAGTCACAACAGAAGACTATGGAGCAGGATGCGTGTCAGATGTGCAGTAACATGAGTGCAGTTCGGTGTGCAAACAGCACCATAAAGGCAAAAAAATTGACCTGAGTTTAATGCAGAATATTTTGCTCACCAGTCACAACAGAAGACAAAGGAATTGGCTGCGTGTCAGTTGTGCAGTAACGTGCCTGCTATTCGGTGTGCAAACAGCACCGTAAGGGCAAAAAAATTGACCTGAGTTTAACGCTGAATATTTTGCTCGCCAGTCACCACAGAAGACAACGGAGCTGGCTGCGTGTCAGTTGTGCAGTACCGTGCGTGCTATTCGGTGTGCAAACAGCACAGTAAAGGCAAAAAAATTGATCTGAGTATAATGCCAAATATTTTTCTCGCCAGTCGGCTCAGAAGGCAACGGAGCTGGCTGTGTGTCAATTGTGCAGTAAGGTGTGTGCTATTCGGTGTGCAAACAGCACCGTAAATGCAAAAAAATTGGCCTGCAGGGGTAAATGTGGCCCAAAAAATAGCTGGGAAAACTGTCACTACTCCCTGACCTTATACAGTACTTTCAGGCTATGTGCACGTGTTGTGGATTTGCCTGTGGAATTTTCTGTACAGATTCTGCATCTCTTGGCAGAAAACGCAGGTCAAAATCTGCTAGTTTTTTATGCGGATTTTGTGCTTTTTTCCTGCGGATTTACTGCGGATTCTGTGCGGATTTCATGCGTTTTTACCCCTGCATTTTCCTATAACGAAATGGGTGCAGAAACGCTGCAGAAATGCACAAAGAATTGGCATGGCCCTTTTTTTAATCCGCTGCGGATTCCGTGCGGAATTTTCTGCACCATTAGCACATATTTATTTTCCCATTGATTTGCATTGTACTGTAAATCACATGTGGTTCTGCAGCATTTCTGCACAGAAAAAACGCTGCGGATCCGCAGTAAATCCGCAACGTGTGCAAATAGCCTCAGGAAGAGCTGAGATATTGAGGTACTATGTATGTACTGTAACTCTCCTGCCTGTCTCCCTCTACTACTACAGTCACCTACTACTAGAATAGCTCTCACAAGAGCTTTTGTGTTTGTTTTTTTTTAGATGATTTCTGGACGATTTCCAAAAGCACAACTCTCCCTAACAGCTGCTCACACTTTCCCTACGCTAGCACTAGCTGTCTTCCGGATGCAATGTGCAGAAAATGGCGCCGGCAGGGCTTTTATAAAGCCTATGACTCATAGCCTACTGTGATGACTCATCTAAGACGCTGCGCAGCCAGCCAATCACAGTAATGCCGCCCACAACCAAGAAGGTTGCGGCATTACTGTGATTGGCTAATGTTGGGCGGGAGATACGAATATTGCGATGCGAGTATGGAGTGCCCGCCAAGGCCTAGGGGTTACTTGGTATCGGGCACGGTAGTCATTAAAGGGGTGGTCACAGTGGCAGCTACCCGGTCTGTGGCCCTGGACATCCAAGTAAAAGGGAAGGACTTTAAAGGGATTGTTGATGAAAGTTTGTTCATGATGCCACCTGTGGTATTCGGCCAGGGGTGACAGACGCTGCTTAAAGGGGTCTGCTGGGGTGATGTTATGGCAGCTGGTGAAGCTGGGTCCCCAGGGCTCCCGATGTAGTAGGGACAGATGGTAGTTGGTGTAGAAAGAAACAGAGGATTCAAGTTGCAGTCTCTTTACCTCTTTACATGTAATAATTATAGGGGATAATTCAGGAGACTCTTTGCGTGGAACAAGACAACAGGACACAGTTTTATAAGTGGTAAAATTTATATTATCACACGGTGATTCAAGCAGGTGCAGAGAGAAACTCAAGTCCATAACACTTGGTGCAAATAATAAACGCAGCTTAGCAGTCAATAGGAAACTTCAGAGGTAGATGCAAACAAACAGAAAGTCTATGAAGCACAGTTATACTTGAGGAAACTTGACATGAATAGATATGCTATTAGGCAGTTCAAATCATATCTTAGCTCAACCAGGGAGGCCTGGTTAATAGTCTCAGGTTTTGCAGAGCAGAAACAGCTTACATGTCCAGCAAATGCAGATGGAAGTAACACGAGCAGCAGATGAAGGAGGATTACTGAACACTGGTGTATGCAGCAGGAACTCAGAGCAGAGTGGCAGGATCTCCAACACAGGTTCACAGGAGCAGGTGCAGGTGCAAGGCCAGGGAGTAATCAGGAGCTGGATGCAAAGCAGAATAATCTAGCACAGACTGAAGGCTGGGGTGGAGTTTTATAGCAGGAAGACAAGTGCACATGAGACCAAAGACGCCATGTTGGAAAAGGGCAGTAATGCACAAAAGGTAAAAAATGTTCAGAGTCCTGACATTACTGTAGAATTCAGGCAGCCACAGTCTAGGGTACCGGATTACAGGTGCTGGTATGGTTTGGCCAGCTTGAATGCGAATCTGGAATCCCCTTAACCAGGTGGAGTTGGAAGCCTTTCTTCTAGCGCTGTGTTGTAGTCCCTTGCTGCCTTAGGCCTCACACAAGGTCCTCATGTTTTCTCTCTGTCCCCCTTTAAGTAGGACACTAACACGTATGATAGGTAACTCGAGCCTTTTTACAGGGTCTCTCAAATGATCCTGGGCTCTATCTGCTATTGTGTCTTCGGGTGTTAATGATGGACAGGTCACTTGAAATCTAGCTGTCTGCCGGTTTCTGCCATGGGGCATGAAGTTACCCCACAACCTCGGTCTTCCAGCTACCAGAATTCTGCGCTTCAGCTTAGAAGGAGCCCAGTCACAGCTCCCTTCCAGCTCTTTACTCTCCTGCGCTCCACTTCCCCTCTCAGTCTCCTACTGATTGCTCTGTTCTTCGTTCCTTCCAGGAGCTGCAGCACCTCACGTGGCTGCACAGCCCCAGCTTTCCTCTCAGACTCTCTCCATCTGCTTCCACTCTGCTCTGTCAGACTCCTCTCTCTGTCTCTCCCTATGACAGACGAACTAACTCCTGCTCCAGATCAGAATATATACGTATATCTAGGGAAGCTCCCCTGAAACCGGGTTCAGAGCTCTCCCTTCTGGCCTGGAGTCAGAACAGTGTTGTATGTGCTGAATACCTGATAAAGGGATCCTTCCTCGCTTCTAAGCATAACATCACTCTCCCCGTGAGGAAAGCAATGCCACTGTAACAACCGGTTACCTGGATTGTTACAAGTAGTGAAATACTCGCTAGGATTCGAATACCACATTACTCGCCGAGTACCGAATCCTAACGAATATACTCGCTCATCCCTATGAGATTAAATGTAGCTTTCACTTGTAATTTTTGTCTACACTCTGGTTCACTGAGAACAACACAAAAAATTACATTCATAATGATTAACTATACTGTAACTATGAATACAATTTAATTACACCAAGAAAACTGACTTGAAGGTTAATTCAATTACATGCTGATGATATAAATCAGTTCTTATTCCACTTCTATTGCCAATAGTCTAGTTATCACTCTCTATGTATTGATCAACTTTTAAAACACATCAATATTTAATTGGGGGGAAAGCTTCAGATGGAAATGGTGAGACAGGCTATTCAATATATCAACTTATTCATGGACAATGCATGACATTTGTTAAAGTAAGACAATTTTTGTACTTTAGGAAATTAACATGTATGAACCACTTTGCCAACAATTCATCCTGACACCCATAATAAAGATGTATGTGCAGAATATAAACCTATTCAATATTGTGCTGTTCAGTTTTAAGATAAAACAACAGTGTTTACAGGTGACACACATACAGTATTTCTTAAGAGGTGCTGCTCAGTATTATAAGAAGACTCAAATGCTCTAAAAGTAAATTGCAACCCATTAGTGTCTGCTTTTGTACTATTGAGTGTCACTGTGAAGTGTGTAGAAAATTCTTGTCCTTGTGTATTTATCACTAACTCATGCATGTGGCTTTCCTGTTCAAATAATGGAAGGGGTGTTCAGTCTCATTTTCGTATAATAAACTAGCACCCAAGAGTAGTGTTGAGCATTCCGATACCGCAAGTATCGGGTATCGGCCGATATTTGCTGTATCGGAATTCCAATACCGAGATCCGATACTTTTGTGATATCGGGAATCGGTATCGGGATCGATATTAATGTGTAAAATAAAGAATACAAATAAAAATATTGATATACTCACCTCTCCGACGCAGCCTGGTCCTTACAGATGTAACCGGCAGCTTCCGTTCCTAAGAATGAGCGCTTGAAAGACCTTAGATGACGTCGCGGCCTGTGATTGGTCGCGTGAGCGGTCACGTGACCGCCACGCGACCAATCACAAGCCGCGACGTCATCTAAGGACTTTCAAGCGCTTGAAAGACCTTAGATGACGTCGTGGCTTGTGATTGGTCGCGTGAGCGGTCAAGTGACCGCCACGCGACCAATCACAGGCCGCGACGTCATCTAAGGTCTTTCAAGCGCTCATTCTTAGGAACGGAAGCTGCCGGTTACATCGGTAAGGTCCAGGCTGCGTCGGAGAGGTGAGTATATCAATATTTTTTATTTTTATTCTTTATTTTACACATTAATATGGATCCAAGGGGCCTGAAGGAGAGTTTCCTCTCCTTCAGACCCTGGGAACCATACAGGATACCTTCCGATACTTGGTGTCCCATTGACTTGTATTGGTATCGGGTATCGGTATCGGCGATATCCGATACTTTTCGGGTATCGGCCGATACTATCCGATACCGATACTTTCAAGTATCGGACGGTATCGCTCAACACTACCCAAGAGCCATAGAATTTCCAAGTATGAATCACGATATGATATTTACACAACATTCTATATATTTCCTAAGAAAAAGAAATCCAAAAGTATATGACTAGATTTGTAATTAAATAAAGTTCATTAATTATACCTAATAATTAGGGATGAACGAGTGTATTCGTTAGGATTCGGTACTCGGCGAGTAATGTGGTACTCATGGTACTCGAATCCTAGCGAGTATTTCACTACTTGCCTCACAATATTCATATCTCCCGCCCAGCATTAGCCAATCACAGTAATCCCGCAGCCTTCTTGGTTGTGGGCGGCATTACTGCGATTGGCAGGCTGCGTAGCGCCATAGATGAGTCATCATAGTAGGCTATGAGTCATAGGTTCTATAAAAGCCCTGCCGGCGCCATTTTCTGCACATTGCATCCAGAACACAGCTAGTGCTAACGTAGGGAGAGTGTGAGCAGCTGATAGGGAGAGATGTGCTTTTGGAAGTCGTCCAGAAATCATAAAAAAAAAAAATAGCTCTTGTGAGAGCTATTCTAGTAGAAGATGACTGTAGTACTACAGGGAGACAGGCAGGAGAGGTACAGTACATACATAGTACCTCATCTCAGCTCTTGCTGAAAGTACTGTATAAGGTCAAGGAGTAGTGACAGTTTTCCCAGGGTCAATTGCAGGCTAATTTTTTTTGCTTTTGCAGTGCTGTTTGCACACCAAATAGCACTCACGGTACTGCGCAACTGAGATGCAGCCAGCTCCGCTGTCTTCTGTTGTGACTGGCGAGCAAAATATTTGGCGTTAAACTCAGGTCAATTTTTTTGCCTTTAAGTTGCTGTTTGCACTCCGAATAGCATGCACGTTACTGCACAACTGACACGCAGCCAGCTCTGTTGTCTTCTGTGGTTACCGGCGAGCAAAATATTCAGCATTAAACTCAGGCCAATGTTTTTGCCTTCACAGTGCTGTTTGCACACCGAATAGCACACACGTTACTGAACAACTGACACGTAGCCAGCACCGTTGTCTTCTGTTGTGACTGGCGAGCAAAATATTCGGCGTTAAACTCAGGCCAATTATTTTTACATTGCAGACAGACCTCCTGTTTGTAAAACACAAAGCAGTACTAGGCTGTAGTGCTATGTTCCACAAAGCACAAACTGCTCCTTGTTCCCCAATATCTGCATCTGAACATCTGCAACTATGTCACAAAAACCCCAAATTCCCAAAAAGCCTATTGTGAAGCGACAGGAATGTGGACGTGGGCGTGGAGTTCTCAGTGGTGCCCGACAAGGCAGTGAGTCTGGGAGACAGAAGAAGGTTGATGCATCTATGTTCCTGGTGAAAATTCCTGGACTGGAACGTAAACGTGTCTGTAAGCCAGAAGAGCAAGAGCAGATACTGTCTAGGATGGCAGATAAGGCCTGAATGAAATTTTCTAGTAGCACCCAATCCTACACAACCACACAGTCTACTGTCGATACACAGAATGCTGGGTCATCCAATCCTCAACCTGTTCCTACTTCCTCCCCACCTCAGCAGTCACAGAAACCATTTGACCCCATTCTTGGCCTCTCCGATGATCTGTTTGGTACATAAGATCCTTTGGTTTCCTCTGGCCTCTCAATGCGCAACATTGAAGAGGAACATGAGGTGGTATCCTCTGTTCATGGCCAAATATTTGAAAACCCATGGACACAAGAAAGCCACTTTCAGCCACGTGATATACCGGCTCAAGAGGTGGAGGCTGATGATGTTGAGACACAGTTGCCATCTGGCCAGCCAACAATATCAACACAGAAGGAGGATGACATGGACGACGAGGTGGTCAATGATGAGCCCATTGATCTGATCTGGACCGTTTGTATGCATAGCTAACACGGCAGCACAGAGGAAGAAGGTGGATGCGTAGCACCAACAAAGGCACAAAGGGTTACTGGTTTGAGCCGAGTGCGAAGTGTGTCAACAGTTGTCAAGAACAATCCCTCTGTGCCCCAAGTCAAGGAAAAGGGGCGTTCATTCTCTGTCTGGAATTTTTTTTCAGATAGTCCTTCTGAACCAAACATTGTAATCTGTAGCATCTGCCATACGAAGATGAGCAGAGGCCAGAGCAAAGACAACCAGAGCACCACCAGTATGCGTAAACACATAGCAGCCAAGCACCCTAGTCGGTGGGTGGAACAACAGAGTACCAAATCAGTGCCTGTGGGTCAAACCACTGCCATGTCGCCTGTGATCCGTCCTTCCCAATCTGCTGGCCAGGAAGCAGGTGCTCATACCTTCTGCTCACAAGCTGCGGTTGCAGAGACATAGGACACAACAATCCCATCCACTTGTTTGTCCCAGCCAAGCGTCCAGTTGTCCATGCCCCAGATCTACGAAAGGAAGAGTAAATACCAAACCATGCACCCACAAGCACAAATACTAAATGCGCACATTGCCAAGTTGCTAGCCGTGGAGATGTTGCCATTTAGGCTGGTGGGGACACAGTCTTTCCGTGATCTCTTGGCTGTGGCTGCCCCACGATACTCTGTTCTCAGCTGGCACTATTTTTCCGGGTATGCCATCCCTGCATTAGACGTGTTAAACAATCTAAATCGTGCTCTCACCAACGCCGTAACCGGGAAGGTCCACCTAACAACAGACACCTGGACAAGTAGTTGTGGACAGGGACAATACATTTCTGTCATGGCACACTGGCTGTACCTGGTGGAGGGTGGGACAAAGTCACAAACTAGAACTCCCCTCTTCATCTTCCTCCTCCGCCTCACCATCCTATGCTGAATTACCCTTCACATCACTCCCAAGTTGGGAACTGTGCAGCAGCGCATCGGCAAAGCGGCAACATGCTCTGTTGTGAAATTGGATTTTGGGCTCCCCCGGTGGCCACTGGTGGAATTGAACTGGTGTGCATCATCCCCTCTGTTCACCTGTTTCCATCAGGATGTGGGAGTCGCTATTTAACCTTGCTACTCTGTCACTTCCATGCCGGTCAACATTGTAATCAGAAGCCTTTCTGTGCATGTTCCTGCTGCTAGACAACTCCCAGCTAAGTTGGACTTTAGTCCTCGTTTGTTTTTGCATTTTGTTCCAGTTCACAGCTGTAGTTTCGTTTCTGTGTCTGGAAAGCTCTTGTGATCTGAAATTGCCACTCTGATGTTATGAGTTAATACTAGAGTCTTAAAGTAATTTCAGGATGGTATTTTGATAGGGTTTTCAGCTGACCATGAAAGTGCCCTTTCTGTCTTCCTGCTATCTAGTAAGCGGACCTCAATTTTGCTAAACCTATTTTCATACTACGTTTGTCATTTCATCTAAAATCACCGCCAATATATGTGGGGGCCTCTGTCTGCCTATCGGGGAAATTTCTCTAGAGGTGAGCCAGGACTATATTTTCCTCTGCCAGGATTAGTTAGTCCTCCGGCCGGCGCTGGGCGTCTAGGGATAAAAACGTAGGCAACGCTACCCGGCTACTGTTAGTTGTGCGGCAGGTTTAGTTCATGGTCAGTTTAGTTTCCATCCTTCCAAGAGCTAGTACTTATGTTTGCTGGGCTATGTTCTCTTGCCATTGAGAACCATAACAGTTTGACCGGCCCAAAAAGGGTTAAATTAATTGACAGAGAAAGGAGAGAAAAGAGAAGTCTGCTGAAGATTTTTTTTTTTTTTCCCTTCCCTTCAGTTCTGAGTGTGCTTGTAATTGAATTTCTTGCAAGTCTGCCTATATTGCAGCCTTTCTCTCTCTCTCTCTCTCCTTCTAATCCTAGAATGGCTCTGTGTTCACCTGTTTAAAATGGATATTCAGAGTTTAGCTGCAGGTTTGAATAATCTCACCACGAAAGTTCAAAATTTACAAGATTTTGTTGTTCATGTTCCTATATCTGAACCTAGAATTCCTTTGCCTGAATTTTTCTCGGGGAATAGATATTGCTTTCAAAATTTCAAAAATAATTGCAAGTTGTTTTTGTCCCTGAAATCTCGCTCTGCTGGAGATCCTGCTCAGCAGGTCAGGATTGTGATTTCCTTGCTCCGGGGCGACCCTCAGGATTGGGCTTTTGCATTTGCTTCAGGTGGAATCTTCGGATTGTCCTGGAGTGGATGCTGTGGTGGAGAGGTTGCATCAGATTTGGGGGCAGGTAGTGGACAATTTGAAGTTGTCCCAGGAGAAGACTCAGCTTTTTGCCAACCGCCGGCGTCGGGTTGGTCCTCGGCTTTGTGTTGGGGACTTGGTGTGGTTGTCTTCTCGTTTTGTCCCTATGAGGGTTTCTTCTCCTAAGTTTAAGCCTCGGTTCATCGGCCCGTACAAGATATTGGAGATTCTTAACCCTGTGTCCTTCCGTTTGGACCTCCCTGCATCTTTTTCTATTCATAATGTTTTTCATCGGTCATTGTTGCGCAGGTATGAGGTACCGGTTGTGCCTTCCGTTGAGCCTCCTGCTCCGGTGTTGGTTGAGGGCGAGTTGGAGTACGTTGTGGAAAAAATCTTGGACTCCCGTGTTTCCAGACGGAAACTCCAGTATCTGGTCAAATGGAAGGGATACGGTCAGGAGGATAATTCTTGGGTGACTGCCTCTGATGTTCATGCCTCCGATCTGGTCCGTGCCTTTCATAGGGCTCATCCTGATCGCCCTGGTGGTTCTGGTGAGGGTTCGGTGCCCCCTCCTTGAGGGGGGGGTACTGTTGTGAAATTGGATTTTGGGCTCCCCCGGTGGCCACTGGTGGAATTGAACTGGTGTGCATCATCCCCTCTGTTCACCTGTTTCCATCAGGATGTGGGAGTCGCTATTTAACCTTGCTACTCTGTCACTTCCATGCCGGTCAACATTGTAATCAGAAGCCTTTCTGTGCATGTTCCTGCTGCTAGACAACTCCCAGCTAAGTTGGACTTTAGTCCTCGTTTGTTTTTGCATTTTGTTCCAGTTCACAGCTGTAGTTTCGTTTCTGTGTCTGGAAAGCTCTTGTGATCTGAAATTGCCACTCTGATGTTATGAGTTAATACTAGAGTCTTAAAGTAATTTCAGGATGGTATTTTGATAGGGTTTTCAGCTGACCATGAAAGTGCCCTTTCTGTCTTCCTGCTATCTAGTAAGCGGACCTCAATTTTGCTAAACCTATTTTCATACTACGTTTGTCATTTCATCTAAAATCACCGCCAATATATGTGGGGGCCTCTGTCTGCCTATCGGGGAAATTTCTCTAGAGGTGAGCCAGGACTATATTTTCCTCTGCCCGGATTAGTTAGTCCTCCGGCCGGCGCTGGGCGTCTAGGGATAAAAACGTAGGCAACGCTACCCGGCTACTGTTAGTTGTGCGGCAGGTTTAGTTCATGGTCAGTTTAGTTTCCATCCTTCCAAGAGCTAGTACTTATGTTTGCTGGGCTATGTTCTCTTGCCATTGAGAACCATAACAACGCTCTCCTGAAGCTGATCTGTTTAGGTCAAACACCACACACTGCAGCAGAGCTGTGGTAAGGAATACAACAACAGACCGATCAGACGCTCTCCCCACTGCAAATCGAACCCGGTCTGGTTGTCTGCGCTAATGGGCTTAACCTGGTGGCAGCATTAAAGCTCGGGAAGCTGGTACACGTGCCATGCATGGCTCACGTGCTGAACCCAGTGGTTCAGAAATTTATCAAAACATACCCTGACTTGCCATACCTACTTGAGAAGGTACGCCGTATTTGTGCCCATTTCCGCCATTCCTCTACCGCTGTTGCCGATCTTGCAGTGCTTCAAAAGCAATTTAATTTGCCAAATCACTGACTCATTTGCGACCTGCTCACATGGTGGAACTCAACATATCATATGTTGGCAAGGATTAATGAGCAGCAGAGGGTGCTTTCTGAATACCAGCTTAAACATGCCCGTCAGATTGCGACTCAGCCAAAACACATAACAACTGTCGAGTGGGTGTGGATCGCTGACATTTGTGAGGTGCTTGATAACTTTGAGTACTGCACTAACCTCGTGAGCGGTGATCAGGCTATTATCAGCGTTGTCATCCCGACGCTATGCACGTTGAAAGAATCACTGCATAATCTTAATATGGAATCTTTGAGTGCTCATCAGCAGGGTATGGAGCAAGATTTCACACTGGGTGATCCTACCCAGCCCAGCCAATATCATGATGAGGCAAGATTGGGTGATGAAGATGAGGAGGAAGATGAGGGAGAGGACTTATTTTTATGTGGTACCGAGGGGACCCATGATGCTACAGAGGGGACTCCCAACCCCAGCTTCAGGTCTGTCCAGCATGGGTGAAGAGGAGGAGGTGGATGAGGAGGAGAGTCAGTGTGAGGAGAGGATGGGTATTGTTCCTCCTTCTGGGGCCACAGAACATTTGCTTCATTGCAGCTTGGCACACATGGCAATGTTCATGTCTAATTGTCCCAAGACCCTCACGTGATCCACATTTTCAACAGCAACCTATACTGGTTGGTCACCTTTCTTGACCCACGGTACAAGGACAAATTTCCTTCACTACTGTTGCAGTCACCAAGGGGTTTCACAATTGAATCCATCAAGAGGGCCGTTGTCGATCATTTGATGACAGCATCAGACTCAGACACCGCTGGTAGCAGAGGTACCAGCTCTTTGCAACAGCATGCATTAATGGGGAGAGACACGCCAAGCAGGTCCAAAAGAGTTTTGGGGGAAAATGTCCACAAAACGGCCATCTTCAATAAACCAGCTCATCAGTTAGGGCTATGTGGACCGGTAACAATGTCAAGGAGGTAGAAGTTGAACAGGCTGACTCTGATAAAATTTAACAAGGACTGGATTTCGCCACAGTTTTTAAGCCCTCGAGATGACATCATCCCAACTTAAAGTCACCCAAAACGTTCTTTTATGCTACTGGTGATCACGTCCATCCCTTCCCATACAAGCCCCTTTCCTCCTTCTAATTACATGTGTATTCTCCTCCTGCTTCTGCCACATGTACCTCATGGTCAAGAAGCTAGAAACAATGTTCCATTCATTAACATTTCAAATCGGAGGCAATTGTGATGAGACCTCCTTCCTGCGTCAACCATGATACAGCCCCTTGGGCTAATTTTTGGAAACACTATGTCAATGCCTGCACATTAGGCACTGGAACTACCGTTCTTGTAGTCTAGTTTCATAATTGTCTGGCTCTTGAGGCCTCATTCCTGCATCAACCATGATACATCCCCTTGAGCTAATTTTTGGAAACACTATGTCTTTGCTGCACATTGGGCACTGGAACTACTGCTAGTAGTCTGGCTTCATATTTGTCTGGCTCTTGAGGCCTCCTTCCTGCTTTTTGGACAAAGCATCTGATTCTAACATTTCTAATGAAGGGCAAATGTGAGACATGTTATACAATTAGAAAATATTAGTTAAAATAATTGCCATAAATGTATGATCAAAATACTCAGGCCCCCAGACCACTTTGTAGCGTCCAGCATAAAATTACTCGCATTTCCCATTGACTTGCATTGGACTCACTACTCGTTACGAATACCCGAGTATTAAGCCCTACTTGTTACGCGTATAGCGAGTCCGAATATTTCACTAGTCGCTCATCCCTACTAATAATGTTTAATAAGTAGACAAAAGTAGCACTGAACAAAACAGTGACACATTAATTGTGATCACACTTTCAATTCATAGTACTCCATTTTTTCATGGAGAAATGTATAGTAATTTTTTGGACAAAGCATCTGATTCTAACATTTCTAATGAATGGCAAATGTGAGACATGTATACAATTAGAAAATATTAAAATATTTGTTAAAATAATTGCCATAAATGTATGAGCAAACTATTAAACATCTCTTGAAAGGGGGCATGTCAACCTTATACTGAGCATAGAAGTATGGCTTCATTATAAATTGTGGATGAAAAAAAGATAAATACCGTAAATAAAAAAATCTAACACTTCTTTTGCTCTACGACCCACCCCTTCTCTCGCCCCCCCCCCCCCCACTGCTCAGCAAGCAATTCAATTGAAATAGGTTATCCGATAGAGAGCAAGAAGCAACAGGCTGCGTGGTGATCATTTTCACGCCCACATAAAATAGATAAAATAGTGTTCCTTCTTTCAAAACCAGCGCCAGATACCAGATATAAATATTGTGTTTTCTATGACCAGTCTAGGTACTATAGCTATAGCAAAGATATTTTTGGCACCGTAGCTCAGTGGGGAACACAATGAATTTACATGTATCGCTGTGTGGTCTGCACATCATCCCCAAATTAGTATCGGCCACATGGATAACATTGTATATGCTATGTCTCTTGTCTATAAAAAGCTAAAATTATGATAGGAATTATGGCATTAATATCTCTCATCTGGGACTTTCAATAGGGCAAATATCCATAAGAAAGGTGAGCTCATCGTTTTTGAGAACCGAGTCACATCTGATTTACAAGCCCCATGTGAGGTTATAAGAGGAGTGATTCTTACCTGGTAAAAGCAGATTCTGACATAGAGCAATTGTTCAGTACTGGGAAACACAGCTCACTGTAAGGCTGCCCCATTTCCTAATTGGAGTGTTCCCCTCTACAATATCTGCGCCATTCTAATTGCAACAGATCTAGTAGTTTTATTTATCCCTTTTATTTTTATGTAACTGTAAATACTTTATTGTTTTGTCCCCTTTCTAACATCTTTTGTATATTATTATAAACACTTCCTAATTGTTTTGATTAAATATAGCAAATTTATTAGGTAATTCCTCATGTTCTATAAACCGCACCCCTGAAGCCTCGTTAGGCCCCACATTACCATTAACTGGTATCTAATTGGCATGTATAAATGATTGGCAGTTAGCTTTTCTTTGGTCATTGTGGAGTTTGGCAGTGACTGTACTGAGGTATCCATACATATCTATGTGGTGGAATTTACTGGTTAGCGCCCAATAACCTGCCTAGTAGAAAAAGCAGCCATTGCGTCTTCCATCAATTGTCAGTCAACTACATGATTGTCCTGACAATTGTTGGCAAGCGGAGTGCTGTTCATGACAATAATTCTTTCACATAACCTAGAATAAAAACAAAGTGATTAAATACCCTGCAGTAAGTAATTAAGTAAATAGTAATAGTACATATAAGGGTATGTTCCCATGGGCAGTAAATGCTGCTGGTTGGACACTGTGTACATCTGCAGCATCCAACCTGCAGCGTCCAAGAAATCCCATGTCCACTTTGCGTGCTGAGACGCTGGCGGATCACCCGCAGAGACGGACATGCGGCGCGTCTTTCCAGACCGCAGCATGTCAATTTATCTTGCTGAGACACAAGTCTCTGCAAGATAAATCTCACCCATACAATGTATTTCACACAGTGATTCCGCACAGTTCAATGAACGCATGCAGAATCATCTGCTTCCAAAAGCCGGCAGTGCTTTGGATGCAGTCGACATGTGCTGTGTCCAAAGGGCTGCCAATTACTGACCATGTACACCTAGCCTAAATAATATAAGGAATCTAATTGTCAGCTAAGTACCCTATTTTATTTACATGTACTATTACTACTTACTTATTTTCTTACTGCAGGGCAATTGCTCATTACTTTTATAATTGGTCTCAAATGTACCTATATCTCGATTTAATAATAAACTGGGTAATTTGGTTAATGAATAATGATATGCTGCTTTTTTTCTGTACAGAGTAAATCAAGTGAATTATGCCTAGTACTGCCCACACAATGGGGTTGTGGGCCCAGATCTGCACAGGGGCCAACCGGGGGATTCCCCTGTTACCCTATGGGCCAGTCCGAGCCTGTTAGGAAGAGACACAAACATGCAGACAAGGATGGAACCAGAAATAGCTAGATCCTGTCACTAAATTTCTTTCTTGCTACAATAAAATCTAGGAGTTGAGTAATAAATAATATTTTTGAACATGTAAAACATATGTTGCAACACCTTTATTGTGTAACCAATGAAAGTGATGCTTGATCTTTGTGTTTGTTCTTGTATATGCAGATTAATGTATAGGTCTTGAACAATATAGTCGGTTTTCTTGTCACGTGAACATATCTTGATTTTACAAAGTCATGAAATTTGAGTTTTTCTTTCCCCTCCCCAAAAACCTCCACATTTCTGTAGTCGAGTAAAACCTTCAAAGCAAATGTTCAATGTTGTGCAATATTTTAATCTCAATTAATTCAAATTCTTTGCTGATTAATTTCTTAGTATGGTTAGTAAGTTTTCAGAGCTGAAAGTCCCCTGCGTATATATGCAATTGAAAACTAAAATTCTGACTGTCTGCATGTGCCACTAAGGTTTCGGTCAGACTATCAGTATTTGGTCAGTATTTTACATCAGTATTTGTAGCCAAAACCAGGAGTGGAACAATCAGAGGAAAAGTATAATAGAAGCACGTCACCACTTCTGGATTTTTCACCCTAACTTGGTTTTGACTTACAGATACTGATGTAAAATACTGACCAAATACCCAAATACTGATAGTGTGAACACAACCTAAGGCTGTATTCAGATTAACACATTTTTACATGAAAAATAATTTCTGTTAAATAATTTCTGACATATAAAATATGTCTCTGACATATTAAAAGTAACATACAATATAATGTAAAAATTGAACTTTTTTTTATAAAGGCAAATCATGAAATTTAATTACGGTAGCAAAGAATTCTGAACTCAAAATCAACAAAGTGTTATAAGTTGAACATTTACTTAAATAAAAAAATCAAACACACAGGATAAAATGAGAGCACTGGTTAGCAATTAAAAAAAAAATGGGCATTGTCCTTATTACCCAAAAAAATTAATGGTATGTCTGCAAATAAAATTATTATTTTATTGATTCACAATATTTAACGATTTATCAACCATCAATCTTATGTTGAACTTTACATTATGAGAAAAACATCTTATTCTAAAGTTCCAAATAATTTATCTAAAATGTGGCATCGAATGTGGTCAGAATGAGGAAGGACAATCACATGTAAGGGATCATTATGTGTTACTACCGTTCATCATTTGTACTGGGACTTTGAACAAAGAGGATGTTTCATGGTCAGATTTACTTAGCTGAATCTTGCTTAGACCGGGGTCACACTAGCGATAAATATGGACGAGTGCTATGCGATAAAATATCGCATAGGACTTGGACCAGTATTCATCTATGGGGCAGCTCACATCATCGTTTTTTATCTCTGCTGTTTACAACGTGCGAGTGAAATCGCAGCATGCTGCGATTGTCACCGCCACTCGGCCGAGTCTCAGCTCACTCACACCCATATAAGCTTATGGGTGCGAGTGAGACAACGCACATCACTTGGATATCATCTGAGTGCTGTGTGATGTACTCTGACCCCGGCAATGAAGGAGATGGAGAAATTCATTTCTCCGCCTTCTCCGCAGCTGTGCTCAGATCCTCTCTGTGTGAGAGGCTTGGAGCACAGACGCATGACACTCGCCTCCCGCTCACAGCATAGAAGGAGTCATTAGCATATCGCATTCGATGCTCTCGCTACGGATGCCATACACTCGTCTGACCCCGTCCTTAGTTGAGATAAGGTCCTGGATAATCTCAAGCTTGTTTTGTTTTGTGGACTAATTTACTGTGCTGATTTTTTTATTTTTTTTAGCCTATTGCTATATTACAAGTGTAAATACTGTTTTTTCTAAGACACTAATTTCTTACCTTTTATGCATCAAATTACAATTCTTGGTTTGATAATGCAGAAAACCTTCTCTATGGAATTCAGTAAAGGCATGGCATGGAGACACTCTAAAACATAGCTAGTGGGCTTCATGCTCAATTATCCATACACAGAGACAAAGATACACAAGCTCGTATCAAGCTAATTCATACAAAGTGTTCGCCCAGGGACAGAACAGTGCACTGCAGAATGTGCTGATGAAAACACAGATAATGTAAGCAGATCAAAGAACCATTTTGTAGCCCCCGCTTCAAAGCTTGGCACAATAACTAATATGTGGATGACAGCGGTATGCCAGTTCTTGTTATCAAATCCTGAAATTAATTAAAAGAAAATGCTGATGCTGAAAATATGCTTCACTTCTCTGACCATTACACATTAGCATCTCTCACAAGATGGTCTGATATATCCCAGTAAATCAGATTAATACGATAACTTCATAAAATTGTAAAAAAAAAATAATTACATTGTTTTGCGAACATTGCTAATGAGCAAACTACTCATAAGGCTTTAGAGCATCCTCTGTCAATTCACAGTCAGGAATTAATATTTAAAGAAATATCAATGCTATTTTTTTTTATAAATCTGGGAATTTTCTGAAGTGTGTGCATCCATGGATGAGATTGTCACAGTCATGTATCCTTCTTGTGTCTGACAGATCCTTAATGTAATAGACACTGAACCAGACATTACATCACAGAATGTACAGAATGAGAAGTATTGTACTTTCATGTTGTGATCTTAGCCATTAGATCACATAGTTATAGTCATATTATAACCATTTACATGTGTAACTACCCATATGAGCCATCTCTGCCATCTCTATTGTCCATAGATGGAGGTAGAACCTTCAACATTATGATGTATGACGATGAATCATCCTCAATCTATTATTTACCACTACACAATGGTAACTCGTAGCTTGCTACATTTTCAGACTGCGTTCATAATACCGTGTTTTACTTGAATACCATTCTCTACACTAAATGGGCTAATACCATCTGGTTTTAATGCTTTAATTATAAGGTTGTGGTTGGTAATTAGTTTCCACAAAAGTAGGAAGGTAACGCTTTCCCTGATAAAAAAAATATCCAAGTTCCTTTACAATACTTGCAAACATTGAAGATCCTAATGATAGTTTTCCTCCTAGAGTTATTTAATTAACCTTGACATTTTACATGATATGCTGGAAACACTATAAAAACATTATATTAATGATGGTGTTGCTAAGCAATGATAAAGCGCAATTAATAGTAAGAAGAGGTTTTTACTAATGATGCAAAAATAAAATCACCAGGATACTTGCAGTCATGGTCACTTTAGGATGCTTGTATTATGGTGCTTTCACACTGGGCTTTTTCTGATGTTTTAGTGATCCTGTCAGGGCCTACATCCAAACCCATTCACAAAATGGGATTCGGGCATATACACCCATGGGCCATTGACTTTAATGGTGCCAACAGAGTCCGGCCTTAATGCAGGTTGTGTGATCAAAGATCACACTGTGCATCTGCTACATGGCAGAGTAATACAGGTGAATGGGGTCGCATTCCACCCCCTATGGTACCATGACAAGTAAGTTGCAAAAAGTCAGAACCAGTTAGATTTTTGGTGACTTCTGTACTCTAGGGGTCCCAATGCAGCTCCAATCACTTGTATTATGCAGGAATGTGACAGCGGCACAGAGCAATCTGTGTCACAGCTAAAGTCACTGTCTAACCCTAGCCTTAGGGTAAGGGCTCACGACGTCTTTATCGGGGGGGGGATTTTACCTGAAAATGAGAAAACCTGCCATAACAAAATGAAAATAATGCACAGCAAAGTAAAAACAAGATTGCTGTGCGCATGATCAGTCTTTTCTCACAACGTTTAACCACGTCAAGGAAACCGTAAAGTGGTTAAAAGAATTAGTGCAGCGCCCCAGAGTCCTGGTCGTTGCAGTACTGTGGCTCCGCCACTAAGGGGAGCTATGGTACGTCTGATGGCACTGAAGGAGTTCATCTGACCAGGTATCACAGACACCAATACATTTCACAGCCGGGCCTCCAGGGGGAGCTAAGGGTTCTATTCATTAGGCCACTCCCCACCATTGTGGGTAAACTGGGGGTCAGGCAGGAAGTTAGGCAGAAAGCTGACTGGGTTGGAACCAGGCAACACCTTGTGGCAGAGGGTGTTGTGGGAGAAGATTCGGTAGGGTCCCTGTCAGGGGTGGGATCCTGACAGAGGCTTGGCAACTTGAGCGAACGTAACGGGACCGTGCCTGCTCAGTATAGCGGCGGTACCCAAGGAGGGATTGGAAGCGAGATAGATTGTGCTGAGTGAGAAACGAGATCAAAGCAACAAGGAGAATACCAGTAGGAGTCGTGCTGTAAGACCGAGGCAACATCCTACTGAGGCGCACAACCGGCGGCCGGAACGCCGAGGGAGTATTACAATATTCAGCTTCAAGCAATACTCTAAACCAACGGCAGGACAGTCAGTCTAAGGCGGGCTGTCTCACCTAGATCACCTATGCAGTCTTGGGGGGCAACTTGTGGAGAGGGGCGACTCTAGGGTCCCGGAAGAGCTCCGAGCCTACCCGTCATACGGGTGCCGTCCTAACCGTAACATCAGGGAGGGACGGAGGATTAGCAGAACATCATCTAATCGAGTTGTGAGGGAACTTAAGAAACGGACACAACAGTTGTGGGGACTTTCCGTAAGCACAGCAGGGAAGGACCACAACACATAGCGCTAGCAGGAAGGCGCAGATTTCCACCTGTTAAGGGAACTCTGGAGGTGCCATTGGACCGGCCGGACTTGCGCAGCCTGGTTATCCGGATTCCGGACTGAGGACCCAGAGATCTTCAGTAAAGAGGTAAAGAGACTGCAACCTGGTGTCCTCGTTATTTACTGCACCGCACCACTACGGCATCACCACCACCATCACCTATCCACATCTATTATTGTACGCCCCTCAGCAGGGTCATGGACCGGGTCTAGCCACCATGACAACCCCAGAGCAGAGACTCAGAGGCCCGGTATCGGGTACCCCTCGGCCCTGCGGCAGTGGGGGCGCTACATTAGCACTTTTATTCTCCAGGCAGCTTCCATTAGTCCTAGTTTAAATTATAGAAAAAAGATGATGGTGGCAAAAGCGCCAGCAAAGCTTCAGGAAAAAGACTGCTGGCTTTCTCCTGAAGCATCTTTTCCTACGAAAATATCAGCAGGTACCCCAACGTCTTAAAGATGTCGTGTGCACATACCCTTTGTACTTGTTAGGAAGAATGCCTCTGTAATATAGAACCTGGCATAACATGGCAGTCATTTATTTTTCATATGGAATCTTACAGTAAAAATTCAGTATGCCTCTATATAAAATCAGATGGAAAAAGAGGAAATCATAAGATTCTATACCATGTTACTCCTCCATTAAGATCTCCCGTGAGCATGAGCCACCACAGACAGGATCATTATAATGCATAAATACTTAGCACAAATATAAATCTTTATTTTATAAATATATATATGTATAATGGCCAAAAGAATATTCTGAAATTTTTTTTTTTAAAAGTTGTTTGTGTCGCCATTTCCTGATACCAATAAATGAGTGAAAGCTTGTTGTTTACATGCCAAACTGTCATTATTTTCTATACCGTTTTAGGGGAACATTTCATGTTTTAATTGCTTTTTATTCTATTTTTTTGGAAAGTACAGCTAAAAAGGACAATTCTAGAATTTCGATGTTTCTTTCTCTTCTTTTTGGCATTTAACATATGGTTTCAACTAGTTTAGATTTTTATAGACTGTATTGTTTTGGACATGCCCATATCAAATGATTAACTTCTTTTTTAAATAGAGGAAAAGAAGAGCAATTTGATTTTTATATTTTTTTATTTTTTTTATTTCAGTACATTATTTGGTAACATGAGTGGTGTCATTCAAAACTACACTTGTTCCTAAAAAGACAAGTTCACTTCTCATACGTCTATGTCAAAGAAAATAATTTAAAAAAAGTTATGGCTCTTGGAACAAGAAGAGGAATAAATGAAAGTGGAAAAACAAAAAATGTACAGGGCCTTAAGGGATTAAATAAAAACATA
This sequence comes from Ranitomeya variabilis, assembly GCF_051348905.1. Lineage (NCBI taxonomy): Eukaryota > Metazoa > Chordata > Amphibia > Anura > Dendrobatidae > Ranitomeya > Ranitomeya variabilis. The sequence goes on from NC_135234.1 coordinate 612,750,886, forward strand.
GATTGCAACGAATGTGCTTCTGGATGAATTAGGTAATCACCAGGCTAAAGTTATCACAAAGATAAAGCTTTCATGTTGCTTTTAATTAGCTCAGTATTGTAATTTAGAGTTTAATTCCCAGGTTTGCAGAACTACAAAGTAATTTTGTAAACCAGTTTATACGGAGGAGCTTGGGGAATTCACATCTACAAAGAGCTTGACAGCAAACTTTTTTTTTGCGAAAAATAAATAATTAACTATTCTTAATTGTGAGAGCCTAAAGTGTACAAGTTAGAGGTATATATATAATTGATGGTTAATTTCCATTGCTCATGTACTATAATCTGTGTAGACAAAGATGAGCACTTATTGATCAATAGTTATAATTAGAGGAAATTAGGTGACAAAAATATTATCCTTTATAACCCACCAGCAAACATTACATCAGTGCCTCACACTCCAGGACAATACAGGACAACCCATGACATATCGTACACTCCATCATTACAGCATGTACATTAATTATCATTGTATGGAATCACATACTGTACTGGCTGCATCATATGTACTAGAAATAGGGCACAGTGTTGTATCACAAAGATGAAACAATTAGTCTCTGACTCATGACGATAACTCGCAAATTACTCCTCTCAAAATCCTTCTAGACAAGTCAGCAGTTCTTACAATCGCAGTCACCCAGGTCACTAGACTTTTCTGTAAAAACAAGAGCCTTGGTTTTTCACCTGTCAGCTACCATAGATCATATATTGTATTGATTCCTGCATGTAAACCAAGGAAACAAAGAAAGATGAGCTGCGATTAAGGGAAGGACCATATCAGGGACTAAGTTACCTCTGTCATGAATTTTTGACTCTGGGATGGTACTTCTGCCCAACAGCTGGTGAAAATATCTACTGATCGGAGCACGTTAGAAGAGGAAATACAAACCATATTTGGGACAAATAGGAAAATGAGTCATTTTTCATTTTTTTACCTCAAAGTAAATATATTACAAACTCTATTGCTGTTTAATTTGGGGACATTTAAGCATTGCCTTATTCTCTAGAAAGCCTATTTAAGCAAATGCACACAGTGGTATTAGGAATATAGTAAATTCAACACAGTGATGCCACAGATTAGGACTAATAAATACAGTGATGCCATAGATTAGGACTAATAAACAAAGTGATGGCACAAATAAGGACTAATATACACACTGATGCCACAGATTAGGACTAATATACACAGTCATGCCATAGAAAAGGACTAATATACAAAGTGATAGCACAGATTAATATACACAGTGATGTCACAGATTAGGACTAATAAACACACTGATGTTATAGATTAGGACTAATATACAAAGTGATGGCACAGATAAGAGTAATATACACAGTGATGCCACAGAAAAGGACTAATATACACAGTGATGCCACAGAAAAGGACTAATATACAAAGTGATGTCACAGATTAGGACTAATAAACACAGTGATGCCACACATTAGGACTAATAAACACAGTGATGTCACAGATTAGGACTAATATACAAAGTGATGTCACAGATTAAGAATAATATACATAGTGATGCCATAGATAAGGAATAATAAAGACAGTGATGTCACAGTATAGATATAATCTACATTGTAAAGTACAATGCATATAAAGATATCACAGCGCAGTAGAAAGAAATCACTCCATATGTATGACTTTTATTTGTTATCTTTGCTCCGTCACTGTGGTTATTAAGGTCATTAAGATTTAGCTGTGACATCATGTTTTACAGTTTGCTATTATCTCTGCACTGTGGCATCACTGTGTGCACAATCCCCTACCTGTACACTGCTGTGAGCTCAGTTGGTTATTCTCACAGTATTGTTACATCACTCATATTTACTCTATCATATGACATCATTGTGTGCATTAACCACATAGTGTGAACTTACATTAGACAACACTGTGCATTATCTTTTCACTGTAACACTACTGAATTTACTATGCTGTATTATCTCTGCCCCAGGTTTATTAGCTGTTTTGCCTCAGAAATTGCCTGTAAGACAATTACTAAAACAAATTGTTTGTAAAACAAATAGTCAAAAATGTTAATATCTATGATTTGAGGCCTTGCCCTCTTATCACTGTCTTATCGTGTTTGATCTGCGTCTTTGGCATATAAACAATATAAATGTAAAAGAAAATAATAATTAGAGAAATCATGGATGGTGCGTTATTCTACCGGACATTATGAATTGCCAAAAAAAAACTATTTCTTGTGGATTTTTTCATGAATTTATGGATGGTTAGCAACCCAGGTGAGGACTATAAGATGTAGGAATCAGTAGTATGAACGCAGGCTTGGACTGGCCCACAAGCCGCCACACTCCTATATAAGCAGTATTTGGCACAATATACTTGAATCACGATGTGCAGACAAAGACAGCACTTTATTCATTTAACAATCTAGACCCAGTTAATTTGTGATTGAGGATAATGTCACATTTGCATCTAGTTAAAAAATTGGGGCCCTAGAGTTGCTTACTGGTGGGCCCTAGGCACCCAAGTCTGACACTGTATGAGTGTCTTTAATTTTACATGGTAGAAAAATTATAGAGGAACAAAAGCACATAAGACCATAGGCTGATACCTTTTTTGGGTACAAGGAAAGTAAAAGTAAGGTGCTCACCTGAGCAGGTTGTGTGGACAGCTGCCTCGGGGCTAGGGGATAATCTCCTCCACAACCAGAATAGTTGACCAATTTGGATGATAACACGATATTAGGCTCTGCTGCTGTGATAAAGGATGGGTTCTTTTTACGTGGGTATTATCTGCTAGTTTTAATTCTGAGGAACAGGAACATATCTGTGATATCAGAGGATCTGCTTACTATTCTGCTCCCAGTAAAGTATGGAAGTTAATGGTGGAGAATGGAAGTTAATGGTGGAGCACTAACCACTTCTTAGGAGATCACTTACACTACTGAATTCAATTACATTTTTATTAGATGAAAGAATCAGGATTGCAGTATGCTGTTACATTAATATTCCTTCTTTAAAAGCTTTTTCAGAATATTTGAATATTGTAAGGACTATAGGAATCTTGATCATTTATACAATTTTAAAATTCTGCTCTCTTTCTGACTTGGCAGATGTGGTCATGTGAGTTTCATCTTCTTATTTTTCCCTACAGTTAAGCTTGGTTTATATTTTATTGGTCAATACTTGTAACAGAATACAAGTGAGTTTATAAGATTGGGAGCTAAAATAAATAATGGGGTAGAGAGGTCAGGGCAGACGCTAAACACTGAGCTGTGTTCTTTAATGACTCAATGGTTATGTGTGGGATTGTAGCTATTCATGCTGCAGAGTTTACTGTTGTGATTCGGTTCGTGGGCTCCCCCGGTGGTCTCTTGTGGTACTGGTGTCCTGCAAGCTTTGCCTTCTCAGTTCACCTGTTCCTATCAGGATGTGGGAGTATCCTATTTAACCTTGCTCCTCAGTCATTCTAATGCTGGCCATCAATGTATCCAGAGTGATTCTGTTGCATGTTCCTGCTCCCAGTTTTCTGCTCAGCTAAGTTGGACACTTTAGTCCTTAAGTCTATTTTTGTATGTTTTGTCCAGTTTGCACTTATGTGAATCTCTGCAGCTGGAAGCTCTTGTTGGGCTGAAATTACCACTCCGGTGTCATGAGTTGTCACATGAGTTAAGGTAATTTCAGGATGGTGTTTTGAAGGGTTTTGCAGCTGACCGCGAAGTCCTCTGTTGTATCTTTCTGCTATTTAGTTAGCGGGCCTCTCTGTGCTAAATCTGCTTTCATACTACGTGTGTCTTTTCATCTGCTCTCACCGTTATTATATGTGGGGGGCTGCTATCTCCTGTGGGAACATTCTCTGGAGGCAAGCCAGGACTGTGTTTTCTTCTACCAGGGGTAGTTAGTTCTCCGGCTGGCGCGCGGCATCTAGAGACAACGCAGGAATGCCCCCTGGCTACTTCTAGTGTGGTGTGTAGGTTTAGCATCGCGGTCAGCTCTAGTTTCCATCACCCGAGAGCTTGTCCGTTTATTCTATGCTTCTGATGTTTCCTTGCCATTGGAAACCATAACAGTATGGCCAGCCAAAATGTTTAATCTATAGGCTGAAGCAGGAGAGAAAAGGAACTGTGTGAAACCTTTTTTTTTTTTTTTCCCCTTTTCCTTCCTCTGAAGTTGCACTCCAGCTCTAATTGCAGTCTCCTGTTTTCCTCTCCTCTTAACCCCTGAATGGCTCAGACTTTATCTGTTGAAATATGGATCCCCAGAGTCTGGCTACCAATTTGAATAATCTTGCCTCTAAAGTTCAGAATATACAAGATTTTTTGTTACATGCTCCTCGGTCTGAACCTAAAATTCCTATACCGGAGTTTTTTTCTGGAGATCGATCTTGTTTTCTAAATTTTAAATACAATTGTAAATTGTTTCTTTCGCTGAGATCTCATTCTGCTGGAGATCCTGCCCAGCAAGTAAAAATTGTTATTTCTTTACTGCGGGGTGACCCCCAAAATTGGGCATTTTCATTGGCACCAGGGGATCCTGCGTTGCTCAATGTGGATGCGTTTTTTCTGGCTTTGGGGTTGCTTTATGAGGAACCAAATTTGGAGATTCAGGCTGAGAAAGCCCTAATAGCCCTCTCTCAGGGGCAAGATGAAGCCGAAATATATTGCCAAAAATTTCGAAAATGGTCTGTGCTTACTCAGTGGAATGAGTGCGCTCTGGCGGCAATTTTCAGAGAAGGTCTCTCTGATGCTGTAAAAGACGTCATGGTGGGGTTTCCTGCGCCTACTGGTCTGAATGAGTCCATGACAATGGCAATTCAGATTGATCGGCGTTTACGGGAACGCAAACCTGTGCACCAGTTGGCGGTGTCTTCTGAAGAGGCACCACAGAGTATGCAATGTGATAGCTTTCTGTCCAGAAGCGAACGACAGATTTATAGGCGCAAAAATCATTTGTGCTTCTATTGTGGAAATTCTACTCATGTTATATCAGCATGCTCTAAACGAACAAAGAAAGTTGATAAATCCTCTGCTATTGGCACTTTGCAGTCCAAGTTTATTTTGTCTGTAACTCTAATTTGTTCGTTATCTTCTATTGTTGCGGATGCGTATGTGGATTCTGGCGCCGCTTTGAGTCTTATGGATTGGTCCTTTGCCAGGCGCTGTGGGTTTGATCTAGAGCCTCGGGAAGTTCCTATACCTTTAAAGGGTATTGATTCTACACCATTGGCTAGTAATAAACCACAATACTGGACACAAGTGACTATGCGTATGACTCCAGACCATCAAGAGGTGATTCGCTTCCTTGTACTGTATAATCTACATGATGTGTTGGTGCTGGGATTGCCATGGTTGCAAACTCATAACCCAGTCCTTGACTGGAAAACAATGTCTGTACTAAGCTGGGGATGTCAGGGAAATCATGGGGACACATCTTTGGTCTCCATTGCTTCATCTATTCCCTCTGAAATTCCTGAGTTTTTGTCTGATTATCGTGAGGTTTTTGAGGAATCTACTCTTAATTCTCTTCCTCCTCACAGAGATTGCGATTGCGCCATAGATTTGATCCCTGGCAGTAAATTTCCTAAGGGTCGTCTATTCAATCTGTCTGTACCTGAACATGCTGCCATGCGAGAGTATATTAGGGAGTCCTTGGAAAAGGGACATATTCGTCCTTCTTCGTCTCCTCTTGGAGCGGGGTTCTTTTTCGTAGCTAAAAGCGATGGTTCTTTGAGACCTTGTATTGATTATAGACTCTTGAATAAGATCACAGTCAAGTATCAGTATCCTTTGCCATTGCTGACAGATTTATTTGCTCGCATTGAGGGGGCGAAGTGGTTCTCTAAGATTGATCTTCGCGGTGCGTATAATTTGGTGCGAATTAAGCAGGGGGATGAGTGGATAACCGCATTTAATAAGCCCGAGGGCCATTTTGAGTATTTGGTGATGCCTTTTGGTCTGTCAAATGCCCTTTCGGTCTTTCAGTCTTTTATGCACAATATTTTCCATGAATATCTGGATAAATTTATGATTGTGTATTTGGACGATATCTTGATTTTTTCGGATGACTGGGAATCTCATGTTCAACAAGTTAGGAGGGTTTTTCAGGTGTTGCGGACCAATTCTCTGTTTGTTAAAGGTTCAAAGTGTGTTTTTGGGGTTCAGAAGATTTCTTTTTTGGGGTACATTTTTTCCCCCTCTTCTATTGAGATGGATCCTGTGAAGGTTCGGGCTATTTGTGACTGGACGCAACCGACTTCTCTTAAGGGCCTTCAGAAATTTTTGGGCTTTGCTAACTTTTATCGTCGATTCATAACTGGTTTTTCTAGCGTTGTCAGGCCTTTGACTGATTTGACTAAAAAGGGTGCTGATGTTGCAGATTGGTCTCCTGCTGCTGTGGAGGCCTTTCGGGAGCTTAAGCGCCGTTTTTCTTCTGCTCCGGTGTTGTGCCAGCCTGATGTTTCTCTTCCTTTTCAGGTGGAAGTTGATGCTTCCGAGATCGGAGCGGGGGCGGTTTTGTCGCAGAAAAGTTCAGATTGTTCAGTGATGAGACCTTGTGCGTTCTTTTCTCGAAAATTTTCGCCCGCCGAGCGAAATTATGACGTCGGTAATCGGGAGCTTTTGGCGATGAAGTGGGCATTCGAGGAGTGGCGTCATTGGCTTGAGGGTGCTAAACATCAGGTGGTGGTCTTGACTGATCACAAAAATTTGATTTATCTTGAGTCGGCCAGACGTCTGAATCCTAGACAGGCGCGCTGGTCGTTGTTTTTCTCCCGGTTTAATTTTGTGGTTTCGTATCTGCCAGGTACTAAGAATGTGAAGGCGGATGCCCTTTCTAGGAGTTTTGAACCTGATTCCCCTGGTGATTCTAAACCTATGGGTATACTTAAGGATGGGGTGATATTGTCTGCTGTCTTCCCAGACCTGCGACGTGCTTTACAAGAGTTTCAGGCGGATCGGCCTGATCGTTGTCCGCCTGGTAGATTGTTTGTGCCGGATGAGTGGACCAATAGAGTCATCTCGGAGGTTCATTCTTCTGCGTTGGCAGGTCATCCGGGAATTTTTGGTACCAGAGATTTGGTGGCTAGGTCCTTCTGGTGGCCTTCCCTGTCTCGGGACGTGCGTACTTTTGTGCAGTCTTGCGATGTTTGTGCTCGGGCCAAGCCTTGTTGTTCTCGGGCTAGTGGGTTGTTGTTGCCCTTGCCTGTTCCTGAGGCCTTGGACACACATCTCTATGGATTTTATTTCTGATCTCCCTGTTTCTCAGAAGATGTCCGTCATTTGGGTGGTGTGTGACCGCTTTTCTAAGATGGTTCATTTGGTGCCCTTGCCCAAGCTGCCTTCCTCATCTGAGTTGGTGCCCCTGTTTTTTCAGAATGTGGTTCGGCTGCATGGTATTCCGGAGAATATCGTTTCCGACAGGGGATCCCAGTTTGTGTCCAGATTTTGGCGGGCGTTTTGTGCCAGGATGGGCATTGATTTGTCTTTTTCGTCTGCATTTCATCCCCAGACAAATGGCCAGACGGAACGTACTAATCAGACCTTGGAGACTTATTTGAGGTGTTTCGTGTCTGCTGATCAGGATGACTGGGTCTCCTTTTTGCCGTTGGCTGAGTTTGCCCTTAATAATCGGGCCAGTTCTGCCACTTTGGTCTCCCCTTTCTTTTGCAATTCAGGGTTCCATCCTCGTTTTTCATCTGGTCAGGTGGAGTCTTCGGATTGTCCTGGAGTGGATACCATGGTGGATAGGTTGCATCGTATCTGGGGGCAGGTGGTGGACAATTTGGAGTTGTCCCAGGAGAGGACTCAACGTTTTGCTAATCGCCATCGTCGTGTTGGTCCTCGTCTTCGTGTTGGGGACTTGGTGTGGTTGTCCTCCCGTTTTGTCCCTATGAGGGTCTCTTCTCCTAAGTTTAAGCCTCGGTTCATCGGTCCTTATAAGATTTTGGAAATTCTTAACCCTGTGTCTTTTCGTTTGGACCTCCCAGCATCCTTTGCTATCCATAATGTCTTCCATCGGTCATTATTGCGGAGGTATGAGGTACCACTTGTGCCTTCTGTTGAGCCTCCTGCTCCTGTGCTGGTTGAGGGTGAATTGGAGTACGTGGTGGAGAAAATCTTGGACTCCCGTGTTTCCAGACGGAGACTTCAATATCTGGTGAAATGGAAGGGCTACGGTCAAGAGGATAATTCTTGGGTTACAGCTTCTGATGTTCATGCTTCTGATTTGGTCCGTGCCTTTCATAGGGCTCATCCAGATCGCCCTGGTGGTTCTTGTGAGGGTTCGGTGCCCCCTCCTTAAGGGGGGGGTACTGTTGTGATTCGGTTCGTGGGCTCCCCCGGTGGTCTCTTGTGGTACTGGTGTCCTGCAAGCTTTGCCTTCTCAGTTCACCTGTTCCTATCAGGATGTGGGAGTATCCTATTTAACCTTGCTCCTCAGTCATTCTAATGCTGGCCATCAATGTATCCAGAGTGATTCTGTTGCATGTTCCTGCTCCCAGTTTTCTGCTCAGCTAAGTTGGACACTTTAGTCCTTAAGTCTATTTTTGTATGTTTTGTCCAGTTTGCACTTATGTGAATCTCTGCAGCTGGAAGCTCTTGTTGGGCTGAAATTACCACTCCGGTGTCATGAGTTGTCACATGAGTTAAGGTAATTTCAGGATGGTGTTTTGAAGGGTTTTGCAGCTGACCGCGAAGTCCTCTGTTGTATCTTTCTGCTATTTAGTTAGCGGGCCTCTCTGTGCTAAATCTGCTTTCATACTACGTGTGTCTTTTCATCTGCTCTCACCGTTATTATATGTGGGGGGCTGCTATCTCCTGTGGGAACATTCTCTGGAGGCAAGCCAGGACTGTGTTTTCTTCTACCAGGGGTAGTTAGTTCTCCGGCTGGCGCGCGGCATCTAGAGACAACGCAGGAATGCCCCCTGGCTACTTCTAGTGTGGTGTGTAGGTTTAGCATCGCGGTCAGCTCTAGTTTCCATCACCCGAGAGCTTGTCCGTTTATTCTATGCTTCTGATGTTTCCTTGCCATTGGAAACCATAACAGTTTACCCTTTCCATTTATAAATCATTAAAATAGATATATTATATTATTCATATTATAATGATTATTGCTCAGAATAGAAATCATGAAGAGGACCAGCCCGCTATAATAAATGAATAGTGCACTAACCCTCTATGCAAATTGAAGGCCATTTTTAGAAAGTCCTTACCCTGTAGCTACATGTGATGTTTTCCTAATCCGACCAATATATATATATATACATATATATGCATGTGTATATATATATATATATATATATATATATATATATATATATATACAGTACAGACCAAAAATTTGGACACACCTTCTCATTTAAAGATTTTTCAGTATTTTCATGACTATGAAAATTGTAAATCCACACTGAAGGCATCAAAACAATGAATTAACACGTGGAATTATATACTTAACAAAAAAGTGTGAAACAACTGAAATTATGTCTTATATTCTAGGTTCTTCAAAATAGCCACCTTTTGCTTTGATGACTGCTTTGCACACTCTTGATGAGCTTCAAGAAGTAGTCAGCGGAAATGGTTTTCACTTCACAGGTGTGCCCTGTCAGGTTTAATAAGTGGGATTTCTTGCCTTATAAATGGGGTTGGGACCATCAGTTGTGTTGAGCAAAAGTCTGGTGGATACACAGCTGATAGTCCTACTGAATAGACTGTTAGAATTTGTATTATGGCAAGAAAAAAGCAGCTAATTAAAGAAAAACGAGTGGCCATCATTACTTTAAGAAATGAAGGTCAGTCAGTCCAAAAAATTGGGAAAACTGGCTCACATGAGGACGGCCCCAGGAAAGGAAGACCAAGAGTCACCTCTGCTTCTGAGGATAAGTTTATCCGAGTCACCAGCCTCAGAAATCACAGGATAACAGCAGCTCAGATTAGAGACCAGGTCAATGCCACACAGAGCTCTAGCAGCAGACACATCTCTACAACAACTGTTAAGAGGAGATTTTGTGCAGCTGGCCTTCTTGGTAAAATAGCTGCTAGGAAACCACTGCTAAGGACAGGCAACAAGCAGAAGAGACTTGTTTGGCTAAAGAACACAAGGAATGGACATTAGACCAGTGGAAATCTGTGCTTTGGTCTGATGAGTCCAAATTTGAGATCTTTGGTTCCAACCACCGTGTCTTCGTGCGACACAGAAAAGGTGAACGGATGGACTCTACATGCCTGGTTCCCACCATGAAGCATGGAGGAGGAGGTGTGATGGTGTGGGGGTGCTTTGCTGGTGACCCTGTTGGGGATTTATTCAAAATTGAAGGCATACTGAACCAGCATGGCTACCACAGCATCTTGCAGTGGCATGCTATTCCATCTGATTTGCATTTAGTTGGACCATCATTTATTTTTCAACAGGACAATGACCCCAAACACATCTCCAGGCTGTGTAAGGGCTATTTGACCAAGAAGGAGAGTGATGCAGTGCTACGCCAGAAGACCTGGCCTCCACAGTCACCAGACCTGAACCCAATCGAGATGGTTTGGGGTGAGCTGGACCGCAGAGTGAAGGCAAAATGGCCAACAAGTTCTAAGCATCTCTGGAAACTCCTTCAAGATTGTTGGAAGACCATTTCCGGTGACCAGGGCTGCCACTAGAAATTCGGGGCCCCATACTGGCAAATTTTTGGGGCCCCCTTGAGACTCCGCCCAGGTTCCACCCCAGCCCCGCCTCCACGCTCCACCCATCGAACTGTCCACAGTCCCACCGCTCTCTCTTGGAAAATCTCCACTTCTCACCTATCACACATTAACAGTTCCCATCACCAGATCACACATATAGCCGGCAGCTTTTGTTTTGGCCAAAAGATTTTTTAATCCGCCACCATAACACGGTAGACACTTTTGGCCGGGCCCTACTCTGCTGTGACCTATTAAATATTTGTTAAAATATGCACTACAATTTAGGAATATTTTTATTTATTTTTCAATTTTTAAAATGACCAATAATATCACATACAAGGAACAAATACCGCTACACCATATCCAGACAACATATTACCGCCACAGTGATCGAATAACACCACCGCACCATGACCAGACACCATATTATTACTACATAGTGACCAAATAGCACATACAAGGGACAAATACCATCGCACCATGACCAGACCACATATTACCACCAGTGACCGAATAATATCACATACAAGGAACAAATACCACCGCACCATGACCAGACCACTTATTACCACCACAAAGTGACCAAATACTACAATACTGATCAGTAATAAAAAAAACACAATACCATCACCATAAGTGCCATTATACACAGGGGATCTGTACTTAGTATGCAGTGTCTGTGTACAGGTAATACAGTGATCTCTGGTGTTATTATACACAGGAGCTCTGTATATAATGTATAGGTAATACAGTGATCACTGGTAACATTATACATAGGACCTCTGTATATAGTATACAGTGTATAGTGTCAGTATATAGGTAACACACTGATTCTCCAGTGACGTCTCTAGGTGAAGTCATTCATCTTTCAACTTTCATCCAGCACAGACCACCATCACTTCTTCCAGCCAGGACTTCTCTCTGCAGGAAATAACACAGTTATCTCGAGCTCCGCTTGCAGAACACATTACTTAATTTTTCCCATCTTCTACATTACACCACATGAAGAAAAAAAGGTGACATAGTATCACTCTACACAGTAACTGGACTGCCCCCCCATTTAAAACAGTATACTCAAAAAATAAAATAAATACGTCACTGCAGTAATAATATCCCTTAATTAGTCCCTATGGTAATAATATCCCCCATCCTGGCCCCCATGTGTCTCATTCCTGGCTCCAGCCATATATTCTCCAATCCTGCCCTCATGAGTATCCATCCTGCCCCATATGATCGACCCATATGATCTCCCCATCCTGCCCCATGTGATCTCCCCATCCTGCCCCATATGATCTCCCCATCCTGCCCCATCTGTCTCCATTGTATCCATCCTGCCCCATGATCCTGCACGATCTGTCTCCAATCCTGCCCCCATGTCTTTCATTCTGCCCCGTGTCTCCAATTATGCCCGTATCTCCATTCTGCCCCCAGTGTCTCCAGCAGTTCTGCCCCCAGTGTCTCCAGCATTTCTGCCCCCAGTATCTCCAGCATTTCTGCCCCCAGTGTCTCCAGAATTCTGCCCCAATGTCCAGCATCTCTGCCCCTTGTGTCCAGCATCTCTGCCCCAGTGTGTCCAGCATCTCTGCCCCAATGTCTAGCATCTCTGCCCCCAATGTCCAGCATCTCTGCCCCCGTGTGTCCAGCATTTCTACCCCAGTGTGTCCAGCATTTCTGCCCCAGTGTGTCCAGCATTTCTGCCCCAGTGTGTCCATCATCTCTGCCCCCAGTGTCCAGTATCTCTGCCCCCAATGTCCAGCATTTCTGCCCCAGTGTGTCCATCATTTCTGCCCCAGTGTGTCCAGTATTTCTGCCCCAGTGTGTCCAGCATCTCTGCACCAGTGTGTCCAGCATCTCTGCCCCCAAAGTCCAGCATTTCTGCCCCAGCGTGTCCAGCATCTCTGCCCCAGTGTGTCCAGCATCTCTGCCCCAATGTCCAGCATCTCTGCCCCCAATGTCCAGCATCTCTGCCCCAGTGGGTCCAGCATTTCTACCCCAGTGTGTCCAGCATTTCTGCCCCAGTGTGTCCAGCATTTCTGCCCCAGTGTGTCCATCATCTCTGACCCCAGTGTCCAGCATCTCTGCTCCCAATGTCCAGCATCTCTGCCCCAGTGTGTCCAGCATCTCTGCCCAGTGTGTCCAGCCCCAGTGTGTCCAGCATCTTTGCCCCCAGTGTGTCCAGCATTTCTGCCCCAGTGTGTCCAGCATCTCTGCCCTCAATGTCCAGAATCTCTGCCCCAGTGTGTCCAGCATTTCTGCCCCCAATGTCCAGCATCTCTGCCCCCACTGTCTAGCATCTCTGCCCCAGTGTGTCCAGCATTTCTGCCCCAGCGTGTCCAGCATCTCTGCCCCCAATGTCCAGCATCTCTGCCCCAGTGTGTCCAGCATTCTGCCCCAGCGTGTCCAGCATCTTTGCCCCAGTGTGTCCAGCATCTCTGCCCCAGTGTGTCCAGCATCTCTGCCCCAGTGTGTCCAGCATCTCTGCTTCAGCATGTTCAGCATTTCTGCCCCAGTGTGTCCAGCATCTCTGCCCCAGCGTGTCCAGCATCTCTGCCCCAGCATGTCCAGCATCTCTGCCCCAGCGTGTCCAGCATTCTGCCCCGGGGCCTCCTGGATCTCCGCTCTCAAAAAACGAAACACGAATTCTTACCTGGCCACGCTCCTGCAGCGGGCGAAGCTCACTCCCTCCACACAGGTGAAGTGCACACTGCGGCTCAAGTCAGCTGCCAGCCTCCGTTTGGCTGGCAGCTGTAAACTATTGATGTGAGGGCACGGGCCCGCATGTCAATAGCGTGCCGCAGCGCCTGTAGGTGGGGCCCGGTGAGCAGATCTGCCCACTGGGCCCCATACGCCAGTCAGGGCAGTAATGCCCTGATGGCCGCCCTGCCGGTGACTACCTCTTGAAGCTCATCAAGAGAATGCCAATAGTGTGCAAAGCAGTCATCAAAGCAAAAGGTGGCTACTTTGAAGAACCTAGAATATAAGACATATTTTCAGTTGTTTCACACTTTTTTGTTAAGTATGTAATTCCACATGTGTTAATTCATAGTTTTGATGCCTTCAGTGTGAATTTACAATTTTCATAGTCATGAAAATACAGAAAAATCTTTAAATGAGAAGGTGTGTCCAAACTTTTGGTCTGTACTGTATATACAGAGCGGGCAAAAAAAAGGAGACCACTGCGCAGTTTTATAAAAATCAGCTTCTCTACATGTCTGACAGCCATTCCATTCCAGTGACTGACTGACCTTCGTTTTTTAAAGTAATGATGGCCACTCGTTTTTCTGTACTTCGCTGCTTTTTTCTTGCTATAATACAAATTCTAACAGTCTATTCAGTAGGACTATCAGCTGTGGATCCACCAGACTTCTGCTCAACACAACTCCCATCCCCATTTATAAGGCAAGAAATCCCACTTATTAAACCTGACACCACTTATTAAACCTGACAGGGCACTTAAGAGACCGCTGAAAAATGTTCAGTTTGTCTTATTTTTCTCTTTATACGTATAGTTTTTAGTAAAATGTAAATTGTTCATCTATTCTATAAACTTCTGACAACATGTCTCAGAATTTCCAAGTAATCATTTTTGTATTTTTTTCTGACAAAAAAAATGGTCAAAATAAAAAAAAGAAAAACAGGGCATTCAGACCTCAAACATAGCAAAGAAATCAAGTTCATAATCATTTAGAAACAGCAATGCTAATGTTTTAACTCAGGAAGAGTTCAGAAATCAATATTTTGTGGAATAACCATGATTTTCAATCACAGCTTTCATTCGTCTTGGCATACTTTCCACCAGTCTTTCACACTGCTTCTGGTGCAAAAATTTAAGCAGTTCTTCTTTGTTTGGCTTGTAACTATTCATCATCCTCTTGATTACATTCCAGAGGTTTTCAATGGGGTTCAGGTCTGGAGATTGGGCTGCCCACAACAGAGTTTTGATGTGGTGGTATCTTAATTTTTGCCAGAGCTGTATATTCATTTTGTTCTTTTGCCTTCACCATTTTTCAATTTCATAAAATACAATTTATCGCAATAATCTATGATTCCAAAATGAAGATCATGCCATTTGCTTATGTGGTTTTTAATGACCATTTCCTTTGTCACATTCCTCCTGGCTTATGGAATTTTCCATGGTTATGACAAATACTAGTTATTTAATATTTTTTATTGCCGACTCCAGGGATTTCATTGCTGTCACTGAATTTATGGGAAAGTTAATATATAAAAACTCTTTGAAGTGTGAGAAAATGTGAAGCAGACTTTTTGTGAGACTTAATGGAGCTGTGAGACTTAATGGAGCTTAAAGGGAGTCTGTCAGTACAAAATAGCTGTTCAAACCAAGCACAAGCATGCTGTGCACCGATGGTGTAGCCAAACAGTACAGTACACCTTCCAACACACTTGTTTTGTTTCTATCTTTGCGACCTCTAACTTTATTGACATCTCTGGATTCTCCGGAGCAAGAACAGGGTGCAGATACAGTAGATAGAAAACAGATAGGTGGCAAGGTGCACTGAATCGGTTGGCCACACCAAGGAAGCACTGAAAGCTTGTGCTTTGTTTGAATAGTCTTTTGGTTCTAAAACACTTTGCTGAAAAGGCTTGCCTGCCTGAAAATATTGGGAATATAACTAAGATGTAATGCTATTGTAGAATATTAAAATTATTTAGATTTATTATCCGTTCAATAATAAGCCTTCATCTATCATGTATCATTCCTTGTAGCCGTTGTACCTAAATGTGCCTATTTTTCATCAAGTTTCATTGACATGATATTGTTCTCTATGTAGTACATTTCCATAAAAAAAAATGGTCAGGGCATTCTAACAATCCAGTATACACTGATATGAACACTGACTGCACTTTAATTATCAGCATTTTTCATGCTCTTATAAATAGATTACTGACCAAGAACAACAAAGCATTCCATATCCAAAGTGTTATAAAGCTCCGGCACATTGCTGGCATTCTGCAGAAATGCTGAGCCGACATGTAGGAAGCAGGCGACATTCAAAGATATTATGAAACACAATGAATGATGAAATGAACAGAACTTAATCTTTGATTGCAGTCTGTACAAAAAAATCAATGTAGGCGTAATGTCTCTTACATCAAGATATGTAACTTACCCAGGAATGTGCGGCCAGCAAATATTTGTTTTTCACTGTGTATAATAGCTACATATGTCCTATCCTTTGCCTTTGATATGTACAAACAACTAAAACAATATTTTATTTGATTATTTGATTGTATTTTAATTTGAAAGAAGAACTGTAAATTATATCAAATCCTTGCAATAAAGTGTAGGAAGATTATCAGGTTGCAGGGAGATAACTATAAGGCCACATTCCGGGTATGGACTGAGATGAACGGACTATCCACAGGTCTCCTGAGTCCTGACCCAAACATACAGTATATGCCTATGAGGCTGTCACATTCAGGTCAGGAGACTGATGATGTACAATTCTGCAGTGTAGGGAAATCTATGGACTGTATGAAAACATCAAATGTCAAAATGTCTAAGGCCTCTTTCACACTTCTGTCTTCCAAATCTGCACAGGATCCGTCAAGATGTTGAAATGACGGATCCTGTGCAGATTGTGGAAAACGTGTGCACTGGGCCCGTCTTTCTGACGGACCCGTCGAGGCTATGTGCACCTGTTGTGTATGTGTTTTCACAGCGGTTTTCCACTGCATAGGCAGCATCAATAGTAAAAAGAGAAAGAGAGCGAGAGAGAGAGAATTTCCCTGACGAAAGAGAGCGAGCGAGAGAGAATTTCCCTGACGGGAAATTCTTCCACGCATGCTCTCTTTCAAAAGGCGGGACCCATCGCTGGATTCCTGCTTTTCACAGTCAGCGACGCATCCTGCGCCCATAGGCTTCCATTGTAGCCAGTGACGGGCAGCACAGGATGCGTCGCTGATCGATTTTCCGACGTGCAGAAAAAACGTTCCTCTGAACGTTTTCTCTGCCCGACGGACCGTTTTTTTCTGCAGGATCCAGTGAAAGACGGATGAAACGGATGGCCATCCGTCGCTAATACAAGTCTATGGGAAAATGCAGGATCCTGCATTCTCAAAAATCGACGGATTGTGACGGGAGCTGAAAGACGGAAGTGTGAAAGAGGCCTAAGAGAGAAGCAAAGAATGTGTTTCCAAGAAGACAAAATTCAGTTATCCTGTTCTGTGTTAGTTACTTGTCTCACACTGGTAACTCCACTTCATGTAAAATTAGCTCTAGAGACAGCGTTATCTACTAGTCAGCATCGTCCTCAGATAAAATGACAAAAGATGATTTCTCAGCAACAACATATCTGATATGAAACATACAGATAGGACTTTTTTCAGCATTCTATAGCCTGTATTCCCATATTAATAATTTAGATAGGTCAAATGTGGTGACAGATGCCTTTTAACCCCTTCATGATGGAGCCCTTTTACATTTTTGCTTTTCTGTTTTCCGCTCCCCTTCTTCCCAGAGCCATAACTTTTTTAATTTTTTGCCAATATGACTATATATGAGGGCTTGTTTTTGCAGGACAAGTTGTACTTTTGAATTACACCATTGGTGTTACCATATCATGTACTCAAAAATGGGAAAAAATTCCAAGTGCGGTAAAATTTCAAAAAAAGTACAATTCCACAACTGTTTTCTGGATTTTTTTTTAACCATGTTTTTTAACCATGTTCACCAAAAGCTACAACTGACCTGCCATTATGATTCTCCAGGTCATTGCGAGTTCAGAGACACCAAACATATCTAGGTTCTTTTTTAAATGGTGGAAAAAAAATTCAAAGTTTGCTAAAAAAAAAAATAAAAAAAAAATATATACCGTATATACTCGAGTATAAGCCGACCCGAGTATAAGCCGACCCCCCTAATTTTGCCACAAAAAACTGGGAAAACTTATTGACTCGAGTATAAGCCTAGGGTGGAAAATGCAGCAGGTACCGGTGAATTTCAAAATTAGAAATAGATACTCCATACCGTTCATTATGGCCCCATAGCTGTGCCATATAATGCTCTGCACCATTCATTATGGCCCCATAGATGCTCCACATAAAGCTGTGCCATATATAATGCTCTGCACCGTTCATTATGGCCCCATAGATGCTCCACATAAAGCTGTGCCATATATAATGCTCTGCACCGTTGCACTATAGATAGCTGTGCCATATATATATAATGCTCTGCACCGTTGCCCCATAGATAGCTGTGCCATATATATAATGTTCTGCACCGTTGCCCCATAGCTGTGCCATATAGTGCTCTGCACCATTGCCCCATAGCTCTGCCATATAGTGCTCTGCACAGTTGCCTCATAGCTGTGCCATATAGTGCTCTGCACCGTTGCCCCATAGCTGTGCCATATAGTGCTCTGCACCGTTGCCCCATAGCTGTGCCATATAGTGCTCTGCACCGTTGCCCCATAGCTGTGCCATATAGTGCTCTGCACCGTTGCCCCATAGCTGTGCCATATAGTGCTCTGCACCGTTGCCCCATAGCTGTGCCATATAGTGCTCTGCACCATTGCCCCATAGCTGTGCCATATAGTGCTCTGCACCGTTGCCCCATAGCTGTGCCATATAGTGCTCTGCACCATTGCCCCATAGCTGTGCCATATAGTGCTCTGCACCATTGCCCCATAGCTGTGCCATATAGTGCTCTGCACCGTTGCCCCATAGCTCTGCCATATAGTGCTCTGCACCATTGCCCCATAGATGCTCCACATAAATCTGTGCTGCTGCTGCTGCAATAAAAAAAACACATACTCACCTGTCTTGCTTGCAGCTCCTCGGCGCCATCTTCCCGGCGTCTCTCTGCACTGACTGATCAGGCAGAGGGCGGCGCGCACACTATATGCGTCATCGCGCCCTCTGCCTGAACAGTCAGTGCAGAGAGACGCCGGGAAGATTGCGCGACGCCCGGCGTGTGGAACGAGGACAGGTGAATATGACATACTTACCTGCTCCCGGCGTCCCGCTCCTTCCCCCTGGCCTGTCTTCGGTGCCGCAGCCTCTTCCTCTATCAGCGGTCACCGGCACCGCTTCATTAGAGAAATGAATAGGCGGCTCCGCCCCTATGGGAGGTGGAGCAGCCTATTCATTTCTCTAATGAGCGGTCCCACGTGACCGCTCAGGGGAAGAGGCTGCGGCACCCGGAGACCGTGGGACGGGCAGGGGGAGCGCCAGGATCGCCGGGACTAGGTAAGTATATGACAGTGCTCACCCGCCGACCCCACCACCGATCATGACTCGAGTATAAGCCGAGGGGGCACTTTCAGCCCAAAAATTTGGGCTGAAAATCTCGGCTTATACTCGAGTATATACGGTAATTGCGTTATTTTCCAAGACTTGTAGCGTCTCCATTTTTATCTCGCATTGGGTGAGAGCTTTTTTTTTGGGTGCTGAGCTGATGTTTTTTGTTTTTTTTTAACCATAAAATTTTTATTTTATTAAACATGGTATAACAAAACAGGGTCGTACAAGTATTTAGTTTCTGTATAGTGTGCATGAATAATAAATGATATAAACGATGTTTAAAAAACCTTAATTTTACAAAGACGTAAATGACAAAGACAAGACAAGACAGTAAGGAGTAGAAGGAGGGGAGGGGAAGAAAAAAAAAAAGGGAAAAACCTCAGTTAAATCGACTAGTCAAATCCGAACTAAGCCGCACTACAGGTCGGATCCCGCTGCATAATAATCCCACGGGGACCATATTGCCTGGAAGCGCACCACCGAGTCATTTAGTAAGGCTGTAAGGTGTTCCATCCTTCTGACATCCATGATCCGTCTAATGAGGATCTGAAGCGAAGGGGGACTCGGCTGCCTCCAAAAACGCGCAATCAGGCATCTGGCCGCCGTAAGGATATGTTGCAATAATATATTGGAAAGTTTGCCCATACCCGGCACCCCGTGACCCAGGAGAAGCACCAGCGGGTTTAGTTCTATATCTGTATGCAATACCTTGTCAATGAGGGACTCAGCTTGACCCCAAAAAGGCACAATTTTTGGGCATGACCAGAATATGTGCATGAGGGATCCAGTGCTTCCTCCACATCTCCAACAGGAGGGAGGGACAGAGGGATTCAGTCCATGCAGAAACTCTGGAGTGTGATACCAGTGCATTAGTATCTTATAGATATTTTCTCTATAGAGAGTACACACTGACGATTTTGCGGCATTCCTCCAAATGACAGACCACTCTCGGGGAGAAATACGCCGCTCCAGGGCGGCCTCCCACTTGCGCATGTATAGAAAAGATTCACCAGACCCATCCCGTGGATCCGATAAAAGGTTATAAATTTCTGAGATCAGACCCCTGGTGTTCACGCCCCTCCTGCAAATTTTCTCGAAATCCGTTGGGATCGAAGCTCCCGCTTTACCATATAGGGAGTTAGCAAAATCTCTGATTTGTAGGTATTGAAAGAATTCCCTGTTGGAAATCAAGAAATGTTGCTTAAGATAATCAAAGGAGTGAATCTCCATGGTCTCCCCATCTATAATATCCGCAAATCTAAATAGGCCCGCTTTAAGCCAAGGGTGAACCATAGGAGACTCTAAACTGCTTGGGAGCTGTGGATGATAGATGAAGGACACAAGGGGGAAGCAAGGTGACATGAGGGCGAATCTCCGTGTGCAGGTATTCCAAATGTCACGGGTGAACTGCATGGGGCCTAAAAGGGGCGGAAAGGACTTACATTGTGCTGGCGACCATAAAAGAGAGTTAGGGTGTATTGGGGCAAGCCATAATTTCTCTATTTCATTCCACTTGCTGTAGGCCCAAAGGGATGTCCAGCAGGGGATTCTCCTCAGGTGAGTAGCCCAGTAGTAATTAAGAATATTTGGCACAGAAAGCCCTCCCCTGGTCTTATGAGCTGTGAGAACCTCCTTAGCCACTCTATGGCGCTTTTGTTGCCATATGAACCTAATAATAGCCGCCTGAAGGGACTTCAATTCCGAGACCGGAACTCCAACTGGGAGGGTCTCAAAGGCGTAGATCAATCTGGGTAAAAGGCTCATTTTTACCGCCGCTATCCGACCCATCCACGAGAGAGGGAGTGATTGCCATTTAGTCAGGCGGGCTTTTGATTATTTAAAGAGGGAGGGGAAATTTAGTTTGTAGAGGGTCTCATATGAGAACGTAATATTCACCCCCAGATATTTCACAGAATCCTGTTTCCACCTGAATTTAAAATTCAGGCGTAGGTGGTCCCATACCTCAGGGGGGATGTTAAGCGGCATAGCCTCCGTTTTGCTGGAATTGATTTTATATCCAGATAAGTCCCCATATCTCCTCAAAGCCCTCATGAGGTTCGGAAGAGACACGTGGAGATTAGTGAGCGTCAATAGGACATCATCAGCAAATAGTGCGATCTTAAAAGATTTACTCCCAACCATCACCCCAGAAATATTGGGGTCCCGTCTTATGGACGCTGCCAGGGGCTCTATGCAGAGGGCAAACAGGAGAGGTGACAAAGGGCACCCCTGCCTGGTGCCATTCGATAAAGTGAATGGTTTGGATGTACAGAGAGGGAGTTTTATGGCTGCTGTAGGGTGATTGTATAGGGATCTCAGCGTGGACAAAAATCCGCCCGAGATGCCAAAGACCCGCATCGTACTAAAAAGGAATGGCCAGGAGAGGCGATCGAAAGCCTTCTCGGCGTCAAGGCTCAGTACTAGTGTTTGCAATTTCTTTCGGTTCGAGATGTCCACCAAGTCCACAACCCTCCAGGTGTTATCACCCCCTTGACGGCATGGAATAAAGCCTACTTGGTCTTTATGAATAATCGAGGGTAGCCATTTATTAAGTCTGGAGGCCAGTAGCTTGGTGAACACCTTCAAATCCGTATTCAAAAGGGCTATTGGCCTGTAGTTTGCACAGTCCAAGGGGTCCCTGTGCGGCTTTGGAAGGAGGATGAGGTGGGAATGTAGCATTGTGGATGGGATTGGGTCGCCTTGCAAGAAGGAGTTAAATAATGAGGCCAAGTGAGGAAGAAGTGTTTTGGCGAATGTCTTATAGTAAAAGTATGTCAGACCATCAGGGCCAGGTGATTTTCCCATGGGCAGGGACTCCAAAACCTCCTCTACCTCTTCAGAGGAAACTGCACTATTTAGAGATTCAATCACTTCACTAGGTAGGGAGGGGAGGTCTAAGGTAGCAAGATAGTCTTCAATAGCCCCTGAACCCTGGGATCCATCAGCCGATGGGGGACCAAGATTGTACAATTTTTTGTAGAAATTATAAAAAATATCAGCTATGGCATCAGGGTGATAATGCATCACCCCTGCAGCGTCCTGCAAGGCCTGAGGAGATGAAGCCGCGGAGCGTTCCTTCAGGAGGAGGAGGAGGCCAGGAGGGTGTGTGCCTTATTGCCCCTTTCATAGAATTTCTGTCTAGAGATAGTTAGCAGCCCCCGCCACCGCCAGATCTTTTAATTTTTCCCTTAGTCTGACCACCTCTTTCAAAGCGGCCAGAGAGGGAGATTCAGCGAGTGTCCTCTCATGAAGCTTTAGTTGAGAAGTCAAATGTGCCCTCTGGACCCCCGCGGATCTCTTGGCCCTGGCGCCCTCCCTAATAAAATGGCCCCTCATCACCGCCTTATGTGCCTCCCACAGAATTCCCAGGGAGGAGACTGAGCCCGTATTGAGCTGGAAGAATTCCTCCAGTTGCTTATGCAGTGAGGCCCTGACTTCGGGGTCCTTGAGTAAAGATTCATTTAAGCGCCAGTGGCCAAATCTAGGTCGAGAATGGGCTCCCTCAAGTTCCATGATCACAGGAGCATGATCTGACCAGGTAATGGAGCCCAGTTCCACCCCCCCCCCCAGCCTCTTAAGAATAGCAGAGTTTACAAAGAAGTAATCGATCCTGGTATGGGTCTGGTGTGGGTATGAAAAGAAGGTAAAGGCCCTCTCTCCAGGGTGTGCCACCCTCCATGCGTCAAAGAGAACCTCAGATCTAATAAGCCTCCGGAAGCCCAAAGACAGCTTTTTTACAGAGTCAGAGGGCGGGAACCCCCCGAGAGAAAGCCTGTCAGATGTTTCAGAGAATGGAAGATTGAAATCTCCACCTACTATAGTCGCCGCATGGGGAAGCCCCCCTACGAGTGAAAATACCCCCCTCAGAAAGCGAATCTGTCCCTCGTTCGGGGCATAAATGTTAGCGAGAATATGAGGTGAGCCCCCCACCTGTGCCTCCAGGATCACGTAATGTCCCTTAGGGTCAGAGTGATTTCCAGTGACTTGTATAGGGCAATTTTTTGCAATCAGGATTGCAACCCCCCCTTTCTTAGTATTCGTGCTTGCTAGATATTGTTGGGGATATAAGTGGGCTGCAAACTAAAATGAGCCTGTAGAGTCAAAGTGGGTCTCTTGGATGAAAGCCACGTCTGCCCTAGTGGAGCGCAGCTCCGGTAACAGCAATTTCCTCTTGCGGGGAGAATTAAGACCCCGCACGTTAATAGATACAATACGTGTCATCTTAGGTGTCGGGACCGTTACCTTTGAAGGTGTAAGTTAACATAGAGGTTGTCTCAGCGCGGCTGGTCCACCAGATGAAGGCTGTCAAGGATCGAACCGAGGGTGGAAACAAAATTTGGGTGGTTGGGTAGGGTAAGAACAACAAGGAAAAGGGAAGACATAGACACTCAGTTAGTAAATTGCATATCCAAAAAGTGAAAAAACATAGAAAAACAATTGAGAACAATACCCGGGGTTTAACCCGGAGAGGGATCCCCTGAGGAAACCCACTCTTGGCTCGGAGGGCCAGAGTGGTAGAAAAAGTCGGTCTCAATATCAATCCCAGGGAAGCCCTAGGATAGGTGGAAGTCTCCGAATCCGAGAGAGCCGGTCTATCTCCAGCCAGCCGCCCCTCCAATGTAAAGAAAGGGGTAACTGGGAAGCAACCGAAGTGGCCTTGGCGAAGCCCCCGCCACCTGCCTTCCCGGGTGACCTGCTTCAATTGTTTCAGTAAATGGTGCGGCTCCAGACACACAGAGGCAGCATTGTGTCCATCCCCCGGTGGGGTTTGGATGTCCCATTTCCAGCGTCACAGGCCAGAAGGCAGAGGGGCCAATCAGTAAGGGAGGCTTAGAGAAAAAGAGAATATGCGGCCTGTTCTAAACAAGCCTAAACTAAAAGTCAAGTCAACGGGTATGGGGGGAAGACGGGGCACGGCCGCCTCTCCCCCCACCTCCCCCACGTGCCCCACGCCTTTCTCCCCCCAACTTGGTCCACACCGGTGGAGGGGGAGCCCCAGGTACATGCAGGACCCATGGTGGAATGTTGACTGCCGGGATCTCCAGGGTTGTACAGAAGGCCGTCACATCAGCAGGGGTACGCAGAGTCGCGGACTTTCCATCTTTCCTGCTGTCAGGGCAAATGGGAACCCCCATCTATACTTAATTTGGTGTTCCTGGAGTATTAGCAAGAGGGGCCTGAGGTGTCTCCGCTTCTGCAGGGTTATGCGGGAGAGATCAGGGAAGAGCTGAACCTCTGTTCCCCGAAATAAGGGGGTCTGGTTCCGGGTCCTGGCTTTGGACATGATCAATTCTGTAGTAGTAAAGTCGTGAACACAGCATATAATATCTCGGGGTTGAGTAGACATGTTCTTAGGCTGTAGCGCCCTGTGTGCTCTGTCCAACTTAGTTATATTGGTTGGGGGTGCACCCAGAATGTTATTAAAGATGTCCTGCAGGATCAGATCAGGAGACTCAGAGACCTCCACCTCAGGCACTCCTCTCACACGTATGTTGCATCTGCGTCCCCTATTGTCCAAATCCTCCAAGTGGGACTGCATTTCCTCCATCACTTGTTGTTGTGAGGACACTAGCTGGTGAATTTCTGTCATGTGTTTTCTTGTGGTGTCATGTTCCTCTTCCAGGGCCTCAATCCTCCCATTTAAGTGTTGTAAATCTCGTCTCACGTTGGCTATTTCTGCCCTGCATATGTCTTTGACCTCACTAATGAGGATCTTAAAGTCCTCTTTAGATGGTAGAGTTGCCAGAATAGACTGCCAGTCTTGGGAGGGAGGGGCAGGCCCCCTGAAGCTGCCATCAGGCTGTGAGTTAAGATGATAGTTAACTGAATAATCAGGATGATGAGAGGAGTAGTATCCCTGATGGGGTTGGATATAGGCAGTGTCCTGTGTATTATTCTGTCCATGGACCTCCTGATGTAATGAGGAGCTGTTTGTTTGTGTGGGCTGATATGAAGGGTAAAGGAGTGGGGGCCCAACACCCCCCTCCCCCTCACCTGTGGCTGCTGTCAGCAGCGGTGCTTATCTGATCTCCATGAAGTCCTGTTCCTTCTGTGTAAGGGTACTGTCACACAGTACCATTTTGATCGCTACGACGGCACGATCCGTGACGTCGCAGCGATCGTATGATTATCGCTCCAGCGTCGTAGACTGCGGTCACACGTTGCAATCACGGCGCTGGAGCGATGCCGAAGTCCCCGGTAACCAGGGTAAACATCGGGTAACGAAGCGCAGGGCCGCGCTTAGTAACCCGATGTTTACCCTGGTTACCAGCGTAAACGTTAAAAAAACAAACAGTACATACTTACATTCCGGTGTCTGTCCCCGGCGTTCTGCTTCTCTCCACTGTGTAAGCGCCATAGCCGGCAAGCACAGCGGTGACGTCAGACGTCACCGCTGTGCTCGCTTTCCGGCTGGCAGACGCTCACACAGTGGAGAGAAGCTGAGACGCCGGAGGACAGACACCGGAATGTAAGTATGTACTGTTTGTTTTTTTAACGTTTACGCTGGTAACCACGGTAAACATCGGGTTACTAAGCGCGGCCCTGCGCTTAGTTACCCGATGTTTACCCTGGTTACAAGCGAACACATCGCTGGATCGCTGTCACACACAACGATCCAGCGATGTCAGCGGGTGATCAAGCGACGAAAGAAAGTTCCACACGATCTGCTACGACGTACGATTCTCAGCAGGATCCCTGATCGCTGCTGCGTGTCAGACACTGCGATATCGTAACGATATCGCTAGAACGTCACGAATCGTACCGTCGTAGCGATCAAAATGGTACTGTGTGACAGTACCCTTAGGCTCATCCCCCGATGTAGAGGGGGAGATCTCCTCCTCCCTGCAGCCATCAGTCTCCTGAGTGCCGTCCTGATGCAGAGCGTCTTGCTGGGAAGCTTCCTCCTCACTGCCCTGTCTCTGTAAAGATGGCGCCTGTGTATCTCCCTGGACTTGTTCAAGGCCCAGAAAAGCGTCCAGAGCCGTCCGCTGTGCTGGCTGGTCCACCGCAGGCTGCTGTATGGTCCTAGGTTTCCTGGGCCCCATGCTGACTGTGGAACCCGGTGATGCAGGGTGATATTATGCTATTTATAGCTGGGAGATGGCAGGAGCTCCTTCACCACACTTCTGCTCAGCTCGGCATACGGACACGCCCCCCCGAGCTGATGTTTTTAATGATACCATTTTGGTGCAGATACGATCTTTTGATTGCCTGTTGTATTTTAATACAATGTTGTGGCGACCAAAAAAAACGTAATTCTGGGGCTTTGATTTTTTTTTCTTTTTATGCTGTTTAGCGATCGGGTTAATTTTTTTTTATATTGATAGATCGGGTGATTCTGAATGCGTCAAAACCAAATATATGTATGTTTATGTTTGATTATTTTTTTATTGTTTTATTTTGAATGGGGCAAAAGGGGGTGATTTGAACTTTTATATTTTTAAAAAAAATTTATATTTTTAAAAACATTTTTTTTAAACTTTTGACATGTTTCAATAGTCTCCATGGGAGACTAGAAGCTGCTATAACCTGATCGGCTCTGCTACATACAGGCCATGATCAGATCGCCTGTATGTAGCAGAATTGCTGACTTGCTATGAGCGCTGACCACTGGGCGGTGCTCATAGCAATCCGGCATTGACAAGCATAGAGGTCTGCAGGAGACCTCTGATTGTCATGCCGACCCATCGGTGACCTGCGATCACGTGATAGGGTCACCGATGGGCAGGATTTCCGGCGCGATTGCCGGAAGCGCGCGTTAAATGCCGCTGTCAGTTTGACAGCAGCATTTAACAGTTTAAAACAGCTGACATGTGCCGGAAAAGATGTCTCAGCGCCGAAGCCCACATCAAAGCAAGAGTCACAACATGTACTAGTACGGTGCATGTCGTGAAGGGGTTAAGCTAAATAAAGACAGTTGTATCGATTGAAGCGACTAGCCAAACTACACACAAAATGCATGTTATCTGCCAGCCCTCCACAATATGGCTGACCCTATATTGCTGATTGTCCTGCAAGCCATGTCACTGTCTGGCAGCTGTGATCCCCTGAGTGTTCAACAGGAAAGATTTAGTGCCGATGGCCATAGATACCTGGGGATAGGAGCTACCAAGCTGTAGTTGACATCCTTGAAGGCCTCATAGCTCATTTTGCCAGAGCCAAAAGCAGAAATTTTATTTTGCACATAGTTTGTTGCTGGAGTATTATTTTTTAATTTTTATATAAAATCTACTCAAAACTGTAGTTTGAAGAAAGGACAACACAGATAACAGCTTTGAGTTAGTCACCAGTAATACATAATTAGGGACAGGAAGCTTTTTATGTCTTCTGTGTAGTTGTTGAGCAGCTTTGAAGGTGTCCTATACGGAGCACAACCTCTGTCCATGTAAAACTTCTGCTCTCTCTTAGCTACCCTTTTGTTAAAGTTTGACTATTCATGGGGCTTGTGTTGCAAACATGCTTGGTGTCATCTGGGGTGCACATATATTCAGTCATGGCCGAAAGTTTTGGCACCCTTAAAATTGTCCCAGAAAATTAAGTGTTTCTCCTAGAAAATAATGCAATTACACATGTTTTGTTATATATATATATATGTTTATTTCTTTTCTGGGTATTTGAACAGCACAAAAAAACTGAATAAAAAGACAAATTGGATATAATTACACACGAACCTCAATTTGCTTTCCTGTTCCTGTGTTGTTCAAATACCCATAAAGGAAATAAACATATACTGTATATAACAGAACATGTGTAATTGCAGTATTTTCTAGGAGAAATTATTCATTTTCTGAAACAATTTCAAGGGTGCCAACACTTTCTGCCATGACTGTATATTAAATATACACAGTTATGACCACCACAGGGGCTCTTGGTGACCTACCCTAGCATTGGTATTCTGAGGTGCTGATGTAATGAATATCTGAGAAAAGCCCTAGAGAAGCAAGAACTTTGGACAACCAAGCGGTGATGGCCTCAAGTCAGGTGTAATGTTAACAGGCAAGGCTTTCCAACGTTTATCTATTCTGTATGGATGTCATGGTTGTCCGGGACTTTATGTTTAAAGCACCCATAGTGAATGCTCATTTATAAACTAATCAGGGCTTCCTGAATCGGCAGTTCCATTCATGTCCCGATTTACCTCCACAAATGAATAGCTAATGGGGATGTAGCTAATGCACATTGACCACCATGCTTCAAACTTGTCTTTGGTTTGCTGCTGATTGCAAGAGGTTTAGTTTATGGACTAGTTGATGTGTAGCCCAACAACATGCAAGTCTGGTACATACCAGCCCCATCAACTTTTTGCAACCTTTGTATGTGTGGACCCTACTCATGACTGGTCACATCTCCATACTTCTCCCATTAATTGATGGTCATAATTGAAGAACCAGAGATGTGGATTATCAATTTCAGATGTCGGACATGTTCTCAGTCTTCCAAAATCCCTTTAAAGAGAACCTGCCACCTTTCATAAATATGCAATTTTTAACCTTGTGTAAATTCCACTGTTCTCAATCTGGTGTTGCTTTTCTTGTGTTCCTGCCTCACTGTCCCTCTTCCCTGTATGTAAATCGCCTTTTTATTCAAGTTAGCTAAGAAGAGCGGGATATATCAACCAATTCATCTCCTTCATCTCCTCCACCAACCTGACGGACAGATGTATGTACATCTCCTGTGATGGAGACTGTCTTTGCAGGTAATTATTAAACATAAAGGCAGAGGTGTATCTAGGTTTTCCTATACTCAGGGCAAGAAATTCATATTGGCGCCCCCCTCCCCCAGCACATATGCGATTTGCACACTTGCAGTCATGGGCCAACTAGCTGCTCTTCCTAATTCTCTTAATTTTCAGTGAAAAACTGAGAGAAGCAGGAAGGAAAGCTGTTTGTCACGTGATCGTAAGTATGAATATCGTATATGAGTGAAGTCTACAACCTCAAACAGTCACACTCCAAACTCCACTACGGTGAAGACGAAAGAGCTGTCAAGCACAGTGGCTCAGTGGATAGCATTGCAGCCTTGCAATGTTGGAGTCCTGGGTTCAAATCCCACTAAGGACAACATCTGCAAGGAGTTTGTATGTTCTCCCTGTGTTTGCGTGGGTTTCCTCCGGTACTCCGGTTTCCTCCTCCCACATTCCAAAGACATATTGATAGGGAATTTTGATTGTGAGCCATGCTGTCCCATTGGGGACAGCAAAGATAATGCCTGTAAAGCGCTGCGGAATATGTTAGTGCTATATAAAAATAAAGATTATTATTACCAGAAACAAAATTGTAGCCCTTCATCGGGTTGGGAAGACTGAATCTGCAATGAGCAAGCTGCTTGGTGTGATGTTGGTGAAATCAACTGTGGGAGCAATAATAAGAAAATGGAAGACATACAAGACCACTGATAATCTCCCTCGATCTGGGGCTCCACACAAGATGTCACCCCTTGGGGTAAAAATGATCACAAGAATGGTGAGAAAAAATCCCAGAACCACACCTAGTGAATGACTTGCATAGAGCTGGGACCACCGTAACAAAGGCTACCATCAGTAACACACTACGCCACCAGGGACTCAGATCCTGCAGTGCCAAACGTGTCCCCCTGCTTAAGCCAGTACATGTTCAGACCCGTCTGAAATTTTCTTGAGAGCATTTGGATTATCCAGAAGAGCATTGGAAGAATGTCATATGGTCTGATGAAAACAAAGTAGAACTGTTTGGTAGAAACAAAACTCGTTGTGTTTGGAGGAGACAGAGTGCTGAGTTGCATCCAAAGAACACCATACCTACAGTGAAGCATGGGGGTGGCAATATCATGCTTTTGGGGCTATTTCTCTGCAAAGGACCAGGACGACTGATCCATGTACATGAAAGAATGAATGGGGCCTTGTGGGATTTTGAGTGCAAACCACATCAGTGCAAGGCCTGCAGGCACTGTATGTGGGTACATAGATCTCACAGCATACCTCAAAAAGTTACATTACTGTCTGCTGCTGCTTATTTATTATCTACCTAGCTGCAGTTATCAGTGGCAATTTTTTTTTTTGCAGCTTATACCTGCTCATGTTCTTCTTAAGAAATTCATTGCCCCCTGTTTTCTACATTTATTTGCTTGGTCACCCTGCAGACTACAGCCAGGTCATTGCAATAGAAGAGTGTGCAAATCTAAGAATTACATTTTTTTGTCCCAGGCATCAGATGTGAATGAGCTCCAAAAATCTTTAGCTGGCCCAAAAATATTTAGCTACAGTTCCTATATTTATCACTGTGAGTTATTCGCCACTCGCATCACATATCATTGCGCTAAATATCTTAAAATTTTAGTACTCCAATTTTTTTGGTGTCATACCCAACTTATTGACACAATTTTGGTGTGTCCAAAAAAATCAAGGCCACATTTTGATCAGTCTGTTATCTCTGCCTGATGCCTAGTGTATCAGTGGTGTCAAACTCCGTGCTTTGCAAGCATACATTGCATAGTTCTGTATGCTAGCCTTGTTATACTCAGTATTTTATGTTTAAAAAATATTTTTAAAAACATTTTAACTGTCTGTTATCTCCGTCAGACGCCTGGTGTATCTGTGGTGGAAAAATCTTGGCTTCACAGTCATACGTTGCATAGTTCTGTCTGCTATCCTTGTTCTACTCAGTATTTTTTGTTTAAAAACATTTTTTTTAACTGTCTGTTATCTCCGTCAGATGCCTGGTGTATCTGTGGTGGAAAAAATGTTGGCTTCGCAGGCATACGTTGCATAGTTCTGTCTGCTAGCCTTGTTATATTCAGTATTTTTTGTTTAAAAAATATTTAACAATTTTTTTTAACTGTTATCTCCGTCAGATGCCTTAAAAATCTTAGCTTCGCAGGCATGCGTTGCATAGTTCTGTCTGCTAGCCTTGTTCTACTCAGTATTTTTTGCTTTCCAAAATTACCAAAAAGCATACCCAAAACGCTTTTTAATTGTCTGTTATCGCTGTCAGACACCTGGTGTATCTGTGGTGGAAAAAGCTTGGCTTCGTAGGCATACATTGCATAGTTCTGTCTGCTAGCCTTGTTCTACTCAGTATTTTTTGCTTAAAAAATATTTAAAAAAACAAACAACATTTTAACTGTCTGTTATCTCTGTCAGAGGCCTGTCTGCTAGCCTTGTTCTACTCAGTATTCATTGTTTTCAAAAATTACCACAAAACATAAAAAAAAATGTATACAGTCTGTTATCTGCGTCAGACGCCTGGTGTATCTGTGGTGGAAAAATCTTCACTTTGCAGGCATACTGATCATATTTAATTTTTCTCAAAATAAATCCATTTGTATGAGCTTTTCAAATATTTCAGTTGTCCATTTAAAATCGGCAAGGGGCAAGGGACGGGGAAGTGGACATAATGCTGATGGTGTATGTAGAGGACGAGGCTGTGGCCAAGCTGAAAGTGGGTCACAGCAAAGATCCACATCTTTGCACTCGACCTGCCTATCCCAGTTTCTAGGGAACTACAGCACACCACTATTGAAGCCAGAGCAGTGTGAAACAGTTGTTGGTTGGATCGCGGATAATGCTTCCAGTCACTTAGCCACCACCACGGTATTCCACACGGTCTTTCCATTTTTCCTATCTCTATCCTCTTAGGACCTAGTGTATACCTCTCCAATCTAAAAATATTGAAATACTATTATATTATATTTTTATTTATATCCCTGTCTCTGAGCTGCACAATGGCTCCGGGCAGCACGGTGGCTCAGTGTTTAGCACTGCAGCCTTGCAGAGCTGGAGTCCTGGGTTCTAACCCCACCTTGGACAACATCTGCAAGGAGTTTGTACGTTCTCCCCATGTTTGCTTAGGTTTCCTCCAGGTACTCCGGTTTCCTGCCACATTCCAAAGACATACTGATAGGGAATTTAGATTCTGAGCCCCATTGGGGACAGCAATGATAATGTGTGCAAAACTGTAAAGTGCTGCGGAATATGTTAGTGCTATATAAAAATAAAGATTATTATTATTATTATGATGATTCTGAGCTGTTTCTAGAGACCAACATATCTCGCTGGTCACATTCTAACTTCAAATCTATGAACCTGTGTTCGCCCCTCCCTTTTGTTATTTTCTTTCATAGGTGGATTCACATCCTTTATTCATTTGTTTTATTTCAGTATGATTGATCATTCATTATGTCTTCTCATTCTCTGCCACTAGATCACCAGGGTTAACGTGTTCTGTGCTGCTACAGGCAGTCCAATTTTTGGCAAGGGTGTCTATGATGCTCATAAAATAATTAAAAAAAATTTACCCTACATAGGGAAATGTTTGTCAGCCCATGCACTTCGTGTATGGGCATCCATAGGGAAATGTTTGTCAGCCCGAAGTGCATGGGCATAACAAGTCTAGGAGACACACTCCTTTACATAGTGCCTAGTTTTTAATGAGGCCTTACTCAACTTGTCACCATTCTCCGCCACTAGATCACCAGGGTTAACGGGGTCTGTACTGCTACAGCCAGTGCAGTTTTTGGCAAAGGTGTCTATGATGCCCTTACAATATTTCAAAAAAATGTACCCCCCATGGGGAAATGTTTGTCAGCCCGTGCACTTAGTGTATGGGCATTACAAGTCTAGGAGACCGGCTCCTTAACATTGGACTTAGTTTTTAATAAAGCCTTCCTTCACATATCATCATTCTCCGCCACAAGAACACCATGGTGATCGTGTTGTATGCTGCTACAGCAATTCAATTTTTGTGCAAGGGTGTTTTTAAGATGCCCGTTAATAATTTGAACCCACAAAAAATGCTACTCCCCCAGACACATTCTGGCTTCATATCTATGAACCTGTGTTCGCCCCTCCCTTTTGTTATTTTCTTTCATAGGTGGATTCACATCCTTTATTCATTTTTTTTATTTCAGTATGATTGATCATTCATTATGTCTCCTCATTCTCCACCACTAGATCACCAGGATTAACGGGTTCTGTGCTGCTACAGCCAGCACAATTTTTGTAAAGGATGTCTATGATGCCCATAAAATATTTTTTAAAATGTACCCCCATGGGGAAATGTTTGTACTATTTTAGTGGTTCAAATGTTTTATTTTAGTATCATAGCCTACTCATGGACATAATTTTGGTGGTCCAAAAAAAATCAAGAACACATTTCGATCACTCTGTTATCTCCGTCAGATGCACGGTGTATCTGTGGTGTCCAAATCCTTGCTTTGCGCGCATACATTGCATTTTTTGGTCTGCTGACTGCTACTCTTGGTGTATACAGTATTTTGTGGTTTTTAAAATTTTAAAAAATACATCCTACATATTGAAACAGTCTGTTATCTCAGTCACACGTCTGGTCTATCTGTGGTCTTTAAATCTTGGCTTTTCAGCCACACATTCCAGTTTTTGGTGTGTTACCCTTGGTGTATACACTATTTTGTGGTTTTTAAAATTTTAAAAAATACATCCCACATATTGAAACAGTCTGTTATCTCTCCAGAAATCCACCAAAATTAATGGTGAACATACCTGTGAATGCCACCGATCATGTGGAAAGGCTGTAGATGTACCGATGGATGTAATGGTATGACCGGCCAGGATCCAGGCACCAAGATGTCAGGTGCAAGGAAATGGAAAGTCCGGCGTCAGGGCAATGGCTGGGGTGATAGGTCGGCAGGTGTAACAGCGCAGATGCTGTGCAGTGGCTGCGTGGAGCCAGGGAAAGCTCCGGCCGGTAGCGTCCCTGGATACGAGCACAAGGAGAATGGCCGACAGGGAACTGAGCGTGTGACGTCACCGCTGATGAAACTACGGAGCGGCGCTAGGGACAAGGTTCTAACCAACGCGTTTCGAAGGAACAGCGTCCTTCTTCATCAGAACCCTGGCGTTGTAATTCTTCGCAGCCCAGCCGCTCACTGCATAGGCAATAACAGCATATGAGACCCACTGTTTAATAATGGCCCTTTAAGAATACTGTATTAATGCCGCCTGATGCTCTTCTAAAAATAGGCTTTGTGACTTTAAGAGTCCCTCCTTCTGAAATGAAACAAGATGTGTCTCCTTATGTGTCACACACCACATGGCCAGCCAGGGTTGTTAAATGTTGCAATGACAAAAACACATCAAAACGCTGCATGTGAACATAGCAAAAGTGGTGGAGGAACATTTCGGTCTGGGGTTAATTATTTTGCCTTATATTATTATTTATTATTATTATTATTATTATTATTATTTATTTATAAAGCACCATTGATTCCATGGTGCTGTACATGAGAAGGGGTTACATAGAAGTTACAGATATCACTTACAGAAAACAAACTTACAATGACAGACTGATACAGAGGGGTGAGGACCCTGCCCTTGCGGGCTTACATTCTGCAGGATTAAGGGGAAGGAGACAGTAGGTTGGGGGTTTCAGGAGCTCCGGTGTTGGTGAGGCGGTAGCTTCGGTGGTGATGAGGAGGCAGCGGGGTCAGTGCAGGCTGTAGGCTTTCCTGAAGAGATGAGTTTTCAGGTTCCGTCTGAAGGATCCGAATGTGGTGGATAACCGGACGTGTTGGGGCAGAGAATTCCAGAGGATGGGGGATATTCGGGAGAAGTCTTGGAGGCGATTGGATGAGGAGCGAATAAGTGTGGAGGAGAGAAGGAGGTCTTGGGAGGACCGGAGATTACGTGAGGGAAGATATATGGAGATTAGTTCAGAGATATATGGAGGAGACAGGTTATGGATGGCTTTGTAGGTCAGTATTAGTAATTTGAACTGGATACGCTGAGGGAATGGGAGCCAGTGAAGAGATTTGCAGAGGGGGGAAGTGGAGGAGTAGCGAGGAGAGAGATGGATTAGTCGGGCAGCAGAGTTAAAAATGGACTGGAGAGGTGCAAGGGTGTTAGCAGGGAGGCCGCAGAAAAGGATGTTGCAGTAGTCAAGGCGGGAGATGATGAGGGCATGCACAAGCATTTTAGTAGATTTAAGGTTGAGGAAAGGACGGATTCTTGAGATATTTTTGAGCTGGAGGCGACAGGAGGTGGAAAGCGCTTGGATGTGCGGTTTGAAGGACAGGGTAGAGTCGAAGGTTACTCCGAGGCAGCGGACTTCCGGTACGGGGGAAAGCATGATGTCATTGATTGCGATAGATAGGTCGGGTAAGGAAGATATGTGGGATGGAGGAAAGATGATGAGTTCGGATTTGTTCACATTGAGTTTGAGGAAGCGAGAGGAGAAGAAGGAGGATATGGCTGATAAGCACTCTGGGATTCTGGACAGCAGAGCGGTGACGTCTGGGCCAGAGAGGTAGATCTGGATGTCATCAGCATAGAGGTGGTACTGGAATCCATGGGACTTTATGAGTTGTCCCAAGCCAAGTGTATAGATTGAGAAGAGTAGGGGTCCTAGAACAGAGCCTTGGGGGACTCCAACAGAGAGAGGGTGGGATGAGGAGGTAGTGTGGGAGTGGGAGACGCAGAAAGTGCGGTTGGAAAGGTACGAGGCGATCCAGGATAGGGCGAGATCTTTGATGCCAAAGGAGGAGAGGATCTGTAGTAGGAGGCAGTGGTCAACTGTGTCAAAAGCAGAGGACAGGTCTAGAAGGAGGAGTACAGAGTATTGTCCAGTAGCTTTGGCGGTAAGTAGGTCGTTAGTGATTTTGGTCAGGGCAGTCTCAGTTGAGTGGTGGGGGCGGAAACCAGATTGTAGATTGTCGAACAACAAGTTAGATGAGAGGTGGGAGGAAAGTTCAGCGTGGACGTGCTGCTCCAGGAGTTTGGAAGCGAATGGGAGCAGCGATATTGGGCGATAGCTGGACATGGCAGTTGGATCGAGGGTTGGCTTTTTAAGGATAGGCGTGATTGTGGCATGTCTGAACGCAGAAGGGAAGGTGCCAGAAGTTAGTGATAGGTTGAACAGGTGGGTTAGGGATGGGTTGACTGTGGTGGTGAGGTTGGGGAGGAGGTGGGATGGGATGGGGTCGAGCGGTGGTGAGGTGCGATTTGGAGAGGAGACAGTTAAGCCCCCGCTCAGTGATGTTGGATAGGGATGTTATGGGGTTTGGGCATTGGTCTGGTATACAAAGGGGTTGTGGTGGTTGAACAATGAAGACTTGTCTTGTTTGGTCGATCTTATTTTTAAAGTGTGTGGCAAAGTCCTCAGCAGAGATGAGGGAGGTTGGAGGGGGCAGTGGGGGGCGGAGGAGGGAGTTAAAGGTTTTGAATAACTGTTTGGGGTTGTAGGATAGGGAAGATACGAGGGTTGTGAAGTAGGCCTGTTTAGCAGAGGTGAGAGCAGATTAAAAAGTGAGTGTTGCCTGTTTGAATGCAGTGAAATCGTCTTTCGAGTGTGTTTTCTTCCAATGCCGCTCCGCTACCCTGGACACTTGCCGGAGCTTTTTAGTGGTGTTATTGTGCCAAGGTTGTCTATTGATACGTCGCACTCTGCCATGGACGAGAGGGGCAACCATGTCAATAGCTGATGCGAGAGTGGCATTGTAGAAAGCAGTGGCAGTGTCTGTGTTGTGGAGTGAGGATATAGATGCCAGTGGTAGGATGGAGTCAGAGAGTGTGTGGGCATCTAGGTGTGCAAGGTTTCTGCAGGGGTGTGCATGTTTCTGGACACGGATGGCCGGTGAGGAGGACAGGGATGAGAAGGTGAGCAGATGGTGGTCGGATAGAGGGAGAGGGGAGGTGGTGAAGTTAGATAGAGAGCAGAGACGGGTGAATACCAGGTCTAGTGTATGCCCGTCCGTGTAGGTGGCTGCGGAGGACCATTGAGTAAGTCCAAAGGATGAGGTAAGGGACAGAAGTTTGGAGGCTGTTGACTGAAGGTTATCAATGGGAATGTTGAAGTCACCCATGATGATGGTGGGAATGTCAGGAGAGAGAAAGTGAAGAAGCCAGGTGGAGAATTGGTCAATAAAAGCAGTGGTCGGGCCTGGAGGTCGGTATATGACGGCCACTTGGAGGTTGGAGGGGGAGTAGATGCGGACAGAATGGACTTCAAAAGAGGGGAGGATAAGGGAGGGAGGAGGCGGGATTGGGTTAAAGGTGCAGTTTGAGGAAAGGAGAAGACCCACTCCTCCACCATGTTTGTTGCCGGGTCGAGGAGTGTGGGTGAGGTGGAGGCCTCCGTAACATAGCGCAGCAGGGGAGGCTGTGTCAGAGGGTGTTAGCCATGTTTCTGTGAGGCCAAGGAAGGCAAGATTGCTGGAGAGAAAAAGGTCGTGAATCACATGAAGCTTATTGCAAATTGAGCGGGCATTCCAGAGTGCTCCAGAGAGAGGGAGCAGGGGGGTGGGCGTCAGGGGCACGGGTTTTATGTTGGAAAGATTGCGGTAGTTCATGTTGGATAGGGAGCGATAGGAGGGAGTAGTAATGGGATGTATGAGATGTGGGAGTCCAGGGATGGGAGATATGTCTCCAGCAGTGAGGAGAAGCAGAGAGAGAGAGCGCAGGTGGGAGAAAGAGAGTGGCCGACTTGTTTTATGTTCTCTTAGGACAGATTTGAGGTTGAGGAGAGGTCAGCAGGAGGTCAGGTGGGGAGGTAAGAGGGAAGGGGAGATGATTATTAGGTTAGAGAGTGCTGGGCTTTGTGATAGCGAAGGAGAGTGAGGACTAGTGGAGCAAACACTGTAGGGGCATGTAAACATGGTGAAAGAGTAAGATGGGTTAATAGAAGAGCTTGATCCAAGTAATAAGAAGTGCTTACTCAGCAGACATACCTAGAAGAAATAGAATATAGAGTGGGGTCCTGACTCCTGCCGTGACTAACGGCCATTGAAATAACTGCAGCGTCTTAATGCTTAGCTTCGAAATGCTTTGCTGCAGAAATGCGCGTGCCTGACCCCACACGCGTGTCCCCCTTAAGAAGCTACTAAATTTATAGGGCAGAGTAAAGGATCAGGTGAGAGGGATTGTGGGTCCTTATTTGGGATAAATTAGCAATTGGCCAACACCCCAGGGGAGGTTACATGATCAAAGGCAATGAGCCTGGCTGCAAACATATGCTCTAAGGGTACCGTCACACAGTGCAATTTTGATCGCTACGACGGCACGATTCGTGACGTTCCAGCGATGCATTTACGATATCGTTGTGTCTGACACGCTACTGCGATCCGGATCCCCGCTGAGAATCGTACGTCGTAGCAGATCGTTTGAAACTTTCTTTCGTCGTCTAGTGTCCCGCTGTGGCGGCATGATTGCATCGTGTGACACAGGCTGTATACGATGTGTGCATAGTAACCAACGGCTTCTACATCGCAAATACGTCATGAAATTATCGCTCCAGCGCTGTGTATTGCAACGTGTGACCGCAGTCTACGACGCTGGAGCGATAATTATACGACGCTGCTACGTTACAAATCGTGCCGTCGTAGCGATGAAAATGCCACTGTGTGACGGTACCCTAACACCTTGACCACGATTATATCTCCTGTGACCTCAGCATGGATGGACAGCAGTAAGTAATACAATGCAACAAATGAATTTAACAAACATTCAGCAGGACCATTAAAGGGAAGGTTGCGGGATCATAGGTGGCAGATAGCAGCAGACAGCAGAGAGGTTTGTACCATTAAAGGGAAGGTTGCAGGATCATAGGTGGCAGATAGCAGCAGACAGCAGAGAGGTTTGTACCATTAAAGGGAAGGTTGCAGGATCATAGGTGGCAGATAGCAGCAGACAGCAGAGAGGTTTGTACCTGTATGAAGAGAGGATACAAGTCATTACCCTAGAAAGGATGTACCTTAACATATTTCGCAGCAAAATCCATTTTGGTTTCGTTTTTGTATGTTTTTTGGTGCACCTGAAAAAATGGCGTGAAACTCTGACAACATTGCTTACAGCTGTGACCTAGGAGTCAGAAATGCTTCCAGGGGCGATCCCCATGATGTTCCCGTGTCATTTGAGCAGTGTTTCCATCATTTTCAGACGTTTTTAGACCTTAAAATGACCCCCAGGGGGATCGTGGTAAAAATTCTCGGGTTTCCCATAGACATACATTGGGCTCGTTGCTTGGGTTGAGTACCCGAGTATTCCAATTTGCTCGACCCAAGCAACGAGCACCCGAGCATTTTAGTGCTCGCCCATCACTAGTTATCGATACGCTGTGTTGTGGATAGATGATAGCTTCTTCCTACTGACATACTCCTTTAAGTAGAGAGGGTATGATCTGAAATCTAAATTAAATAGAGGGAATCTGAATTAAGTAGGGGAATGACTAAAATGGGGTTTTCATTATTGATCATATTGGCATATTTGTTCATGTTCTGTATATATGGTCCACTTATAATAATATAAGAGCATCACTGGTCTCCACTCATTTCTCACCTTGATCAGTCCAGGAATGAGCAGCTAAGTCTGTGTTGTAGGTATGGCATCATCAAGCAGCTCCCAGTCTCCCACATCCCGCCGACACTCTAAGCCATATCCACGCAATGGATACAAGGATCGCAGAAGAGACATCCAAGTCAGCAATACTCCGCAGGATGTCTTCTTTGCAGCCAGGAAGTGAGGAGGGGTGAGGGTAGCTTCCTCGTAGATATGCCTCTGCATAAAGGGGTTGTCGATCACCGCTCATGTCTGCATAGGTGGTGACTGACATTGATGACATTGTTCTGGGAGATGCTACATAGGACATATACATGAATAAGGGGAATCTGTCAGCAGGTTTTTGTTATTTAATCTGAGAACATAGGGCAAGAGATCCTGATTCCACAGATGTGTCACTTATTAGGCTGTGTTTTTTATTGAAATTACAATAAGCGTTTTATCAGCAGGAGATTATCACTACCTAACTAGGTCTCAGGTGCAGGCCTGTCAGACTAATCTGTGTAACCTTGCCCTCACCACTGATTTGCAGTTTGTACTGCTAATCAGGAATGTGGGTGAGTTACACAGGGCTTAAAGGGAAATTGTCACCCCCAGGCGTTTTAAGTAAAAGAGACACCTTCAGCAGCACTAAGGCTGCATTCTGTGAAGGTGGCTCTTATGTTTCTGATCCCTAGTAACACTGAAATAATGACTTTTATAAATTGCGCCGCATACCTGTATTGAGTCTCAGAGGTATGGTGTCTCCCCGTTTCAGCCGCCTCCCAGCTGTCCATCATCCCCCTCTTGCGTCTGTGTGCCGCCTCCTGTGTTGCTGTTACATGCCCGGTGCCTGCGCTGTGCCAACAGTTCGCAGTGCGTGCTGCCCGGGAACTGACATCAGGTTATCGTGCCTGCGTGTTGGGGAGGCACGAGATGCCGCCCCGCAGTGTGTTATGATGTATTCACACTGCGGGGCTGGGAATCTGGTGCCTGTGCAGTGGAGCGGGTTACCATGCTCCATTGAAGATAGTGCCGAAGTCTCGCAAAACATCACAAATCTCGCGAGACTTCGGCACTATCTTCAATAAAGCACAGTCTGCCCAAAATGAGACCAGACCCAAGGTGGGCTGACCCACACACCAAACATAGGGTCACACCCGAGGCGAGTAACCCAAAACAC
The DNA here is from genome assembly GCF_051348905.1 of Ranitomeya variabilis. Classification (NCBI taxonomy): domain Eukaryota; kingdom Metazoa; phylum Chordata; class Amphibia; order Anura; family Dendrobatidae; genus Ranitomeya; species Ranitomeya variabilis. The sequence goes on from NC_135234.1 coordinate 612,791,269, forward strand.
CAGACTAGGAAAACCCTGAGGCCGGCAGCACAACACACCAGACATGGGGCAAAACCTGAGGCGAGCAACCCAACATACCTGATATGGGGACAGACCCGAGGCAAGCGGCCCAACATATGAGACCAGACCCAAGGTGGACTGTCAAATACCCCAGACATGGGGCCACACCCAAGGTGAGCGGCCCAAAACAACAGACAAGGATCCAGACTCGAGGCAGGCAGCACAACACACCAGACAAAGATCCAGAACCAAGGTGGGTATCCCAAAAGACCAGACACAGGGCCAGACTCAAGGCGGGAGGCCCAACACACCAGACACGGGGATAAACAAGATATAGGCGGCTCAACACACCAGACACAGTGCCAGACATGAGGTGGCTGGCAGAATACACCAGACATGGGACCAGACACAAGGCAGGTGGGTGGCCAAGCACACCAGACACAGAGCCAACCCTGAGGCAGGCGGCCTAATACACCCGACATGGAGCCAGACTGCAGAACACCTGAGACATATGGCCAGATGCAAGTTCAACACACCAGACACTGGATTAGACCAGAGGAAGCCAGCTCAACACACCAGACACGGGGCCAGACCCGAGGCTGGCCACTCAACACACCAAAAATAGAGCCACATCCGAGTCGAGCAGCCCAACACACCAGACACGGGGCCATACCCAAGACTGGCTCCCAACAAAACCAGACATGGAGCCATATCCGAGGTGGGTCACCCAACCCACCAGGCATGACCTGAGGCAAACAGCCCAACACACCAGACACGGGGCCAGACTTAAGACGGTCAACCCAGTACACCATACATGGAGACAGACCCGAGGCTGGTGGCCCAATAAAACAAACACAGGGCCACATCCGAGTCAAGCAACTCAACACAGCAGACACGGGGCCATACCCAAGGCGGGCGCCCAGCAAACCAGACACGGTCTGAGGTGGGTCACCTAACCCACCAGACCAGACCCATGGCATGCTGCCGAACAGACCAGACTCAGGGCCAGACCCGAGGCTGGATGCCCAACACGCCAGACATGGGGAGAGATCTGAGGCGGGCTTCCCAACATGCCAGACACGGGGCCACACCCGAGGCAGATGTACTAACACAAGAAAAGGGGCCAGACCTGAGGCAGATGACTGAACACACTGGACATGGGGCCAGACCTGAGGCGGACTGCCAAACATGCCAGACTCAGGGCAAGACCCAAGGTAGGCAACCAAGCACACTACACAAGGGGACAGAGTCAAAGCGGACAGCCTAACACACCAGACAAAAGATGAGACCCAATGCAGGTGGCCCAACACATCAGAAACAGGGCCACACCCAAGGTGGTTGGCTAAACACACCAGACACAGGGCCAGACCTCAGGCAAGAGGCCCAGAACACCAGATGCAGAACTAGACCTGAGGTAGGCAGCCCAGCTCACCATACACAGAAAGAGATCCAAGACGGGCAGCCCAGTAAGCCAAACACAAGGCCAGACCCGAGGCGGGCGGCTCAATACATGAGACACGGGACCAGACCTGAGGCTGGCCACTCAACACACCAAAAACAGGGCCACATCCAAGACAAACAGCTCAACACACCAGACATGGGGCCATGCCCAAGGCGGGCACCCAACACACCAACGCACCTTACCAGAAACAAGGCGAGCTGCCCAACACACAAGACACTGGGACAGACCTGAGGTGGGCTTCACAACATGCCAGACAAGGGGCCACACCCGAGGCAGGCGGCCCAATACACTAGACAAGGGACCAGATCTGAGGCGGATGGCCGAACACAACAGACATGGGCTAGACCCGAGGTGGTCGGCCCAACACACCAGACCCAGGGCCAGACCCCAGGCAGGAGGTCAAAAACACCAGACAAGGGACTAAACCCGAGGTGGGTGGCCCAGCACACCAGACACATGGCCTAACCCTACATGGGTGGCCCAACAAATGACACATGAGACCAGACCCAAGGCAGGCGGCACAATACTCCACACAAAGGACAAGACCCAAGGCAGGTCGCTCAACTCATGAAACCAGACCCAAGGCGGGCTGCTGAACACCCTAGACATGGGACAATGCTTGACGTGGGCTGCCCAACACACCAGACACAGGTCCAGACCTGAGGTGGGCGGTCCAAAACATGAAACAAGAGATCAGACCCAAAGCTGGTCACCCAACCCACGAGATCAGACCTGTTGTGGGCTGCCAAACACACCACACATGAGGCCAAACCCGTGGTTGGTTGCCCAACACAGCAGACATAAGGCCCAACCCAAGTCGAGCAACCCTACACACAAGACACGGGGCCACACCTGAATCGGGCAGCCCAACACACGAAACATGAGACCAGACCAAACACAGGAGGCAAGGGTACAATCCTGAGGAGAACAGCACAACATGCCAGACATGGAGCCAGACCCAAGGCAGTCGACCCCGCACACCAGACAAGCAGACAAGGAGACAGTCCCAAGGAGGGCGACCCAATAAACCAGACACAGGGCCAGACCCAAGGCAGGTGGTTCAACACATGATACATGGGGCAAGACCAAGGCTGGCCACTCAACACACCAGAAACAGGGCCATATCTGTGGTGAGCGGCCCAACACACCAGAAACAAGGCCAGACCCAAGGCGGGCACCCATCAAACCAGTCACGGGACTATATGCGAGGTGGGTCACCCAAACCACCAGACCCGGGGTAAAACACACGAGACATGGGAGCTACACTTGAAGTGCACAGCCCAACACACCAGACACAGGGCAAGTTCCGAGGCGGGCAGCCCAACACACAAGATACGGGACCAGACCCATGGTGGGTGACCAAACACACCAGACACAGAGCCAGATGCAAGGCGGGCTGCCCAACACACCCTAAAGCCATGGTTTTTGCCTAGTTAGCCAGCCAACATGAGGCTTGTACTGTAGATCTGTTTTACTACTGTCTCAAAGCTTCACTACCCTTTACTTGCAATACTGCTGATATTGGTAAGGATGGCTTATGGATGCTACCGGCGGTCTGTGGTGATTCTATCAAACAACAAGAAGTGACCTTAAGGAAATACAGTCCTGAGGGTAGCTGGTGAGTCCAGCAATTTTCCAGTACATCTCTCATACTTAGATATTAAATGCAGACTAGTCCAATATGTTATCCATGTCACAGTTTGTCCTCTTGGTAGGAGGTGTAAATAATTGCCCTAATCAGAATGAAACACCTTTGTAAGTCCGGTGTGGGGAGTCTCAGAATGGACTGGTCGACTTTAGTGTTGAGCGATACCTTCCGATATGCAAAGGTATCGGTATCGGATTGGATCGGCCGATATCCAAAAAATATCAGATATCGCAGATACCGATACCCGATACCAATGCATATCAATAGGACACAAAATATCGGAATGGTTCCCAGGGTCTGAAGGAGAGGAAACTCTCCTTCAGGCCCTGGGATCCATATTCATGTATAAAATAAAGAATAAAAATAAAAAATATTGATATACTCACCCCTCCGACGGACCCGGTTCTCACCGGTCCAAGCGTCTGCCTCCGTTCCTAAGAATGCAGAGTGAAGGACCTTCGATGACGTCGCGGCTTGTGATTGGTCGCGTGACCGCTCATGTGACCGCTCACGCAACCAATCACAAGCCGCAGCATCATCGAAGGTCCTTCACTCCCTGCATTCTTAGGAACGGAGGCACCGCTAAGAGCCAGGGTCCGCCGGAGGGGTGAGTATATCAATATTTTTTATTTTTATTATTTATTTTTTACATAAATATGGATCCCAGGGCCTGAAGGAGAGTCTCCTCTCCGCCAGACCCTGGGAACCATACGCACCGCAAACCTCCGATTTCCGATATCGCAAAAATATCGGAACTCGGTATCGGAATTCCGATACAGCAAATATCGTCCGATACCCGATATTTGCAGTATCAGAATGCTCAACACTAGTCGACTTTCTACTTAGTAAAATATCTACATCCCAATTGTCGCGCTCAGACAGGAATAAAAAAAACGCAGCATGCTTCTGAAGTGCCCCCATGTGTAAGGCAATGGGTGTTATGATCCGGTGACCTTGGAGCCACATGAGAGACTTTCTCAGGAGTAGGTGGTACCTGTACTGACCGCAAACCCTAAACTAACACCGCAACTAGAAGTAGCCGTGGGATGTACCTAACACATCCTAGACACCTCGACACAGCCGGAGGACTAAATACCCCTATAGATGGAAATGGGAATTCTATCTTGCCTCAGAGCAGAACCCCAGAGGATAGGCAGCCCCCCACAAATATTGACTGTGAGTATAAGAGGAAAAACACACACAGGCAGAAAAACAGGATTTAGCAAAAGAGGCACTTCTAGCTAAACAGAAAAGGATAGGACAGAATTCTAAGCGGTCAGTATTAAAATCCTAAAAATATCCACAGCAGATAATACAAATAAACTACATCTAACTAAAGACATATAAGGTATATCTGCATCTCCTGAGAATCCAGCATGAGTGAAAAATCCAAACAAAGTCTAAGCTGGACAAAAACACAATGAATTGCACTGAATTGCAAAGCACACTGCATGTGTGCACAGAGACAAAAAAACCCAGACACTTATCTTAGCTGAATTGCAGCAGGGCATGAGGAGCCAGAGAGAGATGCAATCCCTCAAAGTACAATGGACAACTGGCATGGACTCATGGATCCTGCACACCTAAATACCTAATAGAGCTGCAATCAGCAGAAACACCTGCCAGGATTACAAACCCAAGGCACTGCACTACCACCAACAACCACCGGAGGGAGCCCAAGAGCAGAATTCACAACAGTACCCCCCCCTTGAAGAGGGGTCACCGAACCCTCACCAGAGCCCCCAGGCCGATCAGGACGAGCCAGATGAAAGGCACGGATCAAATCAGCAGCATGGACATCAGAGGCAAAAACCCAAGAATTATCCTCCTGGCCATAACCCTTCCATTTGACAAGGTACTGAAGCCTCCGCCTCGAAAAGCGAGAATCCAAAATCTTCTCAACCACATACTCCAACTCCCCATCAACCAACACAGGAGCAGGAGGATCAACCGAGGGAACAACGGGCACCACATATTTCCACAATAAAGATCTATGGAAAACATTATGGATGGCAAAAGAGGCCGGAAGGGCCAAACGAAAAGAGACCGGATTGATAATCTCAGAAATCCTATAAGGACCAATAAACCGAGGCTTAAACTTAGGGGAAGAAACCTTCATAGGAACATGACGGGAAGACAACCAGACCAAATCCCCAACCCGAAGCCGGGAACCAACACACCGACGACGGTTAGCAAAACGCTGAGCCTCTTCCTGAGACAACACCAAATTGTCCATCACATGAGCCCAAATCTGCTGCAACCTGTCAACCACAGAATCCACACCAGGACAATCAGAAGGTTCAACTTGCCCCGAAGAAAAACGAGGATGAAAACTAAAATTACAAAAGAAGGGCGAAACCAAGGTAGCCGAACTAGCCCGATTATTAAGGGCAAACTCGGCCAATGGCAAGAAAGCCACCCAATCATCTTGATCTGCAGACACAAAGCATCTCAAATAAATTTCCAAAGTCTGATTAGTTCGCTCGGTCTGGCCATTTGTCTGAGGATGAAATTGCGGACAAAAAGACAAATCAAAGCCCAGCCTAGCACAAAAGGCCCGCCAAAACCTAGAAACAAACTGGGAACCTCTGTCAGACACAATATTCTCCGGAATACCGTGCAAACGAACCACATGCTGAAAGAACAACGGAACCAAATCAGAAGAGGAAGGCAATTTAGGCAAAGGCACCAAATGAACCATCTTAGAAAACCGGTCACAAACCACCCAGATAACCGACATCCTCTGGGAAACCGGAAGATCTGAAATAAAATCCATAGAAATATGCGTCCAGGGCCTCTCAGGGACCGGCAAAGGCAAAAGCAACCCACTAGCACGGGAACAACAAGGCTTGGCCCGCGCACAAGTCCCACAGGACTGCACAAAAGAACGCACATCACGCGACAAAGAAGGCCACCAAAAGGACCTACCAACCAAATCTCTGGTACCAAAAATACCAGGATGGCCAGCCAACACAGAACAATGAACCTCAGAAATCACTCTACTAGTCCATCTATCAGGAACAAACAGTTTCCCCACTGGACAGCGGTCAGGTTTGTCAGCCTGAAATTCCTGCAGAACCCGTCGCAAATCAGGGGAAATGGCAGAAAGGACCACCCCTTCCTTCAGAATGCCGACCGGCTCAAGTACCTCAGGAGAATCAGGGAAAAAGCTCCTAGAGAGGGCATCAGCCTTAATATTCTTAGAACCCGGAAGATACGAAACCACAAAATCAAAACGGGAGAAAAATAGGGACCATCGAGCCTGTCTAGGATTCAACCGTTTGGCAGATTCGAGGTAAATCAGATTTTTATGATCGGTCAAGACCACAATACGGTGCTTGGCTCCCTCAAGCCAATGTCGCCATTCCTCAAATGCCCACTTCATATCCAACAACTCCCGATTGCCGACATCATAATTGCGTTCAGCAGGCGAAAACTTACGGGAAAAGAAGGCACACGGTTTCATCAAGGAACCATCAGAATTCCTCTGAGACAAAACGGCCCCTGCCCCAATCTCAGAAGCGTCAACCTCAACCTGAAACGGAAGAGAAACATCTGGCTGACGCAACACCGGGGCAGAAGTAAATCGGCGTTTAAGCTCCTGAAAGGCAGAGACAGCCACAGAGGACCAATTCGTCACATCAGCGCCTTTCTTCGTCAAATCGGTTAGGGGCTTAACCACACTGGAGAAGTTAGCAATGAAACGGCGATAAAAATTAGCAAAGCCCAAAAATTTCTGAAGGCTCTTCACGGATGTGGGCTGAATCCAATCATGAATGGCCTGAACCTTAACCGGATCATCTCTATAGATGAGGGAGAAAAAATGAAGCCCAAAAAAGAAACCTTCTGCACTCCAAAGAGACACTTAGACCACTTCACAAACAAAGCATTATCACGAAGGATCTGAAATACCATCCTGACCTGTTTCACATGAGACTCCCAATCATCGGAAAAAATTAAGATATCATCCAAATATACAATCATGAATTTATCAAGATAATTCCGGAAGATATCATGCATGAAGGACTGAAAAACAGATGGAGCATTAGAGAGCCCGAATGGCATCACAAGATATTCAAAATGACCTTCAGGCGTATTAAACGCAGTTTTCCATTCATCACCCTGCTTAATACAAACAAGATTATATGCCCCCCCCGAAGGTCAATTTTAGTAAACCAACTAGCCCCCTTAATCCTGGCAAACAAATCAGAAAGCAAAGGTAAAGGGTATTGAAACTTGACCGTGATCTTATTCAAGAGGCGATAATCAATACAGGGTCTCAAGGAGCCATCCTTCTTAGCAACAAAAAAAAATCCCGCTCCCAATGGTGAAGAAGATGGCCGAATATGCCCTTTCTCCAAAGACTCCTTAACATAACTCCGCATGGCGGTATGTTCAGGCACAGACAGGTTGAAAAGTCGGCCCTTAGGAAACTTACAGCCTGGAATCAAGTCAATAGCACAATCACAGTCCCTATGCGGTGGAAGGGAACTGGACTTGGGCTCATCGAATACATCCTGAAAATCAGACAAAAACTCTGGAACTTCAGAAGAGGAGGAAGAGGAGATTGACATCACAGGAACGTCATTATGAACCCCCTGACAACCTCAACTAGTCACAGACATAGACTTCCAATCCAACACAGGATTATGTATCTGCAACCATGGAAAACCCAGCACAATAGCATCATGCAAATTATGCAACACCAGAAAACGACAATCTTCCTGATGGGCTGGCGCCATGCACATGGTCACCTGTGTCCAAAACTGGGGTTTATTTTTAGCCAAGGGTGTAGCATCAATGCCCCTTAAAGGAATAGGGTTCTGCAAAGACTGCAAGGGGAAACCACAACGCCTGGCAAACTCAAAGTCCATTAAGTTCAAAGCGGCGCCTGAATCCACAAATGCCATGACAGAAAATGACGATAATGAGCAGATCAAGGTCACAGATAACAGAAATTTAGGTTGTACAGTTCCGATGGTAACTGAACTAGCGATTCTCTTTGTACGCTTTGGGCAGACTGAAATGACATGAGAAGCATCGCCACAATAAAAACACAACCTATTCTGACGTCTGAATCCTTGTTGCTCCGTTCTAGACAGAATCCTATCACACTGCATAGGCTCAGGCATCTGCTCTGAGGACAACGCCACAGCATGCACAGTTCTGCGCTCCTGCAAGCGCCGATCGATCTGAATGGCCAGAGACATAGAATCACTCAGACCAACAGGCGTGGGAAACCCCACCATAACATCTTTGACAGATTCAGAAAGACCCTTTCTGAAAATTGCTGCCAAAGCATCCTCATTCCATTTAGTCAGCACAGACCATTTTCTAAATTTCTGACAATACAGTTCTGCCGCTTCTTGACCCTGAGACAGGGCCAACAAGGTCTTCTCCGCTTGATCCACAGAATTTGGCTCATCATATAATAATCCTAGAGCCTGGAAAAAGGCATCTACATTAAGCAAGGCCGGATTCCCAGATTCCAGGGAAAATGCCCAATCCTGAGGGTCGCCACGCAGCAGGGATATGACAATTTTAACCTGCTGAATGGGATCACCAGAGGAACGAGGCTTCAGAGCAATAAACAGTTTACAGTTGTTTTTAAAACTCAAAAATTTGGATCTGTCCCCAAAAAACAAATTAGGAGTAGGAATCCTAGGCTCTAAAAGCGGAGTCTGAGTAATATAATCAGAAATACCCTGTACCCTAGCAGCAAGCTGGTCTACACGAGAAACTAATCCCTGAACATCCATGCTAGCACAAGACTCCTCAGTCACCCAGAGGAAAAGAGGGAAGAAAAGACAAAGCAGGCTACAGAAAAAAAAATGGCTCTTTCTTCCCTTCTTCTGAGATGCATTTAACTCATTGTTGGCCAGTTGTACTGTTATGATCTGGTAACCTTGGAGCCGCATGAAAGACCTTCTCAGGAGTAGGTGGTACCTGTACTGACCGCAAACCCTAAACTAACACCACAACTAGAAGTAGCCGTGGGATGTACCTATCACGTCCTAGACACCTCGACACAGCCGGAGAACTAAATACCCCTATAGATAGAAATGGGAATTCTATCATGCCTCAGAGCAGAACCCCAAAGGATAGGCAGCCCCCCACAAATATTGACTGTGAGTATAAGAGGAAAGACACACACAGGCAGAAAAACAGGATTTAGCAAAAGAGGCACTTCTAGCTAAATAGAAAAGGATAAGACAGAATTCTAAGTGGTCAGTATTAAAATCCTAAAAATATCCACAGCAGATAATACAAATATTCAACATCTAACTAAAGACATAGAAAGTATATCTGCATCTCCTGAGAATCCAGCATGACTGAAAAATCCAAACAAAGTCTAAGCTGGACAAAAACACAATAAATTGCACTGAATTGCAAATCACACTGCATGTGTGCACAGAGACAAAAAACAGACACTTATCTGAATTGGCAGCATGGCATGAGGAGCCAGAGAGAGATGCAATCCCTCCAAGTACAATGGACAACTGGCACTGACTCATGGAGCCTGCACACCTAAATACCTAATAGAGCTGTAATCAGCAGAAACACCTGCCCGGATTACAACCCCAAGACAACTGCACTACCAGCAACAACCACCGGAGGGAGCCCAAGAGCAGAATTCACAACAGTTTATTGTGAAGAGTGAGAAACGAGATCAACTCAACAAGGAGATAACAACACCAGTAGGAGTCGTGCTGTAAGACCGAGGCAACATCCTACTGAGGCGCGTAGCCGGTAGCCGGAAACGCCGAGGAAGTATTGAGCTCCAAGCCTTACTTCAAACCTACGGCAGGACAGTCAGTTATAGGCGGGCTGTCTCACCTAAATCACCTAAGCAGACATAGGGGGCAACAGTTGGAGAAGGGCGACTCTAGGGTCCCAGAAGAACTCCAGGCCTACCCGTCATACGGGTGCGTCCTAGCCATATCATCTGGGGGACGGAGAAGAACATCAGAATCAGTTGTGAGGGAACTTCAGAAACAGACACAACAGTTGTGAGGACTATCCCGTGGTGCTCAGCAGGGAAGGACTACAACACACAAGCGCTAGAAGGTAGGCACAGATTTCCACCTGCAAAGGGAACTCTGGAGGTGCCATCGGACCGGCCGGTCTCAGACAGCCCTGTTAACTGTACTCCGGATTGAGGATCCTGAAACCTTCAGTAAAGAGGTAAAGAGACCGCAACCTTGTGTCCTCGTTATTCATCGCACCCTGCACCACACATCATCACCCTCAACTTTCACTGGACACCCCTCAGCAGGGTCACGGACCGGGTCTAGCCACCGTGACACTCCCGGAACCGAGACAGAGAGGCCCGGTACCGGGTACCCCTCGGCCCTGCGACAGTGGGGGCGCTCCATTTTCTTTGTCAAATATTTAAATTTGTTTGGTGATCTGAAACATTTAAGTGTGACAAACATGCAAAAGAATAGGAAATTCGGATGGGGCAAACAATTTTTCCCACAACTGTACAGATAGATAGATAGAGAAAGATAGATATAACTATGTGAGTGATATATATATTTTGTGTGTCGTTTACTGTACATGTATTTCATTAATAAATAAATTATTTTCTGAAAAAAATGGCACAGGGTCCCCTGAAATTTTATTAACCTGCAGAGGGAAAGCGGACAGATGAGGGCAGATGTTTATAGCCTGGGAAGGGAGTAGTACCCATGGACCTTCCCAGGCTATTAATATCAGCGAACGCACCAGGGCGAGTGGGAAGAGTGAGGCTAAGTGCCAGAATTGGAGCATCTTATGGATGCTCCTTTCCAGGGGCAGCTAAGAGCTGATGTTTTTAATCTAGGAGGGGGCAACATCCATGGCCCCTTCCTTGGCTAGTAATATCAGCTTGCAGCTGTCTGCCTAGCCTTTGCTGGTTATTAAATATAGGGGAAACCTAGGTCATTTTTTGGGGGTACCCCATTTTAATAACCAGTAATGGCTTAGTATAAAGCTGTGAGCTAATATAAATAGCCTGGGAAGCTCCATATGTATTACCACCTTCCAAGGCTATAAACATCAGTCCCTAGCTGTCCGCTATCCCTCTGCTGGTTAATAAAATTTTGGGGGATCCCAAACCATTTTTTTCAGAAATGTATTTATTTATTACTAAAATACATGTACAGAAAGATACTCACACAAAGCACTGATTATATTTTTCATTCATGTATTCCTATCTATCTATATCGATCTATCATCTATCTATCTACCTATGTATTGAAGAATATTTCCTTTGAAAACTATCTTTAAATGACATAGAGAATTACTCTGTGTAAAAGCTAATGTTTAAATCACATCTCATACGGATTGCATTTGCATGTCATTTGGATGTTAGGTAATAAAAATAGCACTGTACTCTCATGAAAATCACATACCACTTGCATAACACTCGTCCGAATTTTCAGGAACAACATCAGATCAATTTTTTTAATGGTGATGGGTATGAGCCCTAAAAGTGAGAATAGATTATATTCAACAGTTTGGGAAATGTATAGTGAAAATTAATTTATATTATTATCTACTAGATACATTTAAATCTCTTTAAATATATTTAAAAAATATATGATATGTTCATAATAAGTTATAAAATTCAGATTTTTGGAGAAGTGTTTCTAAAATTAATGATATAACTTGAGGCACAAAATGACAATTTAGACTATTTTAAAATTATGAATAAATTGAAGTGTCAGAAGGGAGATGTGCACTTTTTCACATTAATTCTTTGCCCAACGTATCATTATTACTCTATTATTAGCGCTCCTGAATTCCATTTTCCTCATGTCTAACATGCAAAGTTGGAATATTGGTAGACACATAGACAGATAGACTGTTAAAAAAAAAGGCAGTTCACCACTGGGTACTTGTGAACAGGGGCGGATTATCAGAGGGTCAATATGGGCGGTAGCCCAGGGCCCAGTGGTGTGGGGGGGCCCTGGGCTACCGCACAGATTGACCCTCTGATAATCCACCCGAGTACTGTGAATGCCTGCCGATGCCGGCATTTATGTGCCCCCGGACCCGGTGGGCAGAGAGAGGGGGCCCGCATCGGGCCCCTTCTCATCTGCTCACGGGCCCCTTCCGGCGCTGCGGCGGTTTCCTAATGACGTGCGGGCGTGCGCCCGCACGTCAATAGTTAACAACAGCCGCCAGCCAATTGGAGGCTGGCAGCTGAAGTCGGCCGCCCGCAGCGCACACGTCGCCGGCGTCTGACGTCATTGTCAGTCGCCGGCGAGTGTGTGCTGCTGGAGGGAGCTCGCCGCCTGGATCGCTGGTCAGGTGAGGAGAGGTTTTTTTTTGTTTTGTTTTATTTTTTTTTGATAAGCTAACGGTGGACACACTGGGGGCAATGCTGGAGACACACTGAGGCAATGCTGGAGACACTGGGGCAGATTGCTGGACACACTGGGGGCAATGCTGGACACACTGGGGGCAATGCTGGAGACACTGGGGAAGATTGCTGGAGACACTGGGGCAATGCTGGAGACACTGGGGCAGATTGCTGGAGACACTGGGGCAGATTGCTGGACACACTGGGGCAATGCTGGCGGACACAATGGGGCAGATTGCTGGAGACACTGGGGCAATGCTGGAGACACTGGGGGCAATGCTGGAGACATTGGGGCAGATTGCTGGACACACTGGGGGCAATGCTGGAGACACTGGGGCAGATTGCTGGACACACTGGGGCAATGCTGGAGACACTGGGGCAGATTGCTGGAGACACTGGGGCAGATTGCTGGACACACTGGGGCAATGCTGGAGACACTGGGGCAGATTGCTGTAGACACAGGGGCAGATTGCTGGACACACTGGGGCAATGCTGGAGGACACACTGGGGCAGATTGCTGGAGACACTGGGGCAGATTGCTGGAGAGTGGAGACACTGGGGCAGATTGCTGGACACACTGGGGGCAATGCTGGAGACACTGGGGCAGATTGCTGGAGACACTGGGGCAGATTGCTGGACACACTAGGGCAATGCTGGAGGACACATTGGGGCAGATTTCTGGAGACACTGGGGCAATGCTGGAGACACTGGGGCAGATTGCTGGACACACTGGGGCAATGCTGGAGGACACACTGGGGCAGATTGCTGGAGACACTGGGGCAATGCTGGAGTACACACTGGGGCAATGCTGGAGGACACACTGGGGCAGATTGCTGGAGACACTGGGGCAATGCTGGAGACACTGGGGCAGATTGCTGGACACAATGGGGGCAATGCTGGAGACACTGGGGCAATGCTGGAGACACTGGGGCAATGCTGGACACACTGTGGGCAATGCTGGACAATTGGACATACTGGGGCAGATTGCTGGACACACTGGTGGTAATATGCTGGACACACTGGGGCAATGCTGGACATACTGGGGCAGATTGCTGGACACACTGGTGGTAATATGCTGGACACACTGGGGCAGATTGCTGGACACACTGGGGCATATTGCTGAACACACTGTCTGGGGGCAATGCTGGACACACTGGGGGCAATATGCTGGAGTCAGGCACTGGGGCAGATTGCTGGAGACACTGTCTGGGGGCAATGCTGGACACACTGGGGCAGATTGCTGGACATACTGGGGCAATATGCTGGACATACTGGGGCAGATTGCTGGAAACACTGGGGGTAATATTCTGGACACACTGGGGGTAATATGCTGGACACACTAGGGCAGATTGCTGGACACACTGGGGGCAGGACTGGAGGCATGGGCAGAATGTAGACACGAGGCATGATTGGAGACACGGGGCAGAATGAAAGACATGGGGCAGGATTGGATCATGGGGCAGGATGGATATGATGGAGACAGATGGGGCAGGATGGGGAGATCACATGGGGTAGAATGGATACTCATGAGTGCAGGATGGGAGAACATATGGCTGGAGCCAGGAATGAGACACACGGGGCCAGGGTGTGGAAATATTATTACCATAGGGGGATATTATTACTGCAGTGATGTATTTATTTTATTTTTTGAGTATACTGTTTTAAATGGGGGGGGCGGTCCTGTTACTGTGCAGAGTGACACTATCGCCTTTTTTTCTCCATGTGGTGTAATGTAGAAGTTGTGAAAAATTAAGTAATGTGTTCTGCAAGCAGAGCTCGAGATAACTGTGTTATTTCCTGCAGAAACGAGTCCTGGCTGGAAGAAATGATGGCGGTCTGTGCTGGATGAAAGACGAAGGACTTCACCTAGAGATGTCACTGGTGAGTCAGTGTTACCTATACACTGACACCATACACTGTATACTATATACAGAGGTCCTGTGTACAATGTCACCAGTGATCACTGTATTACCTATACATTATATACAGAGCTCCTGTGTATAATACCACCAGTGATCTCTGTATTACCTCTACACAGACACGGCATACTAAGTACAGATCTCCTGTGAATACTGGCACTTATGGTGATAGTATTGTGTTTTTTTGTTTTTTTTTATTTACTGATCAGTATTGTAGCATTCAGTCACTATGTGGTGGTAATATGTGGTCTGGAAATGGTGTTGTGGTATATGTCCCTTGAATGTGCTATTTGGTCACCAAGTGGTGGTAATATGTGGTCTTGACATGGTGCAGTGGTATTTGTTCCTTGTATGTGATATTATTCGATCACTGTGGTTGTAATTTGTGGTCTGGTCATGGCGCGGTGGTATTTGTTCCTTGTATGTGATATTATTGGTCAAAATATACCTAAATTGTATTGCAGATTTTAACAAATATTTAATAGGTTACAGTAGAGTAGGGCCCGGCCATTTTTCTGGAATAATCTGGTTCGGGTATGACATGACCCCCGTCACATGACCCCCGTCACATGACCCCCGTCACATGACCCCCGTCACATGACCGGGGGGGCCCACAGTGTCTGAACAGCCCGGGGCCCTGGCTACCCTTAATCCACCCGTGCTTGTGAAGCAAAAAAAAAATACTTTAAAGGGAATCTGTCAGTAGGATTAACCCTTCTAAGCCATCTATATGGACATGTAGGTCATAGGAGGCTGATTAAAATGATACCTTGATATCTGTGATCCAGTGACTTATTCCAGATGAATGGGCCAGAAACTGATCTGCATGAGAATCTGCCTCCAGAGCTTTTTTTAAATAAAAGGGGCATTATTACCAGTGTGAGATATGTAACGACTGACACACTGATCACACTCCTGATAACAATGGTGATGCCTCTTTTCATTTAAAATAATCTCTGGAGGCAGACTCTCAGGTAGTTCATTGTCCAGACCATAGATCTTAACAGCTCCTTTACATATTAAAAAAGTGAATTTTTCTGGAAAAATACATTAAATGGCAGATATCAAGGTATCATTTTATTCAACTTTCTATCACCTACATGCCCATATAGACCGCTAAGAAGGATTGATCCTACAGACAGATTCACTTTAGATCTCCTATGTTCAACAAGGTTTTAGCTCAAAATGTGAGTGAGCCAAAATTTTGACACATACTGTAAGAGAAAAGAGGTCTGTTTTGGCATTACATGTGCCCACTGGAGTACTTCATCTTTTCTGGAGCTTACTGTATATAAGAAGATACTGAGGATAGACATCAGAATTATATGGGTGAAAGTGTTAGTATTAGACCTCTTAGTCTTAACCATTGAATTCAGATTTTTAATTGAGTGCCATTGCCACAGGTATATAAAATCTAGTCCCCCGCCTTGTAGCATGTCTTTACAAACATTTGTGGAAAAAATGGCTTGTTCTATAGAGCTCACTGAATTCCACTGTCATCCTGTAATAGGATCTTCCTTACTGAATACTCAACCATCAACATTGTATTATAAAAAAGTAGAAGCAATTTGAAGCCACAACAACTCACATAGTGGTAGAGTAATTAAAGTTACAGAGCATGGTCGCCGAGTGCATAAAAGTCACCAACACACTGCTGACTCCATAACTGCAGAGTCCAAATCTCTTCTGGCATTAACAGCACAAAAATTGGGCACTGGGAGAGTAATGTCATTGGTTTCCATAGCCAAGCATCTGCATGAAAGCCTTATATCACCAAGCACAATATGAGGCCTCTTTCACACTAGCGTCGTGCGACGCACGTCGCAATGCGACGTTGCGATGTACCAACGCAAACTGTGATAGCGCCGCACAACGGTGGCAGCGGATGCAGTTTTACAACGCATCCGCTGCCCCATTGTGATGTGCGGGGAGGCGGGGGCGGAGTTACACGTTTTTTGGTGGCGACGGTCTGACACGACACGACGCAACCGTCGCACGACGGTTGCGACGTGTGGCAATGCGTCGCTAATGCAAGTCTATGGAGAAAAACGCATCCTGCAAGCACTTTTGCAGGATGCGTTTTTTCTACAGTGCAGTGCACGACGCTGGTGTGAAAGTAGCCTTAATTGTGCTAGATAGAGGAAAAAACTAGTCAGCCACCAATTGTGCAAGTTCTCCCACTTAAAAAGATGAGAGAGGCCAGTAATTGACATCATAAGTAGACCACAACTATGAGAGACAAAATGAGAAAACAAATCCAGAAAATCACCTGTCTGATTTGGCAAGATTTTTTTTGCAAATTATGGTGGAACATAAGTATTTGGTCACCTAAAAACATGCACGATTTCTGGCCCTTACAGAACATTAACTTACTCTTTAATAGGCTCATCTGTCCTCCACTCATTACCTGCAGTAATGGCACCTGTTTTAACTTGTTATTAGTATAAAAGACACCTGTCCACAACCTCAAACAGTCACACTCCAAAGTCCACTATGGTGAAGACCAAAAAGCTGTCGAAGGACACCAGAATCAAAATTGTAGACCTGTACCAGACTGGGAAGACTGAATCTGCAATAGGAAAGCAGCTTGGTGTGATGAAATCATCTGTGGGAGCAATAATAAGAAAATGGAAGACATTCAAGACCACTGATAATCTCCCTCGATCTGGGTCTCCAGGCTCCACGCAAGATCTCACCCTGTGGGGTCAAAATGATCATAAGAATGGTGAGCAAAAATCCGAGAACCACACAGGGAACCTAGTGACAGACTTGCATAGATCTGGGACCACCGTAACAAAGGCTACCATCAGTAACACACTACGCTGCCAGGGACTCAGATCCTGCAGTGCCAGACGTGTCCCCATGCTTAGGCCAGTACATGACTGGGCCCGTCTGAAGTTTGCTAGATAGCATTTGGATTATCCAGAAGAGTATTGGGAAAATGTTGTATGGTCTGATGAAAACAAAGTAGAACTGTTTGGTAGAAACAAAACTTGATGTGTTTGGAAAAGACAGAATGCTGAGTTGCATCCAAAGAACACCATACCTATTGTGAAGCATGGAGGTGGCAACATCATGCTTTGGGGCTGTTTCTCTGCAAAGGGACCAGGACGACTGATCCGTGTGCATGAAAGAATGAATTGGGCCATGCAATGTGAGATTTTAAGTGTAAACCTCCTTCGATCTGCAAAGGGCATTTAAGATGAAACATGGATGGGTCTTTCAGCATGATAATGATTCCAAGCACACAGCCAGTGCAACAAAGGAGTGGCTTTGTAAGAAGCATATGAAGGTCTTGGAGTGGCCTATCCAGTCTCCAGATCTCAACCCCATAGAAAACCTTTGAAGGGGGTTGAAAGTCTGTGATGCCCAGTGACAGGCCCAAAACATCACTGCTCTAGAGGAGATCTGCATGGAGGAATGGACCAACATACCACCAACAGTGTGTGCCCACCTAGTGAAGACTTCTTGCTAAATCAGACAAGGTGATTTTCTAGAATTGTTTTCTCATTTTGACTCTCATAGTTGTGGTTCCTATGTTGTCAATTACAGGCCTCTCTCATCTTTTTAAGTGAGAGAACTTGCACAATTGGTGGCTTGCTAAATACTTTTTTTCCCCGCAGTTGCTATATTCTATCTATCTATCTATCTATCTATCTATCTATCTATCTATCTATCTATCTATCTATCTAGTAGTAAAACAGAAGGCAGCACTCCAAAAAGTAGTTTCAAAATAAGGTGAAATTTATTAGGTCCACATGGCGTGGCGACGTTTCGGCTATAAGCCTTTTTCCAAAAAAAAGTGAGTTTTATTTTTTTTTTATTCTGTGGAAGCATGGTTGAAAAGCAATGTCTGACTTTCATTTGCTCATTTTCATAGATCTTTTACTTATTATTACTTTTGTCAGATTTAAGTTATTTCTGTGACCATTGTGGTTTTTTTGTCATTAAAAGAGGGGTACCAACAATTTTGACCACGTGTTTATCTATCTATTATCTGTCTATCTCTCATAACTATCTATCAATCTATCTATCTATCTATCTATCTATCTATCTATCTATCTATCTATCTATCTATATGGTTCAAAATCGGAACAGCATCTTATATTACCAAACTGTAGTGCAGCGTCTTCCCAACCACTGTTGAAATGGTCTTTGGTAATAGATGAAAAAAAGAAAGACAGCACAAAAAGTGCTGTCTTTCTTTTTTTCATCTATCTATCTATCTATCTATCTATCTATCTATCTATCTATCTGTCTGTCTTTCTAGCTTTCGTGCAAAAGTGATGCCAGCTATTGGACTTAGTACTGTGCCTAAGGCTTTTGACATAATTGATTGGATGTAATATAACAGGCAGTGCAGCACCTAGGGGCGGACACATTATTGGTGCAACCTGTGTGACCGCACAGGGGCCCAAGAGGTAAGGGGGCCAATTTCTACCTCCAAAGCCGGTTTAACTTTACATTTTTAGGAGCTCTTGGGCTGCAAAGGGCCCATATATTGTTCTTGCACAGGTTCCCTTTTCTGTCCGAGTCCGCCAGTGCCTGAAATATTTGGTATTATCGAATGTTACATGTCAAACATATAAAATTCTACATCGCAAACAAAATAAATTTGAGTCCATGGCCGTCTGACTTACGGCAACCGAGATCTATCCTCCATTGCCGCTCTTAAACAGTGATAGGATTAGATGTTCTGTATTCATCCTGTGTCCTCTGAAGTCACAAACAGCTTTTAATAAATCTGCTTACCATAAATACATTACGGCATGGCACAATCTGGTGTGTATAATGCCATCAATGACACCTAACCTGATCCAACCTCTCATGACAAATCTTATCAGTTTCCAGAAAACCAGAACATTATAGTATTAGATTAGTGAATAACTGAGATCAATAAGAATAAGAATTCCGTGTATCATTTACTACCAAATGTTATCACTTGTGATGATTGCCCTATAACAAGAGTACGCACTTAGTTTTCATAGATTCCTGCCTATTCTTTAGCTCACTTTATATTCTGAAAACCAAGTAGAAAGTAAAAAATTTGAGTCACACAGTAATCAACTTTAATCAGCTATAAGGAGAGTGGAAATCAATCACTGTATTGGTTAGACGTATTCTGGTCAGTGCTTCTGATTTCCATTCAATTGGTAAACCATTGTGAATTACCCTAATCACCTTATCTAAACCCTAAGGGTACCTGCACATGGAGGTAATGTGGAAAAAGCTGCAAGTTTTCTAGTGGAAACCACTTCAGAAAATGCTGCTTCTTTGTGATGGTTTTGGACAAGTTGCTTCCTGAAGTCGATTTGGGGTAGGGCAAACAAAGAATTTTTGGGTGGATTCTGCTATGGTAACCATCTGAAGAGCCTATCCAAGCAGTTAACATATGCATTTCATATGTGGTTCAGTTTTTTGGTGCCCACATTCAAAGCATTAACTTAAGCTACTGCTGTTTCTTCATACATGTGGTTTTTCCTGAAGAAGAAGTAACTATATACTTTGAAACGCACTGAAATAAACCACCACCTTACTGTACCATACTGGGATATATGTCTCAATTCTGTTGGCCGCGCGGAATTTGTCCACTAACTCCCTTCATCATTTATTGGTTGTAATATAGAATGATGTTGAAGGCTACCGTGCATATTCCAGCTTTGTTCCAGCATGTTGCTCTGCAGACAATATCTATTTTAGCTGCTATTTCGCAAAGTAATCTTTTCTTTTTTTTGCACAGCAACATGATTGTCTGTAAAATTATTGCTGAAGCCTCCTGACAGATTGTGATCTGTTTTTGCAAATGCATTTTGAAATGTCCTTATTATGTGACTTTAGAGCATGATCCCTGATTTAACATTTTTAATCACAAACTGAGCTGTGTATCAGGCTTAATATTATGTTTTTTAGGTGTAAAATACAGGACCACAAATTGGTTATTGGTTTGATTTTTGTAAATGTTTGTGTGCTGATTTTCACATTTTCTATATTTTAATTACGGTAGATTTGTCCACACGGAACTGCATGTGTCATGAGTGTGCATGTGTGCAGGACGTTTTGTGACCCGTGCTGCTACCGGAAACACTGACTCCTAAAAGAGCCCTTAGTGAACTCGATTATTTACCGAACATTGGCTGACTTTTGCAGATTTTTAGGAAAAAAGCTTGGGAATCCGAACACGAATCTGAATGTGTAACATTCCTGTCGAATTTAAGATTGGTGAACGTTTTCAAAACAAGTTTGCTCATCTCTAGAGATGAACTGTGCGGGTTCGGTGCCAGACATAGCGTTTACCATGTTAGCCAAAAAGTTGAATTTTAGTCGCATCTGACCACAGTGCCGTCCTCCTTACATTTCAGGAGTCTCCATACATGCCGTCCTCCATACATTGTGGTCGTATGGACAGACACTCCAGTCTCTGCTTATGAACTCTGCAGCTTCTTCAGGGTTACCTTTAACCTCTGTGCTGCCTCTCTGATTAATGCCCCCTTTGCCTGGGCTGAGAGCTTTGGTGGGCATCCCTCTCTTGGCAGGTTTGTTGTGGTACCATATTCTTTCCATTTGATGATAGTGGATTTGATGGGGCTCCGGGGGATCATTAGAGATTGGGATTTTTTTTTATAACCCAATCCTGACTTGTACTTCTCAACACCATTGACCCTGACTTATTTGGAGATCTCCTTGGTCTTTATCGTGTTGTTTGGTTAGTGTTGCCTCTTGCTTGGTGTTGCAGCCTCTGTGACCTTTCAGAAAAGGTGTGTATCTACTAACAGACTGTGTGACATTGAGATTGCACATAGGTGGACTTCTTTTCACTAAGCATGATGTGACTTATGAAGGTACCATAAATTTTTAGGAGCTTCATGGAAAAAGGAGGGAATACATATGCACATGTCAATTTTTACTTATTTGATCCCATAAATTTAATTTATGCATATATTTTTTTCATTTCGCTTCACGACTATAGGCTATTTAGTGCTGATGCATCACACATAAATCATATTACAAAAATATTTAAACACATGTTGTAATGTAACAAAATAGATAAAAAGCTAAGGGAATGAATAGTTTTGGCAGCCACTGTATATCATACCTCCTAAGCTGCTTGTAAAGATGCCCTATTTGTCTAATTTCTTTACACAGCCAAATTATTGGCGAGATTGTGAGAAGGGACCATACTGTATATACCTGTGTACTTTGTTCCATGCTTACTGTCAGAAAGCTCAGCGAGCTGAAAAGTAAATGCACACATAGAAAATTTGTTGCAAATTTTCCTCAAAGTATCTGCAGCATATTCATGGCAATATCAACATGCATTAAACATGTTATCAAGGATTTTCTTCCAGATTTCATCCTCTTGCATTGCAAAGGGTGAATAACACAATGAAAATCTGCAGAATGAATTAACACATGGCAAATTTAAAAATCCACACTGCAGGTTAATTTATAGACGGAAAATGTCTGCAACATGTAGTTAAGACTTTTAAAACCTCATGTTTTTAGCTGGTACTGTACAAAGGTGCAGCGTTTCCAAACCCGCAGCAAATATTTACTGTGCATTTACTCTTACAGTATTTTGATTTTGATTCTATGTATGTGTCAGTATAAAGAAGAGGTGAAAAATACATAGCGGCTGTCACCTCAGCAATCCGTACAGATATAACTCTGGCAAGAGATTGTCCATGTTAGCACTATAGTATAGCTTCTTTTCTACAAACTGAATGGCGGCATAGCCAAATTCACATCTTGTTAAATATGCCGAGTGGGTCAAGGTATTTGAAAATTACTATAATGGAAAATAAACCATACAGAAACCAATATAACAAATTCACAAATCACTGAAATGTAAGGTAAGTCCATATGTTTTCTGCAACACTAGACCTGACTTTGATCATATATTTTGTTGTTTTCCAAGTTCTCATGTAGACAATTGATTATTGGTTATTGTAAGTTCTTTTTGATGTTCTTTATCCCAATGCCTGGTCGCATTAGACCTCTGTCTGACTACTGGTATTGTCCAGATGTTAGTGACCTTGTTATTTCTAACAAGCCCCTTAAGGTTAATACATGTCAGCTTTAATAACCGATCAAACCCACCAAGCTCTGGGCAAATAAAAGCCCGGCCTTGATCTCACACATATGTGCTATGGGCTGGCTTCTTCTTTACATATGTTCTGTGATTCTGTTCGCAGCTGCTGCTGCTTCTAGCACTGGTCGAAAACAATTTTTATTTTAACTTTTTGTTTGTTCTGTCCTATGGCAAGTCTTGTTCCAATCAGTCTCTTTCCTTGTATAGTTCAAAATTAGATAATAATTTAATTATCTGAGACATGTAGCTATTTATCTGTAATGTTAATGATATATACTGTAATATTGGAACTGGTAAGTATATATAGTTAATTACAGCATAAGGCTGCCGTAAACGTGCAGTATTTGGTCAGTATTTTACATCAGTATTTGCAAGCCAAAACCAGGAGTGGGTGATAAATGCAGAAGTGGTGCATATGTTTCTATTATACTTTTCCTCTAATTGTTCCACTCCTGGTTTTGGCTTACAAATACTGATGTAAAATACTGACCAAATACTGATAGTGTGACGGCAGCCTAAGATGCGTACTGCTCACACAACTAAAAAATGGACCGGACTAATATATATATATATATATATATATATATAAACCAACAGGACAGTCGGTATGTACACATGAGAAGAACCAAGGAACGACTCTGACCATAGAGTCCCAATGTAACAAAATAGTGAAAAAATATATTTTATTTTCATTCAGGTGATAAGATAACAGAACAATATATAACAATATATAAAAAGGACAAAGGCGGGCAAGCCGAAATGCGCGTCGGGGTGAACGCCACTCGGAGGAAGAAGCCTGACAGAGTAAGTTTACACACTTATATTACATACATTTTAGCTCCTGTGATGGCACACACTATAAGTAGTAAATACTGACATACATGGGACCTATATGCCGCAGGATGTATCACCCTTTGCTTATGACTATCCCCCATACACTGACATCTGCATAGGGTATCGATCATAGCTTACTTACTTGAGAATAGCACCTGATAGATACTATATACTACAACTATACCCTTATTTGCATTTGCACTTAATGTATTATTCAATTTGGCCACAATAAATTGGGCTAAAATATCTGATAGGATCATTGGTTAAAATGGATGCTATGTATACAGTACCTTTTTGCATGGATCATATGCTATCTGTTCTTTATTGAGTTGTTATATAACCCTTTTTCCTCTGGATACTGATTTACTACTGTTTGGGTGTACGCCCCTTGTTTTTATTACTGTTTTAATATATTGTTACGGATTGTCCCGTTATCCTATTATATCACCTGAATGAAATATTTTTTTTCGCATTGGACTCTATGGTCGGATCCATTCTTTCTTTCTTCCCTGGAAACATATTAGTGAAGCTATGAGCATACATAGTAAATAGGGCAGAATGACAAAGAATATTATTTTATTCTTTTGAAATTGTTGAGATGTCCATACCAAATGAATGTCAAAAGAACACCTTTTGGCATGTGTGTCCATTAAAGAGGTCTTGTCACCAGGTCAAAAGTGTCCAGTTTTTGCTCCTTTTTTTTTTTTTTTTTTTTCCAAATATTTTTATTAGGCATTTTGACAAGTTTTACAATATAGGATAGGGGTAAAGGGAAAAAGGGATGTGGAAAGGGAAATAAAGGGAAAAGAAAACCCCAAACGCAGTGGGGTTTGGAACACAGGCATTTGAAAAAAGACTAAATTATGGTTGTATAAATAATACTACACATATAAAACCTATTGAAAAAGATATAAGAAAGTAATAATTATTATTCTAGCATTATATGGATTGACTGTAGATTATAAGAAAAATAAAATGTTGCTTGGAAATTAGGCCTGACAATAACAATGGCGGTACACAGGTCAAAGATAGAATAGCCTAAGTTTTCAAAAATAACATGGAAAGACTATGGACATAATGCTTAAGCATAAAACATATAAATAGGTTATAGAATAGCTTCATTCTCTAGTTAACATATAAAAAGCTCAGTTATTTTAGTATTCTAAGTTTGTAGTCCGTGACACGAAAGTAGCATAGAAAGTCGTATAATATAAATAATAACGCCTGTGACAGGTCCGAGAGTGCACCCGGCACCCCAAAGACCTAGTGGGTGAAAGTTCGGTTTTGATCCAGAATGCAACACAAATAAAGAAAAAAGAAAAATGAAAAGTGAACTTTAAAGTGAAAATACACTGTTGCAGTTACTGAAATAGCTAAACGTTAGGTATTTGTAGAATTAATCATCCAGAACAGTTGCCCTTCTAGCTGTAAATTGAGAACTGGATGTGGCCTCAGAGGAATTGATTCCAATGCGTTTTAAAAATTCAAAGCCCTCGACCGGAGAGGCAACATGATATACCGTAATCCTGATGGAAGACTCACTCGTAGGGTTGATGATCTGGTCCAGGAGTAAGGGAAGCCCGCTCGCCTTAATTCTTTTGTAGTATGCGAAAAAAGCCTCCTGTTTTGGAGCGTAATTTTTGACAAATCTTTAAAGAAAGACGGATGCTTATAAGGGGAAGAGAGGAATCTCCGGTCTTTTGAAATGCTCAAAAGTGCGTTCCTCACCCAGTTTGGATAGAGGGAGACAATGACATCACATGACAGGTCCTTAGGAAGTGTGGCTGGTCTACGTATTCTGACAGCTCTTTCTATAAGAGGGCCTTCGGTAGAATTAGGCATTAAACTTGAAATCATTGATGAAACGTAACCCTCCATTTGAGAAGCCTGAATTGAATCTGGTATACCTCTGATCTTGACGTTATTTCTTCTTCTATTATCCTCAAAATTATTTCAATTGGTTTGTAGTAGGTTCAATTTTTCCTGAATCCCCTCCAGATAATCCAAAGGCTTAGAAATGACTTGGCGGTTATTTTGTTCGTTTTTTCTGAGATTGAGATTATATGTAGTTGTATCTTGAGCAAATGAAGGTCCAGCAGTTGTGACAGAGGTGGTCAACCCAGATCCGGATTTTACGGATGTAATTATCTTTTGAAAAAGCTCTTTTATAAACGCTTGCGAAGCTTTTGAGTTGAAAGTTGTTTTAGGCTCAGAAATGACCTCCTTACCACAAATATTCATAGTGGTCAGAAATGATTGGAGAAGACACACCATGAACCCCTCTGTTGGGCAATCTCCAGATGCTGGAATACCTTCCAACTTAACTAATGCAGGGGATGACTTTTTAAATTTGTTTTTTACAGGTTTTTTAAGTGCTACACCTGAAACCTCACTTGAGGAAGAGTAGCTAGAATAATTAACAGTGTCATAATCAGAATATTCAGGGTCATCATCATTCGAATATAACCCCTCTGGATTTGATCCCTCTGATCCATCTACAGATTCAGTCATGCCGCCAGATAGATCTGATAAATCCCGATCTGCCTCTCCCCCCCCCTGCAGTTCAATCAAAGCTTCGGATCTATTAAATGAAGCAGTTAGGGGACTGTAGGATTCCATATCCGTCATAGGGTTATTCATTGTAGGTTTTTGGCTCACATATACTTCCCCCAGAGGAATCATGCCCTGATCCCTTCTCTGCATATCTGTGGCTTTAGAACATGAAGGACTAGTAGGGTTAGGGTTGTGGCTTTGATGTCCTTTAGTAGTATCATGTCCCCTATTACTTTTGGTAACCTCAGTTGGGCCCCCCACTGTATCTGTACTGGGGAACAACAGACCGAATATATTTGGGGTATTTAAAATTTTTCTTACCCAATCTGGTGTCCCCCAGTCATTTCCGTTATGTGTTGTCTTGGTGCTTTGATCCGCTCCTGTGTTAATGCCGTCTTCCTCTTTGTCCATGTCGCTACTATACAGCTGCTCCTCTTTCCTTTCCGAATGTTGCAGCTCTACCTCTTGATGTTCCGGTGAGAAGTCACCTCGTCCTGTGAGTGTCTCCTCCTTCCTCTGCTTATGCTGCGGTGCTGCGTCCTCTGCCTTCAGCGAGAGATCTCCCCGACGCGGTCCCGCAGCCACTTCCGGTTCAGAGAGTGGCGCTTCCTTCAGAGACTCCTGCACTGCGGTCGGCGTCGCAGTAACCATCCCGGTCCGGGCAGCAGGTAAAATCTTCGGCACAAATACCTGTGCCCTGTAGTTAAGGTTGCTCCTCTTGGCTTGTACGGGCGGATGCAGCTCATCCGACGCCTGCGGGGGATGAGTCACCCCTTTGTTGCTGGCCGCCGCTTGTTTCTTCACGGCGCCCGGTAACACCGCATCTCCCTGCTTCTTTCTTGCTAGTGGCAGCGTCGCTGAAGAGGGAGCTTTTTTTCCGGTCTGAACCCCGGGGGACCGCTGGGCTGCAGGAGTCTTAAACTTAGCTGGTGTCTTGAGAGGTGTCGGCTTCAGCGGAATAGATCCGCCATGTTTTCCTCCATGCGGGGACAGCTCTCCTCCAGGGCCACTTCTCTGCTTCTGTCCTGGAGAAAGGTTTCTCTTAGCAGGACTGGGTCCATTCTTCTTGGAATCGGTTCTAGGCATCTTCATAACGTTGTAGAGTTCAATTAATCCACTTTTTGTAGCTTTTTTAGTAGTTTTGGATCTGGAAGTTACAGGAGCTCCTGTAACACAGGACTGCTCCTGCTCCCGTGCAAACCACGCCCCCCCTTTTGCTCCTTTTTTTATTCCTGCTGCTTCCCTCAGTATTCTACCATTTTCTTATTTTGAATCTTCCACACTTTACTAGTGATATAGTCCATTTTATATAGTACTTATTTTTATTGTCTTTGTCAAAAGGGTGTGCTCACAAGGTTAAAATGCAGGGCGGGCTAAATACACACCACCAGAGAAATCAGTGAGCCACCCCCCTTTGTATAAGACTATAAAAATTAGCACTGAATAAAAAGGACAGTACAAAGTTCAGAAGGGAAGACGCGCCATATTACAATCTAAACTTTTCAATGAATTAATCTAGTGATGCAGTGAGCATATTGACACATGTGCCTCATAGAATTTTATACCATTGGGCAGTGAAGAAAAAATAATTACACTTTTACAACTAAAATTTTGCTTTTGCCCCAGATTTTACATTTTCACATAGAAAGGTTGGTAAAAATGCACCAAAATTTGTCACACAATTTCTGATGAATGTGACAATACCTCATATGTGGCTGTACCGTATTGTTTAGCTGCACAGCGAGACTCGGGAGGGAAGGAGCAGTGGATGTTCCTGAATGAAAATTGCAAATCTGCGAATGTGGTGTCCATACATTGTGCCCAGCTAGTGCTTCTGGAGACATGGACCCCGTAAATTTAGCGGGCACTCATTGCTATAGAAATGCCGATCATATGGACACTAAACGTGGTTCAGGCACACTGGGGCTCAGAAGACAAAGAGTCACTTGGAAATGGGAGCGCAGCATTTGCTGGATTTCTTTTGTGGAGCAATGAACCTTAGCGCTTTTACAGAGCCTTTGTGTTACTAGTAATGTGGTAGCCCCCTATATTTCCAGTGACAGATGATGAACCTGAATGGAAACTTACCTTTTTTGTGGAACGTGTTGAAGCTTTTATTGGGAACATTTTAGATAACATTTTGGATCACATTTCTCCTGCGCTCTACGATGACAACTTACATCGGGGTTTCCATATAAATCTCTCAATGACGTGTTTCAAATAAAACCACTAAGAGATCCATTCACGAAAATGAGGCAGCAGAAATACTCTGGATTTCGTCTGGTCTCTGTTCAGCAGTGTCCTTCATTTCAGAGGTGCATAAAACTGTGGTTGACGGCACTTTTATGCACACTTAAAAAGATAGACACCATCGGATCATAAGCCAGACAGCGTCCAAAGTGTCTCCATCTGCCTCATTATAGGGAATCTTCCACCAGGGGTTCCATCTGAACCAGAGATTTACATGGAAACCTTGATGTAAGCGCTCAAGGTAGAGCGCAGATTAGTCACTAATCAAAGTAATTTTATGTTTGTGTGTGTGCGTAGCCCATTCACTACTTCCATCTATCCCCCACCTCCTGAAGATGGCTGGACCATCATTGTAAATACATCATTGTAAATACACACCTGTACTTTGTATCTCCCCCACCACATTGTAGGTTGTAAGCAGGGTCGTCTTATGTTGCTTTATTTATTGTATTGTTAACGTTGTTACTTATGACTGTTGTGTTTGAAACTGTTAAACTGTAATGTGCTGCGGAGTATGTTGGCGTTATATAAATAAAGATTATTATTATTATGAGTCGAACCTTACTGCGATCTTTGGGAGACAGAATGAACAAACAACATCAGGTCAATTGGTTTTATTTATTTTTTATGCTGTTCCTTGTGTGATATAAGTGATTAGACAGCTTTATTATTTGGGTCAGTATGATTACAGCAATACCACATTTGTATAATTTTTTTTATTTATTGCCGCTTTTACACAATAAAAATTATTTTATAGAAAAATAATTTATTTGCATCGCTATATTCTGAGAGCTATAGATTTTTTTATTTTTCTGCTGATGGAGCTGTATGATGAGTTGTGTTTTGCAGGACAAAATGACGTTTTCAGCTATATCATTTTTATTTAAATTTGACTTTTTGATCGCGTTTTATTCCACTTTTTGTTCTGCACTAGAATGAAAAATCATAGCTTTTTTTGCCACTTTTTTTGTTTTTTTTACTGTGTTCATTGAAGGGGTTTACTAGTGTGACAGTTTAATAGTTCAGGTTGTTCTGGACATGGTGATACCAAATTATATTTTTTCATTTTTTTCAATTTATGTTATGATTTTTTTTTTTACAATTTTTTAAAACTTTTGTTTTAACTTTTTTACTTAGTCCCTCTACGGTACATTAAATAGTACTACTTTGATCACTGGTATAATGCATTGCAATACATTATACCTGTCAATGCTACTCTGACAGAAGCCTCTTAGGTCATACTCCTGGCATAGTCTAACCAGGTTACCGTAGTTGGCAGACCCGGGGTCATCATGTTTACCTTGGGTTGCCATGACAATGATCGCCCCCTCACGATGACATTGCGGGGGCACCGATCGGAAAGTAGAGGGAGTCTCCTCCCCCAAATGCTGTGATCAATATCGATTGCGGCATTTAGGGGGTCACGCATCTGAGGTCGGTGTGGGCACTGTTCTTGGCTGTCAGAGCCAGGGCTTGGCTTTTATGTAAGCTGACTTCCCAGCAGGAATCACACGGGCACAGCTCATGTTCGGCATAACGTACCTGTACATCAAAGGTCTAGGAACAATACCCACCCATGATGTATAGGTACGTCAAAGGTCGTAAAAGGGTTAAAATGCACTAGATTTATCACAATGGTTCATCTGGCTAATTTTAAGACAGCTTATATTAAATTTACACCACTTTTTTGGTTGTCTTAATTGTGTGGCACATTTATGTGTGCTCGTTTTGAAATAATCCATGCATCTTTTGGAAAAGATACTCTTCGTTGTTTGACAATGTTCTGAAAGTGTCTAAAACATGTAATAAGTATAGTGAAGGTCATGAAAGTCAATATTTGGTGTACATTACTAAAGATTTCTGGCACATTGAGCTTAATAAAGCTCCACCAGTATGTACAAACCTTTCAGGAACTTAGTAATTGAGTTCGTATTTTTCTTTTGATCCCATTTCCACAGGTGCATAAAATCCAGGCCCTCTCCATGCAGTCTGTCTTTACAGACATTTGTGAAATTTCTTTCTTCCTAAATATTCTGTACTTAACCATGTTATTATTGAAAAGTGGAAACACTTAAGATAGAACTGCAACATTTCAGCTATGATATGGCAGAGCACATAACGTTACAGAGCACAGTCACTGAGAGATCTGAGGCGCATAGTGTACTGCTGACTCAATAACTGCAGCATTCAAACCTCCCCTGCTATTAACATCGGCTCAAAAACTGGATCTTCAAAGCATGTGTTCATTGGCGTAGCAGACACATTCCAGCCTTATACCACCAAGCACAATGCCAAGCGCCAGATGGAGTGGTTTAAAGCGAACTGTCCTGGATTCGGGAGAAGTGAAAATGTATCCTGTGGAAGGACAAATAATGTTTCTCTACTTGGCAGTTCAGTAGACGAGTTTGTCGAGTGTGAATGCCAGAGAATGTTACCTAGACCTGACTGCTTTGTGACAACTGTAAAGTTTGGTGGGGGAGGGTAATGATATGGGATTGATTTTTAATAGTTGTTCTTAACCCCTTCGTTCCAGTGAAGGAAAATCTTAATGTTTAAGTATACCAAGACATTTTGAACAACTGTATGCATTTCACTTTGTGGGAAATGTTTTGGGAAAGTTCTTTTCTTTATCAGCATGTCTATGCCCAACTCTGCGCAAAGCAAAATCCATAAAGGCGTGGTTGTGTGAGTTTGCTCTTAAAGAACTTGATTGGCCTCACAGTCCTAACGTAAAACCCATTGAACACCTTTGCAATGAACTGAAACTGAAAGACAGATTGTGAGCCGGAACCTCTCATCCAAAATCAGTACCTGACCTCACACATGCTTTTCAAGATAAATGTCCCCAAACATCTCCAAAATATTGTAAAAAGACCTCAGAGAAGGGTAGCTCCAAAGATGGAATCAACTCCATAGTTATACCTATAAATTGAGAATAGGATTTCAGCTCATGAAATATAAATGTGTATGTGTCACAATACTTTTGTACAAACAGGTGCTTCTCACAAAATTAGAATATCATCAAAAATGTAATTTATTTCAGTTTTTAAATACAAAAGTTAAACTCACATATTATATAGAGTCCTTACAAACAGACTAATCTATTTCAAGTGTTTATTTCTGTTCATATTGATGATATGGCTTACAGCCAAGGAAAACCCAAAAGTCATTTTCTCAGTAAATTAGAATAATTAACAAAAAACACCTGCAATGGCTTTCTAAGTGTTTAAAAAGGGCCCTTAGTCTATTTGAGTAGGCTTCACAATCATGGGGAAGACTGCTGACTTGACAAATGTCCAGATGGAAGTCATTGACACACTCCACAACAAGGTTAAGCCATTTGTGCTTCTCTCTTCAAGGCCTCAGAAGGTTTGAAATATTTCCACTTCTGTGTGTCCCAGGAAGGCACCCTGGGGTCTGAGTGCAGGAAAACTGTCTTTTCTCAGGATAACATAGGTTATGACCTTTGTGAAGAGCTGCAGCCTCATACAGATGTTAATTACTGCTGGTCATACATCCATACCAATACATATTTTCCACTACACCAGCCTAAAAATAACAGCCCGCAGCAGCCCCAGAATTGGTGTATCACATTAGATGCGCCATTTTTGGCACTTTGCCCAACTCTCCCCGATTGCCTTTATTCATTACTAATTGGGATAATATTTTGGGGGGTTGATGTCAGCTGTGCAGTGTCAGTGTCACGGGTTTACCGAGACAGAAGACCGTGCTGCCTGATTTCTCCTTCTTGCACTGATTAGAAAAACTTCACCTTCATATACAACTGTGAAAGATTATTCTAGCTGTACAGGGGTTGATCTGATCAGTTGAGAGCTCCTGGAAGCTTACCTGCGTTTATATTCTCAGCTGTTAAGTGTTGGCCATTTCCCTCTCCTATATATACTGGCCTCTGGCAAGCATGCATTGCCAGAGTTAGCTTCATGAAGCATGGTTCAGGAGCTGGAGAAGTTTTGTTGTTTGGTGGATTTATCTAAAGACTGTAGCTTGGTTTTGGTTGTATGGAAATCCTCTTCTTCTCCTACTTTTCCCCTTCCTTCAAACCCGGTGCTTCCCTCTGTTGTTTGTGAGAGCACATTTGTATGATTGGTATTTTCCTTTATCCATGTACTTATTCCCTTGTTAGGATGGTTGGTGTATTTCCGTACACTACTACTCTTGTCTTCCCAGTGTGGGGGGAGGGAACAGACTTAGGGTGGATTCAGGAGCTCAGCAAGGTACGTGGCACCAGCATCATCACAATTAGAAGTAATCTAGGGAGCAGGGATAGCTAGGGTGCCTCCTAGCGCTAGGGACAGGGAAGGAGGTCCTAGCCCCAGGATATCCAACAACAGAGACATGACAGGCAGCTGGCATCAAGCCCAAGAGTTTGTAATGGAGAGGCATTTATCAGACACCTCCATTACTAACCCAGTAAGTTAAAAAGAAAAAAAACATACAAAAATATTTTATTTTAAAAATACCCCCCGACTCCTTGGTTCACCAATTTATTAATTAAAAAAAAGCTATGCTGGCTGGAAGTAGTCCAAGGATTCCGACGTAGTACACAATTGGCGACCCGAAAGAAATAAAAAGAGAGAGTTAGATAAAGAGAAGAGATAGTCTCTTGTTCACTGCAGCTCCAATGTAGTCCATCGTGTTCCCATGATGCCCACCAAACCTGTAGTACAGCCTATGGAGCCTCGTCTTGAGAACGAACCTTCATAGGTCACATACTCCTGGCCAGAGCCCACTTAGTGGGCGTGGTCTCATTCCATACACTTGTATTGAGCAATCCCGTGCCCCATCTAGTGATGTGGCTATCCAGTCGGTGTGGCTGACTAGAGGGTGTGGGCCTTGTTCCACACAAGTGTATGGAAGTGAGGCCATTCCCACTGACCGGGAGTATGTATAGCTCATACATACCCACCGTTCTCGATTGAGAAACCAGTGAGTCACCACAGCGCAGAGTGCCAGCCAATCAGAGGCCATCAGCTGATGTTGGCATGCACGTGACTTGACTAGGGGCGCATGGCAGTAACATCATGCGCTCCCGTCGCTTACACGCTAAAGTAAGCTGCCAACTTCATAAGGGATGCCGCACAGCGGGGAGCGGAGGGAAGGTGTGTCGAATTGTTTTTTTTTCTATGCATTGAAGAACAGTAGCAGAATGGGAGCATGGGGGCCCAGGATAAGGGACATATACCAGGTTAAGGAACATATTAGAAATAAACCAAAACCAATAGGAACGGAGCAGACAAATTATTATCAACCATAAAGAGCCAAAAGATGCCCCTAAAATATAACTTTTATTGTATTAGGTAAAAT
This sequence comes from Ranitomeya variabilis, assembly GCF_051348905.1. NCBI lineage: Eukaryota > Metazoa > Chordata > Amphibia > Anura > Dendrobatidae > Ranitomeya > Ranitomeya variabilis. Next base: position 612,824,698 of record NC_135234.1, read on the forward strand.
GACCTATTCAGGGTCAGGAGACAATAGTTAATTTAACAATATAAACTTAACACTAAAAAAGGATAGAGGTATAACAAGTGAGGGGGTGCTCTCTCCCTACCTCACCCTACCTTACCGCGGAGGTTGGCACCCTAAGTTCGACATGGCGCCCCCACTCGATGACGGCTCTCCCTTAAGACCCTAAGGGGGACTAACAAAGAAACACCATCACCAACACCAGTATATTAAAGTGCTAATGTGCTTTAAAAGTGCTTAAATAACACCTGCATAGGTATATACCAGTATTCTCATATACCAATTTTTCTTTTATTCAGGATTTTTGTCAATATCAATCCTGATGCCTTATAAGTAAGGTGCAGCTGTGAGCAAAGATATAGTCTTATAATAACAAATTAACTAGTTGTGCCATATCTTGAACAATTTGTTATTACCTCGTATAGAAAATGCAAGCTCATATACCTTATCTCATTCGTTATAGATATTAGCAGTGTACCACAAAAAGGGGGGGACCACCAATGAAGGGTAGTAAGTGTAACACTATTTCTAGTTAATAGTCATATTGCCAAATAGCATCAGTTGCAATACCACAAGACAGAGAAAACCAATGGGAGGTAATAACACTATTTCTGATTAGTTCAATAATCAAAACATCAGTCACAATGTACTCACAAGTGTAGAGGCACAATCATGCTCACAAATGCTTAATCATTAGTAAATGTGACGTATCGCAAGTACGGACTTCAAACCAGACTTGCGGTAGGAGGCGCCTAAACATGTTTGGCTTGAAGTCCGTACTTGCGATACGTCACATCCGGTATGTATGCACGCCGATTATGGCAGTGAACGCTATTTAAACAGGACAGTGACGATGAGGTAACCCTTCATAGTGAGCGGTCAGGACGAGGTGCAGCGCATTATAGCAGCCCCCGGTCCAGGAAACAAGCCCCCTTTTTGGTCCCCTGATGAACCCCGGTCCATATTCCTGGGGGAAATGCGTCGGGATGGGCAACAAATTGATAAGTACTATCTGCACTATTTTTTCTATGACTACGATCTGATTATGGATCATTTATAGGGTTGAGCGACTTTTACTTTTTCAGGATCGAGTCGGGTTTCGCGAAACCCGACTTTGTCAAAAGTCGGGTCAGGTGAAATCGGCCGATCATTGCGAAAAGTCGGGGGCTGACTGAAACACGAAACCCAATGCAAGTCAATGGGGAATAAAAGTCGGAAGTGAGTGGAGGACAGGAAAACACCTACAGAGCGCATTTTAATGTCAAAAACATCAATTATTGTTACTTAAGCTTGTCAATCTTAATTAACCTTATAATAATAGTTAGGTATTGAAAATTGGGGGTCATTTGGTTAAAGTTGTGGGGGGGCGGGCTGGCTCAATTTTTTCTTGGGCCCAGGAAATGTGGAATACGTCACGGCGGTGGAGCAGGGAGAGGTAAGTATTTCAACTTTGCAAGTGCTGTGATCCAGAGCAAGCAGGGGGGCCCACTCGTTCGCATTGGCACTGGCACAGGGCCCCTCAAAGTATGGCGTTGTGTTTGACGGCAAGGGCGCCTCCCACCGGCAGTGACACTTTTGCGTACTATGACGGGCCCTGTGACAGTGACGTCGCCAACGAGTATGCCCCCCCACCTGATGAAGGAACCTGCACTTTCATATGCACCTTCCTCTTTGTCCCCATGTAAGGTGGTATAGTATGCGGGAAGGGGGACCTGACTTTCAGCAGGGTCAGATTCTGGCTGTGTAGAGTGCAAGGGGAATGTAGTGGTCTGGGTCAATGTACCAGCAGACCCATCAAGCAGTGGCTGGGTAATAGGCAGGATGAGGAGGAAACACAGATCTAGGCCCAAAATAAAAAAGGAGGCTAAAAGCAGAAAAAAATTGGTAACAGGAGTAAACAGGCAGCATTGCTTTGTTCAGTGGAGGACAACAACAAGCAGCAGCAGACACCGTAAGTAGGGCCCAACCAAACTAGTAGGCCAAATACAGTTTCAAATTCTAAATACAGGCCGAAAGCCTGTAGATTGAAACTCAGCTTTGTTTCTTTGAGGAAACCAAGAGGCAGCAGCAGACGTCACTAGGCCCAAACCAAGAACCAGGCCAAATGCAGTTTCATATTGTTGATAGAGGCCGAAAGCCTGTAGATTGAAACTCAGCTTTGTTTCTTTGAGGAAACCAAGAGGCAGCAGCAGACGTCACTAGGCCCAAACCAAGAACCAGGCCAAATGCAGTTTCATATTGTTGATAGAGGCCGAAAGCCTGTATATTGAAACTCAGCTTTGTTTCTTTGAGGAAACCAAGAGGCAGCAGCAGACGTCACTAGGCCCAAACCAAGAACCAGGCCAAATGCAGTTTCATATTGTTGATAGAGGCCGAAAGCCTGTAGATTGAAACTCAGCTTTGTTTCTTTGAGGAAACCAAGAGGCAGCAGCAGACGTCACTAGGCCCAAACCAAGAACCAGGCCAAATGCAGTTTCATATTGTTGATAGAGGCCGAAAGCCTGTAGATTCAAACTCAGCTTTGTTTCTTTGAGGAAACCAAGAGGCAGCAGCAGACGTCACTAGGCCAAACCAAGAACCAGGCCAAATGCAGTTTCATATTGTTGATAGAGGCCGAAAGCCTGTAGATTGAAACTCAGCTTTGTTTCTTTGAGGAAACCAAGAGGCAGCAGCAGACGTCACTAGGCCCAAACCAAGAACCAGGCCAAATGCAGTTTCATATTGTTGATAGAGGCCGAAAGCCTGTAGATTCAAACTCGGCTTTGTTTCTTTGAGGAAACCAAGAGGCAGCAGCAGACGTCACTAGGCCCAAACCAAGAACCAGGCCAAATGCAGTTTCATATTGTTGATAGAGGCCGAAAGCCTGTAGATTCAAACTCAGCTTTGTTTAGTAGAGGTAGAGTGGGCGCACCCACCTGTCCAGGCAAACGGCACTTGCACGGGTGCTTGCGCCAAGTGGTGACCACGGTCCTGTGGGGGGAGTCAGCCCATTTAGGGAGGTATAAAAATGGCCTATGGTGGACATTCAGCAGCTGCAAATGGAGGAATTGGCAAAGTCAGTAAGAGGAGGGCAAAAGCGAGTCATTTATCACCCAAGCTACGTGTCAGCAGGGGAAGGTGGGGCAAAAGAATTGGCAATCCATGATTGGTTCATTTTAATGAAGGTTAGATCATCTACATTTTGGGTAGCCAGACGTGTCCTTTTTTCGGTCAGTATTGAACCAGCAGCACTGAAGACTCTTTCTGAAAGCACACTGGCAGCAGGGCAAGCGAGCTCCTGTAATGCATATTCTGCCAATTCGGGCCAGGTGTCTAGTTTAGATGCCCAGTAATCAAAGGGGAATGACCTGTGAGGGAGAACATCGATAAGGGATGAAAAATAGTTTGTAACCATACTGGACAAATGCTGTCTCCTGTCACTTTGAATAGATGCAGCAGTCCCTGTTGTGTCAGCGGTCATTGAAAAATCACTCCACAACCTTGTCAGAAAACCCCTCTGTCCAACGCCACTTCGTATTTCGGCACCTCTAGCACCTCTGTCATGTTGCCCCCTACGGCAAGTGTGAGGACCATCACCACCTCTGTGTGCTGGGAATGCCTGAACCAAACGGTCTACAAGAGTTGCTTGTTTGGTAGCCAATATTTGCTCAAGGTTCTCATGTGGCATGATGTTTTGCATTTTCCCTTTATAGCGTGGATCCAGGAGGCAGGCCAACCAGTAATCGTCATCGGTCATCATTTTGACAATGCGGGGGTCCCTTTTTAGAATACGCAAGGCATACTCAGCCATGTGGGCCAATGTTCCTGGTGTCAATTCACTGGTCCTGCTATGTTGAGGAGCACTTTCTTGGAAATCCACATCACAAGTGTCCCGCAAGAAACCTGTACCTGACCTTGCAACGCCACCAGTTTCAAGTGGCCCCTGAGAAGCATCCTCCTCCCATACATAGTCATCCCCATCATCCTCCTCCTCATCCTCTTCGACCGCCACCTCGTCCTGGACAGTTCCCTGACCAGACAATTTGCCAACAGGACGGGAGCGAGGCGTCTTAGCCCTAGCGCACGTGGTACAAGCTGACACGTATGAGACCACGTCCTGTCAGATCTTGGGCCACCAAAACCGACGTGACACCAACTCCAAGGTACCTCTAACCCCTGGGTGGCCAGCCAGGACAGCATCATGATGCTCCGCTAAAACCTTTAGGCGGAGATGAAGCGGTACAAAAGATTTGTTGACGGGAAGCTCAGATGGTACCTCCTCCTGAGCCTCGGCAATCTCAGCCTCAACCTAGGTAGTGAGAGCCGAAACCACAACACCCTTTTGGAGGATGGGTACTGGATCCTCCCGAGGTTCTCCCCCCGGAAAACACCTGGACAGAGCATCCGCCTTAGTGTTTTTAGACCCCGGTCTGTAAGTGACCACAAAATTTAACCGCGTGAAAAACAGCGAGCCTGCCTGGGGGACAGACGCTTGGCTGACTCCAAATACAGAAGATTCTTATGATCGGTAATAACAGTAACCTGATGTACCGACCCCTCCAAGAAATGTCGCCATTCCTCAAAGGCCAACTTAATTGCCAACAACTCCCTGTTGCCGATATCGTAGTTACGTTCGGCGGACGACAGTTTCTTGGAGAAATAGGCGCACGGACGTAAACCACTCAAAGATGAGCCTTGAGATAGTACCGCCCCCACACCAACCTCAGACGCATCGACTTCCACAACAAAGGGTTTAGATACGTCTGGCTGCACAAGAATGAGGGCTGAAACAAAACTGTTCTTAAGAAATTCAAATGCGCGCACAGCAGCCTCAGGCCAAACGGAGAAATTGGTACCCTTTTTAGTCATGTCAGTTAGCGGTTTAGCAATGATGGAAAAATCCTTGATAAATTCCCTATAGTAGTTAGAAAACCCAAGGAACCGCTGAAGTGCTTTCAGGTTATCAGGACGTTCCCAATGCAGCACCGCCTGCACCTTAGCGGCGTCCATTTTAAACCCAGAAGCAGACACAATATAACCCAAGAAAGGCAACTCTTGAACAGAAAATACACATTTCTCAAGTTTAGCATACAGCTTATTCTCTCTGAGAAGCTGTAACACCTGCCTGACATGATCTAAATGAGCATCACGGTCGCAAGAATATATGAGAATGTCATCTAGATACACGATAACGAATTTCCCCAAAACATGCGAGAACACATCATTGATGAAATGTTGGAACACTGCAGGTGCGTTAGTGAACCCAAACGGCATCACCAAATTTTCAAAATGACCCTCAGGGGTATTAAAAGCCGTCTTCCACTCATCACCTTGACGGACTCTTATGAGGTTGTACGCCCCCCTGAGATCAAGCTTGGTAAACCACTTAGCACCTGCCACCTGGTTGAACAAATCTGGTATCAGAGGCATAGGGTATGGATCAAGTACCGTAATCTGGTTCAACTCCCTGAAATCCAAACACGGGCGTAATCCGCCATCTTTCTTCTTCACGAAGAAGAACCCTGCTGCCACCGGCGAGGATGACGGCCTGATGTGCCGTTTGCTCAAGCTTTCAGCAATGTAATCTTTTAACGCTTGTCTCTCCGGACCGGAGATGTTAAACATCCTTGCTTTAGGCAATTTGGCCCCTGGTTTAAACCTGATAGAACAGTCATAAGGACGATGTGGCGGCAACTCTGAACAACCCTTCTCAGAGAACACATCCACAAAATCCAGAAGTGACTCTGGAACGCTTGAAGTCACCGCAGCCACACATGTGGCCAGGCAATTCTCCTGGCAGAACTCGCTCCACCGAATTATGTCCTGAGTTTTCCAGTCAATTACCGGGTTGTGCATAGACAACCAAGGAAAACCCAAAACCACCTGAGCAGGAAGATTCCTGAGCACCTTACATGTAACCCGCTCGGAATGTAGAACTCCTATGTGGAGTTTCACCTCAGCCACAAATTCAGTAATCTCCCCCTGAGAGAGAGGAGCAGCATTGATGGTGACCACGCGAATAGGATGAGACAGTTTTTCAATCCTAAAACCTGCTGTGCACGCAAACTCCTCATCAATGAGATTTGTGGCTGAACCACTATCCACAAAAACAGTAATTGGCAGCTCACTGCCAGCAATAAAAACCTTAGCTGGGAGCATGTATTGCAAAACCACCATGGAGGATATACATAAGCTCAGATTGGTCTCCTCCACACCATCTGAGCTTAGAAGTTTTCCGCCGTTGCGTTTTTCTTAGACAGCAGAGGACAGATGTTAATAAAATGACCAGTGTTACCACAGTAAAAACAGGCTCCCTGCTTCCTGAGCTCAGGGGCTTGACGCTTGACATGTGACACCCCTGCGATTTGCATAGGTTCCGTGGGCTCACCTGCAGCAACCTCACGTGAACCTAAACCTTCTCCCACAGGCGGCGTCTCATGCTCCCCTTGACGCAAACGACGATCAATGCGGACAACCAGACTCATAGCGGAATCTAGAGAAGCAGGAGTCTCGTACATCAGAAGGGCTTTTTTAACCCTTCCAGAAATCCCATGTATAAACTGACTCCGCAATGCTAGATCATTCCATTGTGTATCGATTGCCCAGCGATGAAATTCAGAACAGTAATCCTCTGCAACTCGCTCCCCCTGGCGAATAGTGCATATCTTAGATTCTGCTAGAGCCATTCTGTCAGGTTCATCGTAGATTTTCCCAAGAGAAAAAAAAAAACCTTCCACAGAGTCAAATGCAACAGAATCAGATGGCAAAGAAAACACCCATGCTTGGGGATCCCCGCTTAACAATGACAACACCAGGCCCACAAGCTGAGCCTCATTACCCGAGGAGATCGGGCGCATGCGGAAATATAGTTTGCAAGCTTCACGAAAAGAAACAAATATACTGCGTTCCCCAGTAAATCTTTCAAGCAAAGGAAATTTAGGCTCAGCAACTCTTCCTGTTGCTCCAGCCTGTACATTAGATACTGCTAGTCCCTGTTGCTGCACTGCCCCCCTCAACTCAGTGACCTGTAGGGACAGCGCCTCCAACTGGCGGGTTATGGAAGTCATCGGATCCATGACAAAACACACAAAAAAAGAAACCCCTTTTCTTTTTTTTTTTTTTTTGTTGGGCCGATTATAATGTCACGGGGAGACTAGGTGAGCGAGAGCTAAAAACCCGGGCCCCTGCAGTTTCCCTCAGACTATGGAAATCCTGACTGACTCTCTACCTGGAGTTTACACTCAAGGTGTGCATGTCCAGGCCTCGAACCTCACCCTGACTCCTGTTTTAACCCTAGGCTGATACCTCCGCCCTCCACCCAGTGAAGAGGTAATATTCCAATACCCACAGTTAGCACAGACAATGATAAAGGAAAATATACACCACGCCGCAGTCACTCAGGAATACACTATAAATGTGCAGGGCAAAATAAATACAAATATAGGAAGGAGTAAATAAGACAGAGGAAAATACACCACCAGCAACGAATCTTCAACAACCAGCTCTCCACTCCAGACCGAGATAACAACGCACAAGACAGAAGCTATAATCGGCGACGCCCAATGAACAGGAGAACTATTTAAAGGCCATGGGAATGGCCCAGCGTCCAATCTGAGGATTAGGTAAATTAACCCCGGAACAGCTAGACAAAATCTTGCAGACGCCAATGAGCAAGTGGTCAAAAGCAGAATTACCGCTGTCTGTCGGACGACCTGGTCTGAACAGCGTCCGACATGACACTATGAACGTGGCAGAAAGTGGCTGCCTGATATATACGACACACTAGCAGTACAGCAGAATATACACTGTGTGCAAATTTTAATCTCCCTTTTTTTGGGGGGGACACACAGAACCACAACTCTGGCCCAGTGGTATAACAGTAAACTATGAACGTGGCAGAAAGTGGCTGCCTGATATATACGACACACTAGCAGTACAGCAGAATATACACTGTGTGCGAATTTTAATCTCCCTTTTTTTTGGGGGGAGACACAGAACCACAACTCTGGCCCAGTGGTATAACACAACACTATGAACGTGCCAGAAAGTGGCTGGAATTATTATTTTAAAAAAAAAATACAATAACAAGCTCCCTACAATGAGCTCAGGACAAGTATGGCAGCAATAAAAAGGACTGCTGAACACAAAAATGTGGACAAATAAACAAGATAGGTAACTGTGCAGAAAGGAGCAACAGGAATTTTGCTTTTAAAAAAGCAGTTGGTTTGCACAGCACCGTGCACACAGCTATGCAGCTGCTGCACTAAAATATGACCTCCACTGTCCCTGCACAAAAAGGTGGTGTGGGACAGTGAAAATCGCTCCAGCACAAGCGGTTTGGGGGTTTATATTTCCTCCCTAACTCTGTCCCTGCTTCTGACTAACTGCAGCAACACCTCTCCCTATGCTCAGATCGGCAGAAGTAAGATGGCGGTCGGCATGCACGCCCCTTTATAGCCCCTGTGACGCCGCAGACAGCAAGCCAATCACTGCCATGCCCTTCTCTAAGATGGTGGGGACCGAGACCTATGTCATCACGCTGCCCACACTCTGCGTCCTCCTTCATTGGATGAAAAACGGCGGTAACAGCATCATATGAAACGCGACTTTGGCGCTCTGATCGTGTACCGCATGGCCGATCCCACACTAGGATTGGTTCGGGTTTCATGAAACCCGACTTTGCCTAAAAGTAGCCGATTTATGAAAATGACCTATCCGTTTCGCTCAACCCTAATCATTTATATCCCTGCATTTTTTCATAAAGTGATGTATAACTAGGAATTTACTAATGATTAAGCATTTGTGAGCATGATTGTGCCTCTACACTTGTGAGTACATTGTGACTGATGTTTTGATTATTGAACTAATCAGAAATAGTGTTATTACCTCCCATTGGTTATCTCTGTCTTGTGGTATTGCAACTGATGCTATTTGGCAATATGACTATTAACTAGAAATAGTGTTACTACTAGTGTTGAGCATTCCGATACTGCAAATATCGGGTATCGGCCGATATTCGCTGTATCGGAATTCCGATACCGAGTTCCGATATTTTTGTGATATCGGAAATCGGAATCGGAAGTTCCTATAAGCTCCCAGGTGTGTGCGGTGCGTATGGTTCCCAGGGTCTGGAGGAGAGGAGACTCTCCTTCAGGCCCTGGAATCCATATTCATGTAAAAAATAAAGAATAAAAATAAAAAATATGGATATACTCACCCTCGGACGGCCCCTGAACCTCAGCGGTGCAACCGGCAGCCTCCGTTCCTAAGAATGCAGTAAGTGTAGGACCTGCGATGACGTTGCGGCTTGTGATTGGTCGCGTGAGCGGTCACATGAGCGGTCACGCGACCAATCACAAGCCACGACATCATCGAAGGTCCTTCACTCTGCATTCTTAGGAACGGAGGCAGACGCTTGCAGCGGTGACAGCCAGGGCCCGTCCGAGGGTGAGTATATCCATATTTTTTATTTTTATTCTTTATTTTTTACATGAATATGGATCCCAGGGCCTGAAGGAGAGTTTCCTCTCCTTCAGACCCTGGGAACCATCCAGGATCACTTCCGATATTTGTGTCCCATTGACTTGTATTGGTATCGGGTATCGGGTATCGGTATCGGCGATATCCGATATTTTTGGGATATCGGCCGATCCAATCTGATACCGATACTTTCAAATATCGGAAGGTATCGCTCAACACTAGCTACTACCCTTCATTGGTGGTCCCCCCCCCCCTTTTTGTGGTACACTGCTAATATCTATAACGAATGAGATAAGGTATATGAGCTTGCATTTTCTATACGAGGTAATAACAAATTGTTCAAGATATGGCACAACTAGTTAATTTGTTATTATAAGACTATATCTTTGCTCACAGCTGCACCTTACTTATAAGGCATCAGGATTGATATTGACAAAAATCCTGAATAAAAGAAAAATTGGTATATGAGAATACTGGTATATACCTATGCAGGTGTAATTTAAGCACTTTTAAAGCACATTAGCACTTTAATATACTGGTGTTGGTGATGGTGTTTCTTTGTTAGTCCCCCTTAGGGTCTTAAGGGAGAGCCGTCGTCGAGTGGGGGCGCCATGTCGAACTTAGAGTGCCAACCTCCGCGGTAAGGTAGGGTGAGGTAGGGAGAGAGCACCCCCTCACTTGTTATACCTCTATCCTTTTTTAGTGTTAAGTTTATATTGTTAAATTAACTATTGTCTCCTCCTGACCCTGAATAGGTCATTTTACCTAATACAATAAAAGTTATATTTTAGGGGCATCTTTTGGCTCTTTATGGTTGATAATGAACATATTACTAGAATGGGACCCAGGATAAGGGACATATATTAGGATAAGGGACATATCATCAGGATGGATCCCAGGATAATTGACATTTATCAGTATCCGGGACATATTACAAGGATGGGACCCAGGATAAGGGACAAATTACCAGGATGAGGCCCAGGATAAGGGGCATATATACCAGGATGGGGCCTAGGATAAGGGACATTTTTACCAGGATGGAGGATATATATACCAGGATTAGGGTTGAGCGACTTTTACTTTTTTAGGATCGAGTCAGGTTTCGCGAAACCTCACTTTGTCAAAAGTCGGGTTGAGTGAAATCGGCCGATTATCGCGAAAAGTCGGGGATCGACCGAAACACGAAACCCAATGTAAGTCAATGGGGAATCAAAGTCTGCAGTGAGTGGAGGACAGGAAAACACCAACAGTGCCCATTTTAATGTCAAAAACATCAATTCTTGTCACTTAAGCTTGTGAATCTTAATTTACCTTATAATAATAGTTAGGCATTGAAAATTGGGGGTCATTTGGCTAAAGTTGTGGGGAGGGAGGTAGGGCTGGCTTAAGTTTTTTTGTGGGCCCAGGAAACGCGAACTACGTCACGGCGGTGGAGCCGGGAGAGGTAAGTATTAAAACTTTGCAAGTGCTGTGATCCCGAGCAAGCAGGGGGGCCTACTTGTTCGCATTGGCACTGGCACAGGGCCCCTCAAAGTACGGTGGTGTGTTTGACGGCGGGGCGCCTCCCACTGGCAGAGACACTTTTGCGTACTATGAGGGGCCCTGTGCCAGTGACGTCGCCAACGAGTATGCTCCCCCACCTGATGAAAGAACCTGCACTTTCATCTGCACCTTCCTCTTTGTCCCCATGTAAGGTGGTATAGTATGCGGGAAGGGGAACCTGACTTTCAGCAGGGTCAGATTCTGGCTGTGTAGAGTGCAAGAGGAATGCAGTGTTCTGGGTCAATGTATCAGCAGACTCATCTAGCAGTGGCTGGGCAATGGGCAGGATGAGGAGGAAACACAGATATAGTCCCAAAGAATAAAGTAGGCTAAATGCAGTTCAAAATTGGTAACAGGAGTATACAGGCGGCACTGCTTTGTTCATTGGAGGAGAGCACCAAGCAGCGGCAGACATCATTAGAAGGCCCAACCAAACAAGTAGGCCAAATGCAGGTTAATATCTGATATAGGCCGAAAGCCTGAAAATTGAAGCTCAGCTATATTCAGTGGAGGAGACAAGCAAGGAGCGGCAGACACCGTTACTAGGGCCCAACCAAACAAGTAGGCCAAATGCAGTTTAAAATTTCCTATAGGCTGAAAGCCTGAAGATTGAAGCTCAGCTTTGTTCAGTGGAGGAGACAAGCAAGGAGCGGCAGACACCGTTAGTAGGGCCCAACCAAACTAGTAGGCCAAATGCCGTTTAATATCTGATATAGGCCGAAAGCCTGAAGATTGAAGCTCAGCTTTGTTCAGTGGAGGAGAACACCAAGCAGCGGCAGACACTGTTAGTAGGCCCAACCAAACAAGTAGGCCAAATGCCATTTAAAATTTCCTATAGGCCGAAAGCCTGAAGATTGAAGCTCAGCTTTGTTCAGTGGAGGAGACAAGCAAGGAGCGGCAGACACCGTTAGTAGGGCCCAACCAAACTAGTAGGCCAAATGCCGTTTAATATCTGATATAGGCCGAAAGCCTGAAGATTGAAGCTCAGCTTTGTTCAGTGGAGGAGAACACCAAGCAGCGGCAGACACTGTTAGTAGGCCCAACCAAACAAGTAGGCCAAATGCCGTTTAAAATTTCCTATAGGCCGAAAGCCTGAAGATTGAAGCTCAGCTTTGTTCAGTGGAGGAGACAAGCAAGGAGCGGCAGACACTGTTACTTGGGCCCAACCAAACAAGTAGGCCAAATGCAGTTTAATATCTGATATAGGCCGAAAGCCTGAAGATTGAAGCTCAGCTTTGTTCAGTGGAGGAGACAAGCAAGGAGCGGCAGACACCGTTACTAGGGCCCAACCAAACTAGGAGGCCAAATGCCGTTTAATATCTGATATAGGCCGAAAGCCTGAAGATTGAAGCTCAGCTTTGTTCAGTGGAGGAGAACACCAAGCAGCGGCAGACACCGTTAGTAGGCCCAACCAAACAAGTAGGCCAAATGCCGTTTAAAATTTCCTATAGGCCGAAAGCCTGAAGATTGAAGCTCAGCTTTGTTCAGTGGAGGATAACACCAAGCAGCGGCAGACACCGTTAGTAGGCATAAATAAGAAAGTAGACAAAATGCAGTTCAAAATTGGTTAGTGGAGTATACAGGCGGCATAGCTTTTTTCAGCGGAGGACAACTGTAATAAGTGGCTCAGACAGACAGAGTAGGCCTACAATTAAAAAAGGTGGCTAATTACAGTTCAAAATTTGTAATAGGAGTACACAGTCGGCATAGCGTGGTTCAGCGGAGGAGGACAAGTGTAATTAGTGGCTTTGACACACTGAGTAGGCGTAAAATAAAAAAGAATGATATATGCAGTTCACAATTGGTAAGAGGAGTACACAGGCGGCCTTGCTGGGTTCAGCGGTGGAGGACAACTGTTGTGAGAGTCTGACACAGTTACTAGGACAAAATAAATAAGTAGGCTAAATGCTGTTCAACATTGGTAAGAGGAGTACACAGGCAGCCTAGCTTGTTTCAGGGGGGGGACAGTTGTAATGTGTGGCGCCGACAGACAGACAGACAGACGCCTAACCTAAAAAAAAGTGTCTAAATGCAGTTCAAAACTGCTAGCAGGACTAACCAGGCGGCCTAGCTTGTTTCAGGGAGGGACAGTTGTAATGTGTGGCGCCGACAGACAGACAGACAGACAGAGGCCTAACCTAAAAAAAGGTGTCTAAATGCAGTTCAAAACTGCTAGCAGGACTAACCAGGCGGCCTAGCTTGTTTCGGGGGGGGACAGTTGTAATGTGTGGAGCAGACAGACAGACAGAGGCCTAACCTAAAAAAAGGTGTCTAAATGCAGTTCAAAACTGCTAGCAGGACTAAGCAGGCGGCCTAGCTTGTTTCAGCTTGGGAGGACAACTGTTATGAGAGGCTGACACAGTTACTAGGCACAAATAAGTAAGTAGGCTATGTGAAGAGCGGAACAAAAATGGTTACCTCAATGAACCAAAAAGAATTTGTGATCAATATTGACCTGTCCATTCAAGAACATTTTAGCTATAGTGTGAAATCCTATTTTTTGTTTGTGAAACTGCCACTTAGGCGAAACTGTACTGTTTTGTTTGTTGTGAAACTATCACATAGCCGAAACTGTTTTTTTGTCTTCTCTTTTCTCTCTTTGTTTAAACAAGCAAAACTTGTATAACCACTGAAACTACCTGTACAACTATATAAAGAGGGGATAGCACCTTGAAGGCAGGCGTGCTTCAGAGACTTCCCAGTGATATACTATACGAGACGTGTCTTGTGTATTATTTCTGGTGATTCCCCACTTCCAAAGGCTGCTCCGACTGAGTGTGGTCCCGACATTTCCTGGCACCTGAACAGGGACCCGAGGTCTGTGTACTCCTTCAAGAACACCGGCAGAATACGAACGAAAAGAGAATCTGGGATAATGGACAGCAGATGAATAAAAACCTGGCCAGGTAAGAGACACTGTTAGATCTCTTATATCTGCCCTGCACTGTCCGTAAGATTTTCTGTGTCGTGTCCTTTAGCGGGTAGTTCTAGTAGAGGAGGATACCTATAGCTCGGGTTCTTGAACTACTTAGGAATTGACCACCTCACGGAGTACGGCATTGAATGAGAGTGAATGTGAATAGAAGGTGTGTGGAAGTTGGGAATAGCCCTATAAGCCGCCCAGGGTGTTGAAACAGAAGAAGTGACTGTCCCACTGGGCAACGTGGTTGCGTCCTTTCGGGGAGACCTCCGCGCCTATGTTCAATCTCTGATCCTGTCTTTGACGAAAACCTGGTGACGGATAAGTGTATGATAGTATGAGCCCAGGACAGATAAATTAGCCTGGGACAAGATACGTTGTATTTTGATCCTCTGTCTGGTTGCATTTGTGTTGTTTGCTATAGGTGTAGGAATCAGGATTTTCTTACATCAACACGGTACGCAGAAGCCGTTAAACATCCTAGCTCCTTAGGAAGAAGGTAACGAGGTATTCTCATACCCAAACGCCACCTAGGGCAAGAAAAGAAAAAAGCTCAGGATAAGATAATGGGGAATAAGCAAACAAAGTCGGAACCAGAAGAATTAGATATCTATACTATCATAAAGGAGAGAAGTGGTGAAGATGCCACTAAGGGGCTGAGAAAGATTTTTAGTAAGTTTAAAGTTACTAAGGCAGAAGCCTTTAGTAGAAAAAAATGGGAAGGAATTCAGGAAAAAAAAAAAAGGCATAATCAGAGACAAGAAATGGATAGATCAGATCCCAGCGTTGATTGATGTCTCTAGGGTAGCAGAAAAAGAGGGATGGACATATAATCAACAGAATAAAAAGTGGTGTATTAGACCCGCAGGCTATGGAGAAAAACAAAATGTGGAATATAAGAACACCCCACCCCCATACCTTAACCAACATGCCCCATCTTTTCTCCAAACACCACCTCAAAGTTTAGCCGGACCAGGAGGATGGGTATGTCCGCACTGTGGACAACAAAATCCAGACTGGAGAAATGATTGCCTAGCCTGTGGTACACCTAGACATGGCGCTGTACTTGCCCCTGTTAGGGTAGTACCAAGACCCTTTAGGGAACCTGGTGCTGACGGAGTAATGGGAACTAGATATCACCAAACTCGACAATATTTCCCTTGGTCCCCCGCTGAAGGCATGTCTCTCTTGCATAACGCACCAGATCCCACCCAGTGTCCAGTTAGATTTGCACAATATATACAGCAAATTATGCAGACTCACGCTGGAGTTTGGGCAGATGGAGAAGAATTATGTAGAATGAAAATGACTCCTGGACTCTTCCAGGAGCTATTAGCAAATCTACAGGTACATAGGCCCCAGGCAGGTTTGCCTTACAAACGATAGAATCAGGTACGCAATTTGTAGATCACTTAATGGTTTTCATGAGGGAAAAACAGAGGCAGAGAGGAACAACGGGAGTGGTGGCTCAGAAATCTGGACAATCAGTAGACGAATATTATCTAAGTGTAGAAAATAATTTCAGAGATGAAGGCATGGATCTAACCGCTTCAGGAATGATGAGGTTAGTTACAAAAACCTTTATAGATGGATTGTCTCCAAAAGTGAAGGAAAAGCTTAAGGTCGCAACCCCTGATTGGAGAACCTTGGAAGACCCACACCTGGCTAGACAGAAAGCTGTAGGGATAGAAATGGACTTAAGAGAAAATTCTAAGCCAGTAAGAATTGCACAGGCTAATACTGGCTCTGCTAATCAAAAGTTTACTTGTCATTACTGTAAGAAGCCAGGACATTTCCAAAGGGAATGTAGGAAGAGAAAAGCAGATATAGATTCAGGAACCTTTGTACCCAAAAATAGGATAAATAACCCAGCGCCTGATCAAACAGACAGCTCAGAATGACTGAAGGTTATGCAGGTCTCTCTTCCTTCTAGAAGACCAATAATACAAGTTGAGGTTGAGGGTAAAAATGTACCTTTTCTGATAGATACGGGAGCAACATCCTCCATTTTAAATCAAGACTTTTTACCATATCCTGACAATATATCCTCAAAGGTAACATATGCAGAAGGGTATGATGGTAAAATTCAGGCGTTGCCCTTTACAAAACCTTTAAATGTGAGCTTTGGCCCTAAAACCTTTGTATCCCAATTTTTATTTGCTAAAGGTGCACCTACCTGCTTGCTGGGTACTGATGTCTTCAGTAAAATGCACGCAAACATCCATTTTAGAGAAAATGGCACAGTTATGCTGACCATCCCTGAAGATGCAGAAACTCTGGAACAATATGTTAGAATACAGGCAATGGAGGATTTTCCCGAAATTTACACTCAACAAGCAAAAATTGACTTGTCTCGGGTTCCTGACAGCCTATGGGCAAAAGGAGATACTGATGTAGGATTCTTATCAGTAGCTCCTATACTGTTAGAAACTGCCCCGGGAACCATTTTACCTCAGCTTAGGCAATACCCCATCAGCGCCCAGCAAGAACTGGCGATTTCTCAACAAATTCAGGATTATGTGTTACAAGGTGTTTTGGTAGAAATCAGGTCACCCGCCAATACACCCTTATATCCTGTTAAAAAGAAAGTTTCCTCCAAAGAAACTATGGTGAAATATCGCATGGTGCACGACCTACGGGAAATCAATAAGGTTTTGGCACCGGTCACCCCTGTGGTACCGAATCCTCATACCTTACTGTCTCAAATTCCCAGCACTGCTGCATATTTTACGGTAATTGACTTATCAAACGCATTTTTTTCTGTGCCACTACATAAGAACTGTTGGCATTTGTTTGCCTTTACATTCAAGGGTAAACAATTAGCATGGACAAGATTGCCACAAGGTATGGTACACTCACCAACTTTGTACTCTGAAGCAATGCAGACCGTGCTGAAAAATTTCACCCCAGAACCAGGAGTAGTCATTCTACAGTATGTAGATGACTTACTTATTTGTTGCCCTGATGAGCAGACGGCAGTTACCTCAACTGTTAATTTCTTAATTTTCCTAGCGCAAGAAGGCTGTAAAGTAAATAGACAGAAACTCCAGGCTTGTCAACAAACAGTCGTGTTCTTAGGTCACTGCATATCACAGGGCATCAGACACCTCACACCTCAACGTACGGAAGCCATACGTAACATGCTTGAACCCAGGAATCACAAACAGCTGCGTGCTTTCCTGGGTATTGTTTCACACTGTAGACAGTGGATCATACATGCAAGTCAACTCATGCAGTCTTTATATGACTGTATTGCCAACACGCCATATTCACTCAGTGAAGAGGCTAAACAGTCATTTTCCTCTTTGAAAACAGCACTGGTATCAGCTCCGGCTCTGGGACTCCCAGACTACACTAAACCTTTTCAATTGATGGCAGCTGAGATATCCTCACATGCTACAGGGGTGCTCACACAAAAACATGGAAACAAACAGAGACCTGTGGCATACATATCAGCTCATCTGGACCCTGTAGCTAGAGCCGCACCTTCTTGTGTAAGAGTAGTAGCCGCAATTTCACTGTTATTAGATAAAGCTTCTGAGATTGTTCTTGATCACCCACTTCTAGTTCAGACCACTCATGATGTACATGGCATTCTTAACCAGGTCCAACCTAAACATATTTCAATGGCCAGACACCTCCGTCTCCAGTAGAAAACCAGTTTCACACTCCGTATCACCCACAGAGTTCAGGTAAAGTGGAAAGATTAAATGGAACAATAAAATTAAAAATCCAGAAGGCCATGGCAGAAACAGGAAAGCCTTGGACCGAGTGTCTACCACTTGCCCTGTATTCCATCCGAAACGCCCCAAGGGGGAAGGCTAAGCTGTCACCACATGAGATTCTTTTTGGTAGAGCAGCAAATTTGGGTTGTTATTTTCCACAACAACTGATGTTGAATACTGAGACTTTAACTGCTTATGTACAAGAATTACAAAAACGTTTAACTAAAGTGCATTCGCAAGTTTTTGCTTCCCTTCCAGATCCAGAAAATCTCGAAGGAGGCCACAAGTTGGAACCTGGTGATCAAATTTACGTGAAAAGACACACCAGAAAGACTCTGGAACCGAGATTTGACGGACCTTTCCAAGTCCTGTTAACAACTCCAACAGAAGTCAAGCTTGAAGGAAAGGCATCATGGATACATGCAAGCCATTGCAAAAAAGCAGTATAAGACTCATGATATTGATGTTAATAATGTTAACCTCAACGGAGGCATGGGAAAGATTGAATTCTCTAGCCCCTTTGAACAATAGATTCGTACAACATCATAGAAAATTAGTGCATGATTTGTTAAATAATACGCAACCCCTGGCAGATTGTTGGATCTGTACCCATTCACCAGTATCAGCCACAAGTATACCTTTTCTAGCAGTTCCCGTGTCAGCTGAAGAAATATTCGCTTGGCCTAATTGTTCAGACAACCTGGCCAACAACCAACCTGGCAATACTAGACTATGGAATACTACAATCGCCATACCAGTTGTGGGATGGGTAGAATTTCCTTGGTGGCAGGGCAATCTTACAGGAAAAATAGGCAACTTACAATATTTAGCACTCAGAGGAGGAGCATAGGTACCTAGGAATAAGACTGGATTAACTGATTTAGGACAGGTCCCCACTGAAAATCTACAGCTCAGTTTCAGTACAACCACCCCTTCCTCTGATGCTTTCAAACCTACAGTATTGGAAAGGTACATACATAATAGAAAATGGGAACATTCCGAGTTGTTCCCCCAAGGTGATGCAAACAGTTGTACAAGTAAGCCGGAGAACCTGGTTTGCAATGAATCCGATGAGTATGTCAACGGAATGCATGTATGTGGGAATCCCGCAGCCGGGTACTGTAGCCCCTTGGGACAAAAACCCTCTTGGTGTATGCTTCAGAATGTATCTAGTTTTGTGGATTTGGCTCACAGATTGGTATTGCAGCACTCAGCTTTGTGGGATCTGCCTGAGGGTACATTTTGGATATGCGGAGAAGGAGCATATAAATGGCTTCCCGTAGGTATAAAGGGTACTTGTACATTAGGATGCCTAACCCCGGCTACTTTCATAATTTCGAACAAACAAGTGAATATGCAAGCCGTGCCCAAGCACACACTGTATAAAAGAGCTGCAGATAACTCACCACGTCCCTCGGGGAGGCCACATATAGTACAAATGGGAATTCCCAACAAAATTGCTAGTACCATTTTTATTTATCCTATGTTAACACAGATGTGGGATAAATTAGTTAGAGCCACGGATTATCTAGATGACCAGATTTGGGATATATTGGACATATTAAATACTAGTATAGCTGTACAGAATCAGCTTATAATAGTCACTAACCAACATACCCTGGTATTGGATTACCTAACTGCCTCACAAGGGGGTATGTGTCAAATCATCGGACCCACCTGCTGTCATTATATAGACCCGAATAGTACTATGAGTATGAGATTTAAATTAGAAGACGTACAACGACTCAGGGATCAGTATGACAAAGACAATGACCAAAATAAGGATAGCTGGTGGTCAGATACCTTTTCTTTTCTTAACCCGGCCAATTGGTTCAGGGGGATCGGTGGGTGGGTTACCGGGATTATGCAAAGCCTAATACATACAGTTATAGTTATTGTAATTATATATGTATTATTCAAGGTTGTACTCAAGGGTATCTCGGTATGCACAAATAAATTTTGTGTAATGGATGCGAGAATATAAAGTTGTTTTTTTTTTTTGTAATATCACAAAAAGAATGACTAAAATAATCGTCTATATGACAAGGTTTTGAATGGAATATGTCAAAGGGGGGATTGTGAAGAGCGGAACAAAAATGGTTACCTCAATGAACCAAAAAGAATTTGTGATCAATATTGACCTGTCCATTCAAGAACATTTTAGCTATAGTGTGAAATCCTATTTTTTGTTTGTGAAACTGCCACTTAGGCGAAACTGTACTGTTTTGTTTGTTGTGAAACTATCACATAGCCGAAACTGTTTTTTTGTCTTCTCTTTTCTCTCTTTGTTTAAACAAGCAAAACTTGTATAACCACTGAAACTACCTGTACAACTATATAAAGAGGGGATAGCACCTTGAAGGCAGGCGTGCTTCAGAGGCTTCCCAGTGATATACTATACGAGACGTGTCTTGTGTATTATTTCTGGTGATTCCCCACTTCCAAAGGCTGCTCCGACTGAGTGTGGTCCCGACAGCTACATGCAGTTCACAATTGGTAACAGGAGTACAGAGGTGGCATAGCTTTGTTCAGCGGAGGTCAACTGTTAGAAGTGGCTGACACAGTTAGTAGGCCAAAATACTAAAGTGGGCTAAATGTCAGCCAAGGAATTGGTCATAAATAAACTGGTGGCATAATGAGGTACAGGGGTGGGCTCCTCTGCAGAGTTGCAGACAGGGGTAGTTGGCGCAAAGTATTAAGGGGTCTAAATGGAGGCCAGGGCCCCTGTATATTTTTACTATCATCTATCATTGCAACAAATTTGTTATGGCAGTGCCATTTAAGGATTTAACAGCACAGACTACACAGTGGTGGGGCAGGGAGAGGCAAGTTTTTCAAGTGGTAGAGCACATTTCGAGCTGGGGGGAACAATCTCGCGTGGGCGGCAGTACTGGCCCAGGGTCCCTCATATTACGATGGTGTGTCTGACGTTGGTTGTGCACCACCACCGTCAGAGACACTTCATTGTACTATGAGGGACCCTGTGCCAGTGCCGTGGCCCAAGAGTGGGCACACCCACCTGTCCAGGCAAACGGCACTCGCACGGGTGCTTGCGCCACGTTGTGACCACGGCCCTGTGGGGGGAGTCAGCCCATTTAGGGAGGTATACAAATGGCCTATGGTGGACATTCGGCACCTGCAAATGGCGGAATTGGAGCAGTCAGTAAGAGGAGGCCAAAAACAAGAAATTCTTCTGGCAAGCTACGTGTCAGCAGTGGAAGGTGGGGCAAAATAATTTGAAATCCATGATTGGTTCATTTTAATGAAGGTTAGATCATCAACATTTCGGGGAGCCAGGCGTGTCCTTTTTTCGGTCAGTATTGAACCAGCAGCACTGAAGACTCTTTCTGAGAGCACACTAGCAGCTGGGCAAGCGAGCTCCTGTAATGCATATTCTGCCAATTCGGGCCAGGTGTCTAGTTTAGATGCCCAGTAATCAAAGGGGAATGACCTGTGAGGGAGAACATCGATAATTGCGGAAAAATAGTTGGTAACTATACTGGACAAATGCTGTCTCCTGTCACTTTGAATCGATGCAGCAGTACCTGTCGTGTCTGCGGTCATTGCGAAATCACTCCACAACCTGGGGAGAAATCCCCTCTGTCCAATGCCACTTCGGCTTTGTGCACCTCTGCCATGTTGCCCCCTACAGCTCGTGTGAGAACCATCAGCGCCGCTGTGTGCTGGGAATGCCTGAACCAAACGGTCTACAAGAGTTGCTTGTTTGGTAGCTAATATTTGCTCAAGGTTCTCATGTGGCATAATATTTTGTAATTTGCCTTTGTATCGTGGATCCAGGAGGCAGGCCAACCAGTAATCGTCATCGGTCATCATTTTGATAATGTGGGGGTCCTGTTTTAGGATACTCAAGGCATACTCTGCCATGTGGGCCAAAGTTCCAGGTGTCAATTCACTGCTTGTGCTGGGTTGAGGAGCACTTTCTTGAAAATCTACCTCACTTGTGGCCCGCAAAAACCCTGTACCTGACCTTGCAATGCCACCAGTTTCTATTGCCCCCTGAGAAGCATTCTCCTCCCATAAATATTCAGCCCCATCATCCTCCTCCTCCTCCTCCTCTTCATCCGCCACCTCGTCCCGGAGACTTCCCTGACCAGACAATGGCTGACTGTCATCAAGGCTTCCCTCCTCCTCGGCCGCAGACGCCTGCTCCTTGATGTGCGTCAAACTTTGCATCAGCAGACGCATTAGTGGGATGCTCATGCTTATGATGGCGTCGTCCACACTGACCAGCCATGTGCATTCCTCAAAACACTGAAGGACTTGACAGAGGACTTGGAGCGTCAACCACTGCACACCAGACAACTCCATGTCTGCCATCCAACTGCCTGCCCGTGTATGTGTATCCTCCCACAAATACATGACAGCACGCCTCTGCTCACACACCCTCTGAAGCATGTGCAGTGTAGAGTTCCATCTTGTTGCAACGTCTATTATTAGGCGGTGCTGCGGAAGATTCAGCGATCGCTGATGGTTAAGCATACGGCTGGAGTGGACGGGCGACCGGCGGATGTGCGAGCAAAGTCTGCACACCTTCAGGAGCAGGGCTGGTAAATCAGGGTGATTCTTGAGGAAGCACTGCACCACAAGGTTCAAGGTGTGAGCCAGGCAAGGTATGTGTTTCATTTTGGAAAGGGCTATGGCAGCCATAAAATTCCTTCCGTTATCACTGACTACCTTGCCTGCCTCAAGATGTACACTGCCCAGCCATGACTGAGTTTCTTGCTGCAAGTACTCGGCCAGTACTTCCGCGGTGTGTCTGTTGTCGCCCAAACATTTCATTTGCAGCACAGCCTGCTGACGCTTACCACTAGCTGTTCCATAATGGGACACCACTGCGGATGGAGTGTTCGTGCAACTGAGCTCTGTGGACGAGCTTTCGCTTCTGTAGGAGGGGGAGGTGCAAACGCCTACAGCCAACTGTTTCCTAGACCGTGGGCTAGGCAGAACTGTCCCACTATTGCTGTCCCCTGTGGACCCTGCATCCACCACATTAACCCAGTGTGCTGTGTTGGACACGTAACGTCCCTGGCCATGCCTACTGGTCCATGCATCAGTTGTGAGGTGCGGCTTTCTAATGACCGATTGCCTCAGTGCATGGACAATGCGTTCTTTGACATGTTGGTGGAGTGCTGGGATGGCTTTTCTCGCAAAGAAGTGTCGACTGGTTAGGTCATAGCGTGGTACTGCATAGGCCATCAGGGCTTTGAAAGCTTCGCTTTCAACCAACCGGTAGAGCATCATCTCTAACGAGATAAGTCGAGCAATGTAGCCATTCAAACCCTGTGTACGCGGATGAGAGGAAGAGTGCTTTCTTTTCCTATCGAGAGTCTCTTGTAGGCTGAGCTGGACTGGAGAGCTGCATATGGTGGAACTAGCGGGGGTGGTGGTGCACATGGCAGATTGAGAGAGGCTTGGTGATGGTACTCTTGATGTGGGCCTACCTACAGTGTTTCCAACCAAGAACCTTGTGATTCCCTGACTGCTTTGGCCTTGCGACAATACCTCCACATTTGTTACTGGTGGTGTCATAACCGGTGGGTTTTCAGTGAGGGAAGCAATGTTGCGTTGCTGACTAACTTCAATTTGAGCAGGTGCATCAACGGTACGGGAAGTTTGGTAGTTAGTCCATGCTTCGAAGTGCCTGTTGGTTAGATGTCTACACATGCACATTGTATTTAAACTTTGTAGATTCTTCCCTCTGCTAAAGGTCTTGGAGCATTTCTTACATATAACTTTGGACTGATCATTCGGATCTTGGTTAAAAAATTGCCACACTGCACTCTTCCTACTATGGAATACCTTTTCAGGCTTTGCACGCCGTGCTACTGTCACTGGATTGCAACGCTGTCCTACACCTGTTGTGGTTTTAGACACACGTTTTGGGCCTGATGCGGGCCTGCCAGATGAAAGCTGTTGCGATGTTGATGCCTGCTGCGGCTCATCCTCCTCCGCTTCAGAGCTACTGCCAGCAGCACCCTGTTCCCCCAATGGCTGCCAATCGGGGTCAACAACTGGGTCATCTATCACCTCCTCTTCAATGTCCTGTGCACCTTCCTCTGTGTCACCATGTAAGGTGCTATAGCTTTCGGGACGGGGCACCATAGTCTCATCAGGGTCAGATTCTGGTTGCGTACACTGCGAGGGCAATGTTCTGATCTGAGTCAATGGAACAGCATAATAATCTAGCTGTGGCTATGCATCTGTGCACTCCATGTCCGATTCATCTTGTAATGGGCTGTGAACTATTTCCCTTTCTAACCCTGGCACGGTATGTGTAAAGAGGTCCATGGAGTAAACTGTAGTGTCGCCTGCCGCATCCTTCACTTTTGCTTTGGGTGAAGGACACAAGGAAGCGACTTGTTCTTGACCGTGAGCATCCACTGACGACTCGCTGCTTTTAAATTTGGAACTTTCGGAAGAGGAGGTGAAAGAGCTAGAGGCTGAGTCAGCAAGGAAAGCCAAAACTTTTTCCTGCTGCTCCGGCTTTAAAAGCGGTTTTCCTACTCCCACAACAGGGAGCCTTCGAGGCCTTGTGTAGCCAGACAATTACGCTGGCTCAACAACTCGAGCCTTAGGTGCTATTTTACTTTTCCCACTACCACCAGATGCTCCACCACCACCACCATCACCAGCTGGCAATGACCGCCCACGGCCACGACCTCTTCCTCCAGACTTCCTCATTCTTAGAAAAATGTAACCAAACCAACAACCATTATATGACTGTAAAACAAGGTAGAAGGTGTATGTAAACTTGTTGTGAATTTAAATCTCCCTTTCTATATGTGTGGGGGACTGCTGCAAAATTCAGGCCCACTGTATTACACTACACAGTATAAGTGGCAGAAAGTGACTGGCAGATATACGCCAAACAGGACTGACGCAGATGCACTCAGTGGCAATATAAATCTCCCTTTTTATGTGTGGGAGAATGCAGAAAAAAATCAGGCCCACTGTATTACACTACACAGTTTGAGTGGCAGAAAGTGGCTGGCAGATATGCCACAAATAGGACTGACGCAGATGCACGCAGTGGCAATATAAATCTCCCTTTTTATGTGTGGGAGAATGCTGAAAAAAATCAGGTCCACTGTATTACACTTCACAGTTTGAGTGGCAGAAAGTGGCTGGCAGATATGCCACAAACAGGACTGACGCAGATGCACTCAGTGGCAATATAAATCTCCCTTTTTATGTGTGGGAGACAGCAGAAAAAAATCAGGCCCACTGTATTACACTACACAGTTTGAGTGGCAGAAAGTGGCTGGCAGATATGCCACAAACAGGACTGACGCAGATGCAGTCAGTGGCAATATAAATCTCCCTTTTTATGTGTGGGAGACAGCAGAAAAAATCAGGCCCACTGTTGTTAGGTGTCGAGTTCCTGCCTCTGCACAGGGGGAATCTCGAACCATCTCCGCTGCAGTCTCTCATTCTTCTCCAGCCGCAGTGGAGTCTGCTCAGCAGAGACGTCAGTCCCAGCGTCTTGCTCAGTCCCACTCTGTACAAAGAGTTACTGCTGCTTTTCCGGCTTCTGCCATTGAAGTCAGTGCTGGGCAGCGGCGAGCAGACGCTTCTGGGACTAAGTCCTGCTTTTCTCGTTCTGAGCATGCCCTGAGTAAGATCTCTCAGTGGAGATCGGGGGTCACATGGTCAGATACTGCAGCTAAGTCCATTGGTCCTTCTAGGAAGGTCTTTTACTTGCTGCAGCTATATAAGGCTCGCATGGCCGCACGGCCATGTGCTAGTGTACATTTGTAAACGTGTGTGTGTTGTGAGTGAAAGTCGTTCTTGGAAATCCCCTCCCTATTGGATGACTGCTCGCAGAAGGTGGATGATTGCTATCTAGCGCCCGACTTAGCCATCAGCACGTAACACACCATACAGTGTCTAATTGCTGTGACCGCCAGTGCGGCGCCGTGCGCTTTCAGTGCTTTCCTGACCCAAGCCTGGGTGGTTAGTGGCATCCGCCAGTGTGGCACCGCACGCACTCTCGTGCAGCTTTAATTATTGTTTTGGTTACGCGGACACCCCATTAGCGGTGTCGAGCGCAAGTGGTCTAGACGGACTCGGATCCCAAGTCTCGGGACTGAGCTCGGTGACTCCTTGCTTGCGCTCTTGTGTGCGGTACCGCAGCCCTGTGACTTAACAGGGTTCGCTTCCTTCACACAGGGTGAAGTTAACCCGTGTGTGTATTCACATTGTACCGCCATATAGTCCGTCATTACTTGGCAGCAGGTTCCATCTCTGCACGGTGGACCCCGGGCTGAGAACGCACCTTATTCTATCTTTCTTATTATTTGGTGTGTTCCGCTAGCCCTAACATTACACTAGCACCAGGGTCTGGCTAGTAATGACGGACAAACAGCAATCCTTGCGGTACATCCAGCAGCTGGAGGGTAGGTTGGTGGCTCTCGAGCGCACAACCTCAGCTGTGGATGTAACCGCAGTTGCTGTTCAGGCTGCTAGCGTGGCTGCAGCCACCTTGTCCACTGCCACCCCTGTACCGACTCTATCTCGCCTACCGCTGCCAGAAAATTTTTCTGGTGATAGTAAGTCTTGTAGGGGTTTCGTGAGTCAATGCTCTATACATCTCGAGCTTCTGGCTTCTCGTTTCCCTACAGAGCGGGCTAAGGTGAGATTTATTGTGTCTCTCTTGTCGGACAGGGCGTTGGAATGGGCTACGCCGCTGTGGGAGCGTGGCGATCATGTGGTGCAGAGTGCTCCGCTGTTCCTGAGCACTCTGAAACAGGTCTTTTTAGGACCTCAAGTCACCTGTGATATGGCGCTCCAACTGCTGGCATTAACTCAGGGTGAGTCCTTGGTCAGCCATTTTGCCGTCCACTTCTGCACTTTAGCTTCTGAGCTGGAGTGGTCGGATAAAGCCCTTATCCCCATATTTTGGAGGGGGCTGGCTGATCACATTAAGGACGCTCTAGCCACTAGGGAGATTCCTGCCACACTGGAGGAGTTAATAACTGTCTCCACTCGTATTGACCTACGTTTTAACGAGTGGAGGTTAGAGCGAGCCCAGTGTAGGCAGAGGTTTCGGCTGGCCCCCACCTTCGCCAGACCTCTGGAATCTCCGGTCCAGGTTCCTGAGTCACCTGAGGCCATGGAAGTGTCACGAGCGGGATCTAAGTCCCGGATCGCTTGTGCACTCAAGGTCTGTCATGTTTGCCAGCAGTCAGGACATCTTGCCACCAGATGTCCCCAGCGGTCGAGGAAACGTCAGTGTCTAGTGGTAGTAGGTGGAGGTACACTAGACACGGCGACGTTTGCCTCCAAATTGTCCTTTAAGGGGACAATTACAATAGGCTCATTCACTCACTCGGTAGAGCTCTGCATGGATTCTGGAGCGGAGGGTAATTTTATGTCTTCTGCCTTCGCCCAGCGTCACGCTATACCCCTGGTTATGCTAGCTCAACCAGTAACTGTACGAGTGGTGAATGGGACAACACTGCCCTCACAAATTACACACCAAACCATCCCTTTCACTCTGTCCTTGCTGCCATCTCATCAGGAGATTATATCTCTGCTCGTCATTCCTGAGGGAATTGATGAGATCCTGTTAGGGATGCCTTGGCTACGGTATCACTCTCCTCATATCGAGTGGTCCTCAGGCAGAATTTTAGGATGGGGTGAATCTTGTGGGGGTAGATGTCAGAGGGAGAGAGTACAGGTTGCTACTACTGAGGTACCCGCAGATTTATTCTCACTTCCCAAGCAATATTGGCCCTATGCAGATGTGTTCTCCAAAAGGGCTGCGGAGACCCTTCCGCCTCACCGCCCCTATGACTGCCCTATTGACCTCTTGCCTGGTGCTGAGCCTCCCCGGGGTCGAGTCTATCCTTTGTCTCTCCCGGAGACGGAGGCAATGTCACAGTATATCCAAGAGAATCTGGCAAGAGGATTCATTAGGAAGTCAGTGTCACCTGCAGGGGCTGGGTTCTTCTTCGTACAGAAGAAGTGTGGAGAACTGCGTCCATGCATAGACTACAGGGGTCTTAATGCCATCACCGTTAAAAATAAGTACCCACTACCCCTTATATCTGAGCTTTTTGATAGGCTACGGGGAGCAAGGGTATTTACCCAATTAGATCTGCGGGGTGCTTACAATCTGATTCGCACCCGTGAGGGGGACTGTTGTGAATTAGACTTTTTTGGCTCCCTCTTGTGGTCACTAGTGATATGACTCTGGGATTGTCTTTCCTCAGTTTGGCACCCACCTGGGTCGTTGGTCCAGGGGTGTTGCTATATGAACTTCCTGAATTCTCAGTCTGGTGCCTGGCATCGTTGTAATCAGTTCTTTCTGTTTGCTCCTGTCTGCTGGACCTGGTTCTTGCAAAATTAAGCTAAGTCTTGCTTCCTTGTTTTTTTTGGTTATTTGCATTGCTCTTATTTTTTGTCCAGCTTGTACTAAATGTGATTCCTGATTTTGCTGGAAGCTCTAGGGGGCTGGTATTCTCCCCCCGGGCCGTTAGATGGTTCGGGGGTTCTTGAATATCCAGCGTGGAAATTTTGATAGGGTTTTTGCTGACCGTATAAGTCATCTTACTATATTCTGCTATTAGTCAGTGGGCCTCTCTTTGCTAAATACCTAGTTCATTCTTACGTTTGTCTTTTCTTCTTACCTCACCGTTATTATTTGTTGGGGGCTTGTATCCAACTTTTGGGGTCTTTTCTCTGGAGGCAAGAAAGGTCTATCTTTTCCCTTCTAGGGTTAGTTAGTTCTCCGGCTGGCGCGAGACGTCTAGAACCAACGTAGGCACGTTCCCCGGCTGCTGCTATTTGTGGTGCTAGGATTAGATATACGGTCAGCCCAGTTACCACTGCCCTATGAGCTGGTTTTTTGTGTTTGCAGACTTGGTATTTATTTCTGAGACCCTCTGCCATTGGGGTCATAACAGTATGCCAGGCCAACATTGAATGTTTAATGCATTGCAGAAGTGGGATAATAAGAAAGGAAATTCTGAGGTTTTGTTTTTTTTTCCCTCTCTTTCTTCCTCCCCTTTACCTCTGAGTGGCTTATGCTTGCTGCAGACATGAATGTCCAGACTTTGATTACAGGTGTGGATCAGCTTGCTGTTCGTGTGCAGAGCATACAAGATTTTGTTACCAGTAGTGTTGAGCATTCCGATGCTGCAAGTATCGGGTATCGGCCGATACTTGCTGTATCGGAATTCCGATACCGGGATTCCGATACTCTTGTGGTATCGGGTATCGGGTATCGGAACAACATTAATGTTAAAATGTGTAAAATAGAGAATTAAAATAAAAAATATCGCTATACTCACCTGTCCGACGCAGCCGGGACCTCAGCGCAGGAACCGGCAGCGTTGTTTGTTTAAAATTCCCGCTTTTACATGGTTACGCGAAGTCCCGGCTTGTGATTGGTCAGGGCGGCCATGTTGCCGGGCCGCGGACCAATCACAGCAAGCCGTGACGAAAATACGTCACGGCTTGCTGTGATTGGTCCGCGTCCCGGCAACATGGCCGCCATTAACCAATCACAAGCCGTGACGTCACGGGAGGCTGGAAACGCGCTCATTTTAAAAAGGGCGCGTGTCCAGCCTCCCGTGACGTCACGGCTTGTGATTGGTTGCGTCGCGGTCAACCAATCACAAGCCGGGAGGCTGGACACGCGCCCATTTCAAAATGAGCGCGTCCAGCCTCCCGGCTTGTGATTGGTTGATCGCGGCGCAACCAATCACAAGCCGTGACGTCACGGGAGGCTGGACACGCGCCCATTTCAAAATGAGCGCGTCCAGCCTCCCGGCTTGTGATTGGTTGATCGCGGCGCAACCAATCACAAGCCGTGACGTCACGGGAGGCTGGACACGCGCCCATTTTAAAATGAGCGCGTGTCCAGCCTCCCGTGACGTCCCGGCTTGTGATTGGTCAGGGCGGCCATATTGCCGGGACGCGGACCAATCACAGCAAGCCGTGACGTAATTTCGTCACGGCTTGCTGTGATTGGTCCGCGTCCCGGCAACATGGCCGACCTGACCAATCACAAGCCGGGAATTCACGTAACCAAGTAATAGCGCGATTTTTAAACAAACAACGCTGCCGGTTCCCTCGCTGAAGTCCCGGCTGCGTCGGACAGGTGAGTATAGCGATATTTTTTATTTTAATTCTTTCTTTTACACATTTATATGGTTCCCAGGGCCTGAAGGAGAGTTTCCTCTCCTTCAGACCCTGGGAACCATCAGGAATACCGTCCGATACATGAGTCCCATTGACTTGTATTGGTATCGGGTATCGGTATCGGATTGGATTCCGATACTGTGACGGTATCGGCCGATACTTTCCGATACCGATACTTTCAAGTATCGGACGGTATCGCTCAACACTAGTTACCAGTAGTCCAATGTCTGAACCTAAAATACCTATTCCTGAACTGTTCTCTGGAGACCGATTTAAGTTTAGGAATTTCAGGAATAATTGTAAATTGTTTCTATCTCTGAGACCCCGTTCGTCTGGAGACTCAGCTCAGCAAGTTAAAATTGTTATCTCTTTCTTGCGGGGCGACCCTCAGGATTGGGCTTTCTCGCTAGCGCCAGGAGATCCGGCATTGGCGAATATTGATGCGTTTTTTCTGGCGCTCGGATTGCTTTACGAGGAACCCAATCTTGAAATTCAGGCAGAAAAAGCCTTGCTGGCTATTTCTCAGGGCCAGGATGAAGCTGAAGTGTATTGCCAAAAATTTCAGAAATGGTCCGTGCTTACTCAGTGGAATGAGTGTGCTCTGGCCGCAAATTTCAGAAATGGCCTTTCTGAAGCCATTAAGAATGTGATGGTGGGTTTCTCCATTCCTACAAGTCTGAATGATTCCATGGCGCTGGCTATTCAAATTGATCGGCGTTTGCGGGAGCGCAAAACTGCTAATCCTTTGGTGGTGTTGTCTGAACAGACACCTGTTTTAATGCAATGTGATAGAATTCAGACTAGAAATGAACGGAAAAATCATAGACGTCAGAATGGGTTGTGTTTTTACTGTGGTGATTCTACACATGTTATATCAGCATGCTCTAAACGCCTAACAAGGGTTGTTAGCCCTGTCGCCATTGGTAATTTGCAACCTTAATTTATTTTGTCTGTGACTTTAATTTGCTCATTGTCTTCCTACCCTGTTATGGCGTTTGTGGATTCAGGTGCTGCCCTGAGTCTTATGGATCTGTCATTTGCCAGGCGCTGTGGTTTTGTTCTTGAGCCATTGGTAAATCCTATCCCTCTTAGAGGTATTGATGCTACGCCATTGGCGGAAAATAAACCGCAGTTTTGGACGCAGGTAACCATGTGCATGACTCCTGAACATCGGGAGGTGATTCGTTTTCTTGTTCTGCATAAAATGCATGATTTGGTCGTTTTGGGTCTACCATGGTTACAGACCCATAATCCAGTCTTGGATTGGAAGGCAATGTCTGTGTCAAGTTGGGGCTGTCAGGGAATTCATGGTGATTCCCCACCGGTGTCTATTGCTTCCTCTACTCCTTCGGAAGTTCCTGAGTATTTGTCTGATTTTCAGGATGTATTCAGCAAGTCCAGGTCCAGTGCTCTGCCTCCTCATAGGGACTGTGACTGCGCTATAGATTTGATTCCAGGTAGTAAATTTCCTAAGGGAAGACTATTTAATCTGTCTGTACCTGAGCATACCGCAATGCGTTCGTATATCAAGGAATCTCTGGAGAAGGGGCATATCCGTCCATCCTCTTCCCCTCTTGGTGTGGGATTTTTTTTTGTGGCCAAGAAGGACGGATCTTTGAGACCTTGTATTGACTATCGGCTTCTGAATAAAATCACTGTTAAATTTCAGTATCCTTTGCCTCTGTTGTCGGACTTGTTTGCCCGGATTAAAGGTGCCAAGTGGTTCACCAAGATAGATCTTCGTGGTGCGTACAACCTTGTGCGCATTAAGCAGGGAGATGAATGGAAAACTGCATTTAATACGCCCGAAGGTCATTTTGAGTACTTGGTGATGCCTTTTGGGCTCTCTAATGCTCCTTCAGTGTTTCAGTCCTTTATGCATGATATTTTCCGGAAGTATCTGGATAAATTTATGATTGTTTATCTGGATGATATTCTGGTTTTTTCTGATGATTGGGACTCGCATGTAGAGCAGGTCAGGATGGTGTTTCAGGTCTTGCGTGAGAATGCTTTGTTTGTTAAGGGCTCAAAGTGTCTCTTTGGAGTACAGAAGGTTCCCTTTTTGGGTTTTATTTTTTCCCCTTCTGCGGTGGAGATGGACCCAGGCAAGGTCCGAGCTATTCATGATTGGACTCAACCCACGTCAGTTAAGAGTCTTCAGAAGTTCTTGGGTTTTGCTAACTTCTACCGTCGTTTTATCGCTAATTTTTCTAGCGTTGTTAAACCTTTGACGGATATGACCAAGAAAGGTTCTGATGTTACTAACTGGGCTCCTGCAGCCGTGGAAGCTTTCCAAGAGTTGAAGCGCCGGTTTACTTCAGCGCCTGTTTTGTGCCAGCCTGATGTCTCACTTCCCTTTCAGGTTGAAGTGGATGCTTCTGAGATTGGGGCAGGGGCCGTTTTGTCGCAGAGAGGCCCTGGTTGCTCTGTAATGAGACCATGTGCTTTTTTCTCTAGGAAGTTTTCGCCTGCTGAGCGGAATTATGATGTTGGCAATCGGGAGTTGCTGGCCATGAAGTGGGCATTTGAGGAGTGGCGTCATTGGCTCGAGGGTGCTAAGCATCGTGTGGTGGTCTTGACTGATCACAAAAATCTGATGTATCTCGAGTCTGCTAAACGCCTGAATCCTAGACAGGCCCGTTGGTCATTGTTTTTCTCCCGTTTTGACTTTGTGGTCTCGTATTTACCAGGTTCAAAGAATGTGAAGGCTGATGCTCTTTCAAGGAGCTTTGTGCCTGACTCTCCTGGAGTCGCAGAACCAGTTGGTATTCTTAAAGAGGGAGTAATCTTGTCAGCCATTTCTCCGGATTTGCGACGTGTGTTGCAGAGATTTCAGGCTGGTAGACCTGACTCTTGTCCACCTGACAGACTGTTTGTTCCTGATAAGTGGACCAGCAGAGTCATTTCCGAGGTTCATTCCTCGGTGTTGGCAGGGCATCCGGGAATTTTTGGCACCAGAGATTTGGTGGCTAGGTCCTTTTGGTGGCCTTCCTTGTCACGGGATGTGCGGTCATTTGTGCAGTCCTGTGGGACTTGTGCTCGAGCTAAGCCTTGCTGTTCTCGTGCCAGCGGGTTGCTCTTGCCCTTACCTGTCCCGAAGAGGCCTTGGACACACATTTCCATAGATTTCATTTCAGATCTCCCGGTGTCTCAGGGCATGTCTGTCATCTGGGTGGTATGTGATCGCTTTTCCAAGATGGTCCATTTGGTATCTTTGCCTAAGCTGCCTTCCTCTTCCGATCTGGTTCCTTTGTTCTTTCAGAATGTGGTTCGTTTACACGGCATTCCTGAGAATATCGTGTCTGACAGAGGATCCCAGTTTGTTTCCAGGTTCTGGCGATCCTTTTGTGCTAAGATGGGCATTGATTTGTCGTTTTCGTCTGCCTTTCATCCTCAGACTAATGGACAAACGGAGCGAACTAATCAGACTCTGGAGGCTTATTTGAGGTGTTTTGTTTCTGCAGATCAGGATGATTGGGTGACCTTCTTGCCGTTGGATGAGTTTGCCCTTAATAATCGGGCTAGTTCCGCTACTTTGGTTTCGCCATTTTTCTGCAACTCTGGTTTCCATCCTCGTTTTTCCTCGGGACATGTGGAGCCTTCTGACTGTCCTGGGGTAGATTCTGTGGTGGATAGGTTGCAGCAGATTTGGAATCATGTGGTGGACAACTTAAAGTTGTCACAGGAGAAGGCTCAGCGTTTTGCCAACCGCCGCCGCGGTGTGGGTCCCCGACTTCGTGTTGGGGATTTGGTATGGCTGTCTTCTCGATTTGTTCCTATGAAGGTCTCCTCTCCTAAATTTAAGCCTCGCTTCATCGGTCCTTACAAGATATTGGAAATCCTTAATCCTGTGTCCTTTCGCTTGGATCTTCCGGTGTCGTTTGCCATTCACAACGTGTTCCATAGGTCTTTGTTGCGGCGGTACGTTGTACCTGTGGTTCCTTCTGTTGAGCCTCCTGCTCCGGTGTTGGTTGAGGGCGAGTTGGAGTACGTGGTGGAGAAGATCTTGGATTCTCGTCTCTCCAGGCGGAGGCTTCAGTATCTGGTCAAGTGGAAGGGCTATGGTCAGGAGGATAATTCCTGGGTGGTTGCCTCTGATGTGCATGCGGCCGATTTAGTTCGTGCCTTTCACGCTGCTCATCCTGATCGCCCTGGTGGTCTTGGTGAGGGTTCGGTGACCCCTCCTTAAAGGGGGGGTACTGTTGTGAATTAGACTTTTTTGGCTCCCTCTTGTGGTCACTAGTGATATGACTCTGGGATTGTCTTTCCTCAGTTTGGCACCCACCTGGGTCGTTAGTCCAGGGGTGTTGCTATATGAACTTCCTGAATTCTCAGTCTGGTGCCTGGCATCGTTGTAATCAGTTCTTTCTGTTTGCTCCTGTCTGCTGGACCTGGTTCTTGCAAAATTAAGCTAAGTCTTGCTTCCTTGTTTTTTTTGGTTATTTGCATTGCTCTTATTTTTTGTCCAGCTTGTACTAAATGTGATTCCTGATTTTGCTGGAAGCTCTAGGGGGCTGGTATTCTCCCCCCGGGCCGTTAGACGGTTCGGGGGTTCTTGAATATCCAGCGTGGAAATTTTGATAGGGTTTTTGCTGACCGTATAAGTCATCTTACTATATTCTGCTATTAGTCAGTGGGCCTCTCTTTGCTAAATACCTAGTTCATTCTTACATTTGTCTTTTCTTCTTACCTCACCGTTATTATTTGTTGGGGGCTTGTATCCAACTTTTGGGGTCTTTTCTCTGGAGGCAAGAAAGGTCTATCTTTTCCCTTCTAGGGTTAGTTAGTTCTCCGGCTGGCGCGAGACGTCTAGAACCAACGTAGGCACGTTCCCCGGCTGCTGCTATTTGTGGTGCTAGGATTAGATATACGGTCAGCCCAGTTACCACTGCCCTATGAGCTGGTTTTTTGTGTTTGCAGACTTGGTATTTATTTCTGAGACCCTCTGCCATTGGGGTCATAACAGGGGACGAATGGAAGATGGCTTTTAACACCAGGGATGGGCACTATGAATATCTGGTAATGCCCCAGCCATTTTCCAAGACTTTGTAAACGACATCTTCCGGGATATGCTTTCCACCTCGGTCGTAGTTTATCTGGATGATATTCTCATCTACTCTCCAGATATAGACTCCCACCGGAGAGATGTTTGCAAGGTCTTCGACCTCCTACGGGCTAACTCCCTCTATGCCAAGTTGGAGAAGTGTGTGTTTGAGCAGGAATCCTTGCCTTTCCTTGGCTATATCATCTCTGCCCAGGGATTGGCTATGGATCCTGCCAAGCTACAGGCTGTGATGGACTGGCAGGAACCCCATTCTCTTAAAGCGGTGCAGCGCTTTATGGGGTTCATTAATTATTATCTCCAGTTCATTCCCCACTTCTCCACTTTGGTAGCTCCCTTGGTAGCCCTCACCAAGAAGGGAGCAAATCCCAAATTGTGGTCTGAAGAGGTCTCCAAGACCTTCTCTTCTATTAAGTCACATTTTGCTAGTGCTCCCATCCTACATCGCCCCGATGTAGATAAGCCATTTGTCATGGAGGTGGATGCCTCATCCATTGGTGCTGGACCAGTCCTTTTCCAAAAGGATGCTCAAGGTCGGAAGCATCCATGCTTCTTCTCCAAGACCTTCACACCAGCGGAGAGGAATTATTCCATCGGGGACAGGGAGTTGCTAGCCATGAAGTTGGCTCTCTCTGAGTGGAGACATCTCTTGGAGGGGGCTCGCTTTCCCTTTCAAGTATTCACAGACCACAAGAATTTGGTTTATTTACAGACCGCCCAGCGGCTAAATTCTCGCCAGGCCAGATGGTCCTTGTTCTTCTCCTGGTTCCATTTCACCCTCCATTTTCTTTCCGGGGAGAAGAACGTTCGTGCCGATGCCCTCTCTCGCTCTGTAGTGTCATCAGAGGAGGAGGAGGAGGAGCCTCGGCTTATTGTGCCTTCAGAGAGCCTGAGAACTGTGGCTCCGGTTTCGCTAGAGTCTGTGCCCCCAGGCAAGACTTTCGTTCCTTCTAATTTGCAACTGGAGGTTCTCTCTTGGGCTCACTCGTCCAGGCTGGGTTGACATTTTGGGACCAAGAGGACATCTGAGCTCTTGGCGAGGGCGTACTGGTTGCCGCATATGGCTCGTGATGTCACAGACTATGTTCGGGCGTGTGTCTCCTGCGCCAAGAACAAGTCTCCTCGGCAACGACCAGCTGGGTTGCTTTACCCGCTGCCGGTGGTGGACAGGCCCTGGGAGATGGTCGGCATGGACTTTGTGGTGGGCTTACCCAAGTCTCGTAATTGCACCTTTATCTGGGTGATCATTGACCATTTTTCCAAAATGGTGCACTTGGTGCCTCTTCCACGGCTACCTTCTGCACGGGCTCTGGCTGCATTGTTCATCAAACATATCTTTCGCCTACACGGTATGCCGGACAAAATTGTCAGTGACCGGGGTCCCCAGTTTGCGTCTCGATTCTGGAGAGAGCTTTGTCGTTTACTCACTATTGAGTTGAATATCTCTTCGGCATATCATCCCGAGACGAATGGGTTGGTAGAGAGGGCCAATCAGACCCTAGTCACATATTTACGACATTTTGTTTCTGCCAGGCAGGATGACTGGGCATCTTTGCTACCATGGGCAGAGTTTGCGCTTAACAACGCCGTAGCCGACTCCACCGGTCAGACTCCATTCCTCCTAAATTACGGCCAGCATCCGCGTGTCCCTATGCCCATGCCCGTGTCTTCCGCCGACTCAAGGGTGGCAGACTGGGCTGTGGAAGCACGGGACATTTGGGACCGCACTCAGGATGCCATTCGGGCCTCCAAGGAGAGAATGAGGTCCTCCGCCGATGCTCATCGGTGCCCCGCTCCGACCTTTGCTCCTGGTGACTTGGTGTGGCCCTCTGCCCGTAACATCAGGCTGCGAGTTGAGTCCACTAAGTTTGCACCTCGCTACTTGGGTCCCTTCAAGGTCCTCGAACAGGTTAACCCTGTGGTCTACCATCTGGCCCTTCCTCCATGCCTGGGTATCACCGACACCTTTCATGTGTCCCTCTTGAAGCCCGTATACATGTCCCGGTTTTCCGAGTCATCTGCCGGGACATCGGGATTTGTCTACGGATGATTACGAGGTGAACACTATTTTGGGGTGCAAGGTGGTACGTGGCAAAAAATTCTATTTGGTGGATTGGAAGGGTTATGGCCCAGAGGACAGGTCCTGGGAGCCTGCTGAACACATTCGAGCTCCAGAGCTCATTGCTGCCATCGACCGTACCGAGGTCCAAGGAGGGGGG
Source organism: Ranitomeya variabilis (assembly GCF_051348905.1). Taxonomy (NCBI): domain Eukaryota; kingdom Metazoa; phylum Chordata; class Amphibia; order Anura; family Dendrobatidae; genus Ranitomeya; species Ranitomeya variabilis. The sequence continues at coordinate 612,861,808 of NC_135234.1, forward strand.
CCCTAGGAAGGGGGGTAATGTTAGGTGTCGAGTTCCTGCCTCTGCACAGGGGGAATCTCGAACCATCTCCGCTGCGGTCTCCCATTCTTCTCCAGCCGCAGTGGAGTCTGCTCAGCGGAGACGTCGGTCCCAGCGTCTTGCTCAGTCTCACTCTGTACAAAGAGTTACTGCTGCTTTTCCGGCTTCTGCCATTGAAGTCAGTGCTGGGCAGCGGCGAGCAGACGCTTCTGGGACTAAGTCCTGCTTTTCTCGTTCTGAGCACGCCCTGAGTAAGATCTCTCAGTGGAGATCGGGGGTCACATGGTCAGATACTGCAGCTAAGTCCATTGGTCCTTCTAGGAAGGTCTTTTACTTGCTGCAGCTATATAAGGCTCGCATGGCCGCACGGCCATGCGCTAGTGTACATTTATAAACGTGTGTGTGTTGTGAGTGAAAGTCGTTCTTGGAAATCCCATCCCTATTGGATGACTGCTCGCGGAAGGTGGATGATTGCTATCTAGCGCCCGACTTAGCCATCAGCACGTAACACACCATACAGTGTCTAATTGCTGTGACCGCCAGTGCGGCTCCGTGCGCTTTCAGCACTTTCCTGACCCAAGCCTGGGTGGTTAGTGGCGTCTGCCAGTGTGGCACTGCACGCACTCTCGTGCAGCTTTAATTATTATTTTGGTTACGCGGACACCCCATTAGCGGTGTCGAGCGCAAGTGGTCTAGACGGACTCGGATCCCAAGTCTCGGGACTGAGCTCGGTGACTCCATGCTTGCGCTCTTGTGTGCGGTACCGCGGCCCTGTGACTTAACAGGGTTTGCTTCCTTCACACAGGGAGAAGTTAACCCGTGTGTGTATTCACATTGTACCGCCATATAGTCCGTCATTACTTGGCAGCAGGTTCCATCTCTGCATGGTGGACCCCGGGCTGCGAACGCACCTTATTCTATCTTTCTTATTATTTGGTGCGTTCCGCTAGCCCTAACAACTGTATTACACTACACAGTTTGAGTGGCAGAAAGTGGCTAGCAGATATGCCACAAACAGGACTGACGCAGATGCACTCAGTGGCAATATAAATCTCCCTTTTTATTTGTGGGAGACAGCAGAAAAATCAGGCCCACTGTATTACACTACACAGTTTGAGTGGCAGAAAGTGGCTAGCAGATATGCCACAAACAGGACTGACGCAGATGCACTCAGTGGCAATATAAATCTCCCTTTTTATGTGTGGGAGAATGCAGAAAGAAATCAGGCCCACTGTATTACACTACACAGTTTGAGTGGCAGAAAGTTGCTGGCTGATATGCCACAAACAGGACTGACGCAGATGCACTCAGTGGCAATATAAATCTCCCTTTTTTTGTGTGGGAGAATGCAGAAAGAAATCAGGCCCACTGTATTACACTGCACAGTTTGAGTGGCAGAAAGTGGCTGGCAGATATGCCACAAACAGGACTGATGCAGATGCACTCAGTGGCAATATAAATCTCCCTTTTTATGTGTGGGAGGATGCAGAAGGAAATCAGGCCCACTGTATTACACTACACAGTTTGAGTGGCAGAAAGTGGCTGGCAGATATGCCACAAACAGGACTGACGCAGAGGCACTCAGTGGCAATATAAATCTCCCTTTTTATGTGTGGGAGAATGCAGCAAGAAATCAGGCCCGCTGTATTACACTACACAGTTTGAGTGGCAGAAAGTGGCTGGCAGATATGCCACAAACAGTACTGATGCAGATGCACTCAGTGGCAATATAAATCTCCTTTTTATGTGTGGGAGACAGCAGAAAAAATCAGGTCCACTGTATTACACTACACAGTTTGAGTGGCAGAAATTGGCTGGCAGATATGCTACAAACAGGACTGACGCAGATGCATGCAGAAAGAAATCAGGCCCACTGTATTACACTACACAGTTTGAGTGGCAGAAAGTGGCTGGCAGATATGCCACAAACAGGACTGACGCAGATGCACTCAGTGGCAATATAAATCTCCCTTTTTATGTGTGGGAGACAGCAGAAAAAATCAGGCCCACTGTATTACACTACACAGTTTGAGTGGCAGAAAGTGGCTGGCAGATATGCCACAAACAGGACTGACGCAGATGCACTCAGTGGCAATATAAATCTCCCTTTTTATGTGTGGGAGAATGCAAGAAAAAATCAGGCCCACTGTATTACACTACACAGTTTGATTGGCAGAAAGTGGTTGACATATATATCAAAAAATACAAGGGCTGTAGTAGAATTTCAATCTCCCTACAATGATCAAAGGACAAGTATGGCAGCAATAAAAAGGACTGCTGCACACAAGAGTGTGGACAAAGAAACAAGAGAACTGTGCAGAAAGAAGCAACAGGATTTTTGCTTTGAAAAAAGCAGTTGGTTTGCACAGCGGCGTACAAACAGCAATGCAGCTATCAGGGAGCCTTATAAGCTACAGAGCTGATGTACAGAAATCTAGCCTCCACTGTCCCTGCAAAGAAAAGGTGGTGTTGGACAGTGGAAATCGCTACAGCACAAGCGGTTTGGGGGTTAATCTTTCCTCCCTAACAATATCCCTGCTTCTGACGAAGCTGCAGCAACCTCTCCCTATGCTCAGATAAGCAGCAGTAAGATGTCGGTCGGCGTGCACCCCCCTTTATAGCCCCTGTGACGCCGCAGAAAGCAAGCCAATCACTGTCATGCCCTTCTCTAAGATGGTGGGGACCGAGACCTATGTCATCACGCTGCCCACACTCTGCGCTGAAAGCATCATACGATACGCAACTTTGGCGCAAAGATCGCCGACAGCATGGCCGATCCCACGCTGGGATCAGGTCAGGTTTCACGAAACCCGACTTTGCCAAAAGTCGGTGACTTTTGAAATTGTCCGATCTGTTTCGCTCAACCCTAACCAGGATGGGTCCCGGGATAAGGGACATATATACCAGGATGGGGGATATACATATACCATGATGGGTCCCAGGATAAGGGACAAACAAAGAGGGAAATAAGTATTTGATCCCTTGCTGATTTTGTAAGTTTGCCCACTGACAAATAATTTTAAGGGTAGGTTAATTTTAACATTGAGAGATAAAATACCAAAAATAAAATCCAGAAAATCACCTTGTATAAATTATATAAATGTATTTGCATTTTGCAGTGAGAAATAAGTATTTGATCCACTACCAATCATTATGAGTTCTTGCTTCTACAGACCAGTTAGACACTCCTAATCAACTCATTATCTGCATTAAAGACAGCTGAATTACACAGTCACCTTTATAAAAGACTCCTGTCCACAGACTCAATAAATCAGTCAGACTCTAACCTCAACAACATGGGCAAGACCAAAGAGCTTTATAAGGATGTCATTGACAAGATCATAGACCTGCACAAAGCTGGAATGAGCTACAAACCCATAAGTAAGACGTTGGGTGGGAATAAGACAACTGTTGGTGCAATAGTAAGAAAATGTAAGAAATAGAAAATGACTGTCAATCGACATTGATCTGGGGCACCATGCAAAATATCACCTCATGGGGTATCCTTGATCATTAGGAAGGTGAGAGATCAGCCTAAAACTACACGAGGGGAACTCAAGGCAGCTGGTACCACAGTTACCAAAAAAACCATTGCTAACACATTACGTCGTAAAGGTTTAAAATCCTGCCGTGCCCGCAAGGTCCTTCTGCTCAAGAAGGTACATGTGCGGGCCTGTCTGAAGTTTGCCAATCAACACCTGGATGATTCTGTGAGTGACTGGGAGAAGGTGCTGTGGTCTGATGAGGCAAAAATTGAGGTCTTTGGCATTAACTCAACTCACCGTGTTTTGAGGAAGAGAAATGCTACCTATGACCCAAAGAACACTATCTTCACTGTCAAGCATGCACGTGGAAACACTATGTTTTTGGGGTGTTTCTCTGCAAAGGGCACAGGACTACTTCACTGCATAAATGGGAGAATGAATAGAGCCATGTACCGTAAAATCCTGAGTGACATCCTCCTTCACTCCGCCAGGACATTAAAAATGGGTCGCAGCTGAGTCTTCCAGCAAGACGATGACCCAAAACATACAGCCAAGGCAACAAAGGAGTGGCTAATAAAAAGCACATTAAGGTCATGGAGTGGCCTAGCCAGTCTTCAGACCTTAATCCCACAGAAAACTTATGGAGGGAGTTGAAGCTCCTAGTTGCCAAGCAACAGCCTAAAAATCTTATTGATTTAGAGATGATCTGCAAAGAGGAGTGGACCAAAGTTCCTCCTGATGTGTGCAAACCTCATCATCAACTACAAAAAATGTCTGACTGCTGTGCTTGTCAGCAAGGGTTTTGCCACCAAGTATTAAGTCTCGCTTGCCAGAGGGCTCAAATACTTATTTATCACTGCAAAATGCAAATAAATGTATAAAATGTATACAATGTGATTTTCTGCATTTTATTTTTGATATTCTATCTCTCAATGTTAAAATTAACCTACCCTTAAAATTATAGACTGTTCATGTCTTTGTTAGTAGGCAAACTTACAAAATCAGCAAGGGAACAAATAATTATTCCCCCCACGGTATATACCAGTATGGGGATATATATACCAGGACGGGGCCCAGAATAAGGGACATATATACCAGGATGGGGGATATATACTAAGATGTGGCCCAGGCAGGATAAGTTGCATATATACCAGGATGCAGAACATATATATACATTGGGGAAATACGTATTTGAGCGCTTGCTGTAAAAAAAAATTGCTTCTATCGACATTTTCCGAGAACTGTACTGTTTTCATTTTTCGGGATATGAAGCTGTGTGAGAGTTTGTTTTTGTGCCCCAAGTAGATGTTTTTATTGATAGTAAAATGTAAAACTTGGCACTCAGATGAATGACTGATTGTAGAGTTTATTATTAACCCCTTAATCCCATATGATGTACTATCCCGTCGAGGTGACATGGGACTTAATTCCCAGTGATGGGAGAGTACGTCATATGCAATCGGCCGCGCTCTCGGGGGGAGCGCGGCCGATCGCGGCAGGGTGTCAGCTGACTATCGCAGCTAACATCCGGCACTATGAGCCAGGAGCGGTCACGGACCGCTCCTGGCACAATAACCCCCGAAACACTGCGATCAAACATGACTGCAGCATTCCGGGGACATAGGGAAGTATCGCACAGCAGGGAGGGGGCTCCCTGCATGCTTCCCTGAGACCCTCGGTACAAGGCGATGTGCTCACCTTGTACCAAGCATCTCCTACCTGCAGGCCCCGGATCCAAAATGGCCACTGGGCTACTTCCGGGTCCTGCAGGGAGGTGGCTTACAAGTGCCTGCTCAGAACAGGCGCTGGTAAGGCTACGTTCACATTTGCGCTTTTTGGCGCAGTGTCGTCGACGCAACGCATAACGCATGTAAAATGCTTACAAAACGCAGCATTTTTTGCAAAAAAACTTGCGTTTTTTTCCGCAAGCGTTGCCCTAGAATGATGTAATTCTTTACACAATTGATGAAAAAAAAGGCCCAATAAGTGTTTAGACACTAGATAAAGACCACCAATGGATAGAAGAGGGTGGGTGTAATGGAATTTGTGTATATATACCCTGGCAGAGATGAATTCCTCCCATTTTGCTTGTGTTTCCAGCATCATGATGGAGCGTCCCATGGAGAGTATCTACATGAATATGGAGTTGGATTTTGCCTTGGCTAATGCTTATGCTATTACCTATTACGAACAAAGGAAAAGAGAAAAACGGAGAAGGAGTCATCGGCGCTTTTGGCTACACCCTATAGTTGAAGTTCGGGAGAGCCGTGGAGCCTACCATTGCTTGTTTGGCGAGCTGAATGACAATCTTGAAAAATATTTCGAATTTACCAGGATGTCTCAGGACAGCTTCCGCTATCTGCTGCGTCTTGTGGAAGGAGCCATTACCAGGCAGGACACACAGCTACGGAGATCAATTTCTTCTGAGGAACGGCTGCTGGTGACTCTACGGTACGTTATCTTGCAATGCGAACGCCTGTCATATGTTCAGCAATGTAAATTTTTTTTATTTTTTATTTTTTTTTTTTTTCAATGTACTTAATTAAATTTGTTAATTTATCTTTTTGGCAGTTTCCTGGCTACTGGAGAGACCTTAAGATCCCTGCATTTTCAATTTAGGATTGGAGTCTCCACACTTTCATTAATTGTTGCCGACTAGTGTTGAGCGATACCGTCCGATACTTGAAAGTAGCGGTATCGGAAAGTATCGGCCGATACCGGCAAAGTATCGGATCTAATCCGATACCGATACCCGATACCAATACAAGTCAATGGGACTCAAGTATCGGAAGGTATCCCTGATGGTTCCCAGGGTCTGAAGGAGAGGAAACTCCTCTTCAGGCCCTGGGATCCATATTAATGTGTAAAATAAATAATTAAAATAAAAAATATTGATATACTCACCTCTCCGACGCTGCCTGGACATCAGCGCTGGTAACTGGCAGCCTGCTTTGTTTAAAATGAGCACGTTCAGTGTTATGACCCCAATGGCAGAGGGTCTCAAAAGTACATACCAAGTCTGCAAACACAAAAAACCAGCTCATAGGGCAGTGGTAACTGGGCTGACCATATATCTAATCCTAGCACCACAAATAGCAGCAGCCGGGGAACGTGCCTACTTTGGTTCTAGACGTCTCGCGCCAGCCGGAGAACTAACTAACCCTAGAAGGGAAAAGATAGACCTTTCTTGCCTCCAGAGAAAAGACCCCAAAAGTTGGATACAAGCCCCCAACAAATAATAACGGTGAGGTAAGGAGAAAAGACAAACGTAAGAATGAACTAGATATTTAGCAAAGAGAGGCCCACTGACTAATAGCAGAATATAGTAAGATGACTTATATGGTCAGCAAAAACCCTATCAAAATTTCCACGCTGGATATTCAAGAACCCCCGAACCATCTAACGGCCCGGGGGGAGAACACCAGCCCCCTAGAGCTTCCAGCAAAATCAGGAATCACATTTAGTACAAGCTGGACAAAAAATAAGATCAAAGCAAATAACCAAAAAACAAGGAAGCAGGACTTAGCTTAATTTTGCAAGATCCAAGACCAGCAGACAGGAGCAAACAGAAAGGAACTGATTACAACGATGCCAGGCACAGGACTGAGAAACCAGGAAGTTTATATAGCAACACCCCTGGACTAACGACCCAGGTGGGTGCCAAACTGAGGAAAGACAATCCCAGAGTCATATCACTAGTGACCACAAGAGGGAGCCAAAAAAGTCTAATTCACAACAGTTCAGTACCTTCCATGATGTCACGGCTTCTGATTGGTCGCGTGCCGCTCATGTGACCGCCACGCGACCAATCAGAAGCCGTGACGTAATCCCTCAGGTCCTAAATTCCTAATTCTAGGAATTTAGGACCTGAGAATTACGTCACGGCTTGTGATTGGTCGCGTGGCGGTCACATGGGCGGCCACGACCAATCACAAGCCGTGACATCATCTAAGGCCCTGAACGCGCTCATTCTTAGGAAGGAAGGCTGCCGGAAAGAAGCCGAGGGTGAGTATATTCCTATTAGGTATATACTCACCCTCGGACGCACTCTGCTTCTTTCCGGCAGCCTTCTTTCTTAAGAATGAGCGCGTTCAGGGCCTTAGATGACGTCACGGCTTGTGATTGGTCGCGGCCGCCCATGTGACCGCCACGTGACCAATCACAAGCCGTGACGTAATTCTCAGGTCCTAAATTCCTAGAATTAGGAATTTAGGACCTGAGGGATGACGTCACGGCTTCTGATTGGTCGCGTGGCGGTCACATGAGCGGCACGCGACCAATCAGAAGCCGTGACGTCATGGAAGGTACTGAACGCGCTCATTTTAAACAAAGCAGGCTGCCGGTTACCAGCGGTGATGTCCAGGCTGCGTCGGAGAGGTGAGTATATCAATAATTTTTATTTTAATTCTTTATTTTACACATTAATATGGTCCCGATACCGATTCCCGATACAACAAAAGTATCGGATCTCGGTATCGGAATTCCGATACGGCAAGTATCGGCCGATACCCGATACTTGCGGTATCGGAATGCTCAACACTATTGCCGACAAATGCCGTGCTTTGTGGGACAATCTCCGGGATGAATTTTTACCCCTCCCTACAACTGAATTATGGGAGGCCAACGCCCAAAAATTTGATCAACTTTGTTCTTTCCCGAACTGCATTGGAGCTGTGGATGGGAAGCACATTCGGATTACAAAGCCTGCAAGAACTGGATCTCAGTTCTTTAATTATAAAAAATACTTTTCCACCGTGCTCATGGCAATTGCAGGTGCGGACTGCAGGTTTATCGCAGTGGACATTGGAGCGTTTGGCCGTACAAAACACTCACGGATATTTAAAGAGTCTGATATGGGCCAAAGGTTATATGGGAACAATTTTAATTTCCCCCAGCCACGACCTCTTCCCAACACAGAAGGCCCGGCAATGCCATTTGTTGTGGTTGGGGATGAGGCATTTCAAATGTGTGCTAACCTACTGAAGCCCAACTCCAGTCGGGGCTTGGACCACACCAAAAATGTTTTTAATTATAGACTGTCCAGGGCCTTTGGTATCCTGGTCTCCAAATGGCGTATTTTAGGATCCGCCATTAATCTCAAAATTGAGACAGTGGATGAGGTGGTGAAGGCTTGTGTAGTTCTACACAATTATATTATGGCCAAAGAGACACTGAACGTGGAACTAGATGAACCCATATCAAACCCATTGCCCGATTACCAAGATCATCCTCTGAGGACAACTGTTGAAATTGGGCAGATGAGGGATCGATTTGCTTCCTATTTTGTTTCTGATGTTGGGCGTGTGTCATGGCAAGATGAAATGGTGTAGTGTTTAGGTTTTAGTGTTATACTTTATCGTGCTTTTAACTGAAAATAACTTTATTGTGCTTAGAATAAAAGAATATAATGACAATATAAAAGACTTTAACACTATTGTGTCCATTCAGTGTTAGCTAAAACCAGTTCAAAGGGGCCTAATGTAATGTTACTTCAATTTTGTAATGTAACTAGATTTTCTACTGTCTTGTGCTTTGAATAAAACTACTTTATTGTGCTTTTACTTTCAAAACCTGTTCCCCTTTTTTTTCAAATGTTGTTGTCAATAAAACAATGTTTAAGTTATTCCAATGTCCATTTTCCTACCCACTGGTCAAAGTGTCTAACACCACAAAAAATGTAGGTGATCACCAGTTCCCAAATACACTATGCCAAACCACCCCACTTATGTTCACATGGCCGTGTGTTCTATAGTTGAGCGAACATGATCGGCTCCCTCCTTGTCAAGCTATAACACTTGCCGACTAGTTGCAAATGGAACCCGGCTTCATGGAGCGCGCTGGCTGATCAGCTGTTTTCTGCCACCACAGCTGCATGTGCCGTGGCTGTGTGACAGGCACTACACATGCATGGCGAGGCCAACAAAGGCTTGGGTTGTGCATGTGTTGTGCCTGTCACACAGCCGCGGAATATGCAGCTGCAGTGGTGGAAAAATGCAGATCAGCCGGCGCACTCCAGGAAGCCGGGTTCCATATGCAACTAGTCGGCAAGTGTTGTAGCTTGCCAAGGAGGGAGCCGATCATGTTCGCTCAACTCTAGTGAGTTAAAACTATTGAACTCAGGATGCTGAAATACATCCTGAGTCTAATAGTGGCAACACTTGGCCACGTGACCATTGCTACCACCTCACCTGACCCATTACCTTATTGTATGTTTAAAAATATAACATTTTTTTATCCTCTTTGTGTTTTTAACACCTCATAGTTCCATGAGAGACACAAAAAATCTGCCGATTAAACAATTGATAAAATAGTGTCTGACATTGGAGATATGAGGTGTAAAAAAAAAAAAGATTTGTGTACACGGCGCACGGTGTGAGTTGCCGGCAACGAATTTTGAACAATAGAAATACAAATAGTTTGAAACATAACATTTTTTATTTGTGACAAAATAACAAAAAAAAAAAGGGGAAAGATTAAGGGGAAGGGACGTCAGCGATCAATGGCGAATGATAGCTTCCTGTTGGGGAGTGGGTAGAGGAGGAGGAGGAACCGTATTCCATAATACTGGATGGAATTTCGGACCAACCAGTTGCCGACGGTGGGGATATTGCCACCTCTGGAGGGGAGGGAGGAGGCACCAACAGTCTACGGGTGCTGGACTGGCTCTGGCTACTCCTGCTCCGGCTTGACCTTGACCAAGAGCTTTGTGTTGGGATTTGAGCAGCCTGAGCCGCCGCTGCTGTACGAGTTTTTTTCTTGCGCCTCTCTCCCTCTTGCTGTTCTTCCGTTTGGCGTCGTCTTGTGCTGGAGGTCCTGGCAGGAGCAGGACTCGGCGGCTGGGTGCGATGGTGTTGGTGGCGGCGTCCCTCAGCACCCGGACCTCTGTAGAGTTGCTGTGCAGCAGGACTAGGTGTCATGCTAGCCAGCGTTGGTACTACTGGCATTGTAGTTGCTGACTGCATGATCCTAGCCTGCTGCAGAGCACTCACATAGGCATTGTTGCAGGCCTGCATCACCGAAATCTGGAGTTCCGGTGTAAGGTGTTCCACCATGCCCTTAGCAATGGCACTAAAAAAATGTTTTGCCGGCCTCATGAGCTCGGATTCCATTGATTCAAGGCGCCGGTCGATAGTGGCCAGAGCAGTGTCCATCCTATCTCCCAGCACCTTGAAACAATTTTGGAAAACCGTGCCCAAATGAAAATATTCGGGCATTAGCGGCCTGTCCGAGGCCCGCTGACGCTGGTGGGAATACCCGAAAGAAGGAGTGCCTGAGGCCTCGGCCAGGGGAACACCAGGTGGACCGGCTGCCGGTTCTCCAGAATGTGGTGCATGCCTGCTCTCGCTGTGGGATGGCTGTGACGGGTCCGATGGCGATTCTTGAAGGACCGCTCCAGATGGCCGAACAGGTTCGAGGGTGCTGCTGTGTGTTCTGAGAAAAGATAAGGAAAACATTAGTATACAAAACATAACATTTCACATTCGTCACCTCCTGTGGAATATAAAATTAACATTACATCACACAACACTATGAAATTATCTACCATATAATTGTAAGGGTCACTTCCGTCTGGCAGTCTGTCTGTCCTTCAGTCACGGTTATTCATTCGCTGATTGGTCTCGCCAGCTGCCTGTCATGGCTGCCCCGACCAATCAGCGACGGGCACAGTCCTGAATAAAATGGCCGCTCCTTACTCCCCGCAGTCAGTGCCTGTCGCCCGCATACTCCCCTATGCCATCGATAAACACAGGGTTAAGGCCGGCGGTAACGGCCCGCATTATGCCGCGGGTAACGCACTTCGTTACCGCCGCTAAACCTTGGTGCCACCAACTTTTTACTATTGACGCTGCCTATGCCGCATCAATCTTAAAAAATGTATTGTAAAAAATTAAATTCCAAAAAAGACCCTGCTATACTCGCCCTCCGTAGCCGTTTGTGACGGCCGCCATCTTTTACGGTGGCAGAAGGACCTGCCATGACATCACGGTCATGTGACCGAGACATCATCACAGGTCCTGTGCTCAATGCGATCATACCAACCCTGGGACCGGAAACTGACGTGGACTATAAGGTCTCCCGCGGAAAGGTGAGCTTTTTTTTTTAACTGTGACAAACCTGGCTGGGCAATATACTACGGCACTGGGCAATATTCTACGTGGCTGGGCAATATACTACGTGGCTCTGTGCTGTATACTACGTCACTGGGAAAAATACTATGTAGCTTGGCAATATACTATGTGACTCTGTGCTGTATACTACGTCACTGGGCAATATACTATGTCGCTTGGCAATATACTACGTGGCTAGGCAATATACTACGTGGCTGGCCAATATACTACGTGGACATGCATATTCTACAATACCCGATGCGTTAGAATCGGTACACCATATAATAATAAAATACTTACGCTCGGCGGCCAAGGATCGGTCTCAGGAAGTGAAGCAGCCTATTATATTTATAGGTAGTTGTCCTTGCCGCAGCAGCACCACTTCGAGCCTGTTCCTCCTCCTTTCGCAGGCCCCGATTGAAACGGTCCTTCATGGGACGCCATCTTGTCTTCAATTTTTTGACTGTGAAAGCAAACAAAAAAAGGTTAGAGATTGTACATTTTCCAATGATAACACAACCGTGTGCGATGCAACAAACTTGCAGGAGTTGATCACATCACACACGGTTGTGTTATCCTGGCCTGATGGGTCAGAGCGGCGTTTCAGCAATACTTACCAAAGTCTGCCTTGTCCTTTGCTGAAGCGCTGTCAAAGCCATCCCACAGCGATTGGCCCACCTCATTCCACAGCCGCCTCAACACCACTTGGTCTGCGTGCCGGGGGTCACGGCTGTCCCACAACGGGCCTCGCTCCTGGATACAGGTGATGAGGAGATCTATGTTGACTCCCTCCTCTTGTTCCCGTTGTGAAACCTAGAATAATAGAAAGACATTAATGTTTGAAAGCTAAATAAAAATGCTAACCCCCACCACCCACCACCCCCCAAAAAAAATACTGAAATAAAAATTAAAAATACATAAGTAACATTCCTAATTTTGTTTTAAAAAATACTTACTCGCCGTCTTGGCACCGCAGCTTGGCCCCGAGGTCGCTGCTCCTGCTGGGTTGCTTTTTCCTCACTTGAAGAACTCTGTTAAATTTTAAAAAAAGTAAGTGACACATGTACAAATGACACAGAATAGTGACCAACAGTAGATAATGTACTCACTGTACTCCCCTGTGACGTGTGGCTTGACTCTGTGGCCATAATGGTTGACCAAGATAATTCTGCAAGGAAAAGTTGAAAAAATTATTAAATTTACAGAATGCACAATACAGAGCCACATAGAAGAAAACAGCAAAAATACCCTACATAAAATTACGACAACAACGGACAGTGCACTCATAGGACAATGCCAACTGAACAAGCGCTGAGCAATTGCAGATAAACCACACCGCCATACATTAAAATAAAAATCAATGACGGAGATCAAGAGACGACACAATGCCAGAGTATAGCATAAGCAGAATACCAGTCCCAGTAAAGAAAAAAATCAATTGCAATACAACAGCCCCCTGTGTAAAAAAATGAGACACATATACCTTTTTTTTTTTTTAAAATAAATAATTTTTTAGAAAAAAGGGCACAGAAAAGGAAATCCAAGATATAAAACGCCATACATTACAATAAAAAACAACAAGGTCGGAGCCAAGAAAACACCATACGTTAAAATACAGTATAACGACAGAAAGACATCAGAACCAGATAAAAAACACAAATTTCAATAAAAAAAAAACACAATGGCATAGCCGCATTAAAGTACAGAACAAAAAAAAACCATTTAGATGTGTAAAAAAAAATAAAAAAATAAAAATAAAAAATTCCTAAATAAAAAAAAAATATTGTTCCCATAAATACATTTCTTTATCTAAATAATAAAAAAAATAAAAGTACACATATTTAGTGTCGCCGCGTCCGTAACGACCCCACCTATAAAGCTGTCCCACTAGTTAACCCCTTCAGTGAACGCCGTAAAAAAAAAAAACGAGGCAAAAAACAACGCTTTATTATCATACCGCCAAACAAAAAGTGGAATAACACGCAATCAAAAAGACGGATATAAATATTCATGGTACCGTTGAAAACGTCATCTTTTCCCGCAAAAAACGAGCTGCCATATAGCATCATCAGTGAAAAAATAAGAAAGTTACAGTCCTCAGAATAAAGCGATGCAAAAATAATTATTTTTTCTGTAAAAAACGGTATAAACGCCCCCCCCCCCCAAAAGAAATTCATGAATAGCTGGTTTTTGGTCATTCTGCCTCATAAAAATTGGAATAAAAAGGGATCAAAAAATGTCACGTGCCCGAAAATTATACCAATAAAAACGTCAACTTGTCCTGCAAAAAACAAGACCTCATATGACTCTGTGGACCAAAATATGGAAAAATTATAGCTCTCAAAATGTGGAGACGCAAAAACTATTTTTTTGCAATAAACAGCATCTTTTAGTGTGTGACAGCTGCCAATCATACAAATCCGCTAAAATACCAGCTATAAATAGTAAATTCAAATCCCCTTTATCACCCCCTTAGTTAGGGAAAAATAATACAATTAAAAAAGTATTTATTTTTATTTTCCCATTAGGGTTAGGTTTAGGGCTAGGGTTAGGACAAGGGCTAGGGTTAGGGTTAGGGTTAAGGCTAGGGTTAGGGCTGGGGCAAGACTTAGGGTTGGGGCTAGGGTTAGGGTTGGGGCTAGGGTTAGGGCTACAGTTAGGGTTGGGGCTAAAGTTAGGGTTGGGGCTAAAGTTAGGGTTAGGGCTACAGTTAGGGTTGGGGCTAAAGTTAGGGTTTGGAATACATTTACAGTTGGGATTAGGGTTAGGGGTGTGTCAGGGTTAGGGGTGTGGTTAGGGTTATGGTTGGGATTAGGGTTAGGGGTGTGTTGGAGTTAGGGGTGTGGTTAGGGTTGGAATTAGGGTTAGGGGTGTGTTGGGGTTAGGGGTAAGGTTAGGGGTGTGGTTGGGGTTAGGGCTGTGGTTGGGATTAGGGGTGTGTTTGGGTTAGGGGTTCAGTTAGAATTGGGGAGTTTCCACTGTTTAGGCACATCAGGTCTCTCCAAACGCGACATGGCGTCTGATCTCAATTCCAGCCAATTCTGCGTTGAAAAAGTAAAACAGTGCTCCTTCCCTTCCGAGCTCTCCCGTGTGCCCAAACAGGAGTTTACCCCAACATATGGGGTATCAGCATACTCAGGACAAATTGGACAATAACTTTTGGGGTCCAAGTTCTCTTGTTACCCTTGGAAAAATAAAAATTTGGGGGGCTAAAAAACATTTTTGTGGGAAAAAAATATTTTTTATTTTCACGGCTCTGCATTATAAACTGTAGTGAAACACTTGGGGGTTCAAAGTTCTCACAACACATCTAGATAAGTTCCTTGGGGGGTCTAGTTTCCAATATGGGGTCACTTGTAGGGGGTTTCTACTGATAAGGTACATTAGGGGCTCTGCAAACGCAATGTGACGCCTGCAGACCATTCCATCTAAGTCTGCATTCCAAACGGTGCTCCTTCCCTTCCGAGCTCTGCCATGCACCCAAACGGTGGTCCCCCCCACATATGGGGTATCAGTGTACTCAGGACAGATTGGACAACAACTTTTGGGGTCCAATTTCTCCTGTAACCCTTGGGAAAATACAAACCTGGGGGCTAAAAAATAATTTTTGTGGAAAAGAAAGAATTTTTATTTTCACGGCTCTGCGTTATAAACTGCAGTGAAACACTTGGGGGTTCAAAGCTCTCACAACACATCTAGATAAGTTCCTTAGGGGGTCTACTTTCTAAAATGGTGGAACTTGTGGGGGTTTTCAATGTTTAGGCACATCAGTGGCTCTCCAAACGCAACATGGCGTCCCATCTCAATTCCAGTCAATTTTGCATTGAAAAGTCAAATGACGCTCCTTTTTTCTATCATATAGACCCCTCAAAATGACTTCAGATGTGATGTGGTCCCTAAAAAAAATGGTGTTGTAAAAATGAGAAATTGCTGGCTAATAACAAACAACAAATAACTAAAAATATGTCCCTAACAAAAAATAATTTTGGTTCCAAAATTGTGCTGATGTAAAGTAGACATGTGGGAAATGTTACTTATTAAGTATTTTGTGTGACATATCTCTGTGATTTAAGGGCATAAAAATTCCAAGTTGGAAAATTGCAAAATTTTCTAAATTTTCGCCAAATTTCCTTTTTTTTCACAAATAAACGCAGGTAGTATCAAATAAATTTTACCACTATCATGAAGTACAATATGTCACGAGAAAACAATGTCAGAAACATCAGGATCCGTTGAAGCGTTCCAGAGTTATAACCTCATAAAGGGACAGTGGTCAGAATTGTAAAAATTGGCCCGGTCATTAACATGCAAACCACCCTTGGAGCTTAAGGGGTTAAAGTGGTTGTCCAGTCCAAATCGATCACTCTGTGTGACTGCAGACTTATGAATCCCCCAGTGCATACTGTGCACTGTGGTGATTCGGTGGTTTCAGACCCGGGATCGGAGGCCGCTGCCTCATTTCCATACACTTGTATGCAGTGAGGCCGTGCCCTCTAGTTGGCCATGCCCACTAGATGGCCACATCACTAGACGTGCTGCGGTCTAGCTCAATACAAGTGTATGGAGCGAGGCCACGCCGAATAGATAGGCTCTGTCCGGGAGTATGTATAACTCATACATATGTCAAAATGTCTTGATCATAAAATGAAATCAAAGAGGGGTGAATATATATTCCCTTCAAAATTAGTTTATTTTTTAATTAGGTTAAAAAACACCAACACACAGGAAACATTCCATGTGTGCAAAAAATGCAAATAGGAAAAAGATTGTCTCAGAGAGACTATACACAGCCAAAAGGGTCTATCTGCAACTCTAGTCTGTTCCTTTTGCTGATCCTACCTACCAGCGGAGGTTGGCACCCTAAGATACGAGAATCGTGCCCCTGCTTGAGGGCCACTGTCACTTAAATTCCTGGTAATGTTCTACTTCTGATACAGCACCGCAATATAAAAGAGAACGGAAAAGCTATACAGATAACAGGAAAGTCTATATCTCTTATGGTAGGTGTGTATTATTCACACTAGGCTATTCTTATTGCTTATGGCAGCTATATTCATATAAGTTCACACTATACCAATATGATTTTTCACCTCATTTCCTTTGGTGTATATAGGCGCAGAAATAAAAAGGGTGGAAAAGCATATAGTGAATGAACCAGTGTACACTGCACAATACGTGATATCAAAGGTCAAGTATTAAATCTGTTTTCCTCTGCTAAGTCTAGACTACAGATTAAACATATATACAGTACAGACCAAAGGTTTGGACAGACCTTCTCATTTAAAGATTTTTCTGTATTTTCATGACTATGAAAATTGTACATTCACACTGAAGGCATCAAAACTATGAATTAACACATGTGGAATTATATACTTAACAAAAAAGTGTGAAACAACTGAAATTATGTCTTATATTCTAGGTTCTTCAAAGTAGCCACCTTTTGCTTTGATGACTGCTTTGCAATTATTAAGAGGAGATTTTGTGCAGCAGGCCTTCATGGTAAAATAGCTGCTAGGAAACGACTGCTAAGGACAGGCAACAAGCGAAGAGACTTGTTTGGGCTAAAGAACACAAGAAATGGACATTAGACCAGTGGAAATCTGTGCCTTGGTCTGATGAGTCCAAATTTGATGGGTATCGGAAAATGGCGCTTTTTTTTAGCAAAGCTTTGAATTTTTTTTCACCACCTAGATAAAAAATAACCTAGACATGTTAGTTGTCTATGAACTCATAATGACCTGGAGATTCATAATATCAGGTCAGTTTTAGCATTTAGTCAACCTAGCAAAAAAGCCAAACAAAAAACAAGTGAGGGATTGCACTTTTTTGCAATTTCACCACACTTGGAAATTTTTTCCTGTTCTCTAGTACAACACATGGTAAAACCAATGGTGTCGTTCAAAAGTTCAACTCGTCCCACAAAAAATAAGCCCTCACATGACCATATTGACAGAAAAATAAAAAAGTTATGGCTCGGGGGAGGAGGGGAGCGAAAAACGAATACGCAAAAATGAAAAAGGGCCGCGGCGTGAAGGGGTTAATATGTTAATAGCAGTGGGCAGACCTCCGCTGCAGCCGCAGGTGTTATAGGCAGATGATGGTTGAATGAAACAGGCATAATCTGCTTGTGAGCCCGCATCAAAAAGCTGGCAAACGAAGTACCAGTACGCCATGTCAGCAATGGGTTAAATGTAGGGAAGAGTTAAACAGACTTTTTTAATCCTTTTCTGAAGTGACATTGGGCCAAAATATTTCTTAACATATGGTATCTCTTGAAAGTAATCTTGAGCGTGTTGGGAAGCTGATCTTTTAAGATGGGTACACTTAGTACAATGCACCAAACACAAGATAGTATTTTATTGATAGTGGTGTGGCCAGTGTTGTAGGTGGTCAAAAATTTGTTCTGAATGTATTATTAGATAATAATATTAAATTAATAGCAGCCTCCCCAATAAGCAATAAACCTAAATACGGAAATTCATTGCATATAAAAGTCAAAATCCTTGTGGTCTGGTGAGATGCCTTGACAATGCAATAAAAAATAATGATATAATATAGGTTTTAATTATAGTTTTAGGTAGATGTCCTTCAAACCTTGTAGGAAACATAAATGGTTTAATGATGAGGGTACAGTTAGAGTTTTATATTTCTTGGTAAGCAAAGACGAAAATAGACTAAATTGGGTGGTCTCATTACAGAGACCTACAACATTTTACCACGGTATTATTTTATATTAAAGTAAATTTTTACATAGAATGTCAACAAATATATTGTTTTCTATGTATTGCTTTAAATATTTAAACATTAACATAAAACATAGTTCATTTGTTTCTATATATTTATGTAGAGTTTATGTTTATTTCTTTCGATGTTACACTTCATTCTATTCTGTGTAATGGTTGACTACTAAATTTCTTTCGATATTACACTTCTTTCCATTCTGTGTAATGGTTGACTACTAACATTCCTAAAATGTATACAACATGCATTTATTAATATATTACTAATTAAATGTATGTAAAATGAATTGAAAGAATATTTGTATATTTGTATCTTGTTGTTTTCTTTTTTTTAACCCCTTCACCCCCAAGGGTGGTTTGCACGTTAATGACCGGGCCAATTTTTACAATTCTGACCACTGTCCCTTTATGAGGCTATAACTCTGGAACGCTTTGACGGATCTTGGCGATTCTGACATTGTTTTCTCGTGACATATTGTACTTCATGTTAGTGGTAAAATTTATTCGATATAACTTGCATTTATTTGTGAAAAAAACGAATATTTGGCGAAAATTTTGAAAATTTCGCAATTTTCCAACTTTGAATTTTTATGCCCTTAAATCACAGACATATGTCACACAAAATACTTAATAAGTAACATTTCCCACATGTCTACTTTACATCAGTACAATTTTGGAACCAAAATTTTTTTTTGTGACGGAGTTATAAGGGTTAAAAGTTGACCAGCAATTTCTCATTTTTACAACACCATTTTTTTTTAGGGACCACATCTCATTTGAAGTCATTTTGAGGGGTCTATATGATAGAAAATACTCAAGTGTGACACCATTCTAAAAACTGCACCCCTCAAGGTGCTCAAAACCACATTCAAGAAGTTTATTAACCCTTCAGGTGTTTCACAGGAATTTTTTGAATGTTTAAATAAAAATGAGCATTTAACTTTTTTTCACACACAATTTATTTCAGCTCCAATTTGTTTTATTTTACCAAGGGTAACAGGAGAAAATGGACCCCCAAAGTTGTTGTACAATTTGTCCTGAGTACGCTGATACCCCATATGTGAGGGTAAACCACTGTTTGGGCGTATGGCAGAGCTCGGAAGGAAAGGAGCGCCATTTGACTTTTCAATGCAAAATTGACTGGAATTGAGATGGGACGCCATGTTGCGTTTGGAGAGCCCCTGATGTGCCTAAACACTGAAACCCCCTACAAGTGACACCATTTTGGAAAGTAGACCCCCTAAGGAACTTATCTTGATGTGTGGTGAGCACTTTGACCCACCAAGTGCTTCACAGAAGTTTATAATGCAGAGCCGTAAAAATAAAAAATCATATTTTTTCACAAAAATGATCTTTTCGCCCCCAATTTTTTATTTTCCCAAGGGTAAGAGAAGAAATTGGACCCCAAAAAATGTTGTGCAATTTGTCCTGAGTACGCTGATACCCCATATGTGGGTGTAAACCATTGTTTGGGCGCATGGCAGAGCTTGGAAGGGAAGGAGCGCCATTTGACTTTTCAATGCAAAATTGACTGGAATTGAGATGGGACGCCATGTTGCGTTTGGAGAGCCCCTGATGTGCCTAAACATTGAAACTCCCTACAAGTGACACCATTTTGGAAAGTAGACCCCCTAAGGAACTTATCTAGATGTGTGGTGAGCACTTTGACCCACCAAGTGCTTCACAGAAGTTTATAATGCAGAGCCGTAAAAATAAAAAATCATATTTTTTCACAAAAATGATATTTTTGCCCCCAATTTTTTATTTTCCCAAGGGTAAGAGAAGAAATTGGACCCCAAAAAATGTTGTGCAATTTGTCCTGAGTACGCTGATACCCCATATGTGGGTGTAAACCATTGTTTGGGCGCATGGCAGAGCTTGGAAGGGAAGGAGCGCCATTTGACTTTTCAATGCAAAATTGACTGGAATTGAGATGGGACGCCATGTTGCGTTTGGAGAGCCCCTGATGTGCCTAAACACTGAAACCCCCTACAAGTGACACCATTTTGGAAAGTAGACCCCCTAAGGAACTTATCTTGATGTGTGGTGAGCACTTTGACCCACCAAGTGCTTCACAGAAGTTTATAATGCAGAGCCGTAAAAATAAAAAATCATATTTTTTCACAAAAATGATCTTTTCGCCCCCAATTTTTTATTTTCCCAAGGGTAAGAGAAGAAATTGGACCCCAAAAAATGTTGTGCAATTTGTCCTGAGTACGCTGATACCCCATATGTGGGTGTAAACCATTGTTTGGGCGCATGGCAGAGCTTGGAAGGGAAGGAGCGCCATTTGACTTTTCAATGCAAAATTGACTGGAATTGAGATGGGACGCCATGTTGCGTTTGGAGAGCCCCTGATGTGCCTAAACATTGAAACTCCCTACAAGTGACACCATTTTGGAAAGTAGACCCCCTAAGGAACTTATCTAGATGTGTTTTGAGAGCTTTGAACCCCCAAGTGTTTCACTACAGATTATAACGCAGAGCCGTGAAAATAATTTTTATTTTTTTTCTCAAAAATGATTTTTTAGCACCCAGCTTTGTATTTTTACAAGGGTAACAGAATAAATTGGACCCCAAAATTTGTTTTCCAATTTGTCCTGAGTACGCTGATACCCCATATGTGGGGGGGAACCACTGTTTGGGCGCATGACAGAGCTCGGAAGGGAAGGAGCGCCATTTGGAATGCAGACTTAAATGGATTGGTCAGCAGCCGTCACGTTGCATTTGCAGAGCCCCTGATGTACCCAAACAGTACAAACCCCCCACAAGTGACCCCATATTGGAAACTAGACCTCCCAAAGAACTTATCTAGATGTGTTTTGAGAACTTTGAACCCCCAAGTGTTTCACTAAAGTTTATAGCGCAAAGCCGTGAAAATAAAAATTCTTTTTTTTTTTCACAAAAATGATTTTTTAGCCCCCAGTTTTGTATTTTCACAAGGGTAACAGGATAAATTAGACCCCAAAAGTTGTTGTCCAATTTGTCCTGAGTACGCTGATACCCCATATGTGGGGGGGAACCACTGTTTGGGTGCATGACAGAGCTCGGAAGGGAAGGAGCGCCATTTGGAATGCAGCCTTAAATGGATTGGTCTGCAGGCGTCACGTTGCATTTGCAGAGCCCCTGATGTACCCAAACAGTACAAACCCCCCACAAGTGACCCCATATTGGAAACTAGACCTTCCAAGGAACTTATCTAGATGTGTTGTGAGAACTTTGAACCCCCAAGTGTTTCACTACAGTTTATAACGCAGAGCCGTGAAAATAAAACATCTTTTTTTTCCCACAAAAATGATTTTTAGCCCCCCAAATTTTTATTTTCCTAAGGATAACAAGAGAACTTGGACCCCAGAAGTTGTTGTTCAATTTGTCCCGAGTACGCTGATAACACATATGTTGGGGTAAACCCCTTTTTGGGCGCACGGGAGAGCTCGGAAGGGAAGGAGCACTGTTTTACTTTTTCAACGCAGAATTGGCTGGAATTGAGATTGGACGCCATGTCGCGCTTGTAGAGCCCCTGATGTGCCTGGACAGTGGAAACTCCCCAATTCTACCTGAAACCCTAACCCAAACACACCCCTAACCCTAATCCCAACGGTAACCCTAACCACACCCCTAGCCCTGACACACCCATAATTCTAATCCCAACCCTAATCCAAACGTAAATGTAATCCAAACCCTAACCCTAACTTTAGCCCCAACCCTAACTTTAGCCCCAACCCTAACTTTACCTCCAACCCTAGCCCTAACCCTAACCCTAACCCTAAACGTGACTGAAATACGTGGCACTGAAATACGTGGCACTGAAATACGTGGCACTGAAATACGTGGCACTGAAATACGTGATACGTGGCACTTAAATACGTGGCACTGAAACACGTGGCACTGAAATACGTGATACGTGGCACTGAAATACGTGGCACTGAAATACGTGGCACTGAAATACGTGGCACTGAAATACGTGGCACTGAAATACGTGGCACTGAAATACGTGATACGTGGCACTGAAATACGTGGCACTGAAATACGTGGCACTGAAATACGTGGCACTGAAATACGTGGCACTGAAATACGTGGCACTGAAATACGTGGCACTGAAATACGTGATACGTGGCACTGAAATACGTGGCACTGAAATACGTGGCACTGAAATACGTGATACGTGGCACTTAAATACGTGGCACTGAAACACGTGGCACTGAAATACGTGATACGTGGCACTGAAATACGTGGCACTGAAATACGTGGCACTGAAATACGTGGCACTGAAATACGTGGCACTGAAATACGTGATACGTGGCACTGAAATACGTGGCACTGAAATACGTGGCACTGAAATACGTGGCACTGAAATACGTGGCACTGAAATACGTGGCACTGAAATACGTGGCACTGAAATATGTGGCACTGAAATACGTGATACGTGGCACTGAAATACGTGATACGTGGCACTGAAATATGTGATACGTGGCACTGAAATACGTGGCACTGAAACACGTGGCACTGAAATACGTGGCACTGAAATACGTGGCACTGAAATACGTGGCACTATGACTGTCAGAAAATGTTCATTAAACGGTTAGGGGTGAGGTTAGGGGTAGAGTTAGGGTTAGGGTTTGGATCCCTTTATCACCTTGATGGTGGTGGGTGGCTTTTCAGTGTGTTTAAATGCATGCGTTTTTAACGCAAACAAACGCATGTGCTTAAAAACGCAAGAAAATACTGCAGGTTGTATTTCTGAAAATGAACGCATGCAGAAAAAAAACGCATGCGTTTGAAAACGCGACCAAACGCGTACAAAAAAACCGCATGCGTTTTCAATGTTAAATATAGGGAAAAAACGCATGCGTTTTTTTGTGCAAAAAACGCTGCAGACAAAAACGCAAGTGTGAAACCAGCGACGCTTTTTATAGCAAAAAAGTTTTTGCGTCTCCACATTTTGAGACCTATAATTTTTCCACATTTTGCTCCACAGAGTCATGTGAGGTCTTGTTTTTTGCGGGACGAGTTGACGTTTTTATTGGTAACATTTTCGGACACGTGACCGTTTTTGATCGCTTTTTATTCCGATTTTTGTGAGGCAGAATGACCAAAGACCAGCTATTCATGAATTTCTTTTGGGGGAGGCGTTTATACCGTTCCGCGTTTGGTAAAATTGATAAAGCAGTTTTATTCTTCGGGTCAGTACGATTACAGCGATATCTCATTTATATCATTTTTTTATGTTTTGGCGCTTTTATACGATAAAAACTAAAATATAGAAAAAATAATTATTTTCGTATCGCTTTATTCTCAGGACTATAACTTTTTTATTTTTTTGCTGATAATGTTGTGTGGCGGCTTGTGTTTTGCGGGACAAGATGACGTTTTCAGCGGTACCATGGATATTTATATCAGTCTTTTTGATCGCGTGTTATTCCACTTTTTGTTCGGCGGTATGGTAATAAAGCGTTGTTTTTTGCCTCGTTTTTTTTTTTTTTTTCTTACGGTGTTTACTGAAGGGGTTAACTAGTGGGGCAGTTTTATAGGTTGGGTCGTTACGGACGCGGCGATACTAAATATGTGTACTTTTATTGTTTTGTTTTTTTTATTTAGATAAAGAAATGTATTTATGGGAATAATATATTTTTTTTTTTTATTATTTATTTAGGATTTTTTTTTTTTTTTTTTTTACACATGTGGAAAATTTTTTTTTTAACTTTTTTACTTTGTCCCAGGGGGGGACATCACAGATCATTGATCTGGCAGTGTGCACAGCACTCTGCCAGATCGACGATCTGCTGTGCAGGGCTGAAGGCTTACCAGCGTCTGCTCTGAGCAGACACTCGGTAAGCCACCTCCTTCCCTGCAGGACCCGGATGCCGCGGCCATCTTGGATCCGGGACCTGCAGCCAGGAAGGAGGTAGGAGACCCTCGCAGCAACGCGATCACATCGCGTTGCTCCGGGGGTCTCAGGGAAGCCCGCAGGGAGCCCCCTCCCTGCGCGATGCTTCCCTATACCGCCGGTACACTGCGATCATGTTTGATCGCGGTGTGCCGGGGGTTAATGTGCCGGGGGCGGTCCGTGACTGCTCCTGGCACATAGTGCCGGATGTCAGCTGCGATATGCAGCTGACACCCGGCCGCGATCGGCCGCGCTCCCCCCGTGAGCGCCGCTGATCGGTGATGACGTACTATCCCGTCGGCGGTCATACGGGCCCACCCCACCTCGACGGGATAGTACGTCAAATGTCGGGAAGGGGTTAATATAGCTTAAAAAAATGGGGACAGTTCAGTGGTGTAACTAGAGTCCAATGAGCCCTGGTGCAAAATTTGGTCAAACGTATGCACCATGGATCCACCTGTAGGATGTCTTTGTGATTAGCGCTTACTTGCCTCTATCTAGTTGGAAGTACTAACAGTCGGTTAGTACCTTAACAGAAGACTCTTGGAGGATTGCTGGCGTGACATCTTGGTTGTCTTCTCAACCTAAGTGTTCCCCTCGTTCATCAACCCTCTCTGTCTTTAGTTGCAGTGGGGACTGACTAGAGCCCAACCCCGTTCTCTCCCTAACCAGGGCCTATCGCTTGGGTCAGGCAGGGATTAGGTTCCTGCCGCATTTCCCTAGTGTTTGGACTCACTCCTCTGTCTCCACATTGCTGTGCACTTACTTATCCGTCACTGACATTAAGACCAGCCATACCCTTTTGTAAAAGAAAAAAACCTGACACTTGTTTTTTGTGTGTGTGTTTTGGTGTGTGTTTGGTGTATTTTTTTTTCCAGGTTCATGGATCTCTTTTCTGTGCTGGCAGAGCATTTGCAGAGACTATCACTGGAGGTGACCAATCTTTGTTCTGAGGTTCAGCAACAATGGCGGCAGCCGCAGCAGAAGCCTACTGTGTGGGAATCTGCGAGTAGGCCGGCCCAGATTGAACCCAAAATTGCCCTCATGAACAGGTTTTCAGGAGGTAGAGACAGGTCTTTTGTATTTAAAGAAGCTTGTAAACTGTATTTCAAACTTCGGCCTTACTCCTCAGGGGATGAGGAGCAAAGGGTGGAAATTGTGATTTCACTGTTGCAAGGGGATCCTCAATCCTGGTCTTTTTCTTTGCCACAGGGTTCTATTTGTCTCCAGTCCATAAAAGGGTTTTTCAGGGCTTTAGCCCTTAGCTATGATGATCCTGACCATATTTCCTTGGTTGAATACAGACTTCGTCACCTACAGAAAGGGAATCGTTCAGTGGAGATTTACATCTCTGAATTCTGCAGGTGGGCAACCGATACCAAATGGAATGACCCGGCTCTTAGAAGCCAATTTTGTCAAAGTGTTACTGAAAGGTTAAAAGATGCTTTGGCAGTGTATGAAACCCCTGAGTTATTGGAGGCTGCCATGTCATTGGCTATACGGATGGATAGACGCCTGCGGGATAGATGGGTAAGACCACGCTCTCCTGAGCCCTCTTTCCAAGACAATACCTCTGTGTCGGAGGGATGATCCAGGGGTGAACCTATACTTGTGGAGTTAGAGGAACCCATGCAGTTAGGAGGTGCTTCTGCATCATATGTCTCTCCCGATATTCACAAGAAAAAGAGTGTATGTTTTTCTTGTGAGAGGAATGGACATTTTATTGGGGCTTGTCCTTTAATTCCTAAACAAAAAGAGACTCGACTAAACCTTGGGGGCCTGGAGTTTGATAATCACCTGGTATGTTTGGAATTCTTGGTTTGTCCTGCAGAGGTGGTGCTAGAGAGCAGGACTGAGAAAATGTTTGTGTTTATAGACAATGGAGCTGGAGTCAGTATGGTTGATGCTGAGTTTGCTGGAACTCATGGGCTTGCTTACTCTACCTTAGCTAAACTTATTCCTATGTAAGCCATCGACTCAGCACACCTTGCACAGAGTGCACTGACACAGATTGTACATAAGACTGAGGGTGGGGTCTCTTCATTATGAGGCAATTCCTTGTCATGTCATGGAAGGTCTCCCTACTCCAATTGTTCTGGGTTTTCCCTGGTTGGTGAAACATAATCCGACTGTGGATTGGCAATCCAGAGAAATTATGGAGTGGGGAGATTACCATCATGATAACTGCCTAAACATTTCCCTTACTGCAGTATCTATGGGAACCTTAATGGTGTTTTTGTCTGGCTTTGAGGACATATTTTCTGAGATGGGATGTCAGGATTTTCACCCCCATTGGTCATATGACTGTTCTATTAACCTGACTCCCTGAGCTAAACTACCCTATTCCAGACTGTACAATGTGTCCGGTCCTGAAAGACAAGCCTTAAAAGATTTTATTGCTGAGAGTCTTGAGAAGGAACATATCAAACCTTCATCTGCACCTGTGGTGGCAGGGTTCTTTTTCGTGAAAAAGAAAGATGGCGGTCTCCGTCCCTGTTTAGATTTCTGTGAATTGAATCTAATTACCATCTGAGATCCATATCCTCTTCCTCTGATTCCTGATTTATTCAATCAGGTGGTGGGAGCTAAGGTTTTCTCCAAGTTGGATTTAAGGGGGCCTATATCCTGGTTAGAATCAGGGAAGGGGATGAATGGAAAATGGTGTTCAATACCCCTAGGGACATTTCGAGAGTCTGGTTATGCCTTTTGGTCTGACCAATGCACAAGTGGTGTTCCAGCATTTCATTAATGATATTTTCCATCATTTTGACTGCAGGTTTGTGGTGGTTTATCTGGATGATATTTTGGTGTATTCACCTGATTTGGAGACACATTGGGGGCATGTGAGAGAGGTGCTTCAGATATTAAGGGATAACAAGCTTTATGCCAAACTAGAGAAATGTGTTTTCGCTGTCCAGGAGGTGCAGTTTTTGGGGTACCTGTTGTCATCTTTGGCTTTCAGATGGATCCGGAAAAAGTTTGGGCTGTACTCGATTGGGACCATCCCTAGAATCTGATTTCATTACAGTGTTTTCTGGGATTTACTATTTTTTACCAGAAGTTTATTCAAAATTATTCGGCAATGGTGAAATCCTTTACTGATATGACAATGAAAAGGTCTGATTTTTCTAAATGGTCAGATGCTGCTCAGCAGGCTTTTTCCTCCTTAAATAGTTGTTTTGAGACTGCGCCTATACTCAGTCAACCTGATGCTTCTCAGCCTTTCATCGTAGAAGTGGAAGCGTCGGAGGTGGGGGTTGGGGCTGTGTTGTCTCAGGGTACGTCCCCGGGTAAATGTCATCCATACGCCTTCTTTTTTTAAAAAAAGTGATCCTCGGCTGAGAAAAATAATGACATGGGTAATAGGGAGCTTTTGGTGATTAAATTGGCATCCGAGGAGTGGCGGCATTGGTTGGAGATGGCAGTACATCCTGTTAGGCTGGGATCACACTGCGTTAACAGCAGCTCATTCAGCACATACGCTAACGGGCTGCTGTTAATGCAAGTGCCGACGTTTACATCGCGCTAGCGCAGATAGAGCATCTGCTAGCTCTATCTGCGCTAGCAGTGACGGACCCGGAAACGCTGCAGCCCGCGTCGCAGGGTCCGCCACTCAATGACGGCACATCCCTTGCGCACGCCCAATGTGAACCCAGCCTTACTGTTACCACGGACTATAAGAACCTGTCATATTTTCAATCGGCTAAACATTTGTTGTCATTTTCCGTCCAGGAGTTAAAAACACCAAAGCGGATGCTTTGTCCTGGAGCTTCCCTGGTGGTGGTGGTGACCATGAGGACCCTGCCCCTATTTTATGTGTAATTTCCCCTGTCCTGGGTCAGTTATTGTAATAATGTTCACCATCCTGGCCCCTTCCTGTAACAATGTTCCCCATCCTGGTATACTGTCCCCCTGCCTGGGCCACTTACTGGTATAATGACCCCCCCATCCTGGGCCCCTTCCTAGTGTAATGTCCTACAACCTGGGCCCCTTCCTTGTATAATTCCCCCATCAGCTTATTCCTTGAATATTGCTCCTCATTCTGGGCCCTTTCCTTGCATAATTCTCTCCATCCATGGCCTCTTGCTTGTAAAGTGCACTCATCCTGATTTTCTTCTGTGTACAATGTCCTGCCTCTCTTTTCCAACACATTAAAAAAATAAACAATTCTTTTACCATCCTCTGCTCCCACCACCGTTCGGCATCCTCTTCTGTACCTGACTTCAATGTGCCAACACAAGTAGCGCATGACGTCACTGCCATGCGCCACTCGCGATAAGCACGTAGACATCAGCTGCTGGACTCTGATTGCTCGGTGGCATGTATTTAAGTGCAGGAACCAGGCAGGTGACTGCGCAGCAACATACTTCAGTGTGTGTGTCCGAGGACGCACATTCAGCTGCAGTAGGCGCTGATGTTGGCGAGCATGCATTTCGCACGGGGACGGTCACTATTGCACCTTAAGTCACATTTTATGCATTTTTTTTACCTACATAGTCGTCTGTATCGACAGTACAACAGATTGTGCGTTTAATGCAGTAACATTAACTAACAAAATACTTCTACAAAATCCAATACATAGTATAGCCCTTCTCCTAAATGCTAATGAGTGGCAAAGTAGATCTAATTATACTGTTATCTGTGCACTTAATGTTGCTATTATGCATAATAAGATGGCTTCACTGGCCAGAGTAAAACTGGAAAATTAAGTGAATAATGATATTCAAAAGCACTACTACATTTTATCAAAATACAGTTTTGTGAAAACGTTTTTGACCCATTCCTGATTTTATATTCTTTTGCATGTTTGTCACTGTTAAATATTTCAGATCTCCAAATAAATTTAAATAACACAGGTAAACACAAAAGGCAGTTTTTAAATGAAGGTCTTTATTATTAAGGGAAAAATAAATCAAAACCTACAGGGCCCTGTGTGAATAAGTGATTGCGCCACTTAAAACATAAATTAATTGTAGTTTATAACATCTTTGGGAAGATGAGTCCAAAGTCCTTCAGCACACCCAGGCCTAGTTACTGCCACACTTGTTATTAATCAAGAAATCACTTAAATAGGACCTTTGTGACAACGTGAAGTAGACCAAAAGTTCCTCAAAAGCTATTAATCATGCCGTGATCCAAAGAAATTCTGGAGCAAATGAGAAACAAAGTAATTGAGATCTATCAGTCTGAAAAAGGTCATAAAGCCATTTCTAAAGTTTTTGGACTCCAGGAAACTACAGTGAGAGTCATTATCCACAAATAGCGAAAACATGGAACAGTGGTGAACCTTCCCAGGAGTGGTCGGATGACCAAAATTACCCCACTAGCGCAGCAATGACTTATCCAAGAGGTCACAAAAGACCCCACAATGACAGTTAAACAACTGCAGGCCTCATTTGCCTCAGTTAAGGTCTGTGTTCATGACTCCACCATAAGAAATAGTCTGGGCAAAAATGGCCTGCATGGCAGAGTTCCAAGATGAAAACCACTGCTGAGCAATAAGGACATAAAGGCTTGTCTCAGTTTTGCCAGAAAACATCTTGATGATCCCCAAGACTTTTGGGAGAATACTCTGTAGACTGACAAGACAAAAGTTGAACTTTTTGGAAGGTGCATGTCCCATTATATTTGGCGTAAAAATAACACAGCATTTCAGAAAACAAACTTTATACCAACAGTAAAATATGGTCGTAGTGTGATGGTCTGGGGCTGTTTTTCCGCTTCAGGACCTGAAAGAATTGCTGTGGTAAATTAAACCATAAATTCTACTGCAGCATGAACTTACCGATGCAGATTTAACATGAACAATGTGTAAATTTATGCTGCGGATATTCACCACCGATTTCATCCTGTGCAATACAAAGAATCAGGTCAGTGGTAGAGGTGCGACATTACACTTTTTACAGAAATCTCTCTGCCACCTATAGGGCCATAATGTTTTATGAAGGGCCTCATTTTGTTACTAGTAGGGAAATAAAAGTTTTAGTCAGGGGTGATAAAGGGGGAGAGGGGCTCAGTAAGGAGTGATATAGGGGAAGGGCGCTCAGTCAGGCATGATACAGGGGGAGGGGACACAGTCAGTCAGGGGTAATACAGGGGGAAAGGGGCTCAGTCAGGGTGATACAGAGGGTGGTTTCACTGCCAGGGGTGATACAGGGGGAGGGGACACAGTCAGTCAGGGGTGATACAGGGAGAGATGGCACAGTCGGAGGTAATACAGGGGGAAAGAGGCTCTATCAGGATCATACAGGGAGAGGTGGCGTGGACAGGGTGATTCCGGGGCAAGGGAGATCAGCAGGGTTGATAAGGGGGAGGGGGTGCAGTCAGGGGTCATGTAGTGGAAGGGGGCTCATTCAGGGGTCATATAGTGGGAGAGGGCTCAGTCAGGGGTCATATAGTGGGAGAGGGCTCAGTCAGGGGTCATATAGTGGGAGAGGGCTCAGTCAGGGGTCATATAGTGGGAGGAGGTGAGGTCAGGAGTGAAAGGATAGATGATTTAATGGGGCCCTCATTCATCCCTAAATAACAGCCCCTCCCTCTCTATCACCCCAGACTAAAGGTCCCCATTTACACTTACTTTTAGGCTGGCAAGTGGGCCCTTGTTTAACCATTGCAGCTGTAGCACGGAGTGCTCTATCTCCCTCTGCTGCTTACACTGTGGGGGAAGGGAGCGTGCGTTATAGATGACAGCAGTTCATTACCTGAGCTGTGCTGTACGGCCGGGGAGAAGAGGACACAAACAGCAGCAGCCGGCTTCTACTTCCTGTCACCCGCTGCTGCTCCACTGGCATCGGGGGTCACCATAGCAGCTGCTCACTGGCTGGGGGCCCCTGGGGCAGTGGGGGCCCTAGGCAGCTGCTGGCCAGTATGCCAGCAGATATCAGTGCATGGGCCCACCCACTGGAGAATCCTCTTGTTCTCCAGTGGGCCAGTCTGACCCTGGGTGCGACAAACATGCAAAAAGAATAGGAAATCAGGAAGGGGAAAACATTTTTTCACACAACTGTATACTGTATGTTTATAATAACAACCTTGATCAAATGATGTGTAATTTCTGATTACCCATCACATTTCCAATAAGTATACAGTGTAACCTTTGAGATGACCACTGAAAATTGCTGAAAGTACTTTTCTTCTCAAATAAGACAGTGGATAAGCATAACATATTTTAGAACTAAAAATCTGAAGAAATCTGGTCTTCTGGAGAATATTCACTATAACTTAACCCCTTAGTGACCGGGCCAATTTTGACCTTAATGGCCAGGCCAAATTTTTTTAATCTTACCAGTGTCTGTCCAGTGATGGAATGGTCTACGGGTGTCATGTCACGTTTGGAGAGCCCCTGATGTGCCTAAACAGTGGAAAAAAACAAAACAAAAGTGACCCCATTTTGAAAACTACACCCCTCAAGGATTTTTTACAGGGGTATAGTGAGCATTTTTAACCCACAGGTACTACACAGAATTTGATAACATATTGGACATTTTCAAGGAAAGAGTGCTATTTTCCTGTGATAGATTGTGAATGCTATGTCACATTTGAAGAGCCCCTGACATGTGAAAAAAACAAAAATCCCCAAAAGTGACCCTATTTTGGAAAATAGACCCCTAAAGGAATTTATCCAAGCGTGTAGTGAGTATTTTGAATCCATAGGTGCCTCACAGTATTTTATAACATTGAAAAGTGGAAATATGACACAGACCGTGTAAATTAAGTGCTCTCACCCCACTACAATAATGCCAAACATGTGGCCACTTACTGTGGTTTAGGCAAAGTGGGGTTCAGGAGGGGGGCATTTGGATTTGGGAGACCAGAATTCACTGGATGTTATATGAAGGGGAGGGAGCCATGCCGCTTTTCCAGAGACTTTGTTCTACCAGTAATATGGGAACCCCCTATGGTTCCAGTGACAGATGACGGACCTGAGTGGTGGCTCGTTTTGTGTGTGATAAATTAGTGTTTTTTTGTTAACATTTTGTGCTACAAAATATTTTTTGATCACTTCCAGTAAAAGGCTGTATCACATTCTTGTGTTCTACCCTGAGCACTTATGTTGAGGTTTACGTATAAATCCCACAAAAATGCGATTCTGACTAAACCCTCAATGGAACTACCCACCATGAGGCAGACAGAGACATTTCGTACTCCATTTGGTGTCTGCTCCATCTTTTTAGGCATGCACAGATCTGTGGTCATCCACGCTAGTTCTCTAAAAAGACACCTGAAATGATGGAACACCACCGGAACACAGACCAGTCTAAAGTGAATCCATCTGCCTCACAAGTGAGTGGCTCTGTCCAGCGTTTTGTCTGAATCATGGTTTGGGGGAATTTACACGGAAACCCCAAAGTAAGCACTCAGCGCAGAGACATAATATTTTTTCTCACTTTCTATTCAGATTTTTCAAACACAGAATGAACAAAAAACGGCAGTTTGTTTTTTTTTTGCACCGTTCATCAAGTGGTAAAAGCAATAATACTGATTTGTCGGGTCGGTACGATTAAAGCGATACCAGATGTATATTGATTTTTTTATGCTTTGCTCTTTTTACACACTAAAAACATCTATTTTCCTAAGATTTTAAAAATATAGCCTCCTACCCATACAGATGTTCTAGTGAAACTGAGTGAAAAACCAATGGTGTGAACATCAAATGGCAAGTTACACCTGCCGCCATTCAGCCTAAATACTCTTTTTAAAATTGCAAGATATACAGTGGGTGAAATAAGTATTGCACATGTATTCAATTTTCTAAGTAAATACATTTCTAAAGGTGCTATTGATGTGAAATTCTCACCAGATGTCAGTAACAATCCATCCAATCCACAGAAGTAAAGAAATCAAACCATAGCTGTCCATAAATTAAGTTATGTGTAACAATGAGAAATGCCACAGAAAAAAATTATTAAACACATGAATAAAGAGAGATGCAAAAAGTCATGGAAAGTAATGACACAAGCTGAAATCTATCAGTAATTAGAAAGCAATGCTGACAACTGATGTAAAATAATATCAGCTGGTTCAACTGATGGCCTATAAAGAGGTGTTTCATTACCAAGGTGCCACACAAGAAACATCTCATGTTGGGTAAAACCAGTAAGTTGTCTCCAGACCTTTGTAACCTTATTGTTGCAAAACATACTGATTGCATTGGTTACAGAAAAATTTCTAATCTACTGAAGGTTCCAGTGAGCACTGTTGGGGGTCATAATCCAGAAGTGGAAAGAACATCATTTCAATATAAATCATCAATGGCTGTAAACAAAGAGAAACATGTAAATAACTAAAGAAAAAATACAGTTATGTTAAAACCAAGCACACCATTGTTTTTCTTGTGAAATTCTCAATAAGTTTGATGTGTCACATGACCCTCTTCCCATTGGAAAAAATAAAGTTGGTTCCAAAATGGCCGGCTTCAAAATAGCCGCCATGTTCACCACCCATGTTGAAACGTTTTCCCCCTCCCATATACTAATGTGCCACAAACAGGAAGTTGATATAACCAACTATTCCCATTTTATTTAGGTGTATCCATATACATGGCCAACCCTGTATATATATATATATATATATATATATATATATATATATATATATATATATATATATATATATATATATATATATATATATACATAGTTATATGAAAAAGTTTAGGCACCCCTATTAATCTTAAGTTTAATGCTTTATAAAAATTGTTTTTTTTGCAACAGCTATTTCAGTTTCATATATCAAATAACTGTTGGACACAGTAATGTTTCTGCCTTGAAATGAGGTTTATTGTACTAACAGAAAATGTGCAATATACATTCAAACAAAATTTGACAGGTGCATAAGTGTGGGCACCTCACCAGAAAAGTGACATTAATATTTAGTAGATCCTCCTTTTGCAAAAATAACAGCCTCTAGTCACTTCCTGTAGCTTTTAATGAGTTCCTGGATCCTGGATGAAGGTATTTTTGACCATTCCTCTTTACAAAACAATTCCAGTTCAGTTAAGTTTGATGGCCGCCGAGCATGGACAGCCCTCTTCAAATGATCCCACAGATGTTCAATGATATTCAGGTCTGGGGACTGGGATGGCCATTCCAGAACAGTGTAATTGTTCCTCTGCATGAATGCCTGAGTAGATTTGGAGTGGTGTTTTGGATCATTGTCTTGCTGAAAGATCCATCCCCTGCGTAACTTCAACTTTGTCACTGATTCATGAACATTATTGTCAAGAATCTGCTGATACTGAGAGGAATCCATGCGTCCCTCAACTTTAACAAGATTCCCGGTGCCGGCATTGGCCACACAGCCCCAAAGCATGATGGAACCTCCACCAAATTTTACTGTGGGTAGCAAGTGTTTTTCTTGGAATGCTGTGTTTTTTTGCCGCCATGCATAACGCTTTTTGTATAACCAAACAACTCAATCTTGGTTTCATCAGTTTACAGGACCTTCTTCCAAAAAGAAATTGGCTTCTCCAAATGTGCTTTTGCATACCTCAGCCGACTCTGTTTGTGGCGTGCTTGCAGAAATGGCTTCTTTCCCATCACTCTCCCATACAGCCTCTCCTTGTGCAAAGTGTGTTGTATAGTTGACCGATGCACAGTGACACCGTCTGCAGCAAGTTGATGCTGCAGCTCTCTGGAGGTGGTCTGAGGATTGTCCTTGACTGATCTCACCATTCTTCTCTGCCTTTCAGATGTTTTTCTTGGCCTGCCACTTCTGGCCTTAACAAGAACTGTACCTGTGTTCTTCCATTTCCTTACTATGTTCCTCACAGTGGAAATTGACAGGTTAAATCTCTTAGACAGCTTTTTGTATCCTTCCCCTGAACAACTATGTTGAATAATCTTTGTTTTCAGATCATTTGACAGTTGTTTTGAGGAGCCCATGATGCCACTCTTCAGAGGAGATTCAAACAGGAGAACAACTTGCAAGTGGCCACTTTAAGTAGCTTTTCTCATGATTGCATACACCTGGCTATGAAGTTCAAAGCTCAATGAGGTTACAAAACAAAAAAAAAGTACTTTAGTAAGTCAGTAAAAAGTAGGTAGGAGTATTTAAAACAAGAAATTGATAAGGGTGCCCATACTTATGCACCTGTCAAATTTTGTTTGAATGCAGATTGCACATTTTCTGTTAGTACAATAAACCTCATTTCAAGGCAGAAACATTACTGTGTCCAACAGTTATTAGATATATGAAACTGAAATAGCTGTTGGAAAAAAATCAATTTTGATAAAACACTAGCTGTACTACCCGGCTTCGCCCGGGTTAATGACTGCTGTTAGCAAAATAGAATGTGTTAACAAAAATTTATTCTGCACACAAAAACCACAAAACAAATAGATAGAAATGTAATTATTAAAAGGCAAAAACTAAGCAAATAGAAGCATTTCACAACATATATTAGCTTTGTTATACTGAGAATGTCTTTGTTGCCTATATTAACCAATCAGAGCTCAGGTTAATTAACTGTAGCAAAATAGAAGCTGAGCTGTGATTGGTTGCTATTGGCAGCCTGATAAATCCCCAGCCAACAGGAAGCCCTCCCCCCTGGCAGTATATATTAGCTCACACATACACATAATAGACAGGTCATGTGACTGACAGCTGCCGTATTTCCTATATGGTACATTTGTTGCTCTTGTAGTTTGCTTATTAATCAGATTTTTATTTTTGAAGGACAATACCAGACTTGTGTGTGTTTTAGGGCGAGTTTTATGTGTCAAGTTGTGTGTGTTGAGTTGCGTGTGGCGACATGCATGTAGCGACTTTTGTGAGATGAGTTTTGTGTGGCGACATGCGTGTAGCAACATTTTGTGTGTTGAGTTGCATGTGACAGGTTAGTGTAGCAAGTTGTGTGCAGCAAGATTTGTGCATGGCGAGTTTTGCGCGTGGCGAGTTTTATGTGTGGTGCATTTTGAGTATGTGCAAGTTTTGTGTGAGGCAACTTTTGCATGTGGTGCAACTTTTGTACATGTGGCAATTTTTCTGTGTGTGCAAGTTTTGCATGAGGTGAGTTTTCCATGAGGTGAGTTTTGCACGTGTGGCGAGTTTTGCGTGAGCCTAGTTTTGCATATGGCGAGTTTTGCATGTAGCGAGTTTTGAGTGGTGACTTTTGTGTTTCGACTTTTATGTGGCGAGGTTGGTGTGTGTGTGTGGTGAAATGTGTGCTGAGGGTGGTATATGTGTTCAAGCACGTGGTAGTGTGTGGCGCATTTTGTGTTTGTGTTCATATCCCCGTGTGTGGTGAGTATCCCATGTCGGGGCCCCACCTTAGCAACTGTACGGTATATACTCTTTGTCGCCATCGCTCTCATTCTTTAAGTCCTCATTGTTCACATCTGGCAGCTGTCAATTTTCCTCCAACACTTTTCCCTTCACTTTTTCCCCATTATGTAGATAGGAGCAAAATTGTTTGGTGAATTGGAACGCGCGGGGTTAAAATTTCACCTCACAACATAGCCTATGACGCTCTCGGGGTCCAGACGTGTGACTGTGCAAAATTTTGTGGCTGTAGCTGCGACGGTACAGATGCCAATCCCGGACATACACACATACATACATACACACATTCAGCTTTATATATTAGATATACCTGTATGTAATCTCCTGTATATAGTATATACCTGTGTGTCATCTCACCTATATATAGTATATATCTGTGTGTCATCTCCTGTATATAGTATATACCTGTATGTCATCTCCTCCTATACATAGCATATACCTGTGTCATCTCCTCCTGTATATACTATATACCTGTAGGTAATCTGCTCCTGTATATAGTATATACCTGTGTGTCATCTCCTCCTGTATATAGTATATACCTGTATGTCATCTCCTCCTGTATGTAGTATGTACCTGTATGTCATCTCCTCCTCTATATAGTATATACCTGTGTGTCATCTCTCCTGTATATAGTATATATCTGTGTGTCATCTCCTCCTGTATATAGTATATACCTGTGTGTCATCTCCCCTGTAAATAGTATATACCTGTGTGTCATCTCCTGTATATAGTATATAGCTGTATGCCATCTCCTCCTGTATTAGCCCTCGTTCACACGTTATTTGGTCAGTATTTTTACCTCAGTATTTGTAAGCTAAAATGGCAGCCTGATAAATCCCCAGCCAACAGTAAGCCCACCCCCTGGCAGTATATATTAGCTCACACATACACATAATAGACTGGTCATGTGACTGACAGCTGCCGGATTCCTATATGGTACATTTGTTGCTCTTGTAGTTTGTCTGCTTATTAATCAGATTTTTATTTTTGAAGGATACCAGACTTGTGTGTGTTTTAGGGCGAGTTTCGTGTGTCAAGTTGTGTGTGTTGAGTTGCGTGTGGCGACATGCATGTAGGGACTTTTGTGAGATGAGTTTTGTGTGGCGACATGCGTGTAGCAACTTTTTGTGTGTCGAGTTGCATGTGACAGGTTAGTGTAGCAAGTTGTGTGCAGCAAGTTTTGCGCATGGCGAGTTTTGCGCGTGGCGAGTTTTATGTGTGGTGCCTTTTGAGTATGTGCAAGTTTTGTGTGAGGCAACTTTTGCATGTGTTGCAACTTTTGTGCATGTGGCAATTTTTCTGCGTGTGGCAATTTTTCTGCGTGTGCAAGTTTTGCGTGTGGCGAGTTTTGCACGTGTGGCGAGTTTTGCATGTGGAGAGTTTTGCGCGTGGCGAGTTTTGAGCGGCGACTTTTGTGTTTCTACTTTTATGTGGCGAGGTTGGTGTATGTGTGGTGAAATGTGCACTGAGGGTGGTATATGTGTTCGAGCACGTGGTAGTGTGTGGCGCATTTTGTGTGTGTGTTCATATCCCCGTGGTGGTGTGATTATCCCATGTTGGGGCCCCACCTTAGCAACTGTACAGTATATACTCTTTGGTGCCATCGCTGTCATTCTTTAAGTCCCCCTTGTTCACATCTGGCAGCTGTTAATTTGCCTCCAACACTTTTCCTTTCATTTTTTCCCCATTATGTAGATAGGGGCAAAATTGTTTGGTGACTTGGAAAGCGCGGGGTTAAAATTTCACCTCACAATATAGCTTTGACGCTCTCAGGGTCCAGACGTGTGACTGTGCAAAATTTTGTGCCTGTAGCTGCGACGCCTCCAACACTTTTCCTTTCACTTTTTCCCCATTATGTAGATAGGGGCAAAATTGTTTGGTGAATTGGAAAGCGCGGGGTTAAAATTTCACCTCACAACATAGCCTATGACGCTCTCGGGGTCCAGACGTGTGACTGTGCAAAATTTTGTGGCTGTAGCTGCTACGGTTCAGATGCCAATCCCGGACATACATACATACATACATACATACACACACACACACATTCAGCTTTATATATTAGATTAAGCTTAAGATTAATAGGGGTGCTCAAACTTTTTAATATAACTGTGTATATATATATATATATATATATATATATATATATATATATATATATATATATATATATATATATATATACACTGCTCAAAAAATAAAGGGAACACTTAAACAACAGAATATAACTCCAAGTAAATCAAACTTCCGTGAAATCAAACTGTCCACGTAGGAAACAACACTGTTTGACAATCAATTTCACATGCTGTTGTGCAAATGGACTAGACAACAGATAGAAATTATTGGCAATTATCAAGACACACTCAATAAAGGAGTAGTTCTGCAGGTGGAGATCACAGACCACAACTCAGTACCAATGCTTTCTGGCTGAGGTTTAGGTCACTTATGAATGTTGGTTGTGCTTTCACACTCGTGGTAGCATGAGACGGACTCTACAACCCACACAAGTTGCTCAGGTAGAGCAGCTCATCCAGGATGGCACATCAATGCAAGCTGTGGCAAGAAGGTTTGCTGTGTCTGTCAGCGTAGTGTCCAGAGGCTGGAGGCGCTACCAGGAGACAGGTCAGTGCACCAGGAGGCGTGGAGGGGGCTGTAGGAGGGCAACAACCCAGCAACAGGACCGCTACCTCAGCCTTTGTGCAATGAGGAGCACTGGCAGAGCCCTGCAAAATGACCTCCAGCAGGCCACAAATGTGAATATGTCTGCACATACGGTTAGAAACCGACTCCATAAGGATGGTCTGAGTGCCCAACGTCCACAGATGGAAGTTATGCTCACAGCCCAACACCGTGAAGGATGCTTGGCATTTGCCACAGAACACCAGGATTGGCAAATTCGCCACTGGCACCCTGTGCTCTTCATAGATGAAAGCAGGTTCACACTGAGTACATGTGACAGACATGACAGAGTCTGGAGATGCCGTTGAGAACGATCTGCTGCCTGCAACATCCTTCAGCATGACCGGTTTGGCAGCGGGTCAGTAATGGTGTGGGGTGACTTTTGAGCCACAAAAGCCAAACTTGACTCATGGTTAAGAAAGCCTACAACCTGTATTTTGGCTGCAAAATAGGAGATCAGGACAAGAGTTGGGCTCCACATACATTCTGTAATCGATGTTCATCACATCTCACACAGTTAATGAATGGGAAAAGACAATCAATGCCTTTTGCAGTGCCAATGGTATGGAGAGAGCCAACTGACTGTCATGTCGGACGCTATTCACACTAGGGCGTCCGACAGACAGCGGTAATTCCACATTCGTCCACTATACGCTCAGTGGCGCCGGCTAGATTTTTATCCAGGTTGCCCAGGGTTAATCTAGCTGGTACTCGGATTGGAGGCTGGGTCACGCCCACGGCCTTTAAATAGTTTTGCTGGACTTTGGGCGTCGCCGATTATAGCTTGTGCCTCGTGCCTAGTGATTCCGGTCTGGAGTGGTGGTCTTGGAGAAGAAATATCGTATCTGGTGGTGTATTATCCTTTGTTATATTTCTCCTTCCTATATTTGTATTTGTTTTGCCCTGGGCACATTATAGTGTTTTCCTGTGTGCTGCGGCGTGGTGCGTTTTTTAGTTTTCCCTGTCTGTGCTTTCTGTGGGGGTTGGTGTGTGGTCTATTCACTGGGTGGCGGGTGGTGGTTTCAGCATAGGGCTGAAACAGGAGTCAGGGCCAGGCCTGGTGGCCCAGACAAGCACACCATTAGTGTAAATTCTGGGAGAGGGACAGACAGGGTTTTCCCTAGTCTGAGGGATATCGCAGGGGCCCGGGTAACCAGCCTTAGCCTACCTAGTCTCCCCGTGACATTATAATCGGCCCCAAAATTTTGTATTTGATGGATCCCATTACTTCCATAACCCGCCAATTGGAGGCGCTGTCCTCACAGGTCACTGAGTTGAAGGGGGCGGTTCAGCAACAGGGTCTAGTAGTATCTAATGTGCAATCTGAAACTGCAGGTAGAGTTGCAGAGCCAAAGATCCCTTTACCTGAGAGGTTTGCTGGAGAACGCAGTAAATTTGTTATTTTTCGTGAAGCTTGCAAATTATATTTTCGTATGCGCCCGATCTCCTCAGGTAATGAGGCTCAGCGTGTGGGCCTGGTGTTGTCATTACTGAATGGGGACCTGCAAGCATGGGCATTTTCTTTACCATCTGATTCAGCTGCATTTAACTCAGTGGAGAGGTTTTTTTTCTGCTCTTGGGCTCATTTATAATGATCCTGACAGAATGGCTCTAGCAGAATCTAAAATACGCGCTCTCCGCCAGGGGGAGCGAATGGCGGAGGATTACTGTTCTGAATTTCGCCGCTGAGCGGTGGACACACAATGGAAAGACCCCGCGCTGCGGAGTCAGTTTGTTCATGGGGTTTCGAGAAGGGTTAAACAAGCCCTCCTGATGTATGAGACTCCTGCTTCTCTAGAGTCTGCTATGAGTCTTGTTATCCACATTGATCGCCGTTTGCGTCAGGGGCCGCAAGAGATGCCGCCTATGGGGGAGGGCGTAGGTGCACGTGAGGTTGCTGCAGGTGAGCCCACGGAGCCTATGCAAATCGCAGGGGTGTCACATCATCGAGCCCCCTCGCTCAGGAAGCAGGGAGCTTGTTTTTGCTGTGGTAAAAATGGGCATTATGTAAATGCTTGTCCTCTGTTATCTAAAAAAAGCACAACGGCGGAAAACTACTAAGCTCAGAGGGTGTGGAAGAGGCCAATCTGAGCTTATGCATATCTTCCATGGTGGTCTCTCAATGTATGCTCCCTGCCAGAGTTATGGTCGCTGGCAGAGAGCTGCCAATCACTGTTTTTGTGGATAGTGGTTCTGCCACTAATCTCATTGATGAGGAGTTTGCGTGCACAGCCGGGTTCAGGATCGAAAAACTGCCTCATCCTATCCGGGTGGTCACCATCAATGCCGCTCCTCTCCCACAGGCGGAGATTACTGAGTTTGTGGCTGAGGTGAAACTCCACATTGGTGTCCTACATTTTGAGCAGGTTACTTGTAGGGTGCTCAGTAATCTTCCTGCACAAATGGTTCTGGGTTTTCCATGGTTAT
Source organism: Ranitomeya variabilis (assembly GCF_051348905.1). Lineage (NCBI taxonomy): Eukaryota > Metazoa > Chordata > Amphibia > Anura > Dendrobatidae > Ranitomeya > Ranitomeya variabilis. The sequence goes on from NC_135234.1 coordinate 612,903,431, forward strand.
CTATGCACAACCCGGTGATTGACTGGAAAACCCAGGACATAATCCAGTGGAGCGGATTCTGCCAGGAGAATTGCCTGGCCACATGTGTGTCCGCTGTGACTCCTAGCATTCCTGAGTCACTGCTGGATTTCGCGGATGTGTTCTCTGGGAAGGGTTGCTCAGAATTGCCACATCGACCCTATGACTGTACTATTAGGTTAAAACCAGGGGCCAAATTGCCGAAAGCAAGGATGTTTAACATTTCTGGTCCTGAGAGGCAAGCTTTAAAAGACTACATTGCTGAGAGTCTGAGCAAAGGGCACATCAGGCCTTCGTCCTCGCCTGTGGCAGCGGGGTTCTTCTTCATTAAGAAGAAAGATGGCGGATTACGCCTGTGTCTGGATTTCAGGGAGTTAAACCAGATTACGGTTCGTGATGATCCATACCCTATGCCGCTGATACCTGATTTGTTCAACCAGGTGGCTGGTGCTAAGTGGTTCTCCAAGCTTGACCTCAGGGGGGCGTACAACCTCATAAGAGTCCGTCAAGGGGATGAGTGGAAGACGGCTTTTAATACTCCTGAGGGTCATTTTGAAAATTTGGTGATGCCATTTGGGTTGACAAACGCGCCTGCTGTATTTCAACATTTCATAAATGATGTGTTCTCGCATGTCCTGGGGAAATTCGTTATTGTGTACCTAGATGACATTCTCATTTATTCATGCGACCGTGATACTCATTTAGAGCATGTTAGGCAGGTATTACAGCTACTCAGAGAGAATAAGCTCTATGCAAAACTTGAGAAATGTGTATTTTCGGTTCAGGAGTTGCCTTTCTTGGGTTATATTGTGTCTGCTTCAGGGTTTAAAATGGACGCCGCTTAGATGCAAGCGGTGCTGCGTTGGGAACGGCCTGATAACCTAAAAGCGCTCCAGCGGTTCCTTGGGTTTTCTAATTATTATAGAAAGTTTATCAAAAAATTTTCTATCATTGCTAAACCGCTCACTGACATGACGAAAAATGGTACCAATTTCTCCGCCTGGTCTGAGGCTGCTGTGCGCGCATTTGAATTCCTGAAGAACAGTTTTGCTTCGGCCCCCATTCTGGTGCAACCGCACGCATCGAAACCATTTACCGTGGAAGTCGATGTGTCTGAGGTTGGAGTGGGGGCGGTGCTGTCACAAGGCTCATCCTTGGGCGAGTTGCGTCCATGCGCCTACTTTTCCAAGAAGCTGTCGCCCGCCTAACGTAACTACGATATCGGCAACAGGGAGTTGTTGGCTATCAAGTTGGCTTTTGAGGAATGGCGACACTTCTTGGAGGGGTCGGTCCACCAGGTTACAGTTATCACCGATCATAAAAATCTGCTTTATTTAGAGTCAGCCAAGCGTCTGTCCCCCAGGCAGGCTCACTGGGCATTGTTTTTCACGCGATTCAACTTTTTTGTTACTTACCGACCGGGGTCTAAGAACATTAAGGCGGATGCTTTGTCCAGGTGTTTTCCGGGGGGAGAACCTTGGGAAGATCCGGTACCCATCCTCCAAAAGGGTGTAGTGGTCTCGGCTCTCACGACCGAGGTTGAGGCTGAGATTGTCGAGGCTCAGGAGGAGGTACCACCAGAGCTTCCCATTAAACAAATCGTTTGTACCGCTCCATCTTCGCCTAAAGGTGTTGGGTGAGCATCATGATGCTGTCCTGGCTGGTCACCCAGGGGTTAGGGGTACCTTGGAGTTGGTGTCACGTCGGTTTTGGTGGCCCAAAATCCGACAGGACGTGGTCTCGTACGTGTCAGCATGCACCACGTGCGCTGGGGCTAAGACGCCCCGCTCCCATCCTGCTGGCACACTACATCCTCTCGGGGTACCCAGTAGGCCATGGACAGAGATCTCCATGGATTTTATTACAGACTTGCCCTCCTCAGCTGCGAACACGGTCATCCTGGTGGTTGTTGATCGGTTCTCAAAGATGTCGCACTTTGTGTCCTTGCCTTCATTGCCTAACGCGAAGACTCTGGCTCAGGTATTTGTTCAGGAGGTGGTCAGACTTCACGGGGTCCTGTCTGACATCGTGTATGATAGGGGTACTCAGTTTGTGGCAAAATTTTGGAAAGCTTTTTGCTCACGGCTGGGGATCAAGTTGTCGCATTCTTCGGCGTTTCATCCTCAGTCAAATGGTCAGACCGAGCGTATGAACCAGAATTTGGAGCAGTATTTACGCTGCTTTGTTTCTGACAATCAGGAGGAGTGGTCGACGTTCCTTCCTTTGGTGGAGTTTGCCATAAATAATCACCGCCAGGAATCGTCTGGGGAGTCCCCGTTCTTTTGTGTTTACGGGCACCATCCTCAATTTTGTAGCCGTGTGGCTGACAGTAGACGTGTGCCAGGTCCGGACCTGAGCGTGGGTAACTGGGTGTGGTTGTCCACAAAAAACATAAGACTCAAAATACCATCCCTGAAATTAGGTCCAAGGTTTATTGGTCCATTTAGGGTCGCCGCCATCATTAACCCGGTAGCCTATCGATTGGAGCTCCCTACGGTATATAAGATACACAACGTGTTCCACAGATCTTTATTAAAAAAGGTGGTGGGTTCCGTGGACGCGGCACCGATGCCACCTCCAGTCTTGGTGGATGGCAATTTGGAATTTGAAGTCTCCAAGGTGGTTGACTCTCGAGTAGTGAGCCGCACTTTACAGTACCTGGTACACTGGCGTGGTTATGGGCCAGAGGAGAGGTCTTGGGTACCAGCCTCGGACATACATGCGGACCGGCTGGTCAGTATGTTTCACCGCCGCCATCCGGACAAGCCGGGTCCTATAAGTCGTGAGGGCCCTGGGGTCCCTCGTAGAAGGCTGGGTGCTGTCATGTCGGACGCTATTCACACTAGGGCGTCCGACAGACAGCGGTAATTCCACATTCGTCCACTATACGCTCAGTGGCGCCGGCTAGATTTTTATCCAGGTTGCCCAGGGTTAATCTAGCTGGTACTCGGGTTGGAGGCTGGGTCACGCCCACGGCCTTTAAATAGTTTTGCTTGACTTTGGGCGTCGCCGATTATAGCTTGTGCCTTGTGCCTAGTGATTCCGGTCTGGAGTGGTGGTCTTGGAGAAGAAATATCGTACCTAGTGGTGTATTATCCTTTGTTATATTTCTCCATCCTATATTTGTATTTGTTTTGCCCTGGGCACATTATAGTGTTTTCCTGTATGTCTGCGGCGTGGTGTGTTTTTTAGTTTTCCCTGTCTGTGCTTTCTGTGGGGGTTGGTGTGTGGTCTATTCACTGGGTGGCGGGTGGTGGTTTCAGCATAGGGCTGAAACAGGAGTCAGGGCCAGGCCTGGTGGCCCAGACAAGCACATCATTAGTGTAAATTCTGGGAGAGGGACAGACAGGGTTTTCCCTAGTCTGAGGGATATCGCAGGGGCCCGGGTAACCAGCCTTAGCCTACCTAGTCTCCCCGTGACACTGACCATACTACCAATTGTTACTTCTGCATGGTGCCTCCAATTGGGAAAGGAATTTCTAAAAAAAAGAAGTGGACTATACAGTACCCAAATATTCCATCTGCAATACGCCCAGTAGCTCATTCAGAACAATTAACAAAGTACTGTTGCTTCCTATGTGAATGGGACAGTCGAGCAAGACAAGAACACTACAAGAAAAAACCTTCTTCATCCACGACTTGTCGAACCACAGAAAATTCTTTTGCTTCCATTGCATATTAAGCTGGGTCTCATGAAGAACTTCATAAAGGCAATGGCCAAAAATGCAGAAGCATTCAAGTATCTCATTTGTAAATTTCCAAGGTTGAGAGAAGCAAAGATAAAGGAAGGAGTCTTTATTGGTCCTCATATTCGTGTGCTCCTGCAAGATGAGGAGTTTCACCGTTTACTGCGTGGCAAGGAAAAGGCCGCATGGGTAGCATTCCAATTAGTGGTAACAAATTTCCTTGGAAACATCAAGTCAGACAACTATAAAGAGCTGGTGGAAAATCTTTTTTAGGCGTATCATAATCTTGGCTGCAACATGTCATTAAAGATTCATCTCTTGCATTCGCATCTAGACTTCTTTGCACCAAACTGCGGAGCATTGAGTGACGAGCACGGTGAGCAATTTCACTAGGAAATTGCGACTATGGAAAAAAGATATCAGGGTAATTGGAACCCCTCAATGCTTGCAGACTACTGTTGGACAATAACCAGAAATAATCGATTGCTTGAATACAAGAGACAAGTAAAAAGGAACCCGAGTGTCCAGTGACTAAGGACATATTTCATATTGTGAAATAATGAATATTAATAGTTAAAATTAAAATTGTTCAAAGTGCTTAGACATGTCAATTAATTATATAATAGATTTAAATACACTTGAGTTTCCTCTAAATCTAATATATAAAGCTGAATGTGTGTATGTATGTGTGTATGTGTGTATGTCCGGGATTGGCATCTGAACCGTCGCAGCTACAGCCACAAAATTTTGCACACTCACACGTCTGGACCCCGAGAGCGTCATAGGCTATATTGTGAGGTGAAATTTTAACCCCGCGCTTTCCAATTCACCAAACAATTTTGCCCCTTTCTACATAATGGGGAAAAAGTGAAAGGAAAAGTGTTGGAGGCGTCGCAGCTACAGGCACAAAATTTTGCACAGTCACACGTCTGGACCCCGAGAGCGTCAAAGCTATGTTGTGAGGTGAAATTTTAACCCCGCGCTTTCCAATTCACCAAACAATTTTGCCCCTATCTACATAATGGGGAAAAAATGAAAGGAAAAGTGTTGGAGGCAAATTAACAGCTGCCAGATGTGAACAAGGGGGACTTAAAGAATGAGAGCGATGGCGCCAAAGAGTATATACTGTACAGTTTCTAAGGTGGGGCCCCGACATGGGATAATCACCACACCACCACGGGGATATGAACACACACACAAAATGCGCCACACACTACCACGTGCTCGAACACATATACCAACCTCAGCGCACATTTCACCACACATACACCAACCTCGCCACATAAAAGTTGAAACACAAAAGTCGCCGCTCAAAACTCGCCACGCGCAAAACTCTCCACATGCAAAACTCTCCACACGTGCAAAACTCACCTCATGGAAAACTCGCCACACGCAAAACTTGCACACGCTGAAAAATTGCCACATGCACAAAAGTTGCAACACATGCAAAAGTTGCCTCACACAAAACTTGCACATACTCAAAAGGCACCACACATAAAACTCGCCACGCGCAAAACTCACCATGCGCAAAACTTGCTGCACACAACTTGCTACACTAACCTGTCACATGCAACTCGACACACAAAAAGTTGCTACACGCATGTCGCCACACAAAACTCATCTCACAAAAGTTGCTACATGCATGTCGCCACAGGCAACTCAACACACACAACTTGACACACGAAACTCGCCCTAAAACACACACAAGTCCGGTATTATCCTTCAAAAATAAAAATCTGATTAATAAGCTGACAAACTACAAGAGCAACAAATGTACCATATAGGAATCCGGCAGCTGTCAGTCACATGACCAGTCTATTATGTGTATGTGTGAGCTAATATATACTGCCAGGGGGTGGGCTTACTGTTGGCTGGGGATTTATCAGGCTGCCAATTTAGCTTACAAATACTGAGGTAAAAATACTGACCAAATAACGTGTGAACGAGGTCTAATACAAGAGGAGATGACATACAGATATATACTATATACAGGAGGAGATGACACACAGGTATATACTATTTACAGGGGAGATGACACACAGGTATATACTATATGCAGGAGGAGATCACACACAGATATATACTATATACAGGAGAGATGACACACAGGTATATACTATATAGAGGAGGAGATGACATACAGGTACATACTACATACAGCAGGAGATGACATACAGGTATATACTATATACAGAAGGAGATGACACACAGGTATATACTATATACAGGAGCAGATTACCTACAGGTATATAGTATATACATGAGGAGATGACATACAGGTATATGCTATGTATAGGAGGAGATGACATACAGGTATATGCTATGTATAGGAGGAGATGACATACAGGTATATACTATATACAGGAGGAGTTGACACACAGATATATACTATATATAGGTGAGATGACACACAGGTATATACTATATACAGGAGGAGATTACATACAGGTATATACTATATATAGGAGGAGATGACATACAGGTATATACTATATACAGGGGAGATGATACACAGCAGGTATATACTATATACAGGGGAGATGACATACAGGTATATACTATATACAGGAGATGACATACAGGTGTATACTATATATAAGGAAGATGACAAACATGTATATACTGAGGTGAAAATGAGAGGTGTGAGGTGAAAATGAAAAGGTGTGAGTGCAAAATGAGAGGAGTGAGGGAAAATAGTGGAGTGATCGGAAAATGACAGATGTGAGGTCGAAATGACAAGTGTTAGGGGGGAATGAGAGGAGTGAGGGGGAAAATAAGAGGAGTGAGGGGGAAAATGAGAGGTGTGAGGGAGAAAATGAGAGATGTGAGGGGGAAAATGAAAGATGTGATGGGGAAAATGAGAGGCGTGATGGGAAAATAAGAGAAGTGAGGTGCTATAACTAACCACGGATATTTACTATGCCCAGGCAACGCCGGGCTCTTCAGCTAGCTTAGATTTACAATCTCCATGCTTTTCTCATGGTCAACTTTATGTGGCCTGTTCAAGAGTTGGAACAGCCAAAAATCTGTTTGTCTTTGCACCTGAAGGAAAAACTAAGAATGTCGTTTATCAAAAGGCTCTCGAATAAGTAGTAGAAGATTACTTCACATTACTTGGCCAATTTAGTTAAATCTGTATGGAATATCTCTGGTGTTGAAATATATGTTGTAAAATGCTTCTATTAGCTTAGCTTTTGCCTTTTAATAATTACACTTCTATCTATTTGTTTTGTGGTTTTTTTGTGCAGAATAAATTTTTGTTAACACATTCTATTTTGCTAACAGCAGTTATTACCCCGGGTGAAGCCGGGTAGTACAGCTAGTACATCTAATAAAATTTGATTGACAATACATGTGCAGTTTTATATTTGAATATATAATAACTACGTGTTATAATTATTTATTAATTTACGTAACAGTAAAACACAAACTCTTCAATTTCATGGAAACTAGAGCCAAATAACAGTTTTCCTTGCCATATTTGAATTCAGCACATCAAAATCATTAAGAAATGTCTAATTTGATTTCTGAACCAGACAACTTTTGAAATGTTGTTGCCTAGTGGACATGCAAAACAATATTAGAATGACAACAATAGATTATGATGGGAATGACCCTTGGGGGAAACCCATCACGTTTTAACAATTTTAATCTCCCTGACTTTTTGTGATTCGATCTCTCAAAGTTCTTTGCAGCTTATTTTCTCAATATATACACAATTACAGAATTGTTTGTACTTCACATCATATAATATACTTTACACAATTTAATCACTGTATTAACCCCTTAATCCAATATGACGTACTATCCCATCAAGGTGTCCTGGGACTTAATTCCCAGTGATGGGATAGTACGTCATATGCGATCGGCCGCGCTCATGGGGGGAGCGCGGCCGATCGCGGCCAGGTGTCAGCTGACTATCACAGCTGACATCCGGCACTATGTGCCAGGAGCGGTCACGGACTGCCCCGGCACATTAACTCCCGGCACACTGTGATCAAACATGATCGCAGTGTTCCGGCGGTATAGGGAAGCATCACGCAGGGAGGGGGCTCCCTGCGTGCTTCCCTGAGACCCCCGGAGCAACACGATGTGATCGCGTTGCTCCGAGGTCTCCTACCTCCTCCTCCCTGCAGCAGGCCCGGATCCAAAATGGCCGTGGCATCCAGGTCCTGCAGGGAGGTGGCTTACAAGTGCCTGCTCAGAGCAGGCGCCGGGAAGCCTGGAGCTGTGCACGTCAGATCGCCGATCTGACACAGTGCACAGCAAAGTGTCAGATCAGCGATCTTACACTATAACATGATGCACCCCCCTGGGGCAATGTTATAGTGTAAAAAAAAAAATATTCACATGTGTAAAAAATAAATTAAAAAAAAATTCCCCCAAAAAATTCCCCCCGCCAAAAAAAATATTGTTCCTATAAATACATTTCTTTATCTAAATGAAAAAAACAATAAAAGTACACATATTTAGTATCGCCGCGTCCGTAACGACCCGACCTATAAAAATGTCCCACTAGTTAACAACTTCAGTGAACACCGTAAAAAAAAAAAAAATGAGGCAAAAAACGCTTTATTATCATACCGCCAAACAAAAAGTGGAATAACACGCGATCAAAAAGACGAATCTAAATAACCATTGGTACCGCTGAAAACGTCATCTTGTCCCGCAAAAAACGAGCCACCATACAGCATCATCAAAGAAAAAATAAAAAAGTTATAGTCCTCAGAATAAAGCTGGCAAAAATAATTATTTTTTCTATAAAATAGTTTGTATCGTATAAAAGCGCTAAAACATAAAAAAAAGAGGTATCGCTGTAATCGTACTGACCCGAAGAATAAAACTGCTTTATCCATTTTACCAAACGTGGAACGGTATAAACGTCCCCCCCCCCAAAAGAAATTCATGAATAGCTTGCTTTTTGTCATACTGCCTCACAAAAATCGGAATAAAAAGCGATCAAAAAATGTCACGTGCCCGAAAATGTTACCAATAAAAACGTCAACTCGTCCCGCAAAAAACAAGACCTCACATGACTCTGTGGACCAAAATATGGAAAAATTATAGCTCTCAAAATATGGTAACGCAAAAAATATTTTTTGCAATAAGAAGTGTCTTTCAGTGTGTGACAGCTGCCAATCATAAAAATCCGCTAAAAACCCGCTATAAAAGTAAATCAAACCCCCCTTCATTACCCCCTTAGTTAGTGAAAAATTAAAAAATGATAAAAAATGTATTTATTTCCATTTTCCCATTAGGGTTAGGGCTAGGGTTAGGGTTAGGGCTAGAGTTCGTGTTGGGGCTAGGGTTAGGGTTAGGGCTAGGGTTAGGGCTAGAGTTAGGGTTAGGGCTAGGGTTAGGGTTAGGGTTGGGGCTAGGGTTAAGGCTACAGTTAGGGTTAGGGCTAAAGTTAGGGTTAGGGTTTGGATTACATTTACGGTTGGGAATAAGGTTGGGATTAGGGTTAGGGGTGTGTCAGGGTTAGGGGTGTGGTTAGGGTTACCGCTGGGATTAGAATTAGGGATGTTTTTGGATTAGGGTTTCAGTTATAATTGGGGGGTTTCCATTGTTTAGGCACATCAGGGGCTCTCCAAACGCGACATGGCGTCCGATCTCAATTCCAGCCAATTCTGCATTGAAAATGTAAAACAGTGCTCCTTCCCTTCCGAGCTCTCCCGTGCACCCAAACAGGGGTTTACCCCAACATATGGGGTATCAGCGTATTCAGGACAAATTGTACAACAACTTTTGGGGTCCAATTTCTTCTCTTACCCTTGGGAAAATAAAAAATTGGGGGCGAAAAGATTATTTTTGTGAAAAAATATGATTTTTTATTTTTACGGCTCTGCATTATAAACTTCTGTGAATCACTTTATGGGTCAAAGTGCTCACCACACATCTAGATAAGTTCCTTAGGGGATCTACTTTCCAAAATGGTGTCACTTGTGGGGGGTTCCGAGCTCTGCCATGCGCTCAAACGGTGGTTCCTCCCCACATATGGGGTGTCAGCGTACTCAGGACAAATTGGACAACAACTTTTGTGGTCTAATTTCAACTGTTACCCTTGGAAAAATACAAAACTGGGGGTTAAAAAATAATTTTTGTAGAAAAAAAAGATTTTTCATCTTCACGGCTCTGCGTTATAAACTGTAGTGAAACACTTGGGGGTTCAAAGTTCTTACAACACATCTAGATAAGTTCCTTGGGGGGTCTAGTTTCCAATATGGGGTCACTTGTGGGGAGTTTCTACTGTTTAGGTACATTAGGGGCTCTGCAAATGCAATGTGATGCCTGCAGACCAATCCATCTAAGTCTGCATTCCAAATGACGCTCCTTCCCTTCCGAGTTCTGTCATGCGCTCAAACGGTGGTTCCCCCCACATATGGGGTATCAGCGTACTCAGGACAAACTGAACAACAACTTTTGGGGTCTAATTTCAACTGTTACCCTTGGAAAAATACAAAACTGGGGGCTAAAAAGTAATTTTTGTAGAACAAAAAAGATTTTTTATTTTCACGGCTCTGCGTTATAAACTATAGTGAAACACTTGGGGGTTCAAAGTTCTCACAACACATTTAGATAAGTTCCTTGAGGGGTCTAGTTTCCAATACGGGGTCACTTGTGGGGGGTTTCTACTGTTTAGGTACATTAGGGGCTCTGCAAACGCAATGTGATGCCTGCAGACCAATCCATCTAAGTCTGCATTCCAAATTACGCTCCTTCCCTTCCGAGCTCTGCCATGCGCTCAAACGGTGGTTCACCCCCACATATGGGGTATCAGCATATTCACGACAAATTGGAAAACAACTTTTGGGGTCCAGTTTCAACTGTTACCCTTGGAAAAATACAAAACTGAAGGCTAAAAAATAATTTTTGTGGAAAAAAAAAGAATTTTTATTCTCACGGCTCTGCGTTATAAACTGTAGTGAAACACTTGGGGGTTCAAAGTTCTTACAACACATCTAGATGAGTTCCTTAAGGGGTCTACTTTTTAAAATGGTGTCACTTGTGGGGGGTTTCAATGTTTAGGCACATCAGTGGCTCTCCAAACGCAACATGGCGTCCCATCTCAATTCTTTTCAATTTTGTATTGAAAAGTCAAACGGCGCTCCTTCCCTTACGAGCTCTCCCATGCGCCCAAACAGTGGTTTACCCCAACATATGGGGTATCAGCGTACTCAGGACAAATTGGACAACAACTTTTGGGGTCCAATTTCTTCTCTTAACCTTGGGAAAATAAAAAATTGGGGGCGAAAAGATCATTTTTGTGAAAAAATATGATTTTTTATTTTTACAGTTCTGCATTATAAACTTCTGTGAATCACTTAATGAGTCAAAGTGCTCACCACACATCTAGATAAGTTCCTTAGGGGGTCTACTTTCCAAAATGGTGTCACTTGTGGGGGGGTTTCAATGTTTAGGCACATCAGGGGCTCTCCAAAAGCAACATGGCGTCCCATCTCAATTCCAGTCAATTTTGCATTGAAAAGTCAAATGGCGCTCCTTCGCTTCCGAGCTCTGCCATGCGCCCAAACAGTGGTTTACCCCCACATATGGGGTATCGGCATACTCAGGACAAATTGTACAACAACTTTTGTGGTCCATTTTCTCCTGCTACCCTTAGTAAAATAAAACAAATTGGAGCTGAAGTAAATTTTTTGTGAAAAAAAGTTAAATGTTCATTTTTATTTACAGGAAAGAAATATATCTGGGTACCGTGTTAGCCAGTAGATCCCAGAGAGACAGAAGAGTCTTGGAATATAAACTGATGACGACCTTTGACACTTTCACTGCAGGAATGAATGTGTCGCATGGATTTATGTCTTTTTACATCAACTAAGGAACTTTCCCCTCAGACCGTGTGGGGTCATCACAACAGAACGAGACCCCAATAAAACAATCCTTATCTAAGAACTGGCCCAATATCTATGGACATAACTGTTGTGCATAAATATGTGATTCTTCAGAATTTGTTTTAGTCTTTGCCTGATGAAGAGACCTGTGTAGTCTCGAAAGCTTGCAATTTGTTACCATCTTTTCAGTTAGCCATTAAAAGGTATCAACCACTGAGGACTCTCAATTCTAAATATTTTTAATTTTTATTTAAACATTCCAAAATTCCTGTGAAACACCTGAAGGGTTAATAAACTTCTTGAATGTGGTTTTGAGCACCTTGAGGGGTGCAGTTTTTAGAACTGTCACACTTGGTTATTTTCTATCATATAGACCCCTCAAAATGACTTCAAATGAGACGTGGTCCCTAAAAAAAATGGTGTTGTAAAAATGAGAAATTGCTGGTCAACTTTTAACCCTTATAACTCCCTAACAAAAAAAAATTTTGGTTCCAAAATTGTGCTGATGTAAAGTAAACATGTGGGAAATGTTACTTATTAAGTATTTTGTGTGACATATCTCTGTGATTTAATTGCATAAAAATTCAAAGTTGGAAAATTGCGAAATTTTCAAACTTTTCGCCAAATTTCTGTTTTTTTTTTCACAAATAAACGCAGGTAATATCAAAGAAATTTTACCACTACCATGAAGTACAATATCTCACGAGAAAACAATGTCAAAATTGCCAAGATCCGTTGAAGCATTACAAAGTTATAACCTCATAAAGGGACAGTGGTCAGAATTGTGAAAATTGGCCCGGTCATTACCGTGCAAACCACCCTCGGGGCTTAAGGGGTTAAGCAGTGAAAAAGTACAGAGCAATATTTGGAAACACGCAAATGTTTTAAAAATAAACTTAAAAGGGTTTTTTTTGTCGTTGTCATGGTCTCTTTGTTATCTTGTCAATACACACGTTTTGGGAGAGACGAAGTAGTGTAAAATATATTGATAACAAGAGACTGAAATTCCAGCAGCTGAACAGTTTATTAGCTTCTCTGGACATGATGGAAACATGACAGACTATACCGCTATACATTTTCTAGGATTATCACTTTCTCAGATTCGTGCAGGGCATGCCAACAGGAATAACACTGCAGAAATTAGCTGCATTTTAGTGTTATTGCATCAACAAACCAGTGAAACACAATCTTGTGTGTGCAAAACCCTTGTAATTAACTCTGTGTGGAAAAGTTGGGCACGCCTTAGCAATACTTGCAGTTCATGCTCCAGAGAAAAGGCTGAAATATGATACCAGTCCTGAAAACACGATGGAGAAAAGGAGAAGCACACCTCTGGTTACACCTTACAAAAAGCTTCTTTCATAGGGTAAAAAAAAGGAACAATCTTTGGAGCTTAGAACAAAATTAAACCCCTAAATGGCCTGTGCTGCAAAATAAGGCTATGTTTACACGATGCATTTTTGATGTGTAATTCAATGACAATCCTGAAGTGTTTTGCACATGATCAGTAAATGTCCGTGTGTATTTGCAGTGCGGTTTTTACTGCAGCATATCGATTTTTTTTGCGTTTCTGCAGCGTTTCCGCACCCATTGACTTTGTGGAGATCAGACTGAAAGAATCCATTGTGTCTTTCTCCTGAGACATCTGGCTTATTTCAGGAAACTTAAGCAAAATTGACATTTCCTTTTATGGACGCATTCCTTCTGTGTTGTAACCTTTTACCTACATACTAGAAGCTGTACCTTATCTCTAGTATAGACTGTTTTTGTAAAAGGATGTGAAATATGAGCGCTTGTACGCATGTCTGTAAAATGTTTAACTTTTTGCTATAAAAAGGAGGGGGTAGAGCCTAGTGAGTCAGACGTGCTCCTGGGCTTCCCCTGTATATGATCACACAACCTTTTGTGCTGCGTGTCATTTCACTCGGATCCCTACCTCTAGTAAGCCAGGGACTGAGAAGGACTTAACATTTCTTTGGTGCACCGAACAGGGACTCGAGGTGAGAGTATTTGCTCGAGATTTACCTGCGGATACGGACAACGGAGATCTGGGATAATGGACGGCAAATGAACTGAAAAACCTGGCCAGGTAAGAGACATTATTAGTTCTCTTTTATCTGCCCTGTATTATCCGAAAGATCTCTATGAGCCGTGTCACGCTGGGTTAGTCTAGTAGTGAGTAGATACCTATAAAACTCGGGTTACCATATTGTATAGATTTATGAGTCCTGTCCCTGGCAGTGTGTGAACAGTGTGAAGGTTGTGGTATGTTGTGAAAGAAGAGCAAAAGTGCGTAGAAAAATAAGCCGAAATAGTTGGGGTATAAGCCTTATACACGGAAGTCAGCCTAACTGGGTCATGTGGTTGCGTCCTTCTGGGAGACCTCTGCCCATGCTTGACTCTCAATTAAGTGCTTAACCTCCTTCATTTCTGGATAAGGTTTGATAGAATGAGCCCAGGACGCGGTTTCATGAGCCTGGGACAAGTATGCTAACTGACACAGAAAGTTTTGTGATCTGTATGGTGTTGCTGAGTCTGTTTGCATGCATAATAGCACTTAAGTACGTCCTGCATATTAGAAGAAATGGAGCAGACAAGCCTTTCAATATTTTAGCTCCCTAGGAGAGAAGGCAACGAGACATCACCATAGAGTGAGTGATTGTCCAAACGTCACCTGGGGTAGAAATAGCTAATATTGAAGAGAAAAATGAGAAATAAACAGACAAAAACCGTCTTAGGACAAGTGGAAGCAGCAGATATCATACAGGAAAGATGTGGAAAGATAGTCAGAAGGCAGATTAGGAGGGTAAGAGAAAAATTGGGAATTTCAGAAGCACTTATGTTCAGTACAGAATGGGAAAAACTGAGTAAAGAACGAGGTGGAATTATCAAAGACAATGGGTGGGAAGAAATCATACACTGTATGATAGAGGTCTCAAAAACAGCTAAAGAGGAGAATTGGAAGTACGATCCAGACACTTCCAAATGGATCATGGGGAAGGGAAAAAGTTGTGACATAATCCCGCCACCTTACCTAGATCCAAAAGCCCAATCATTTGTACCATCTGGAAGAGCAGAAGGAGGAAAACAATTTCCAGCCTTGTATCCCAATCTTGGTGGGGTAGGAGGATGGGAATGTTCACACTGTGGACAACAAAATCCAGATTGGAGAAATGATTGCCTAGCCTGTGGTACACCTAGATATGGTGCTGTACTTGCCCCTGTTAGGGTAGTACCAAGACCCTTTAGGGAACCTGGTGCTGACGGAGTAATGAACACCAGATATCATCAGACCAGACAATACTTTCCTTGGTCCCCTGCTGAGGGTATGTCCCTCCTGCATAATGCGCCTGATCCCACTCAATATCCTATCCGATTTGCGCAGTATATACAACAAATCATGCAGACTCATGCTGGGGTCTGGGCGGACGGGGAAGAATTATGTAGAATGAAAATGTCCCCCGGACTTTTTCAGGAATTATTGACACACCTACAGCCCAATAGACCAGTGGCAGAAGGGGGTGCCTTACAGACAGAAGCATCAGGTACCCAGTTCACAGAGGCATTAATAATTTTCATGAGAGGAAAACAGAGGGAAAGGGGGTCTACAGGTGTGATTATGCAGAAATTTGGGCAAAGTATTGAAGAATATAGTCAAGAACTAGAAAATAGCTTTAGGGATAAAGGATTGGATTTGACTGATGCTTCAGTAAGGAGACTTTTTACAAAACAATTAATAGAGGGGCTAGATCCGAAAATCAGAGAAAAATTTAAATCCTCTACTCCAGATTGGAGAACAATTGAACAACCAAATATTGTGAAACAACGATGTTTAGGAATAGCCATGGATATGAGAGAGAATCGTAAGCCTGTTAGAATAGCACAAGCTAATACAGGAGGAAGAGTGAGACACAATTTTCCTTGCCACTACTGTAAAAAGCCAGGTCATTTCCAAAGAGAGTGCAGGAAGAAGT
The DNA here is from genome assembly GCF_051348905.1 of Ranitomeya variabilis. Lineage (NCBI taxonomy): Eukaryota > Metazoa > Chordata > Amphibia > Anura > Dendrobatidae > Ranitomeya > Ranitomeya variabilis. The sequence goes on from NC_135234.1 coordinate 612,918,962, forward strand.
TGGCAGATATAAAGTCAGGCAAATTTGTTCCCAGAAATAACCCTCCCCAAACGGACAACCAGCGGAAATCTACCATCATAGATGGTCCCATACCAGATTCAGATTGACTCGATGTGTTACAAACTTCCCTACCAGCTAGGAGACCTATGATACAGGTGAATGTGGGGGGGAGAGAGATTCCATTTTTGATAGATACAGGTGCAACTTCCTCAATTTTGAATCAAGATTTTCTTCCGAATCCGGAAGATATTTCAGAACAAACAACTTTTGCTGAGGGTTATGATGGGGTAATTCGAACACTGCCATATACTGTGCCCCTAGAGGTCTCATTAGGACCTAAATGTTTTGCATCCAGATTTTTGTATGCCAGAGGTGCCCCAACATGTCTGTTAGGAACTGATGTCCTAAAGAAATTAGAAGCTAACATCAATTTTAGGGAAGATGGCACAGTTATGCTGACTATCCCTGATGATGCAGAAACATTAGAACAATATGTTAGAATTCAGGCTTTTGAGGATTATACTGAAGAAAAAGAGTACACCACAGATCTAGATCTCTCAATGATCCCAGAAACACTGTGGGCACAGGGTGACACTGATGTGGGATTATTGCATATCTCTCCTGTAAAATTATCTGTGCAACCAGGAACTGTTCTCCCACAGCTCAGACAATACCCTGTGAGTGCCCAGCAGGAATTAGCAATTACAAAACAGATAGAGGGATATAGAGAGAAAGGAGTTTTGGTAGAGATACAATCACCTGCTAACACTCCTCTGTATCCAGTCAAGAAGAGAACTCTTGATAAGGGTTCTATGCCCAAATATCGTATGGTACATGATCTAAGAGAAATAAACAAAGTTCTAGATCCAATCACCCCAGTTGTACCCAATCCTCATACGTTACTATCACAGATACCAGCCAGTTCTCAAGTGTTTACTGTAATAGATCTTTCAAATGCATTTTTCTCGGTTCCTTTACACCAAGATAGTTGGCATTTGTTTGCATTTACATTTAAGGGCAAACAGTTGGCGTGGACACGCCTTCCACAGGGAATGATACACTCCCCTACTCTTTATTCAAATGCCCTACAAACAGTCCTCCAGAGGTTTGAACCCGAACCACAGGTAGTGATTTTGCAGTATGTGGATGACCTACTACTTTGCTGCCCAGATCTAGAAACTGCAGAAAGGTCCACTGTGAGTTTACTATGTTTTCTAGAAAAAGAAGGGTGTAAAGTGAATAGACAAAAGCTACAAGTTTGTCAGATCAAAGTGGTCTTTCTAGGTCATTGCATTTCTCAAGGTAAAAAGCATCTTACACCTCAAAGAACTGAAGCAATAAGACAGATGAATGAGCCTAGAAATCATAAACAGCTACGAGCATTTTTAGGAATAGTGTCTCATTGTAGACAATGGATTATACATGCCAGTCAACTAATGCAACCACTGTATGACTGTGTAAAAAGTGAACCTTATTTGTTGACAAAAGAAGGTCAGATTTCGTTCCAACAATTAAAAGATGCCCTTGTTTCAGCTCCAGCGTTAGGGCTACCAGACTACACCAAACCATTTCAGCTTATGGCTGCAGAAGTTGATTCTCATGCTACAGGAGTTCTTACCCAGAAGCATGCAGGGAAACAAAGACCAATTGCATATCTTTCAGCAAGGTTAGATCCCGTAGCTAGAGCAGCGCCAACCTGTGTACGTGTAGTTGTTGCTGTCTCACTATTGTTGGACAAAGCATCAGAAATTGTCCTAGAGTATCCACTCACAGTTCAAACTACGCATGATGTTTATGGGATATTAAACCAGGTCCAACCAAAACACATTTCCATGGCCAGACATTTGCGGCTACAGTGTTCTTTGCTGCTCCCCTCTACTATCACATTTGCAAGGCTTCAGACTCTTAATTTAGCAACACTGCTACCTCTCGAGTCTGAAGGGGGGAATAAGGACACTGATCCACACGCAAATTTTTTCCCTACAGACACACATGATTGTACAGAGCTCATTTTACAAGAAACAGCAGGCTTACCCAATGTATCCGAAACACCACTTCAAAATCCAGATTTAGAGCTGTTTATAGACGGTAGTAGGTTTGCAGATGACACAGGTAACTTTCATACAGGGTATGCAGTTGTGTCAGAATCTGAAACTCTCAAAGCAGAACCACTTCCACCAAAACAGTCTGCACAAGAAGCAGAACTAACAGCATTGATCGAAGCGCTAAAAATAGCTGAGAATCAGACAGCTAATATATACACTGATTCTAGGTATGCACATGGTATTGTGTTTGACTTTGGAGTAATCTGGAGAGCTAGAGGTTACATGACAGCGTCAGGACAACCTGTAAAACATGCTTCTTTGATCAAACAGATCTTAGAGGCTGCACAAGAAACAAAAGAAGTAGCAGTAATTAAGGTAGCTGCACATGTGAGACTCGACACTAGGGAATCTAGGGGAAATGATAGGGCTGATAAAGCAGCCAAAGCAGCAGCGGTCAAACCCTTACAACAGGTTCATACTGTAAATCCCACAGAAAATACTGAAGATAGACTGAGACAAGCACAGGAAGATGCAGGAGAAGAGGAGAGGGACAGGTGGAAAAAGGAAGGGGCAGAAGAACAAGCGGGAATTTGGAAGAAAGATGGACTAATATGTCTACCTAGAGCCTGGTACCCGATTGTAGTTGGTGGACTGCACCACCCTACTCATGTGTCTGCAAATGCAATGACACTACTGGCAAAGCAAGTCTGGTTGGCTCCAGGTTTTGGCAACTATGCAAGAGACTATTGTGCTGCATGCGCTATATGCCTGGCACATAATCCCGGACAGACAACAAAGACCCCTATGAAGCACCACGTCCGACCTCTCTATCCGTTTCAGCGATTACAAATAGACTTTATCCAGCTGCCAAAAAGTAATGGGTATGAGTATGTGTTGGTATGTGTGGACATGTTCTCGGGGTGGCCAGAGGCCTATCCAGTTCGGAAGGCTTCAGCTAAAAACACTGCTGTAAAGCTAGTTGCCGAACTGATACCCCGTTACGGTCTCCCTGAAGTGATCGAGTCAGATAGGGGTACTCATTTCACTGGAGAAATATTTCAAAATGTACTGAAAATGTTGGGTGTTGAAAGTCAGTTACACACTCCGTACCATCCTCAAAGTTCTGGTAAGGTGGAACGCATGAATGGAACTTTAAAATTAAAAATACAGAAAGCCATGGCTGAAACAGGAAAGCCTTGGACAGAATGCCTTCCACTGGCCCTTTACTCAATACGCAATACCCCAAGGGGTAAGACTAAACTGTCTCCATATGAAATTTTGTTTGGTAGGACTGCCAATTTAGGATGTTATTTTCCACAGCAACTTGTGTTAAATATTGAGTCATTGACTTCTTATGTACAAAATCTTCAGAAACAATTAACTAAGGTGCATGCACAAGTTTTTGCTTCCCTTCCAGATCCTGACAACATTGAAGGAAGTCACAAGTTGGAACCAGGTGATCAAGTCTATGTAAAAAGACACACCAGAAAGGCTCTAGAACCAAGGTTTGACGGACCCTTCCAAGTCCTGTTGACAACACCTACATCAGTCAAGCTTGAAGGAAAGGCATCATGGATACATGCAAGCCATTGCAAAAAAAGCATATATTGCAAAACAAAGAAAAGGTTGCGAGAGTTAAACGGAAGAATTAATACTAGATTTGATTCTCTTATTGAATACAAGCATGTACATGTGTAATACCAAAAATAAAGGCTTTGTCTTTGGCCCTGTGGTAATAAAAATAAAAGAATATGTCAAAGGGGGGAATTGTGGAGATCAGACTGAAAGAATCCATTGTGTCTTTCTCCTGAGACATCTGGCTTATTTCAGGAAACTTAAGCAAAATTGACATTTCCTTTTATGGACGCATTCCTTCTGTGTTGTAACCTTTTACCTACATACTAGAAGCTGTACCTTATCTCTAGTATAGACTGTTTTTGTAAAAGGATGTGAAATATGAGCGCTTGTACGCATGTCTGTAAAATGTTTAACTTTTTGCTATAAAAAGGAGGGGGTAGAGCCCAGTGAGTCAGACGTGCTCCTGGGCTTCCCCTGTATATGATCACACAACCTTTTGTGCTGCGTGTCATTTCACTCGGATCCCTACCTCTAGTAAGCCAGGGACTGAGAAGGACTTAACAACTTCAATTGAGTCAGTCAAATCCACAGCAAAAATGCAGGTAAAAAATTGTTTGAGGATTTGCTGAGCTTTTGTATTGCGTTTTACCATCTTTCTATGGTGTTTCCCACACTGTCATCTGACAGCATGGGAAACACCGGCGCGGTGGTTCTTATCGATGGTAATGATACCGCAGGTAAAACCGTCGGTCAGAGCGCTGCCGGATCATGCTGTCAGATGTCAGCGTGACCCCGCAGCTGTGACTGTGACCCGTGGTAATGCTACTGCCGGTACTGTTGGTCATAGCGCTGCAGGATCATGCTGTCTGATGTCATTGTGATCCCGCAGCTGACTGTGACCCGCAGCGGTGACCTGCGGTAAAAAGCTGGCGTGGGCCAATGAGGCTACTGCTCCCATCGGGCTATGTCTGCTGTCACTGATAACAGTGACAGCAGGTGCCACTGATGGGAGAAGTAGTATCATCTGCCACCGTCTGTGCTCACAGTTAAAAAAAAAGGAAAATTACATACATATTCACATAAAAATTAAAAAAAAATTATACTCACCTTAACGCCCAATCCTTGTCCTTGCCTCCTAGAAATAATGTAAAATAATAAACCACCATATACTCCCTGTCCGCTGTAGTCCACATAATCCAGATTGTCTCATGGCGATCTCACATGTAGAACAATCACATCGGGAGATGTGACCGCTCTAACCGGCTGCCGGCGATGAGGTATTCGCTCCCGCAGTCTATCACTGAGCTGCCGTGAGAGATCCCCGGAGTTCATCACTTATGGCACCGCTGCGTGAGAACTTTCCCACGCAACAGTGGTGCCGTAAGGGAGACCGCCGGAGCTGATTAGTTGATGAACTCCGGTGAACTCTCTCATGGCAACTCAGTGATACACTGCTGGAGCGATTACCTCCTGTCAGTGTATCGCTAGCTGCCTTTGAAAGCAGTCACATCACTAATGTTACTGCTCTCAAAGTGATCAGGATTATTGTGGGACATTATGAATTATCTTCTCTGCAGACAGGTGAGGAATATTTTTGTTCTTTTATTTTATTTTTGCTGCAGGAGACGTTGGCATCAGTGGATTAGGCGTTCTTTAAGTATGGGTTCATTAAGATTATTAAAGGAGTCTGTGTCATTATTTCAAATAAAGGACTTTATTCTGGGTGTCTGTGTTTTTATACAATATCACTGTGGGGTTACTAATGAATAAGTGTCTTATAGATGCCTCTCCAATACTAACCCGTGGGCTTGACGTCACCTGACAATACAATGGTGACATCAACCCCACAAATATGAACCCTACTTGCCACCACTACAGGGCAAGTGGGAAGACAGAGGCTAAGCACCAGATTTCTGGGGTGGCAGAGAGCTGATGCTTTTAGTCTGGGAGGACCAATATCCATGGCCCCTTCCTAGCCAATTAATATCAGCCCGCAGCTGTCTGCATAGCCTTTGCTGGATATTAATTATAGGGGTACCCCATGTCATTTTTGGGGGACGTCTCCCATTTTAATAGCCAGTAAAGGCTAAGTATACAGCTGTGAGCTGATATTAATAGCCTGGGAAGCTCCATGGGTATTACCCCTCCCAGGAAATAAACATTGGCCCCCAGCCGTCATCTTTCCCTCTGCAGGCATTTTTTTTTTCTTTTTTTTTTTTCAAAATTAACAGTTGCGGTTTAGCTACAGTAAGGGTACTGTCACACTATACGATTTACCAACGATCACGACCAGCGATACGACCTGGCCGTGATCATTGGTAAGTGGTTGTGTGGTCGCTGGGGAGCTGTCACACAGTCAGCTCTCCAGCGACCAACGATGCCGAAGGCCCCGGGTAACCAGGGTAAACATCGGGTTACTAAGCGCAGGGCCGCGCTTAGTAACCCGATGTTTACCGTGGTTACCATCGTAAAAGTAAAAAAAAAAAAAACGTACATACTTACATTCCGGTGTCTGTCCCCCGGCGTTCTGCTTCTCTCCACTGTGTCTGTGCCAGCCGGAAAGCACAGCGGTGACGTCAGACGTCACCGCTGTGCTCGCTTTCCGGCCGGCCGGCGCTCACAGTGCAGAGAAGCAGAACGCCGGGGGACAGACACCGGAATGTAAGTATGTACGGTTTTTTTTTTTTACTTTTACGCTGGTAACCACGGTAAACATCGGGTTACTAAGCGCGGCCCTGCGCTTAGTAACCCGATGTTTACCCTGGTTACAAGCGAACGCATCGCTGGATCGCTGTCACACACAACGATCCAGCGATGACAGCGGGAGATCCAGCGACGAAAGAAAGTTCCAAATGATCTGCTACGACGTACGATTCTCAGCAGGGTCCCTGATCGCTGCTGCATGTCAGACACTGCGATATCGTATGGATATCGCTGGAACGTCATGGATCGTACCGTCGTAGCGACAAAAGTGCCACTGTGTGACAGTACCCTAAGTTCGTTCTTTTAAGGCTCCTACATAAGCTGGTGACAATGTGTGTGTAGGTTTGTATGTGTTTGTGTTTACTTACCGACTTCATAATGAGGGTGTTGGGCTGACACCTTTTCATTACTAAGCCTAAAGGCCCCGTCTCACGTAGCGAGATCGCTAGCGAGATCGCTGCTGAGTCACAAGTTTTGTGACGCAACAGCGACCTCAGTAGCGATCTCGCTATGTGTGACACGTACCAGCGATCAGGCCCCTGCTGCGAGATCGCTGGTCGTGTCGGAATGGCCTGGATCTTTTTTCGGTCATTGAGGTCCCGCTGACATCGCTGAATCGGTGTGTGTGACACCGATCCAGCGATGTCTTCACTGGTAACCAGGGTAAACATCGGGTTACTAAGCGCAGGGCCGCGCTTAGTAACCCGATGTTTACCCTGGTTACCAGCGTAAATGTAAAAAAAAAAAAAACAGTACATACTCACCATCTGATGTCCATCAGGTCCCTTGCCGTCTGCTTCCTGCTCTGACTGAGTGCCGCCGTACAGTGAGAGCACAGCACAGCAGTGACGTCACCGCTGCGCTCTGCTCTCACTGTATGGCGGCACTCAGTCAGAGCAGGAAGCAGACGGCAAGGGACCTGACGGACATCAGATGGTGAGTATGTACTGTTTGTTTTTTTTGGTAACCAGGGTAAACATCGGGTTACTAAGCGCGGCCCTGCGCTTAGTAACCCGATGTTTACCCTGGTTACCCGGGTGCTGCAGGGGGACTTCGGCATCGTTGAAGACAGTTTCAACGATGCCGAAGTCGTTCCCCTGATCGTTGGTCGCTGGAGAGAGCTGTCTGTGTGACAGCTCCCCAGCGACCACACAACGACTTACCAACGATCACGGCCAGGTCGTATCGCTGGTCGTGATCGTTGGTAAATCGCTATGTGAGACGGGGCCTTAAAGCTATGTCTCAATGACAGCTGCTGCCCTAATCTCATTACCCTGATTCCACATTGCATCAGCATGAAAAAGGTGGTGTTGAGCCAAGAAATTAAATCACAAAACTATTTTTTTAAATATCTTTATTTAGCTCAAAAAAGCCTTCATTGCTGTACAAGAACGTATTCAAAAACGCATACAAAAAACGCATACGAAAAGTGACCAAAAATGCATGCAAAAATGCACCAAATTGAGGCAAAAATGCGCGTTTTTGCCGCAGCGTTTTTCCTGCCATGAGATGCAGAAACCTTCCAGAAATTTCTGCAAGCAAACATTCAACGTGCGCACATAGCCTAAAGGTGCAGACAGGAGTCCTCAGAGGACATGATCTATACAATTAAGGTATGTGCCGATATTCACTACAGAAAACACTTTAAAAAATGCTCAAAAATGTTTATAAGGCTGCCGTCACACTAGCAGTATTTGGTCAGTATTTTACATCAGTATTTGTAAGCCAAAACCAGGAGTGGGTGATAAATGCAGAAGTGGTGCATATGTTTCTATTATACCTTTCCTCTAATTGTTCCTGGTTTTGGCTTACAAATGCTGATGTAAAATACTGACCAAATACTGCTAGTGTGACAGCAGCCTACGGCTCTTCCTTTCTTTGCTTTTTATATGTTACATATTTTGATGCTATTTTTTGCTTCTGGCAGCATTTGAGTCACAGATCAAAATTACCCATACATGTCTATGAGTTTTTGAAAATCACAGATAGAACACGGATGGCATCAGAGTGCAGTCCATGTGCTGTCTGTGATTAAAATTGTAATGGATTGGAGAAGCTTTGTAATTTATTTATGTTTCATATGCGAAAATCACTGATGAATGATTACTGATGGTAAAAATTGACACAGATCACACACTGATGAAACTCGGATCCAATACGCTTACAAAACTTCGACAGTTTGTGCGAACTTGAAAAATCACTGACGTCTGAATGAGGTCAATATTGTCGTGAAAATGGAACCAAAATATTTTTCAATATACATTTTCGTGGAAATAAATACCAACAATAAAAGGTGTAGAGAAAAAATTAGTGAGCTGTGAAAAATGCAAGGTGGTCTAAAAATAGATATAGGAATATTGCAATGTTGATGGAAGACATTTTGAGCACTTACGAGATTAAGCAGCGTAAGGGCTCATTCACAATAAAAATGGATTGATCATTGTGATCAGACTCTGATAAGAGTTTGATCAATGTGGTTTGAGTGTCATCAGTTTTTCTCATATGTGGAGAAAAAAAAAAATGTCTCCTCCTTCTCCATTATTATTATTATTATTTATTATTTATTACTATAGCACCATTTATTCCATGGTGCTTTACATGTGAAAAGGGTATACATAATAAAAAATAAAAAGTACAACAATCTTGAACAATACAAGTCACCGACTGGTACAGGAGGAGAGAGGACCCTGGATTCCAGGGCTCACAGTCTACAAAGGATGGGTGAGGTTACAGTAGGTTAGGGTTGAGCTGGTCATGCAGCAGTTTGGTGGAACAAGGGTTACTGCAGGTTGTAGGAAGAGGTTAGTCTTCAGGTTCATTTTTAAGGTTTCCACGGTAGGCGAGAGTCTGATATGTTGCAGCAGAGATTTCCAGAGTATAAGGCATGCACAGGAGATGTATGTGATTGTGGGAACTGGAGATAATAGGGGAATAGAGAAGGAAATCTTGTGAGGATTGGAGGTTGCGTGCAGGTAAATACTGGGAGACGAGGTCACAGATGTAAGGAGGACCCAGGTTGTAGAGGCTTTGTATACAATTGTGATCATTTTGAACTGAAGTCTCTGGGCAATGGAGAGCCAGTGCAGGGATTGACAGAGAGGAGAGGCTGGGGAATAGCAGGGGGACAGGTGGATTAGTCGGGCATCAGAATTTAGGATAGATTGGGAAGATGCAAGAGTGCTAGAATGGAAGGCCACAGAGCTGGAGGTTTCAGTAGTTGAGGTGGGAGATGACGAGGGCACACACTAGTGTTTTTGCAGATTCTTGATTAAGGAATTAGGGAGGAGTCAGAGATCAGAGCATGCACCTTAATTTTAGTTTTAAAAAAACAATGAAGAAAAGCAAGCAATACTAAGAAGTAACTAGCTTGGGTTTCAATAGACATCTAGAAAACAACCTACTTAAGGCTTAATTGTGTGGAAAGTGAGACATATGTTGTGACAGTCATTGGCAGAAATTTTTAGCACTAACATCATATGTAGAGTGACTACTACTTGCCTCCAGGAACAATATGAAGGAAATAGTAGTCTAACTTCTTTCGGCTGTTTGGGAAAATACCATCACAAGCCTAAAGTAATTGGCACACCTTGATGTACTATTATGTGAAGGAGATTGTGCAGTCATAGTGCCAAAGTCGTTCTCACAGGCACCTGGCCTAACATTCTAGGACAAGCTTCTCTTCGTAAAACAAGGCCGCGGCCATTTTAATTCTATAGTGATTACTCCCTATACAAAATGATGGTGATTTGCTAATTACATATATTCACAAATTTATTTATAAAAACATTTCCTTTACTTATTTTTTTATTCTCTGAGAACCCATTTAGGTGTCTCCTATCAATTAACATTTTCTACAGAAAAAATACACAAAAGATACAGTGTAGAAGCATTATCAACACAATGCTACAAAGTACTTTTATACTGAAACAAGGTAATAGATTGTTCTATATAACACACTCTGTGTTACACATTTACTTGTCCTATATGTACAAGGGTCCATCATAGACATTTCAGTCACCAGAACTGGTACTTTTCCCATAAATATATATATAGTGATGTGCCATTGTAAGGAAGAGAAATAAATGTTTAACTCCTGCTTACGTTCTGTGTCATTTCAGAAGGATATTGTTCGTGGAGGCACGGGGTGCCCTGGTCCACTAGCCGAAACGCATGTGCAGCGCCCCAGAGTCCTGGTCGTTGCAGTGCTGTGGCTCCGCCACCAAGGGGAGCTATGGTGCGTCTGATGGCACTGAAGGAGTTCATCTGATCAGGTATCACAGACACCAATACATTTCACAGTCGGGCCTCCGGGGGGAGCTAAGGGTTCTATTCACTAGGCCACTCCCCACCATAGTGGGTAAACTGGGGGTCAGGCAGGAAGTTAGATCAGAAAGCGGACTGGGTTGGAACCAGGCAACACCTTGTGGCAGAGGGTGTTGTGGGGGAAGATACAGTAGGGTCTCTGTCAGGGGTGGGATCCTGACAGGGGCTTGGCAACTTGAACGAACGTAACGGGACCGTGCCTGCTCAGGATAGCGGCGGTGCCCAAGGAAGGACTAGAAGCGAGATAGATTGTGCTGAGTGAGAAACGAGATCACGCAGAAGGAGAAATACCAGTAGGGGTCGTGCTGTAAGACCGAGGCAACATCCTACTGAGGCGCACTACCGGTGGCCGGAACGCCGAGGGAGTATTATAACATTCAGCTTCAAGCAATACTTCAAACAGCGGCAGGACAGTCAGTCTAAGGCGGGCTGTCTAACTTAAATCACCTATGCAGTCTTGGGGGGCAATTTGTGGAGAGGGGCGACTCTAGGGTCCCGGAAGAGCTCCGAGCCTACCCGTCAAACGGGTGCCGTCCCAACCAGAACACCAGGGAGGGACGGAGGATTAGCAGAACATCATCTAATTGAGTTGTGAGGGAACTTAAGAAACAGACACAACAGTTGTGGGGACTTTCCGTAAGCACAGCAGGGAAGGACCACAACACATAGCGCTAGAAGGAAGGCACCGATTTCCACCTGTGAAGAGAACTCTGGAGGTGTCATTGGACCGGCTGGACTTGCGCAGCCTGGTGAACCGTATTCTGGACTGAGGACCCAGAGATCTTCAGTAAAGAGGTAAAGAGACTGCAACCTGGTGTCCTCGTTATTTACTGCACTGCACCACTACAGCCTCATCACCATCATCCGTTGTACCTATTTCACTGTGCGCCCCACGGCAGGGTCACGGACCGGAGCCTAGCCGCCGTGACAACCCCAGAGCAGAGACTCAGAGGCCCGGTACCGGGTACCCCTCGGCCCTGCGGCAGTGGGGGCGCTACACATGGACTAGGGATCATCACACTGAACGCCCACTCTCCTTTTATCATGGGCATAATACTACTCAGAGAATACTTTATTGAACCACAAAACAGGCAAATAACACATAGAACGGTCCCAGCAAAATACCTAAGATGGTGCAAAATTACAGAGTCTCACCCTGATGCTGACTCACCAGGATAGGAATGTCAAAACAATTTTGTCCAAAATATAGAAGGCACTTCAACAAAATTCTAACACCAAAAAAACTCCCATGAGTGTAATATCCGTGGGAATATGAAGAGATCCAATACAAATAAATGTTAAAAATGAACTTTATTAAATATAAATTAAAATGCTATATAAAAAGCAAAATACCATCACGGGACACCAAGCATAAAAAGGGGGATATTGCACAAAATTAAGTGTAAATAATCAACAATATGGAATTCAGTGATTTTTGAAATTCGCGGAGCGTTTAGCCACACATTGTGGAGACATAGGTAGAACTTGTTTAAGTGCAGGATCTGTTAGCAAATCCTTCCAATGTTTGTTGATGATGTCATCAAGATGATGCCATTGACCATTATACGTCGATATAAGTACCTGATTTTTATCTTCATTATCAGCTGTTTTCTTAGGCCCATACAGCAACTCATTCCTGGGCGTACAAACCGCTCTATTATATCCCCTCCGGATTATCTTACGACTGATGGGCATAACAGACCATCTCCTTTACAGCTATTATTGCACTACTATTGCATCTGATTATGGGTGGTATGAATTTTGGGATTGGTACTGTTTACGTCTCCCTGATTTACCAGTATCCATTTAAAGGGGAAACTTCATGGGGATATAGTCTGTATGCAGTTTTATATTAGTGATTATTTGGATTAATAAGAGCTAACTATATTGAGATAGTATTTATGTGTGGTCCCATATACTTGAACAATTTTTGTGTTACATAAATTGGGCTTCTGGCACATGAATTCCATATAGTTGATAATTTACACTTAATTTTGTGCAATATCCCCCTTTTCCTGCTTGGTGTCCCTTGATGGTATTTTGCTTTTTATACAGTATTTTAATTGATATTTAATAAAGTTTATTTTTAACATTTGTATTAGATCTCTTCATATTCCTATGGATATTACACTCATGGGAGTTTTTGTTGTTGAGTCACCGGGATAAGAGCAGCTGTTACTTCAGAGCTTCCAGGGCCTAGTACCCCACCTGTGGCACGCACACAGAGAGGAGGTATTGACAAGCTCTAAAATGTAAAGTGCTGCGGAATATGTCGGCGCTATAGAAATAAAATTATTATTATTATTATTATTAAGCTTAGGAAGATGACAGTCCATTGAGGTACAGACCCCAGAAGGTTCAGAATCTCACATCTCCGAACATCTTCATGGAGCCAGGTGTCCAGTGGGTCTCATTTCTGGCTTTTACAAACATATTCATGGGGCTCAGGTGACCAGTGGGTCCAAATCCTGACTACCCCAAAAGTATACATGGTTCAGTGTTGGTCAATGGAGCAAATCTGTATTCTTCCAGCCAAGGCCCTGGTCCCCTAAGCTGGTATCCTGTAAAATGTGAAATCTGTGTCCCTAATGATGGAGTCATGATGTCCTGGTTGCTGTCTTGTAAAGAGTTTCTGGTTTTTTGGATATTTGGATGTCTTGGCAGAGGTATGATTGTATATATTTCACTTTTATAACTCACATAGCTGTTGTCATTCAAGCCATCATTCACAGTTAAAGGGAAAGAACAGTGAAGAGATCAACTTGCATTGTTTGATTGTGTAATCTATTTGCATAGTTTTTCCTCCTCTGTTTTGCAAGTCAGCAAACTAGCAGGCCTAGACAATCTGTAATAAACATATCAGCAAACATCATTGTTCAATGACCCTGTATCACTGTATTACAAAGATAGCAGTCAATAAGTTGTAGGAGCTGATATAAGATGCAAAACATTAGCCATTCATTTATTTAGAAATATCAATTTAAACTACAGGAAGAGTCAACATTTCAGAAATGCATACATTCAAAAGTCAACATATAAATAACCTTTTATTCCACCTGGCTTGCTGAAAATAGACATCTTGTTAATTAAGATAAAATGATGTGTTGTCACAATGTTCTTGTAAAGTATTTGATGTATTCGGTATGAATATGTGTAATAATCAGAAGGCTTGAAATAGAGACATCATGCCCTGATATATAAATCCCAAGATAAATATATTTATTTTGGTGCATTATTCAGTTTTGTCTCTCGGGATGAGCAGTTACCATCCTTCCACTTATGTTAAATTGTGAAAATGTAATACTTCCCATGTGCTTGAGTAGGATAAATATAATTTAGATTATCTCTGTCGTCATTGGCTATGTCAAGACAATGAATGAGATAAAATTAGAAATAGATAACTCTATAAATCTTGTGTATAAATCCTCTTTCGTCTAATTCTGTTTAAAGTGGTTGATCCTTCTTGAATCCTCCACTCAGAGTTCATCTGTTAAACTGTCATCTTATGTCAGATTATTACAATGAGATTCAACAAGTGGACAGCAATCTAACTTACCATGCAAATCAGCATGCAAATGACAATTAACTCCTTTTTTAAGCCAAACAGCATTTGACAGTGAAGAGCACTTGGAGATTTTGATATTACTGTGTATTAACTTTTATTGGCTATTCAGGAAAATGTACACTAATAAAGCAAGAAGATGCAGATACACAAGTAATGGAGGCCAAGCTACCTGCAAATTCAAAATAAATAATGAAAAGTCTATACATATAAAATAGCTTTAAGAAAAGAAACATAAGAAACCCAGCAATGATATTAAAAGGAATCTGTCACCTAATTTTGGCCCTATAAACTGCAGCCACCGCCATCAGGGGCTTATCTACAGCATTCTGGAATGCTGTAGATAAGTCCCCGATGTAACCTGAAAGATAAGAAAAACAAGTTAGATTATACTCACCCAGGGGCGGTCCCGATGCTGTGGGCGGTCCGATGGGTGTCGCAGGTCCCTCCCATCTTCATACGATGTCGTCCTCTTTGCTTCCTGTCGTGGCTCCTGCGCAGGCGTACTTTATCTGACCTGTTGAGGGCAGCGCAAAGTACTACAGTGCGCAGGCGCCGAGCTGAGGGCAGATAAAGTACACCTGCGCAAAAGCCGCGACAGGAAGCAAAGAAGAGGACGACATCGTATGAAGATGGGAGGCGCCGGACCTGGACCTGTGACACCCATCGGACCGGACCGCACCGGGACCGCCCCGGGTGAGTATAATCTAACTTGTTTTTCTTATCTTTCAGGTTACATCTGGGGCTTATCTATAGCATTACAGAATGCTGTAGATAAGCCCCTGATGGCGGTGGCCGCAGTTTATAGGGCCAAAATTAGTTGACAGATTCCCTTTAAATGATGAGAAGACAAAACAGGAGGGGATTATTTGTTTTTTACTACTGCATCAATCCAACTTTTTACCTTTAAACGGGGTGTTTGCTACTAGGACAACCCATTCTCAATTCCTAAGTTTGCCCCAGTAAAATAATAACACCTATACTCACCTCCGGAGCCGTCGTCGTACCAGCATTGCCGGCACTGGCTCACCTCAGGATTACTTAGCATTTTTATGTCACGCAATCCCTGTTGCCAATCAACACTGACTCACTCTTCCTGCCTTCAGACAAATCACATACATCCAGAGGAAATGAAAGCTGCTGCTCTCTCTCTTTATTATCTATGTATCTATGCACTATGTATTACATACATCCGAAGACAAGGAGAGTGAAGCCAGCACTGATTGGTCCCAGGGATGGCATGACATAACAATGCTAAGCAATCCCAAGGTGAGTAAGTGTCGTACCGTTGGTATGACGCCGTTCCCAGAAGTGAGTATGAGGGCTCATACTCACATGCGAGAAACTCGGATGAGTCTCACACGTCAATACCCGGCACTGTTCATCGTGGAGGCCCTGTAGAGCACTGATATCGCCCGATGTCACTGTTCTACACGGGAGATCATCGTGGGACACTTGTTATTAACTGGGCTACAGCGGAAAGGTAAGTATAGGTTGGTTTATTATGTTATTTGTATTACAGGTGATCGAGGGCTTCGGGGACTAGGTGATTGGTATGTACTGTATGTTATATGTTGTATGTACTGCCTGTAATGTATGACCTGTGTGTCTGCTGTATGTTCTGTATGTTTTGGGTTATTTTACTACTGAACACATGCATTTTCTGATGGGACTCCACAAGCGCAAGAAAGAAAGACAGTATCAGATCGGCACTGAACGAGCTGTCATAAAGCAATCCAGCTGCGAGGCTAATAGCTTCTTCAAAAGTCAGACGGAGTCAGCTACTAGTGAAGTGGGGGCGGTGCTCTGCAACTAAAGTCAATGATTCACACAATGATGGGACTGCTTTCCCATCATCGGCAATGCTGTCACTGTGAGCATTCATAGCCAGATGGGTGCAGTAGTCCCAGCAGACGATGGCTTCCCACAGACCCACACACACATGCAGACCCCCGCACACAGACACGCACATAGTCTCCGCCCACACTCCACCCACACACTTCCCTCCTCCCTATCTGCAGCGTTTCTCGCACCCACATCCACAGCAAATCCGCAGATCTTTTTTACACCTGCAGTTTTGATGCCTGACTGAATGGAAATCAATGGGTGCAGAAACGCTGCAGATCCGCAAAATGAATTGACATCCTGCAGAAAATAAAACGCTGCAAATCTGCACAGATTTTTCCGCAGCATGTGCACAACAATTCTTCATTTCACGTAGAATAACATTGGTAGTGTACTACACTGCGGATTTGATGGAATTCCGCGCGTCCAAAAATGCTGCGGATCTGCATCAAAATCTGCAACGTGTGCACATAGCCTTATGTTGTTAATTTTACCATATATCAGAGGTTTCCAGTATGTTCAAATATCTTGCACAGAATCACTCTGAGCTTTCTGATGCAAGGATCAAGTGCCCTCATTTTTATCTACTGGCAGTAAGCAATAAAAAATAAGGCCCTCATTCATATGATAGAAGCTTCGACAGAACCTACAGAAATCAACAGGTTCATCACACAGTCTAATGTGTATGGCAGTCTTAGCACTATTCCCCCACAGATGTAGTGTGGCAGGGCCTCTCTCATAGTCTCATAGAGAACGTAGGTGCGCTCTTCAGAGCGAGTATTCCAGTGTGTGAGATAAGGTACCTTCACACGAAACGACATTATAACGATATCGCTAGCAATCCGTGACGTTGCAGCGTCCTCGCTAGCGATATCGTTTCGTTTGACACGCAGCAGCGATCAGGATCCTGCTGTGATGTCGCTGGTCGCTGAATAAAGTCCAGAACTTTATTTGGTCGTCCGATCGCTGTGTATCGTTGTGTTTGAAAGCAAAAGCAACGATACCAGCGATATTTTACACTGGTAACCAGGGTAAACATCGGGTTACTAAGCGCAGGGCCGCGCTTAGTTACCCGATGTTTACCCTGGTTACTAGCGTAAAATGTAAAAAAAACAAACAGCACATACTCACATTGCGTCCCCTGCAGTCTGCTTCCTCCTCTGACTCAGCGCCGCAAAGTGAAAGTGAAAGCAGCACAGCGGTGACGTCACCGCTCTGCTCTCACTGTACGGCGCTCAGTCAGTCAGGAAGTGGACGCAGGGGGACGTGAATGTAAGTATGTGCTGTTTGTTTTTTTTAGATTTTACGCTGGTAACCAGGGTAAACATCGGGTTACTAAGCGCGGCCCTGCGCTTAGTTACCCGATGTTTACCCTGGTTACCAGGGGACCTCGGCATAGTTGATCGCTGGAGAGCGGTCTGTGTGACAGCTCTCCAGCGACCAAACAGCGACGCTGCAGCGATCGACATCGTTGTCGCTATCGCTGCAGCGTCGCTTCGTGTGAAGGTACCTAGGTACCTTCACACGAAGCGACGCTGCAGCGATAGCGACAACGATGTCGATCGCTGCAGCGTCGCTGTTTGGTCGCTGGAGAGCTGTCACACAGACCGCTCTCCAGCGATCAACTATGCCGAGGTCCCCTGGTAACCAGGGTAAACATCGGGTAACTAAGCGCAGGGCCGCGCTTAGTAACCCGATGTTTACCCTGGTTACCAGCGTAAAATCTAAAAAAAACAAACAGCACATACTTACATTCACGTCCCCCTGCGTCCACTTCCTGACTGACTGAGCGCCGTACAGTGAGAGCAGAGCGGTGACGTCACCGCTGTGCTGCTTTCACTTTCACTTTGCGGCGCTGAGTCAGAGGAGGAAGCAGACTGCAGGGGACGCAATGTGAGTATGTGCTGTTTGTTTTTTTTACATTTTACGCTAGTAACCAGGGTAAACATCGGGTAACTAAGCGCGGCCCTGCGCTTAGTAACCCGATGTTTACCCTGGTTACCAGTGTAAAATATCGCTGGTATCGTTGCTTTTGCTTTCAAACACAACGATACACAGCGATCGGACGACCAAATAAAGTTCTGGACTTTATTCAGCGACCAGCGACATCACAGCAGGATCCTGATCGCTGCTGCGTGTCAAACGAAACGATATCGCTAGCGAGGACGCTGCAACGTCACGGATTGCTAGCGATATCGTTATAATGTCGTTTCGTGTGAAGGTACCTTTAGACAATGAGATAGCTGCCAGCCGAGTGATCAGTCAAACCATTGTTTGTCCAAAAGCCATCAAAGATGTTTGAGGCAGGGGGGCTTTACTTTTAATGACAGAAAGCAGAGTTCCTAAAAAAGGAAGAAATTGATACAAAAGGCATATTAAAAAATTATATAACCTTTATTAAACAAAGTTATACTTTTTTACTTATGTGATAACTTACTTATTAACCCAGTAGGTCTAGTGCCCTGGAGAGAAAGGCCAAGTAACTGACCATATACAAAACTGTCCACCTACCCCTATCACTACCCTGCACTGATGAAATCTAGAATTAGGCACTGGTCGAGTCTAAGGCTTCTTTCACACTTTCGTTGTTTGGTCTCTGTCGCAATGCGACGTTTTGGGAAAAAACGCATCCTGCAATTGTGCCCGCAGGATGCGTTTTTTTCCCATAGACTTGTATTGCCGATGGATCGCGACGTATGGCCATACGTCGCGTCCATCGTGTACTGGATGCGTCGTGTTTTGGCAGACCGTCAGCACAAAAAAACGTTCACGGGAACGCTTTTTCGTACCGCGCATGCGCGGCCGGAACTCCGCCCCCTCCTCCTCGGGACTTTTGAATGGGCAGCGGATGCTTTGAAAAAATGCATCCGCTGCCCATGTTGTGCCGAATTTTCACCATATCCGTCAGTACGTCGCGCCGACGCTTCGTGAGAGCCCCATACCGACGGAAGTGTGAAAGAAGCCTAAGAGGAAAGGTTCAGATTCCCATTTACCCTATGTGCAGTGGGGGAAGGCAAACTTTTAGGTCAAGGCTGTTTCCTGTTACCATAGTGACAGATGTAGTCACTGTAGGATCTATTAGATACTAGCAGGATTAATAGCTAAATCACTTGCTGGACTTAATTTAACCATTCAGATCCTGAAATGTTATAGATTTTTCAATCCTCACTCTAAAGCTTAGCTCAAGTCTAATTTATTCCTAATTTCTAAGAATGCAACTGTATGAAGACATATATTAACTCATAATGTGCAATTTTCTGGTGAGAAAATAACACAAATGAATCTGGATGACATTTGCTCAGTAACTTGATGTTACTTTTCTAAAGCTTAGGACAAGTAATAATTTACCGTGATAACTAATGTAATTTACATTACTAAGGATGACAGTGAAGCAACGAAACAAACAGAAGCTGTAAAAGACATTTGCATCATAAAGTCTTCAGTCTTAGATGTAGCAAGAAAATAATATATTTGATCATAAAACTACACAACATTGCCATTCTTTTTATTGTAAAAAAACAAAGCCATCTGAGAATTTTACACTGTCCCATCCTTTTGATATTTAAATATCCATGAGATAACCAGAGGCCAACCATGTGTCTTGAGAACAAATTCAAGACTCTAAGGGGGCTTAATTAAAGGAAACTTTGATTCATCTTATGTTCCCTTGGTTTGAGTATTTGTAATTAGGGAAGTTCAGAAGAATTCATGTTTTTCATGGAAATTCTCTTTTCAGTCTTTACATACATAATAAGCAACAAAAAGAGAACAGAATACAGATACAAGATAAATGATGGCTTGCTTCATCTTATAGAAGACCTGTCACTTGCCATGGATATGTATTTAATTTTACTTGGTGTAAATAACTTTGTTCTTTTGAATCTGGTATTGTTTTTCTTTCTTTCCTGTGCCTCTTCCGTCCTGAGATATTCCCTGATATTCCTTGTTTGTAAATCTAGTATTTTCAGCCAATATGTTGTGGTACTCAGATCATATCTATAAAGCTATTGTTAAGGAAAACACCCAGTTGGATAAAAAAAAACAGCTTTACATGCAGGGAACATCACGGCATATCTCTGGAAGGGAGATTTGGCAATTTTTCCCACCTACAAAGAATGGAGAAGTCTGTAATTTTCATCATAAGTACATTTCAAGTGTGAGAGACAGAAAGAATCTAAAAATAAAAAAATGAAAATCACATTGTATGATTTTTATATACCGTATATACTCGAGTACAGGTCCTTCTCAAAAAATTAGCATATAGTGTTAAATTTCATTATTTACCATAATGTAATGATTACAATTAAACTTTCATATATTATAGATTCATTATCCACCAACTGAAATTTGTCAGGTCTTTTATTGTTTTAATACTGATGATTTTGGCCTACAACTCCTGATAACCCAAAAAACCTGTCTCAATAAATTAGCATATCAAGAAAAGGTTCTCTAAACGACCTATTACCCTAATCTTCTGAATCAACTAATTAACTCTAAACACATGCAAAAGATACCTGAGGCTTTTAAAAACTCCCAGCCTGGTTCATTACTCAAAACCCCCATCATGGGTAAGACTAGCGACCTGACAGATGTCAAGAAGGCCATCTTTGACACCCTCAAGCAAGAGGGTAAGACCCAGAAAGAAATTTCTCAACAAATAGGCTGTTCCCAGAGTGCTGTATCAAGGCACCTCAATGGTAAGTCTGTTGGAAGGAAACAATGTGGCAGAAAACGCTGTACAACGAGAAGAGGTGACCGGACCCTGAGGAAGATTGTGGAGAAGGACCGATTCCAGACCTTGGGGAACCTGAGGAAGCAGTGGACTGAGTCTGGTGTGGAAACATCCAGAGCCACCGTGCACAGGCGTGTGCAGGAAATGGGCTACAGGTGCCGCATTCCCCAGGTAAACAGCGGCAGAAGCGCCTGACCTGGGCTACAGAGAAGCAGCACTGGACTGTTGCTAAGTGGTCCCAAGTACTTTTTTCTGATGAAAGCAAATTTTGCATGTCATTCGGAAATCAAGGTACCAGAGTCTGGAGGAAGACTGGGGAGAAGGAAATGCCAAAATGCCTGAAGTCCAGTGTCAAGTACCCACAGTCAGTGGTGTGGGGTGCCATGTCAGCTGCTGGTGTTGGTCCACTGTGTTTCATCAAGGGCAGGGTCAATGCAGCTAGCTATCAGGAGATTTTGGAGCACTTCATGCTTCCATCGGCTGAAATGCTTTATGGAGATGAAGATTTCATTTTTCAGCACGACCTGGCACCTGCTCACAGTGCCAAAACCACTGGTAAATGGTTTACTGACCATGGTATTACTGTGCTCAATTGGCCTGCCAACTCTCCTGACCTGAACCCCATAGAGAATCTGTGGGGTATTGTGAAGAGAAAGTTGAGAGACGCAAGACCCAACACTCTGGATGAGCTTAAGGCCGCTATTGAAGCATCCTGGGCCTCCATAACATCTCAGCAGTGTCACAGGCTGATTGCCTCCATGCCACGCCGCATTGAAGCAGTCATTTCTGCCAAAGGATTCCCGACCAAGTATTGAGTGCATAACTGAACATTATTATTTGATGGTTTTTTTGTTTGTTATTAAAAAACACTTTTATTTGATTGGACGGGTGAAATATGCTAATTTATTGAGACAGGTTTTTTGGGTTATCAGGAGTTGTATGCCAAAATCATCAGTATTAAAACAATAAAAGACCTGACAAATTTCAGTTGGTGGATAATGAATCTATAATATATGAAAGTTTAATTGTAATCATTACATTATGGTAAATAATGAAATTTAACACTATATGCTAATTTTTTGAGAAGGACCTGTATAAGCCGAGATTTTCAGCGCAAAAAAATGGGCTGAAAGTGCCCCTCTCGGCTTATACTCGAGTCATGGAAGGCGGGGGGGTCGGCGGGTGAGGGGGAGCGACGCCTGTCAAATATTCACCTGCTCCCGGCGCTCCTGACGCGGTCCCTGCAAGTCCCACGGTGTTCGGCGTGGCAGCTTCAAGTTCTTCCCCTGTTCAGCGGTCACGTGGTACCGCTCATTAAAGTTATGAATATGGACTCCACGCCCATAGGGTTGGAGCCGCATATTCATTACTGTAATGAGCGGTACCATGTGACTGCTCACTACAGGAAGAAGCTGCCGCGCCGTACACCGTGGGACATGCAGGGACCGCGTCAGGAGCGCCGGGAGTAGGTGAGTATATTTACCTTCCCTCGTTCCACCGAAGCTCAGTCTTCCCGTCCTCTTGCTGTGACTGTTCAGGTCAGAGGGCGCGGTGACGTATTACTGAGCGCCGCCCTCTGCCTGAACAGTCAGTGCGGAGAGACGGGACACTGAGGAGCATCGGGCAGCGACGAGAGGTATGTCTTTTTTTTTTTTTTTAGTGCAGCAGCAGCATTGTGCAGCGCCCCAGAGTCCTGGTCGTTGCAGTACTGTCACTCTGCCACTAAGGGGAGTGATGGTACGTCTGATTGCACTAAAAGAGTTCACCTTGCAGGTATCACAGACACACATTACACTTCACACTCCGGCCGCCAGGGGGAGCAAAAGGTCCTATCTACTAGGCCACTCCTCACACCTGGGTAAAACTGGGGGTTGGATAGGAAGTCAGGGAGAAAGTAGCTGGGGAGAGCTCGAGAGAGGACCTGTCAGGGGTGGGATCCTGACAGAGCCCTAGAAAAGGACAGATCGTTACGGAGCCGTGCCTGTGCCTTATAGCGGCAGACTCCTAAGAAAGGACGTGAAGCGAAGCATATTGTGGAGAAGTGAGAAACGGGATCACAGCACAAAGGAGATAGAACCAGAAGGAGTCGTGCCTCAAGATCAGCAACATCCTTCTGAGGCGGGTAGCCGGCGACCGGAACGCCGAGGAAGTAAGAGACTCTATGCATTACTTTGAACTACGGCCGGGCAGTTAACTTTAGGTTGGCTGTCTCACCTTTACACCTAACGAAGACAACGGAGGCAATTGAGGGAGAGGGGCATCTCTAGGGTCCATATAAAATAACTCCAGGCCTACCCCGTCATACGGGTGCGTCCTATCCATATAATCTGGGGGACGGAGAGAAAGAACAGAAACATACACGACAGTTGTGAGGACTATCCCGTGGTGCTCAGCAGGGAGGTACTACAAGACACACAGGCGCTGGTAGGAAGGACACTGATTTCCACCTGTAAAGGGAACTCTGGATGTGCCTTCGGACCGGCCGGTCTCAGCCAGCCCTGTTAGCAGTGCTCTGGATTGCGGATGCCGAAGCCTTCAGTAAAGAGGTAAAAAGACTGCAACCCTGTGTCCTCGTTATTTACTGCGACCTACACCACCACCTACACCTTTTACTGGGCGCCCCTTAGCAGGACCACGGACCGGGTTGGGCAACCGTGACATCCTCAGAACCGAGAGACCCGGATCCGAGTACCCCGTTGTCCTGCGTCTGGGGGCCGCTCCAACTACATGAGGCACAATGCTGTATGGAGCGTCTATGGGGCCATAAAGAACTGCATGGAGCATTATATGGGGCCATAACTGCATGGAGTATTATATGGGGCATTATATGGGGCCATAACTGCATGGAGCATTATATGGGGCATCTATGGGGCCATAATTGCATGGAGCATTATATGGGGCATTATATGGGGCCTGTTGTGAATTTGCTTTTTGCTCCCTCTAGTGGTTACTAGTTTTTTGACTCTGGTTTTTCTGTCATTCCTTTTATCCGCACCTGGGTCGTTAGTTAGGGGTGTTGCTATATAAGCTCCCTAGACCTTCAGTTCAATGCCTGGCAACGTAGTTATCAGAGCTAGTCTGCTGTGCTCTTGTCTACTGATCCTGGTTCCAGTTATATCAGCTAAGTCTGCCTTTTGCTTTTTGCTATTTGTTTTGGTTTTGTATTTTTGTCCAGCTTGTTCCAGATCTATATCCTGACCTTTGCTGGAAGCTCTAGGGGGCTGGGGTTCTCCCCCCGGACCGTTAGACGGTTCGGGGGTTCTTGAATTTCCAGTGTGGATTTTGATAGGGTTTTTGTTGACCATATAAGTTACCTTTCTTTATTCTGCTATCAGTAAGCGGGCCTCTCTGTGCTAAACCTGGTTCATTTCTGTGTTTGTCATTTCCTCTTACCTCACCGTTATTATTTGTGGGGGGCTTCTATCCAGCTTTGGGGTCCCCTTCTCTGGAGGCAAGAAAGGTCTTTTGTTTTCCTCTACTAGGGGTAGCTAGATTCTCCGGCTGGAGCGTGTCATCTAGAATCAACGTAGGAATGATCCCCGGCTACTTCTAGTGTTGGCGTTAGGAGTAGATATATGGTCAACCCAGTTACCACTGCCCTATGAGCTGGATTTTTGTATTCTGCAGACTTCCACGTACCTCTGAGACCCTCGCCATTGGGGTCATAACAGTTTGCCAGGCCAGTATTAAATGTTTAATGCGTTGCAGAAGAGGGATTATAAGAAAGAAGATTCTGAGTTTTTTTTTTTTTTTTTTTTTTTCTTTCTTCTTCCCCTTTACCTCAGAGTGGCTATGCTTGCTGCAGACATGAATGTCCAGACCTTGATTACAAGTGTGGACCAGCTGGCTACTCGTGTGCAGGGCATACAAGACTATGTTATCAGAAATCCTAGGTCAGAACCTAAAATACCGATTCCTGAACTGTTTTCCGGAGACAGGTTTAAGTTTAGGAATTTTGTGAATAATTGTAAATTGTTTTTGTCCCTGAGACCCTGTTCATCTGGAGACTCTGCTCAGCAAGTAAAAATAGTTATTTCGTTCTTACGGGGCGACCCTCAGGATTGGGCTTTTTCGCTGGCGCCAGGAGATCCGGCATTGGCTGATATTGATGCGTTTTTTCTGGCGCTCGGTTTACTTTATGAGGAACCCAATCTTGAGATTCAGGCAGAAAAGGCCTTGCTGGCTATGTCTCAGGGGCAGGACGAGGCTGAAGTGTATTGCCAAAAATTTCGGAAATGGTGCGTGCTGACACATTGGAACGAGTGTGCACTGGCCGCTAATTTTAGAAATGGCCTATCTGAAGCCATTAAGAATGTTATGGTGGGTTTTCCCATTCCCACAGGTCTCAATGATACTATGGCACTGGCTATTCAAATTGACCGGCGGTTGCGGGAGCGCAAAACCGCAAATTCCCTCATGGTGTTGTCTGAACAGACACCTAATTCGGTGCAATGTGATAGAAAAACCGCAAATTCCCTCATGGTGTTGTCTGAACAGACACCTGATTTAATGCAATGTGATAGAATCCTGACTAGAAATGAGCGGAAAATTCATAGACGCCGGAATGGCTTGTGCTACTACTGTGGTGATTCTACACATGTTATCTCAGCATGCTCTAAACGTATAGCTAAGGTTGTTAGTCCTGTCACCGTTGGTAATTTGCAACCTAAATTTATTCTGTCTGTAACTTTGATTTGCTCACTGTCGTCTTATCCTGTCATGGCGTTTGTAGATTCAGGTGCTGCCCTGAGTCTTATGGATCTGTCATTTGCTAAGCACTGTGGTTTTACTCTTGAACCATTAGAAAATCCTATTCCTCTTAGGGGTATTGATGCTACGCCATTGGCAGCAAATAAACCGCAGTATTGGACACAGGTTATCATGTGCATGACTCCTGAACACCGCGAGGTGATACGTTTCCTGGTTTTACATAAAATGCATGATTTGGTTGTTTTAGGGCTGCCATGGTTACAGACCCATAATCCAGTCCTGGACTGGAAGGCTATGTCAGTCTCAAGTTGGGGCTGTCGTGGTATTCATGGGGATTCCCTGCCTGTGTCTATTGCTTCTTCTACGCCTTCGGAAGTTCCGGAGTATTTGTCTGATTATCAGGATGTCTTCAGTGAGTCTGAGTCCAGTGCACTGCCTCCTCATAGGGACTGTGACTGTGCTATAGATTTGATCCCAGGCAGTAAGTTTCCTAAGGGAAGACTGTTTAATCTGTCGGTACCTGAACATACCGCTATGCGTTCATATATCAAGGAGTCTCTGGAGAAAGGACATATTCGTCCGTCTTCTTCCCCCCTTGGTGCGGGATTCTTTTTTGTGGCAAAAAAGGACGGATCTTTGAGACCTTGTATTGATTATCGGCTTTTAAATAAGATCACTGTCAAATTTCAGTATCCTTTACCGCTGTTGTCTGACTTGTTTGCCCGGATTAAAGGTGCCAAGTGGTTCACCAAGATAGACCTTCGTGGTGCGTACAACCTTGTGCGCATTAAGCAAGGTGATGAATGGAAAACCGCATTCAATACGCCCGAAGGTCATTTTGAGTACTTGGTGATGCCTTTTGGGCTCTCCAATGCGCCTTCAGTTTTTCAGTCCTTTATGCATGACATTTTCCGGAAGTATCTGGATAAATTTTTGATTGTTTATCTGGATGATATTTTGGTTTTTTCTGATGATTGGGATTCGCATGTGGAGCAGGTCAGGTTGGTCTTTAAAATTTTGCGTGAAAATTCTTTGTTTGTCAAGGGCTCAAAGTGTCTCTTTGGTGTACAGAAGGTTCCCTTTTTGGGGTTCATTTTTTCCCCTTCTGCTGTGGAGATGGACCCAGTCAAGGTCCGAGCTATTCTTGATTGGACTCAGCCCTCGTCGGTTAAGAGTCTTCAGAAGTTCTTGGGTTTCGCTAACTTCTACCGTCGTTTTATCGCTAATTTTTCTAGCATTGTGAAACCGTTGACGGATATGACCAAGAAGGGCTCCGATGTAGCTAACTGGGCTCCTGCTGCCGTGGAGGCTTTCCAGGAGTTGAAGCGCCGGTTTACTTCGGCGCCTGTTTTGTGCCAGCCCGATGTCTCACTTCCCTTTCAGGTTGAGGTGGATGCTTCAGAGATTGGAGCAGGGGCCGTTTTGTCGCAGAGAGGCCCTGGTTGCTCTGTTATGAAACCTTGTGCCTTTTTCTCCAGGAAGTTTTCGCCTGCCGAGCGAAATTATGATGTGGGCAATCGGGAGTTGTTGGCCATGAAATGGGCATTTGAGGAGTGGCGTCATTGGCTCGAGGGTGCTAAGCATCGTGTGGTGGTCTTGACTGATCACAAAAATCTGATGTATCTCGAGTCTGCTAAACGCCTTAATCCGAGACAGGCCCGCTGGTCATTGTTTTTCTCCCGCTTTGATTTTGTTGTCTCGTATTTACCAGGTTCAAAGAATGTGAAGGCCGATGCTCTTTCTAGGAGCTTTGTGCCTGATGCTCCTGGAGTCGCTGATCCTGTTGGTATTCTTAAAGATGGAGTTATCTTGTCAGCTATTTCTCCGGATCTGCGACGTGTGTTGCAGAGATTTCAGGCTGATAGGCCTGAGTCTTGTCCACCTGACAGACTGTTTGTCCCGGATAAATGGACCAGCAGAGTCATTTCCGAGGTTCATTCCTCGGTGTTGGCAGGTCACCCGGGAATTTTTGGCACCAGAGATCTGGTGGCCAGGTCCTTTTGGTGGCCTTCCTTGTCAAGGGATGTGCGGTCATTTGTGCAGTCCTGTGGGACTTGTGCTCGAGCTAAGCCTTGCTGTTCTCGTGCCAGCGGTTTGCTCTTGCCCTTGCCTGTCCCGAAGAGACCTTGGACACATATCTCCATGGATTTCATTTCTGATCTTCCGCTATCTCAGGGCATGTCCGTTATCTGGGTGATATGTGATCGCTTCTCCAAGATGGTCCATTTGGTTCCTTTGCCTAAGCTGCCTTCCTCTTCCGATCTGGTTCCTGTGTTTTTCCAGAACGTGGTTCGTTTGCACGGCATCCCTGAGAATATTGTGTCAGACAGAGGATCCCAGTTCGTTTCTAGGTTCTGGCGATCCTTTTGTAGTAGGATGGGCATTGATTTGTCGTTTTCGTCTGCTTTCCATCCTCAGACTAATGGACAGACGGAGCGAACCAATCAGACTTTGGAGGCTTATTTGAGGTGTTTTGTCTCTGCTGATCAGGACGATTGGGTGACATTCTTGCCGTTGGCTGAGTTTGCCCTTAATAATCGGGCTAGTTCCGCCACCTTGGTTTCGCCTTTTTTCTGCAACTCTGGTTTCCATCCTCGCTTTTCTTCGGGTCATGTGGAGCCTTCTGACTGTCCTGGGGTGGATTCTGTGGTAGATAGGTTGCAGCGGATCTGGAATCATGTGGTGGACAACTTGAAGTTGTCACAGGAGAGGGCTCAGCGCTTTGCCAACCGCCGCCGCGGTGTGGGTCCCCGACTACGCGTTGGGGATTTGGTATGGCTTTCTTCCCGCTTTGTTCCTATGAAGGTCTCCTCTCCCAAATTTAAACCTCGTTTTATTGGGCCTTACAAGATATTGGAAATCCTTAATCCTGTATCTTTTCGTCTGGATCTTCCTGTGTCGTTTGCTATTCACAATGTATTTCATAGGTCCTTGTTGCGGCGGTACATTGTGCCTGTAGTTCCTTCTGCTGAGCCTCCTGCTCCGGTGTTGGTTGAGGGCGAGTTGGAGTACGTGGTGGAGAAGATCTTGGATTCTCGCCTCTCCAGGCGGAGGCTTCAGTACCTGGTCAAGTGGAAGGGCTATGGTCAGGAGGATAATTCCTGGGTGGTCGCCTCTGATGTTCATGCAGCCGATTTAGTTCGTGCCTTTCATGCCGCTCATCCTGATCGCCCTGGTGGTCGTGGTGAGGGTTCGGTGACCCCTCACTAAGGGGGGGGTACTGTTGTGAATTTGCTTTTTGCTCCCTCTAGTGGTTACTAGTTTTTTGACTCTGGTTTTTCTGTCATTCCTTTTATCCGCACCTGGGTCGTTAGTTAGGGGTGTTGCTATATAAGCTCCCTAGACCTTCAGTTCAATGCCTGGCAACGTAGTTATCAGAGCTAGTCTGCTGTGCTCTTGTCTACTGATCCTGGTTCCAGTTATATCAGCTAAGTCTGCCTTTTGCTTTTTGCTATTTGTTTTGGTTTTGTATTTTTGTCCAGCTTGTTCCAGATCTATATCCTGACCTTTGCTGGAAGCTCTAGGGGGCTGGGGTTCTCCCCCCGGACCGTTAGACGGTTCGGGGGTTCTTGAATTTCCAGTGTGGATTTTGATAGGGTTTTTGTTGACCATATAAGTTACCTTTCTTTATTCTGCTATCAGTAAGCGGGCCTCTCTGTGCTAAACCTGGTTCATTTCTGTGTTTGTCATTTCCTCTTACCTCACCGTTATTATTTGTGGGGGGCTTCTATCCAGCTTTGGGGTCCCCTTCTCTGGAGGCAAGAAAGGTCTTTTGTTTTCCTCTACTAGGGGTAGCTAGATTCTCCGGCTGGAGCGTGTCATCTAGAATCAACGTAGGAATGATCCCCGGCTACTTCTAGTGTTGGCGTTAGGAGTAGATATATGGTCAACCCAGTTACCACTGCCCTATGAGCTGGATTTTTGTATTCTGCAGACTTCCACGTACCTCTGAGACCCTCGCCATTGGGGTCATAACAGGGGCCATAACTGCATGGAGCATTATATGGGGCATCTATGGGGCCATAACTGCATGGAGCATTATATGGGGCATCTATGGGGCCATAAAGAACTGCATGGAGCATTATATGGGGCATCTTATGGGGGCATAATGACCTGTATGGAGCATTATATGGGGCATCTTATGGGGCTATAATGAACTGCATGGAGCATTATATGGGGCATCTTATGGGGCCATAAAGAACTGCATGGAACATTATATGGGGCATATTTGTATATGGAGCATCTTATGGGGCCATAATGAACTGTATGGAGCATTATATGTGGCTCCTGATTCAATATGGATATTCAAAAACACTTAACCTACTGATGTCTCAATTAATTTTACTTTTTTTGGAATCTATTTTTATTTTTGACATTTACCGGTAGCTGCTGCATTTTCCACCCTAGGCTTATACTCGAGTCATATAAATCACAAAAAGTGTCCAAACAATATAGGAATATTGGTACTTCTCAATACATAAAACACTAAAGTGACCACCAAATAAGTGATTCACTTAATGAAGCTCACCAATCAAAGTATCAATTTAAAAAATAACATTTATTGAAAACAAGTTTAAAAGATCCAAATAACCACTAAAATTACACTAGTACATTAGTACATTAGTACAAGCAATAACCCCAAGTCAGAGGAGAACACCCACCTATGGGTGTTAAATAGACCATAAACAAAGTAATCAGGAAAGAACTTGGCAAGGAAGATGTTGCATACATATGAACCAAGACGGAGACACCTAAATCACATAGGCACACCTAGTAACGAACCCATCAGATCTGCTCATATGAAGAGTGTGCAATCCACATCCCAAAAATGAAAAACCAATGGCGAACACTAAGAGTGCCACGGAAATAACATGGTGACCGCCTATAAAAGTGTTTGAAATAGCCAACACCTTACCAAGTAAGTGCCCGTATAGTGAGCGTCCTCCTCCGGCGCAGTGCCACGGAAATAACATGGTGACCGCCTATAAAAGTGTTTGAAATAGCCAACACCTTACCAAGTAAGTGCCCGTATAGTGAGCGTCCTCCTCCGGCGCCCGAGGAGGACGCTCACTATACAGGCACTTACTTGGTAAGGTGTTGGCTATTTCAAACACTTTTATAGGTGGTCACCATGTTATTTCCGTGGCACTCTTAGTGTTCGCCATTGGTTTTTCATTTTTGGGATGTGGATTGCACACTCTTCATATGAGCAGATCTGATGGGTTCGTTACTAGGTGTGCCTATGTGATTTAGGTGTCTCCGTCTTGGTTCATATGTATGCAACATCTTCCTTGCCAAGTTCTTTCCTGATTACTTTGTTTATGGTCTATTTAACACCCATAGGTGGGTGTTCTCCTCTGACTTGGGGTTATTGCTTGTACTAATGTACTAATGTACTAGTGTAATTTTAGTGGTTATTTGGATCTTTTAAACTTGTTTTCAATAAATGTTATTTATTAAATTGATACTTTGATTGGTGAGCTTCATTAAGTGAATCACTTATTTGGTGGTCACTTTAGTGTTTTATGTTTTATACTCGAGTCAATAAGTTTTCCCAGTTTTTTGTTGCAAAATTAAGGGGGTCGGCTTATACTCGGGTCGGCTTATACTCGAGTATATACGGTAAATAAATTGCATTTTATTGCATGAAATAAGTATTTCATCACCTACCAACCGGCAAGAATTCTGGCTCTCACAGACCTGTTAGTTTTTTCATTAAGAAATCCTCCTACTCTGCACTCATTACTTGTATTAATTGTCCCTGTTTGAACTCATTACTTGTATAAAAGACACCTGTCCACACACTCAATCACTCACACTCCAACCTCTCTACCATGGCCAAGACCAAAAAGCTGTGTAAGGACACTATGGACAAAATTGTAGACCTGAACAAGGCTGTGATGGGCTACAGAACAATAGACAAGCAGCTTGATGAGAAGGCAACAACTGTTAGCCCAAGTATTACAAAATGGAAGAAACACAGTTCACCAATGACCATCTGGATTGTTCTAGAGGAGGAATGGGAGAAGGTCATGTGGTCATATGAGACCAAATTAGAACTTTTTCGTACCAACTCCACTCGCCGTTTGGAGGAAGAAGAATAAGTACAACTCCAAGACATCGTCCCAACCATGAAGCATGGTGGTGAAACATCATACTTTGGGGCTGCTTTTTTGCAAAGGGGACAGGACAACTGCATCATATTGAAGGGAGGATGAATGGGGTAATGTAATGAACATTGAAGATAGGTCGTGGCTGGGTCTTTCAGTATCACAATGACCCGAAACATACAGCCAAGGCAAGTAATGAGTGGCTCCGTAAGAAGCATTTCAACGTCCTTGAGTGGCCTAGCCAGTCTCCAGACTGAACTCAATAGAAAATATTTGAAGGATGCTGAAACTCAGTGTTGCCCAGTGACAGCCCTGACACCTGAAAGATCTGGAGAAGAACTGTATGAAGGAGGGGGCCAAAATCCCTTCTGCAGTGTGTGCAAACTTGGTCAAGAACTACAGAAAACGTTGGATCTCTGTAATTGCAAACAAAGGTTTCTGTACAAAATATTAAGGTCTGTTTTTCTATTGTATCAAATACTTATTTAATGCAATACAATGCAAATTAATTATGCAAAAGTCATGCATTGTGATTTTCTGGATTTTTTTTAAGATTCTGTCTCTCAGAGTTGAAGGGTACCTACGATAAAAATTACAGACCTCTCAATTCTTTGTAGGTGGGAAAACTTGCAAAATCGGCAGTGCATTAAATACTTATTTTCCCCACTGTACCTGTTTTTGATTGGAGATCCTGTTCTAATGTGGAAGTAAATAAGAAATCCATGTTCTGAAATGTTCAATGCCTTACTTTGATGCCATACATTTTATTTCCTTATAGGGGTTGTACCAAATTTGGAAGTTATCCCCGATGAATGGAGGACCGACTCCAGGGATCTCCACAGATCACAAGTACAGAACTCTGAAGGGCATCGGAAAGGAGTGGAAGTCAAGCATGTGGACCTCTGCTTCACTCTCAGAATCAGAGGGGGCCCCAGAGAATGAGATGACTTCTAAACTTGTTATTTACCCTTTAACCCCTTAGTGACAGAGCCAATTTGGTACTTAATGACCGAGCCAATTTTTACAATTCTGACCAGTGTCACTTTAAGAGGTTATAACTCTGGAACGCTTTATCAGATCCCGCTGATTCTGAGACTGTTTTTTCGAGACATATTGTACTTCAAGTTAGTGGTAACATTTCTTCGATATTACTTGCGATTATTTATGAAAAAAATTGAAATATGGCGAAAATTTTTAAAATTTTGCAATTTTCAAACTTTGTATTTTTATGCCCTTAAATCAGAGAGATATGTCACAAAAAATAGTTCATAAATAACATTTCCCACATGTCTACTTTACATCAGCACAATTTTGGAAACAATTTTTTTTTTTGTTAGGGAGTTATAAGGGTTAAAAGTTGACCAGCAATTTCTCATTTTTACAACACCATGGTTTTTTTAGGGACCACATCACCTTTGAAGTCATTTTGAGGGGTCTATATGATAGAAAATAACCAAGTGTGACACCATTCTAAAAACTGCACCCCTCAAGCTGCTCAAAACCACATTCAAGAAGTTTATTAACCCTTTACGTACTTCACAGGAACTGAAACAATGTGGAAGAAAAAAATGAACATTTAACTTTTTTTTGCAAACATTTTACTTCAGAACCAATTTTTTTAATTTTCACAAGTGTAAAAACAGAAATTTAACCACAAATTTTGTTGTGCAATTTTTCCTAAATACGCCGATACCCCATATGTGGAGGTAAACCACTGTTTGGGTGCACCGCAGAGCTTGGAAGTGAAGGAGCACCGTTTGACTGTTTCAATGCAGAATTGGCTGGAATTGAGATCGGACGCCATGTCGCGTTTGGAGAGCCCCTAATGTGCCTAAACAGTGGAAACCCCCCACAAGTGACACCATTTTGGAAACTAGACCCCTTAAGGAACTTATCTAGATGTGTGGTGAGCACTTTGAACCCCCAAGTGCTTCACAGACGTTTATAACGTAGAGCCGTGAAAATAAAAAATCGCATTTGTTTTCACAAAACTGATTTTTTCGCCCACAAATTCTTATTTTCACAAGGGTAACAGGAGAAATTAGACCACAAAAGTTGTTGTGCAATTTTTCCTGAGTACGTCGATACCCCATATGTGGAGGTAAACCACTGTTTGGGCGCACCGCAGAGCTTGGAAGTGAAGGAGCACCGTTTGACTTTTTCAATGGAGAATTGGCTGGAATTGAGATCGGATGCCATGTCGCGTTTGGAGAGCCCCTGATGTGCCTAAACAGTGGAAACCCCCCACAAGTGATACCATTTTGGAAACTAGACCCCTTAAGGAACTTATCTAGATGTGTGGTGAGCACTTTGAACCCCCAAGTGCTTCACAGAAGTTTATAACGTAGACCCGTGAAAATAAAAAATCGCATTTTTTCTACAAAAATGATCTTTTTGCCCCCAAATTTTTATTTTCACAAGGGTAACAGGAGAAATTAGACCACAAAAGTTGTTGTGCAATTTCTCCTGAGTACGTCGATACCCCATATGTGGGGGTAAACCACTGTTTGGGCACACCGCAGAGCTTGGAAGAGAAGGAGTGTCGTTTTACTTTTTCAATGTAGAATTGGCTGGAATTGAGATCGGACGCCATGACACGTTTGGAGAGCCGCTGATGTGCCTAAACAGTGGAGACCCCCCACAAATGACACCATTTTGGAAACTAGACCCCTTATGGAACTTATGTAGATGTGTGGTGAGCACTTTAAACCCCCAGATTCTTCACAGAAGTTTATAATGTAGAGCCGTGAAAATAAAAAAAATCGCATTTTTTCTACAAAAATTATATTTTTACCTCCAAATTTTTTATTTTACCAAGGCTAACAGGAGAAAATGGACCCAGAAGTTGTTGTACAATTTGTCTTGAGTACGCCGACACCCCATATGTGGGGGTAAACCACTGTTTGGGCGCATGGCTGAGCTCGGAAGCAAAGGAGCGCCATTTGACTTTTCAATGCAAAATTGACTGGAATTGAGATCGGACGCCATGTCGCGTTTGGAGAGCCCCTGATGTACCTAAACAGTAGAAACCCCCCAAAAGTGACACCATTTTGGAAACTAGACCCCCCATGGAATTTATCTAGATGTGTAGTGAGAACTTTGAATGCCCAAGTGCATCACAGAAGTTTATAATGCAGAGTCGTGAAAATAAAAAATATATTTTTTTTAACAATAAAGATTTTTTAGCCCCAAAGTTTTTATTTTCACAAGGGTAACAAGAGAAATTGGACCCCAAAAGGTGTTGTCCAATTTGTCCTGAGTATGCTGGTACCCCATATGTGGGGGTAAACCACTGTTTGGGCGCACGGCAGAGCTCGGAAAGGAAGGAGCGCCATTTTGGAATGCAGACTTTGATAGAATTGTCTGCGGGCGTTATGTTGCGTTTGCAGACCCCTAATGTACCTAAACAGTAGAAACCCCCAACAAGTGACCCCATTTTGGAAAATAGACCCCCCAAGGAATTTATCTAGATATGTGGTGAGAACTTTGAATGCCCAAGTGCTTCACAGAAGTTTATAATGCAGAGTAGTGAAAATAAAAAATATTTTTTTTTCCCACAAAAAAGATTTTTTTAGCCCCCAAATTTTTATTTTCACAAGGGTAACAAGAGAAATTGGACCCCAAAAGTTGTTGTCCAATTTGTCCTGAGTATGCTGGTACCCAATATGTGGGGGTAAACCACTGTTTGGGCGCACGGCAGAGCTCGGAAGGGAAGGAGCGCCATTTTGAAATGCAGGCTTTGATAGAATGGTCTGCGGGCGTTATGTTGCGTTTGCAGAGCCACTGATGTACCTAAACAGTAGAAACCCCCCACAAGTGACCCCATTTTGAAAACTAGACCCCCCAAGGAACTTATCTAGATATGTGCTGAGAACTTTGAATGCCCAAGTGCTTCACAGAAGTTTATAATGCAGAGTAGTGAAAATAGAAAATATTTTTTTTTTCCACAAAAAAGATTTTTTAGCCCCCAAGTTTTTATTTTCACAAGGGTAACAAGAGAAATTGGATGCCAATATTTGTTCTCCAATTTGTCCTGAGTATGCTGGTACCCCATATGTGGGGGTAAACCACTGTTTTGCCACACGGCAGAGCTCGGAAGACAAGGAGCGCCATTTTGGAATTCAGACTTTGATAGAATTCTCTGTGGGTGTTATGTTGTGTTTGCAGAGCCCCTGATGTACCTAAACAGTAGAAACCCCCCACAAGTGACCAAATTTTTGAAACTAGACCCCCTAAGGAACTTATCTAGATATGTGGTGAGAACTTTGAATGCTCAAGTGCTTTACAGAAGTTTATAATGCAGAGTAGCGAAAATAAAAAAATATTTTTTTTTCCCACAAAAAAGATTTTTAGCCCCCAAGTTTTTATTTTCACAAGGGTAACAGGAGAAATTGGACCTCAAAAAAAGTTGTTGTCCAATTTATCCCGAGTACGCTGATGCCCCATATGTGGGGGTAAACCACTGTTTGGGCGCACGGCAGAGCTCAGAAGGGAGGGAGCACCATTTGACTTTTTTAGCGCAAAATTGGCTGTCGTGTTTGGAGACCCCCTGATGTACCTAAACAGTGGAAACCCCCAAATTATAACTCCAACCCTAACTCCAACACACCCTAACCCTAATCTCAACCCGATCCATAATCCTAATCACAACCCTAACGATAATCACAACCCTAACCCCAAAACAGCCCTAATCTCAACCCTAACCATAACCCTAATCAAAACCCTAAATCCAACACACCCCTAACCCTAATCCCAACCCTAACCCTAATCCCAACCCTAATCCCAAACGTAACCCTAATCCCAACCCTAATCCCAAACATAACCTAATCCCAACCCTAATCCAAACCCTAACCCTAATCCCAACTCTAACCCTAACTTTAGCCCCAACCCTAACCCTAACTTTAGCCCCAACCCTAACCATAACTTTAGCCCCGTCGTCACAAAAAAAGTTCAATGTAACCTTTTTTTTGTACGTCGCGTCCGCCATTTCCGCGCATGCGTGGCCGTAACTCTGCCCCCTCCTCCCCAGGACATAGACTGGGCAGCGGATGCGTTGAAAAACTGCATCCGCTGCCCACGTTGTGCACAATTTTCACAACGTGCGTCGGTACGTCGGGCCGACGCATTGCGACCGCCCCGTACCGACGCAAGAAGCCTAAGGCTACTTTCACACTAGCGTCGTACTCGGCCCATCGCAGTGGTTCGGGCCGACGTACCGACGCTAGCGTTGTAAGCGCCGCACAACGGGTGCAGCGGATGCTGTTTTTTCAACGCATCCGCTG
This sequence comes from Ranitomeya variabilis, assembly GCF_051348905.1. Taxonomy (NCBI): domain Eukaryota; kingdom Metazoa; phylum Chordata; class Amphibia; order Anura; family Dendrobatidae; genus Ranitomeya; species Ranitomeya variabilis. The sequence goes on from NC_135234.1 coordinate 612,955,852, forward strand.
CCCCATTGTGAGGAGCGGGGAGGCGGGGGCGGAGTTCCGGCCGCGCATGCGCGGTCGGAAATGGCGGACACGTCGCACAAAAAAGTTACATGTAGCTTTTTTTGTGCCGACGGTCTGCCAAAGCACGACGCATCCGTCACACGACGGATGCGACGTGTGGCAATCCGTCGCAATGCGTCGCTAATGCAAGCCAATGGAGAAAAAACGCATCCTGCAAGCACTTTTGCAGGATGCGTTTTTTCTCCAACGACGCATTGCGACGGAAGCCAAAAAACGCTAGTGTGAAAGTAGCCTAACCCTAACCCTAAATTTAGCCCTAACCCTAACCCTAACCCTAGCCCTAACTCTAACCCTAGCCCTAACCCTAGCCCTAACCCTAAATTTAGCCCCAACCCTAACCCTAACCCTAGCCCTAACCCTAACCCTAGCCCTAACCCTAACTCTAACCCTAGCCCTAACCCTAACCCTAATTTTAGCCCCAACTCGTCTCTCCTGCCGGCCGGCAGATGGCAGCAGATGGCGGGCGCACTGCGCATGCACCCGCCATGAGGAAAAAGCCGGCCGGCAGGAGGAGACAGAAGAGGACCCAGGGACACCGGGTGAGTATGATAGGGTCCCCGAATCCCCCTATTTCTCTGTCCTCTGATGTGCGATCACATCAGAGGACAGAGAATTACAGATCGCTTTTTTTTTTTTGCGGTCGCCGGTAAACTGTTAATTACCGGCGATCGCAAAACAGGGGTCGGTGCAAACCGACCCCGATCATGTTCTTTGGGGTCTCGGCTACCCCCGGCAGCCGAGACCCCAAAGATCTTCCGGGTGCTGGGCGGCGGGCGCACTGCGCGTGCGCCCGCCATTTTTCCCCGGAAAAAAGATGGCGGCGCCCATCGGGAGCCACGAGGAGCACCAGGGGAGATAGGTGAGTGTTGTGGGGCTATCGGGGGCCATCGGGGACCCTATTTCTCTGTCCTCCGATGTGCGATCACATCGGAGGACAGAGAAATTAAATGGCAAATCGCGTTTTGTTTTTTTTTGTTGCGACCGCCGGTAAACGGTTAATTACCGGCGATCGCAACTCAGGGGTCGGTAAAAAACCCCCGAATCATGTTCTCTGGGTCTCGGCTACCCTCGGCAACCGAGACCCCAGAGAAAATCCGACTCTGGGGGGCGCTATTCACTTTTTCCACAGCGCCGTTAATTAACGGCGCTGTGGTTTAAGTACCCTTAGCGGCCGCCGTTAAAAGGCGTATCGGCGGTCGTTAAGGGGTTAATCCTAAATTTCTGTTTATGAGGATAATGATGTTGCATAGACAATTTGTGAGCATTCCTAAGTTTAGATAACATAGATTTCATTACTCGAACAGTGTCATTCTTGTAACTATAACACTAATTGTCAAGACTTAAAAAGTCCAAAATAGAGGTTTAAACTTGTAATAGGAAAGTTGTCAAAAATGAACTCTAGAAATGCTAGTTGCATGCAGGTAATGAGGGAAAATGTACAGCCTAAGGGAAGAAGGCTCTCTCAGGACTAAAGAGTCAGTGTTATACAGTGAGTCCTACTGGTTTGAAAAGGAATGATTACCCATAATCTAGGTGTGCCCTCGGAAAATACATTTTAATGATATACTAGTTACATATAATTCTTTGCCATTCGGAAATGTATTTATCCAGAGTTAATAGGAATTACCATACTGAGAGAGAAATTTGTGATATTAGTACCATTGTTTAAATTGGAAGACATCCAGACTTTGTGGGCTGGATACAGACTCAAATTTATGAGAAGGTATGTGTAAATAGGTGGAAAAAGTACCTCTGATATCAGAAAAGGATTCTGGATGACATATAAAATGATTCTATAGTTCAATATGTATTTGGCAGTGTGGAAAATACAAATGTGAAATGTATGTATAAGATTAGATACAATAGCCTCACATAGATAACAAACCTGTACCCTGAAAGGGAATCTGTCAGCAGTCTTTTTCTATGTAATCTTAGGACAGCATAAGGTAAGGACTGAGACACAGATGTCAGGAATGTGTCACTTATTAGGCTGTGTGCCTTTGTTTCAAAACAATGAATATTTTATCACGAGGAGATTATCACTGCCTGGACAACAGCTAATGAGAGCCCTGTTCCGATCACACACCCTCCTCTGATAAGCAGCTCACTGTCTACAGACAATGTACATAGAGAGCCTAGTGTGAGCGGGGTCAGCTTTCTCAGCTCTGCTACATCTCAAAACTCTGTGTCACAACTGCTGCCCCCAGTAAACTTTGGAATCAGGCTCTCTATTCCTACTTTATGCTGCTCTCAGATAAAGTAGCAAAAACCTGGTGACAGGTTTAAAGAGTGCTATATATTTGCTTTTGGGATGTAATCAACTATTGATATGCTAGGACCTAGGTAGTCCTATTACAATAGTCAGTGATGTATCATAAAATGACGAGTATCAGTGAGGTAAATGTGCTTTTTGTAGTCTTTTAGCCTGACAACAAACTAATAACCCATATCAGTTAGGAATGTGGTAACTCGCGTCCATGCAGGTAAGAAAGTGGAAGGTAGGAGAAGGCAGCGCTAAAACTGGCTGCCCATGTCATGACATAATATCCAGGATTAAAATAATTCCTCCTAGTGGTTTACAGGAAACGTGGATTATTACTGACTACTCTCACTAGTCACTAGTATCAACAAGTTTGAAAGTCAGCTTAAGTATTGGAACTGGAACATTTACTTTCATATGGTCGTTTTGAAGTCTCAGGTATTCTCCAATTTTTCATGGCTCACAGCACTTCAGAGAACCTGTCTTTCTATTTCCTTTAATTCATTAGCCAATTAGACATGAATGGTTTTTTTTATTTATTTGTTTTCCTAACTACTGTATATTCTGTCAGGCTTTTTTTTTTATTCTTATGTCAACGTAGCAGTGTGAGACCTTTTGTGCTGAACGAGTTGATTTCACAAATTATTTTAGGACACATATAGGATATAGTCTCATTTATATGATTGATTTTGTAAACATGGCAGAATGCATGAAAAATACAACCCTGGTATAGGTTTTGACACCTTGTACAATTTTCTTTTTTCAATTACAGTCCCAAGAAGCAACCACCCAAAAAATATACCACCAACCCCCTGCCCAAACAAAAACATTGGCTAATTTGTGATTGTGCTTGGGGTGAAAGCAACTGCATTGTTATTAGCTTTTTATAATTGAATATGCATGTTAATATTAGACACACACCATTATACTTGAAGTTATATAAAAAATTAATGTGCTGTACTTCGCCAAGTCTTCTACAGAACTATTGTCTAAGTAGTTAAGCTTTATAATGCTATTAGAAGTGTTACATAAGTGTGGTTGCTAAGAATCCAGTCTTATCATTCAAAAATTAGGTTTTGCGCCTGCAGCCCTGTAAGTGGATAGTGCTTACTGTTTGGTTTCTCTCTAGTGCTGGAGATTGGTTTAAGAAATAGATCTACCCCAATTTATAGCAAACAACTGCCCCCAACAAAGCCTTATTGTAACTTACTGAAAACAATGTAACTTTGGTAGCTGGAGTTACATTAAAAGCTACTTGAGTCCTTATCTTACAGCTCAGTTTAGGCACGAAGGTAATCAATACTCAACTATACTTAATTTACTTTCAAAGGTATGCGCTTACATTTTGATTTTATCAGGTACAGGATTAGATCTCTCATTCTTTTAGGATCTAATGGGCAAGGAAGCATCATACAAGCCGAATGATTGTTCTGTAGTCTATGAGCTGCCAATGAGATAGGACATGTGGGATTTGGTAGCCAAAAAAGTATATATTTCTTTATTGCATTAAGCATTCAATGTCTGGCCAAATAGTGATTGCAATAAAAAAAACTATGTATCTAGACAGAGGCATAGCTAGGGGTTCAGCTCAGGGGGGGGGAGAAACATGTGAGTGGGCCCCTAACAGGCGGACATATCATTAGTGCAATCTGTGCGACAGCACATGAGCCCAAGAGATAAGGGGGCCCATTTCTACAACTAAAGAAGGTGCAATTTTGCATTTTTAGGAGCTCTTGGACTGCAGAGTGTCCATATAATGTTCTTGCACATGAGCCCTTTTGTGTCTGTATCCACCTATGACCCCTAACCAGGTAACCATGATTATAACTACGGTGGGTATAGGGGAAGCTCAGGAGATGACCGCACTGTTATTGAAAATAAATCTCTATACAAAGACCAGCACTGATATTACCGCCATATTGTGACATATAGTTCTTTCTGGCGGAGTCGTTCACTTTTCTCATCTTTTCCATCTGGCTCAGAGTGACATGTCGACTTCTCTAGCCAGGACTTATCTGCAAAGATTACAAAAAGTCTCATTTGACTTCACACATTTCCAGCACTGTTCACATCTGTTCCCAACCTGCACAAATGCCTCATCCTGCCAATACTCCAACACTGAGCTGCTGCTGCCTTATGTGTCCCTATTTCTCCACCTAATATGTGGTACAATAACGGCTCCTCTTAGTGCCCCACATAGTAACGCCACCACTGTGCCCTCCCATAGTAATAATGCCGCTTCTGTGCTCTCTAAATGGTAAAATTGACCCCTAGAAAAAATTGATTTCCTGTGCATCTGCCCTCCACATTTTGCCCCTAGAAAGAAATAATACTCCATGTGCAACTTTGATGGTCACAATACTGAGTGCCCCTCTTTATAATAATGTTTAAGTGCCCACTAAACATTTAATAATGTCCCCTGAGTTCCCCATGTACAACTCCCCTACACACATTAAGATGGGCCCACAAATCCCCTATACACCGTATGGTGATCCCACAGCTCCCCTATACACAGTATAATGCTGACAGAGCTCCACTATACACAGTATAATGGCCCCACAGCTTCCTTATACAAAGTATGATGGGCCCACAGCTCCTCTACATATAGTATTATGTCCCCCAGAGTTCCTCAATGGAATTAAGTCCCCACTGCTGTGCCAAAACACAGTAGAATGACTCCCACAATAGTCCTCACACTTTATGATGTCCCCCACAAAGTATATTCACCCCCACAGTAGCCTTGACAATGTTTATTGGTCCTCACAGTAGCCCCCATACTGTATAATGTCCCTCACACTTCATAATAGCTGTCAAAGTAATCCCAACACATTATGAGGGCCGTGCACAGTTGTCCACACTGTATAATGGACCTCCCATTAGCTCCCACACTGTATAATGCCCCCCCCAGGAGTCCCCACACATTATGATGGCCCTCACAGTAGTCCCACACATTACGAGGGCCATACACAGTATTCTGCACTGTATAATGGCCATCCCATTAGCTCCCACACTGTTTAATGCCCCCCACAGAAGTCTGCACACTTTATGATGGCCCCCACAGCAGTCCCCACACATTATGAGGGCCATGCACAGTAGTCCACACTGTATAATGGCCATCCTATTAGCTCCTGCACTGTATAATGGCCCCCACAGTAGTCCCCACACTTTATGATGGCCCCCCACAATGGTCCCTACTCTGTATATGGGCTCCCACATTCTATGATGGCCGTCCCCAAAACTGTATAATGACCCTCTCGTTAGCTTGCACTATGACATTCTGTGCATACGCTGGTGACTCAGCCAGTACATCACCATGCCGTTCTGTAGACCACAGGCTTAAAGCGACATGTGGTCTACAAAACAGAGAGCAGTAGTGCAGGGAGATCGTGTCTTCCTGCTCTACTGCAGAGCTTAAAGGGAACCTGTCATTTAAAGTAATGCTATTAACCTGAAGATTTGGGGGTTAATCAGCAGTGCCCACACTGAGAGCCCCACTGCTGGGAAGAAGTTAACTTTATTCCTCCCAGCAGCCTTGCTCTTCCAGTCATAGGGGTGGCGCCGGAGCATTTTCAGTCACCGCTGTGTATAGAGAGCGGTGGCTGTAAACGATGCCCCAGGACAGACTGACAGCTCGCTCAGCACCGTCTGACCCCATATCCAGGCTCCAAATAATAATGCTTCGTAAGTGCCTACATAATATTTAAAAATGATGTGGGCAGGTGGTCGTGTGACAATTCTCTTCTGTTGAGAGAAGTCAAACTTATCTAGTCGATACATGCAAATGGCAAACGTGGTCGCATGACTGCCTGATTGCACCAGTGGTGTATTGGGGTCTCATGTTGGCAGGTGCACCTGTAAGGGGGTCGCGGTAGCTGTCCTGAACCCATAGGTATTTCCCGGTGTACAGTGTACCAAATGTATATATATATATGTATTTATGTAATGTCGTCAATATGTGTATACAGGGAAAGCATAGTGTTGGTAATAGACCACTAGATGGAGACATTTTTAGTGTATCTAGTTTAGCACGGTAGTGCATCAGTGTGAATAGTTAACTGTAGGAGGGGTCACTGTAGTAAGGGGAAGGGAGCTTCCTGGTTAGAGAGAGAAGGGCCCGAGTGCCCATAGAGCTCGGGTGGGCTATTAGCCCGATTAGCTTAGATACTCCGCAATGTTACGTTTAAGAAAAGAGCCCAGCCATCCAGAACCAGGGGATTAGCATAGCCCCAGCAATAGGAGCATGAGCAGCTTCAGAAGCTAGAGCCGCAGTGAAAGGACACGGCGGGAATGACAGGCAGGTCGCTCACCATGTGGCAGATGATAGCATGGGCTGATGCCCTCAGAACCGGCGCAAAACAGCAGAGGGAATTTCAGAATGCAGAGAATCTGGACAGGGAGGACGCTGAGATGCCGTGTGATATGGTAGGACCTGGTCTCGAGCCGTGTGACAAGGAGAGGAGTGAAGGGAAAGCTGAAGTGATGTATAATGCAAAATCTGATGTTAACACTGTAACGAATCTGGATGTGCTGTGAAAAAGTGAGAGTAAAGTTTTACATTGTGAGTTGTACCTGGACTGTGTCTCTGTTTATTCACAAGCGACCGGAGGAGACCCTGAGATACAGAGGAGAGGCCCTGTCGCAGGAAATGGAGAGGCAAGTAAGCTGCCAGGGAAATGTGATTTTTATGTAAAGGGAAGCCAGGGCACGCAAAGCCCGATAAGCAAAGCCATGACTATGGCCCTGGCTGACCTTTACACACCCCATCATGATTTGGCAGTCTGTAGTCTCAGAGTGACTGCAGACATTTATCCCAAGCCTTTAATAACTTAGTATATAAACCAAAAAAGAAAAACAACCCTTAAAAATATCTTTAATTAACCATATTAAAAATTCTAATAATACCAACCTGTTATGACCCCAGTGGACAGGGTCTCAGAGGAACGTGTAAGTCTGCAAGATACAAAAATCCAGCTCATAGGGCTGTGGTAACTGGGTTGACCAAATAGCTACTCCTAACGCCAACACTAGAAGTAGCCGGGGATCATGCCTACGGTGATCGCTAGATGACTCGCGCCAGCCGGAGAATCTAACTACCCCTAGGAGAAGAAAACAAAGACCTCTCTTGCCTCCAGAGAAAGGGACCCCAAAGCAAGATACAAGCCCCCCACAAATAATAACGGTGAGGTAAGAGGAAATGACAAACACAGAAATGAACCAGGTTCAGCAAAGAGAGGCCAGCTTACTAATAGCAGAATAAAGCAAGATAACTTATCTGGTCAACAAAAACCCTATAAAAATCCACGCTGGAGATTCAAGAACCCCCGAACCGTCTAATGGTCCGGGGGGAGAACACCAGCCCCCTAGAGCTTCCAGCAAAGGTCAGGATACAGATAGGAACAAGCTGGACAAAAATACCAAACAAAACAAAAGCAAAAAGCAAAGAAGCAGACTTAGCTTGAAAAACAGGAACCAGGATCAGAGGACAAGAGCACAACAGATTAGCTCTGATTTCAACGATGCCAGGCATTGAACTGAAGGTCCAGGGAGCTTATATAGCAACGCCCCTGAACTAACGGCCCAGGTGAGGATAAAGGAAAAGACAGACGCTCCAGAGTCAAATCACTAATGACCACTAGAGGGAGCAAAAAGCAAAATCACAACAGTACCCCCCCTTAGTGAGGGGTCACCGAACCCTCACCACGACCACCAGGGCGATCAGGATGAGCGGCGTGAAAGGCACGAACTAAATCGGCCGCATGAACATCAGAGGCGACCACCCAGGAATTATCTTCCTGACCATAGCCCTTCCACTTGACCAGGTACTGAAGCCTCCGCCTGGAGAGACGAGAATCCAAGATCTTCTCCACCACGTACTCCAACTCGCCCTCAACCAACACCGGAGCAGGAGGCTCAGCAGAAGGAACCACAGGCACAACGTACCGCCGCAACAAGGACCTATGAAACACGTTGTGGATAGCAAACGACACAGGAAGATCCAGGCGAAAGGACACAGGATTAAGAATTTCCAATATCTTGTAAGGACCAATAAAACGAGGTTTAAATTTGGGAGAGGAAACCTTCATAGGAACAAAGCGGGAAGAAAGCCACACCAAATCCCCAACACGTAGTCAGGGACCCACACCGCGGCGGCGGTTGGCAAAGCGCTGAGCCCTCTCCTGTGACAACTTCAAGTTGTCCACCACAAGATTCCAGATCCGCTGCAACCTATCCACCACAGAATCCACCCCAGGGCAGTCAGAAGGTTCCACATGACCCGAAGAAAAACGAGGGTGGAAACCAGAGTTGCAGAAAAACGGCGAAACCAAGGTGGCGGAACTAGCCCGATTATTAAGGGCAAACTCAGCTAACGGCAAGAAGGTCACCCAATCGTCCTGATCAGCAGAGACAAAACACCTCAAATAAGCCTCCAAAGTCTGATTAGTTCGCTCCGTCTGTCCATTAGTCTGAGGATGGAAAGCAGACGAAAACGACAAGTCAATGCCCATCCTACTACAAAAGGATCGCCAGAATCTGGAAACGAACTGGGATCCTCTGTCTGACACAATATTCTCAGGGATGCCGTGCAAACGAACCACGTTCTGGAAAAACACAGGAACCAGATCGGAAGAGGAAGGCAGTTTAGGCAAAGGAACCAAATGGACCATCTTGGAGAAGCGATCACATATCACCCAGATAACAGACATGCCCTGAGACACCGGAAGATCAGAAATGAAATCCATGGAGATATGTGTCCAAGGTCTCTTAGGGACAGGCAAGGGCAAGAGCAACCCGCTGGCACGAGAACAGCAAGGCTTAGCTCGAGCACAAGTCCCACAGGACTGTACAAATGACCGCACATCCCTAGACAAGGAAGGCCACCAAAAGGATCTGGCCACCAGATCTCTGGTGCCAAAAATTCCTGGGTGACCTGCCAACACCGAGGAATGAACCTCGGAAATGACTCTGCTGGTCCACTTATCAGGCACAAACAGTCTGTCAGGTGGACAAGAATCAGGCCTATCAGCCTGAAATCTCTGCAACACACGTCGCAGATCTGGAGAAATAGCTGGCAAGATAATACCATCCTTAAGAATACCAACAGGTTCAGCGACTCCAGGAGCATCAGGCACAAAGCTCCTGGAAAGAGCATCGGCCTTCACATTCTTTGAACCTGGTAAATACGAGACAACAAAGTCAAAACGGGAGAAAAACAATGACCAGCGGGCCTGTCTAGGATTCAGGCGTTTAGCAGACTCGAGATACATCAGATTTTTGTGATCAGTCAAGACCACCACACGATGCTTAGCACCCTCGAGCCAATGACGCCACTCCTCAAATGCCCATTTCATGGCCAACAACTCCCGATTGCCCACATCATAATTTCGCTCCGCAGGCGAAAACTTCCTAGAGAAAAAGGCGCAAGGTCTCATAACAGAGCAACCAGGGCCTCTCTGCGACAAAACGGCCCCTGCCCCAATCTCCGAAGCATCCACCTCAACCTGAAAGGGAAGTGAGACGTCAGGCTGGCACAAAACAGGCGCCGAAGTAAACCGGCGTTTCAACTCCTGGAAAGCCTCCACGGCAGCAGGAGCCCAGTTAGCTACATCAGAGCCTTTCTTGGTCATATCCGTCAGCGGTTTAACAACGCTAGAGAAATTTGCGATAAAACGACGGTAGAAGTTAGCAAAACCCAAGAACTTCTGAAGACTCTTAACTGACGAGGGTTGAGTCCAATCATGAATAGCTCGGACCTTGACTGGATCCATCTCCACAGCAGAAGGGGAAAAAATGAACCCCAAAAAGGGAACCTTCTGTACACCAAAGAGACACTTTGAGCCTTTTACAAACAAAGAATTTTCACGCAGAATCTCAAAAACCATCCTGACCTGCTCCACATGCGAGTCCCAATCATCAGAAAAAAACAGAATATCATCCAGATAAACAATCAAAAATTTATCCAGATACTTCCGGAAAATGTCATGCATGAAGGACTGAAAAACTGAAGGTGCATTAGAGAGCCCAAATGGCATCACCAAGTACTCAAAATGACCTTCGGGCGTATTGAATGCGGTTTTCCATTCATCGCCCTGCCTAATGCGCACAAGGTTGTACGCACCACGAAGGTCTATCTTGGTGAACCACTTGGCACCTTTAATCCGGGCAAACAAATCTGACAACAGCGGCAAAGGATACTGAAATTTGACAGTGATCTTATTTAAAAGCCGATAGTCAATACAAGGCCTCAAAGATCCGTCCTTTTTAGCCACAAAAAAGAATCCCGCACCAAGAGGGGAAGAAGACGGACGGATGTGTCCTTTCTCCAGAGACTCCTTGATATATGAACGCATAGCGGTATGTTCAGGTATCGACAGATTAAACAGTCTTCCCTTAGGAAACTTACTGCCTGGAATCAAATCTATTGCACAGTCACATTCCCTATGAGGAGGCAATGCACTGGACCTGGACTCGCTAAAGACATCCTGATAATCAGACAAGTACTCCGGAACTTCCGAAGGCGTAGAAGAAGCAATAGACACAGGCAGGGAATCCTCATGAATACCACGACAGCCCCAACTAGACACTGACATAGCCTTCCAGTCAAGGACTGGATTATGGGTCTGTAACCATGGCAGCCCCAAAACAACCAAATCATGCATTTTATGTAGAACGAGAAAACGTATCACCTCGCGGTGTTCAGGAGTCATGCACATGGTAACCTGTGTCCAATACTGCGGCTTATTTTCTGCCAATGGCGTAGCATCAATACCCCTAAGAGGGATAGGATTTTCTAATGGTTCAAGAATAAAACCACAGCGCTTAGCAAATGAGAGATCCATAAGACTCAGGGCAGCACCTGAATCTACAAACGCCATGACAGGATAAGATGACAGTGAGCAAATCAAAGTTACAGACAGAATAAACTTAGGATGCAAATTACCAACGGTGACAGGACTAACAACCTTAGATATACGTTTAGAGCATGCTGAGATAACATGTGTAGAATCACCACAGTAGTAGCACAAGCCATTCCGGCGTCTATGAATTTTCCTCTCATTTCTAGTCAGGATTCTATCACATTGCATCAAATCAGGTGTCCGTTCAGACAACACCATGAGGGAATTTGCGGTTTTTCTATCACATTGCATCACATCAGGTGTCTGTTCAGACAACAACATGAGGGAATTTGCGGTTTTGCGCTCCCGCAACCGCCGGTCAATTTGAATAGCCAGGGACATGGTATCATTCAGACCTGTGGGAATGGGAAAACCCACCATAACATTCTTAATGGCCTCAGAAAGGCCATTTCTAAAATTAGCGGCCAGTGCACACTCGTTCCAATGTGTCAGCACGGACCATTTCCGAAATTTTTGGCAATACACCTCTGCCTCGTCCTGGCCCTGAGACATAGCCAGCAAGGCTTTCTCTGCCTGAATCTCAAGATTGGGTTCCTCATAAAGTAAACCGAGCGCCAGAAAAAACGCATCAATATCAGCCAATGCCGGATCTCCTGGCGCCAACGAAAAAGCCCAATCCTGAGGGTCACCCCGTAAGAATGAAATAACAATTTTTACTTGTTGAGCAGAGTCTCCAGACGAACAAGGTTTCAGGGACAAAAATAATTTACAATTATTCCTGAAATTCCTAAACTTAAATCGGTCTCCTGAAAACAGTTCAGGAATCGGAATCTTGGGTTCAGACCTAGGATTTCTGGTAACATAATCTTGTATACCCTGCACACGAGCGGCAAGCTGGTCCACACTTGTAATCAAGGTCTGGACATTCATGTCTGCAGCAAGCTTAAGCCACTCTGAGGTAAAGGGGAAAAGAAAAAAAAAAAAATGAGAGAGGGAAAAAAAACCTCAAAATTTTCTTTCTTATAATCCCACTTCTGCAATGCATTAAACATTTAATACTGGCCTGGCATACTGTTATGACCCCAGTGGACAGGGTCTCAGAGGAACGTGTAAGTCTGCAAGATACAAAAATCCAGCTCATAGGGCTGTGGTAACTGGGTTGACCAAATAGCTACTCCTAACGCCAACACTAGAAGTAGCCGGGGATCATGCCTACGGTGATCGCTAGATGACTCGCGCCAGCCGGAGAATCTAACTACCCCTAGGAGAAGAAAACAAAGACCTCTCTTGCCTCCAGAGAAAGGGACCCCAAAGCAAGATACAAGCCCCCCACAAATAATAACGGTGAGGTAAGAGGAAATGACAAACACAGAAATGAACCAGGTTCAGCAAAGAGAGGCCAGCTTACTAATAGCAGAATAAAGCAAGATAACTTATCTGGTCAACAAAAACCCTATAAAAATCCACGCTGGAGATTCAAGAACCCCCGAACCGTCTAACGGTCCGGGGGGAGAACACCAGCCCCCTAGAGCTTCCAGCAAAGGTCAGGATACAGATAGGAACAAGCTGGACAAAAATACCAAACAAAACAAAAGCAAAAAGCAAAGAAGCAGACTTAGCTTGAAAAACAGGAACCAGGATCAGAGGACAAGAGCACAACAGATTAGCTCTGATTTCAACGATGCCAGGCATTGAACTGAAGGTCCAGGGAGCTTATATAGCAACGCCCCTGAACTAACGGCCCAGGTGAGGATAAAGGAAAAGACAGACGCTCCAGAGTCAAATCACTAATGACCACTAGAGGGAGCAAAAAGCAAAATCACAACACCAACCGACACCAAAACCTAGATCAGGGCGGGGTATAAGTACAACAATGAATGAGCCAGGAAGTCTTAATAGGGAGAGGTAGTCCTAACTATATCCCTAATTGCTTCCTATTAGACTGTACCTTCCTGGCAGTGGAGGTTGGCACCCTAAATTCGACATGGCGCCCCCACTCCGGGTCGACTGTCCCTTCTGGCCCTATTCAGACCCTACCCAGCTACCCACGCCCAAACCCCAACACCATACACACAAACACAAGCCTTGGTCAAACTAGAGAAAAAAAAAGGTAAATTTTGGTAGAATTGCACGATATAGTATTGCACTGAAAAAACAATTGCACTTAGATCCACTTATAGTCCAAAACTGTTTCCTAAGCTCACCCTTTTAAACATCAGGATATACAAAAAGTCCCATAGTTGTAAGAGACAAAAAAAAAAGGGAGCAAAAAAAGGGGACTCCAAAATTCAGCTTATTGGAAAAAGATATAAAGTGCTCTTGTGCTCATGAACTATTGATATTCTACTGCCATAATTGGCCACATAGTTATATCACCAAGACCAAGTCATACAGGTAGCAAGCTAAACAGAAACTTCCCAAATATGCAGTTTCACTAGTCTCTCATGGCCATAGCACAACAAATCGTCATATTATACATATAATTGCCATAGAGAAACAGAGCATGCTACAAAAACCGTAATCGGTTACTTATCTGAGCAATGTGACGTAATTTGTCCAGTGTCTCCGTCCCTACGCGTTTCGCCCCCTCCTAGTATAGGGGCTCATCAGGGGACCATGTGTAGGAGCAAGCCAGAGTGGCATCATAATGGATATTAATAACTTAATAATTTCATCATAAGAAATTTATTATTATAACATAGAATGCAGCCCGTGGTTACTGTACTGTTATACTTGCTAGGGGGCCGACAGATGGACGTATTTTTATCGTGTGAGGATCGCATCGCAATCCCATCATCTCTCCTGACCTAATGTGACAGCTGCATAGTAATCCATCACCCTGTCACACTAAGGTCAGGAGAGGTGTCGGGCCAGTCCGAGGATTACGATGCGATCGTCAAATGAGTTATAAGTCTTCTATCTGTGCCCTTATGCTAATACTTATCCTTGTTATACTAATACTTAAATATTAACCTATGTGACAGAGTCACTTGTGAAGTGATGGAAGGGAGATACGTATCACTGCGCATCATGTCGTCAGTGATGTAAAACCAGAATAGTTTCCTCCAGCACACTACGTGTTGGGTCAGTTTACTGCAACTTATATTATGGGCTGATTTTAGTGGACATTCATAGAGAGGGAGGGAGAATGTCTGCGTATCCCCCCTGTAGTGTCCTTACAGGACCTGTGAGATGCCAGGATCATGTGATCAGTCACATGATGGAGAGTCACATGGTCTGGCTTTAAATAGCAGAGCTCCAAGGTTAGTCTAGGCTGTTGAGGGCCTGGAGAGGAATTCTCAAGGAGAGTGTTGGTGCACATAGTGATTGTGTAAGGACATTGTTTACCCTGAATGGGCTGACCCCCACTAGTGCAAGGCTGCACGAAGCGCTACCATTTTGTTTTGCTTTGCTGTTTTACCCAAAGGGCCATATTTATTTTTGTGCTTAAGACCTTGGTTTATGCTGTACTAATAAACCAAGTGCATCCTTAAAGGCGCAGTGTTCCACTGACTACCTCTGCGTGCAGCCGAGTGAGCCAATCTAACTCACCTATTAGTAAAGTATTAATGCTATTAACCTGATTATTATGCTTGTTATGCTAATAGTTTTAAAAGACTCAGTTCGCAAGTATACAAAAAAAAAACCTTGATCTCCCCATCTCCAGCCACCCAAGACAGCAACTATTACTTGTGATGGAATGCATATAATATCATAACATTAAACAGTATAATAATAATAATCAGCCCCCCCCCCCAGTGCCCTGGGCCCCCTCACCCACCTCAGCCCTCACAATACCCTCAAACTCTCACATTCACCCCCCAGCGCCCTGTAAAACACCCATCTTCTCACATTCACCCCCAGTGCCCTGTCCCCCTCCTACAATAACCCATCCTCTCTCATTCACCCCCACAGTGCCATGTCCCCCTCCCACACCCCAACACCCACAGTAACCCCCATCCTCTCACATTCAGTCCACAGTGATGAAGACATGCCTAAATGGAATTCACCTAATCAGTTCCATCACCACTTACTGATGAAGTTTGCAGGCAGTGAGGCATGACCAGGAAGTGTCCAACTAAATGCACGGAGGGCACTAGGACCCAGTGTGCCTGAGACAATCAGAGCCTGTACAGCCAGAAACTAACTGCAGCTGCTGCCGGCCCAGCCAGGAAGAGGCTCCTCGGGTGAGACAGCAGGCACACTGCACGGACTGAGGTTCTGCAGCCAGCCACTGTGCGGAGTCTGTCAGATAGGGGAGCAGGCATTGTGCTGCTCTCTCCCTGACGCCTCAAGACAAACGAGCCATGGCTCCCAGTGGGCCTCTTCATGTGATGGGGCCCGGGGCAACTGCCCCCTCTGCCCCCCCAGTAGCTACGCCACTGTATCTAGAACATCTATGCCTCTTTTGCTATACTCCATTATTTTATGTACATTTTCATTAGCTTCCTGATACTAATTGATACATACCATTTAGCTACTAATGCTCCCAAGTTATATTTCATCTCCCTTTACTTCAAAGGAGTTGTCCAGTCTAAAATGACTAGTTTGCAGTCACTCTATATTACTGCATACTTGTGAATCCTCTCAGTGCACAAACATCGCACACGGTGAGGATTCACCGGTGTCTGCACCGGGAACGGCGGTCACGTGACCGCAAGTATATGATATGCCAGGAACTCGACTAGACTGCCTCCAGCCTCACTCAAGACACTTGTATTGAGTGCTCCGGAAACAGTCTAGTGGGTTTCTGGCTGGGAGTATGCATATCATATACTTGTGGTCACATGACCTGTTCCTTGCACTGACACCGGCGAATCCTCACAGAGCGCCATGTGTGGGCACTAGGAGTATTCACAAGTCTGCAGTCACACAAAATGACTACAGACTTGTCATTTTAGACCAGACAACCCCCTTAATGTCTATGAGGTACAATATTACATTGCTTTGAAATATACAATATGCATAGCCAGACAAAAATCAGATTTCGATTTCTCCTGAATAAAGCTGATTATATCTTGACAGTACTCAGAAACTGCTGCTGATACTATCAAAATGTTTTTACTGAGATACTCCAGGTTAGCATCGCTTAAAGGGAACCTGTCACCCCGTTTTTTCCGTATGAGATAAAAATACTGTTAAATAGGGCCTGAGCTGTGCATTACAATAGTGTATTTTGTGGACCCCAATTCCCCACCTATGCTGCCGAAATACGTTACCAAAGTAGTCGTTTTCGCCTGTCAATCAGGCTGGTCTGGTCAGATGGGCGTGGTGTCTTCCCCCAGATCTTGCTTAGTTTTCCGTTGGTGGCGTAGTGGTGTGCGCATGCCCAAGTCTAGAATCCACTGCACAGGGGAGGGAAAATAGCGCGATCTGCGCTATTCCCCTGGTGATCGGTAGGGGCGGCCATCTTCCTGTGGCCGCGCGTGCGCAAATCGAGCGCTCTGCTACCCGGGGCTTCAGGAAAATGGCCGCGGGATGCCGCGCGTGCGCAGATGGAGATCGCGGCGGCCATTTTCCTGAAGCAGAGTTCCGCCACCAACGGAAAACTAAGCAAGATCTGGGGGAAGACACCACGCCCATCTGACCAGACCAGCCTGATTGACAGGCGAAAACGACTACTTTGGTAACGTATTTCGGCAGCATAGGTGGGGAATCGGGGTCCACAAAATACACTATTGTAAAGCACAGCTCAGGCCCTGTTTAACAGTATTTTTATCTCATACGGAAAAAACGGGGTGGCAGGTTAATAAAACATCACTGATGGGATTAAACATAAAGTGAGGAATTTAGCATGAGGTGAATTTATTAAATCAGTTTTGCTTGAGACTACATTGTACTTATTTGTGCCATAATTATCCAAGTGGTGCATGATGTTCAATAAAAACGGCACATCTTTAGATATAACACTTCTGGCTGGAGCTCTTTTTCTACTTTTTTTTCTACCTTTTTATGCCGCTCCTCTACTGGCAAGAGAATTACAATTTTTTGTGTCTTTTTGAAAAGTGACAATTCAAAAGTTTGTCTTTGACCCATTTGCCTGGCTGACTATGTCCATTCCAAGCCTGGAATGTTTGTCTGGGACTTGTAGTTCCACGAGCCTTGCTTAGTGTATAAGGGGCTGGGCCTGCAGGGTTAGTCGGAGAGCTGGGCAGGTCTGGCTAACCACACACCTCCCATCAATGGGTGGGTCTCATACGTTATAATGAGACTGTGGTCTTGGTCATGGTCTCTGTGTTGGAAGGTCCTGCAAGTGTACAGGTTTTCCTGGAAGGCACATGGAGGAGGCATGTGCCTGCAGAGTCCGTGACGATTATCTTTGTTGGGGGAAGCTACCGCCCTTCTGAGGGTCTGGAACTGACGAATGTGAGCTTGTCAAGCAAGTCATAGAACGGGTCAGTGATCCCAGTAAGGCAGCTTCCCTGGAAGTCAGGACCAATGTGATGCCAGCCGGGAAAGCCTGCAACGCTGCCAAGCAGGTAACCCAGAGCATGGGAGACTGTGTGCACTGTGCGGACATAACCGCAGTTGAGAGTGGACTGTATGCTAGGTCTGTGATGAATAACAGGGCCTAGAGTGGTTTATGATTGCATAATAAACCGCATGGACTGGTTTAAGTGGAAAATCATTCCTGTGTGCCTTAATCCCGCTGCCAAGTGAGTGTCCCTAATACATTCAGTGAGCGCTGCACTACTATATATATATATATATATATATATATATATATATATATATATATATATATATATATATATATATATATATATATATACACTCACCGGCCACTTTATTAGGTACACCATGCTAGTAACGGGTTGGACCCCCTTTTGCCTTCAGAACTGCCTCAATTCTTCGTGGCATAGATTTAACAAGGTGCTGGAAGCATTCCTCAGAGATTTTGGTCCATATTGACATGATGGCATCACACAGTTGCCGCAGATTTGTCGGCTGCACATCCCAAAGATGCTCCATACAAGGCAGGATGGATCCATGCTTTCATGTTGTTTACGCCAAATTCTGACCCTACCATCCGAATGTCGCAGCAGAAATCGAGACTCATCAGACCAAGCAACGTTTTTCCAATCTTCTACTGTCCAATTTCGATGAGCTTGTACAAATTGTAGCCTCAGTTTCCTGTTCTTAGCTGAAAGGAGTGGTACCCGGTGTGGTCTTCTGCTGCTGTAGCCCATCTGCCTCAAAGTTCGACGCACTGTGCATTCAGAGATGCTCTTAGGCCTACCTTGGTTGTAACGGGTGGCGATTTGAGTCACTGTTGCCTTTCTATCAGCTCGAACCAGTCTGCCCATTCTCCTCTGACCTCTGGCATCAACAAGGCATTTCCGCCCACAGAACTGCCGCTCACTGGATTTTTTTTCTTTTTCGGACCATTCTCTGTAAACCCTAGAGATGGTTGTGCGCGAAAATCCCAGTAGATCAGCAGTTTCTGAAATACTCAGACCAGCCCTTCTGGCACCAACAACCATGCCACGTTCAAAGGGACTCAAATCACCTTTCTTCCCCATACTGATGCTCGGTTTGAACTGCAGGAGATTGTCTTGACCATGTCTACATGCCTAAATGCACTGAGTTGCCGCCATGTGATTGGCTGATTAGAAATTAAGTGTTAACAAGAAGTTGGACAGGTGTACCTAATAAAGTGGCCAGTGAGTGTATATATATATATATATATATATATATATATATATATATATATATATATATATACTGTATATATATATATTTAGGGTCACTTAGAAATTTCCTTATTTTTGAAAGAAAATCACAGTTTTTTCCAAAGAAGCTAACATTAAATGATACAGAAATATACTGCATGCATTGTTATTGTGGTAAATGACTAAATTATATTCTAGCTGCAAATGTCTGGTTGTAATGCAATATCTTCATAGGTGCATAGCGGCCCATTTCCAACAACCATCACTCCAGTGTTCTTATGGTACTTTGTGTTTGCTAACTGTGTAAGAAGGCTAATGGATGATTATACCCTTGAAAACCCTTGTGCAAGTATGTTAGCACAGCTGAAAACAGTTTGGCTGATTAGAGATCCTATAAACCTGACCTTCCTTTGAGCTAGTTGAGAATCTGGAGCATTACATTTGTTGGTTCCATTAAACTCTCAAATGGCCAGAAAAAAAAGAACTTTCATGTGAAACGCCAGTCTATTCTTGTTCTTAGAAATGAAGGCTATTCCATGCGAGAAATTGCCAAGAAACTGAAGATTTCCTACAACGGTGTATACTACTCCCTTCAGAGGAGAGCACAAACAGGCTCTAACCAGAGTAGAAAGAGAAGTGGGAGGCCCCGCTGCACAGCTGAGCAACATGACAAGTACATTCGAGTCTGTAGTTTGAGAAATCGACGTTCACAGGTCCTCAACTGGCAGCTTCAGTAAATAGTACACGCAAAACGCCAACGTCTACAGTGAAGAGGTGACTCTGGGATGCTGGCCTTCAGGGCAAAGTGTCAAAGAAAAAGCCATATCTGAGACTGGCTGATAAAAGGAAAAGATTAATATGGGCAAAAGAATGTTGGACAGAGGAAGATTGGAAAAAAGTGTTATGGACAGACGAATCCAAGTTTGAGGTGTTTGGATCACACAGAAGAACATTTGTGAGACGCAGTACAACTGAAAAGATGCTGGAAGAGTGCCTGATACCATCTGTCAAGCATGGTGGAGGTAATGTCTGGGGTTGCTTTGTTGCTGGTTAAGTGGGAGATTTGTACAATGTAAAATGGATATTGAATAAGGAAGGCTATCACTCCATTTTGCAATGCCATACCCTGTGGACAGCGCTTGATTGGAGCTAATTTCATCCTACAACAGGACAATGACCCAAAGCACACCTCCAAATTATGCAATAACTATTTAGGGAAGAAGCAGGCAGCTGGTATTCTATCTGTAGTGGCCAGCGCAGTCACCAGATCTCAACCCCATTAAGCTGTTATGGGAGCAGCTTGACCGTATGGTACGCAAAAAGTGCCAATCTAGCCAAACCATTTTTGGGAAGGGCTTCTGGAAGCATGGGGTGAAATTTCTCCAGATTACCTCAGCAAATTAACTGCTAGAATGCCAAAGGTCTGCAATGCTGTAATTGCTGCAAAGGGAGCATTCTTTGACAAAAGCAAAGTTTGAAGGAGAAAATTATTATTTCAAATAAAAATCTATTTTTCGAACCTTGTCAATGTCTGGACTAAATTTTAAATTCATTTGGCAGGTCATTTGATTAATAAAAGTATGAGTTTTCATGGAAAACACAAAATTGTCTTGGTGACCCTAAACTTTTGAATGGTAGTGTGTATATATATATATATATATATATATATATATATATATATATATATATATATATATATATATATATATATATATATATATAAAAATACTGTATATATATATATATATATATATATAGTGAAATAGCGCTCCCTGGGTGCGTTGGGTGACACTCGCTTGGCAACGGGATTAAAGCACTCAGGCATGGTTTCTCACAAAAACAGTCTATTCCGGTTTATTTAGAGTCATAAACCGCATCACAAACAGTTCATTATATACATCAACGGAACACATTAACCACCAACAGTCTGTTCCAACGGCAGATACTTGTCTGCCCGTAAACCCCTTTATCTGGAGTTACCTTACAGGAGCTCCTGCTTCACACACTGACTCCTGTTAGTCCTGGTTCCCAGGGAAGCTGCCGAACTGCGATCACCGTCTTTGTGACCAGGGCACCTCAGATAGTCCAGACCCACAGATGGAACTGTAGCTTCCCCAACACAGTAGCCATCACAGGCTCTGCAGATATGGCCTCTCCGTGCGCTATTCAGAAAATCCAGTCCCAGGCACTTCCAACACACAGGCCCTCAGTCCATGACCTCACCATGTGCTTCCAGGAATCCAGTCCACTCCAGGACATTCCAACACAGACCATCCAGGACTTTATACACTCTGACCATCAGCCTCTCCGTGCAATATTCAGGAAGTCCAGTCCCAGGCACTTCCAACACACAAGCCTTCAGTCCATAGCCTCACCAGGTGCTTCCAGACATCCAGTCCAATCCAGAACATTCCAACACACAGGCTATCCAGGACTTCACACTTTGACCATTCAGGTCCATACATTCTCAACATGTGACCCAAACCCTGGTCACATTATGTACCTGTAACCACCCCCATAGGGACGTGTGTGTGGTTAGCCAGTCCCACCCAGCTCTCCAACTAACCCTGAAAGCCTCCTTTTTAACTATACAAATACTCGTGGGACTACAAGTCCCAGAACAACAATGCTACAGGCTTACAGCACAGGCTCCCTCTGCGACACATACCAGCCACTTACAATCATGCCAGACACTGTTTCATTATCACCACTACAGATAAGCCTCCATGCGTATCCGGAGGAGCACATACAGCGCCACCTGACTGTAACATGGGTCACTGCATCACAATATACATATATATATATATATATATATATATATATATATACATACATACATACAGTGCTTTGCGAAAGTATTCGGCCCCCTGGAACTTTTAAGCCTTTTCCCACATATCATGCTTCAAACATAAAGTTACGAAATGTAAATTTTTGGTGAAGAATCAACAACAAGTGGAAGACAATTGTGAAGTTGAACGAAATTTATTGCTTATTTTACATTTCTGTGGAAATTCAAAAACCGAAAAGTGGGTCGTGCAATATTATTTGGCCCCTTTACTTTCAGTGCAGCAAACTCACTCCAGAAATTCATTGTGGATCTGTGAATGATCCAATGTTGTCCTAAATGCCTAATGATGATAAATATAATCCACCTGTGTGCAATCAAGTCTCTGTATAAATGCACCTGCTCTGTGATAGTCTCAGGGTTCTGTTTGAAGCACAGAGAGCATCATGAAGACCTAGGAACACAACAGGCAGGTCCGTGATACTGTTGTGGAGAAGTTTAAAGCCAGATTTGGATACAAAATTATTTCCAAAACTTTAAACATCCCATGGAGCACTGTGCAAGCGATCATATTGAAATGGAAGGAGTACCATACCACTGCAAATCTACCAAGACCCGACAGTCCCTCTAAACTTTAATCTCTAACTAGCATCTTCAGACGCTAGTACCCTTGATCTATGCCCTGACCACCGCCGGCACTTCCGCATCAGTGAAACGACAGCAGCGTGATTAGGTCACATGATCACGCTGCTGACGTCACTCGCTGGCTCTTCACAGGCAGCCTTGCGGTTTGTGGTAAGTGCTCCAGCTCCAGACGGCTGGGTAATGGAGGCTGGAGCTGAAGACACCGAACTGCCAGAAGGAGAGATGCGGGCTGGGCTGTATACTACTGTGTGGGCGGTGCTGTATACTACTACTATGCGGGCTGTGCTATATACTACTATGTGGGCTGTGCTGTATACTACTATGCAGGCTGTGCTATATACTACTATGTGGGCTGTGCTGTATACTGCTATGCGGGCTGTTCTATATACTACTATGTGGGCTGTGCTGTATAATACTATGCGGGCTGTGCTATAAACTACTGTGTGGGCTGTGCTATATACTACTATGTGGGCTGTGCTATATACTACTATGCGGGCTGTGCTATATACTACTATGTGGGCTGTGCTGTATACTACTATGTGGGCTGTGCTGTATACTACTGTGTGGGCTGTGCTGTATACTACTATGTGGGCTGTGCTGTATACTACTATGTGGGTAGTGCTGTATACTACTATGTGGGCTGTGCTGTATACTGCTATGTGGGCTGTGCTGTATACTGCTGTGTGGGCTGTGCTGTATACTACTATGTGGGCAGTGCTGTATACTACTATGTGGGCAGTGCTGTATACTACTATTTGGGCTGTGCTTTATACTACTATGTGGGCTGTGCTGTATACTACTATGTTGGCGGTGCTGTATACTACTGTGTGGGCTGTGCTATATACTACTTTGTGGGCAGTGCTGTATTCTACTGTGTGGGCTGTGTTATATACTACTATGTGGGCTGTACTGTATACTGCTATGTGGGCTGTGCTGTATACTGCTACGTGGGCTGTGCTGTATACTGCTATGTGGGCTGTGCTGTATACTGCTACGTGGGCTGTGCTGTATACTACTGTGTGGGTGGTGCTGTATACTACTGTGTGGGCGGTGCTGTATACTACTATACGGGCTGTGCTATATACTACTAAGCGGGCTGTGCTGTATACTACGTGGGCAGTGCGGTATACTACTGTGTTGCTCACATTATGGGAGCAGAAATCAGGACATTATGGGGGCAGAAATCTGAGGACATTATGGGGGCAGAAATCTGAGGACATTATAGGGGGCAGAAATCTGAGGGGGGGTGCTAAACTGATCCTTTGCCCCGGGTGCAGGAAGAGCTAGATACACCTCTGGCAAGAAGAAAGCCATTTCTCAAAGATATCGATAAAAAGTGTTGTTTAAAGTTTGCAACAAATCACCTGGGAGAAAAACCAAACTTGTGGAAAAAGGTGCTCTGGTCAGATGAAACCAAAATCGAACTTTTTGGCAACAATGCCAAACAAAGGCAACAAAGCTCATCACCCTGAACACACCACCCCTCTGTCAAACATGGTGGTGGCAGCATCATGGTTTGGGCCTACTTTTCTTCAGCAGGGACAGGGAAGGTGATTAAAATTGATGGGAAGATGGATGGAGCCAAAAACAGGACCATTCTTGAAGAAAACCTGTTGGAGTCTGCAAAGACCTGAGACTGGGATGGAGATTTGTCTTCCAACAAGACAATGCTCCCAAACATAAAGCAAAATCTACAATGGAATGGTTCACAAATAAATGTATTCAGGTGTTAGAATGGCCAAGTCAAAGTCCAGACCTCAATCCAATCGAGAATCTGTGGAAAGAGCTGAAAACTGCTGTTCACAAACGATCTCCATCAAACCTCACTGAGCTCAAGCTGTTTACCAAGGAAGAATGGGCAAGAATTTCAGTCTCTTGATGTACAAAACTGACATACCCTAAGCGACTTGCAGCTGTAATCGCAGCAAAAGGTCGCGCAACAAAGTATTAAGTTAAAGGGGCCAAATAATATTGCACGCCCTACTTTTCAGTTTTTGAATTTCCACAAAAATTTAAAATAACCAATAAATTTCGTTCAACTTGTTGTTGATTCTTCACCAAAAATTTACATTTGGTATCTTTATGTTTGAAGCATGATATGCGGGAAAAGGTTGAAAAGCTCCAGGGGGCCAAATACTTTTGCAAGGCACTGTATGTATATATATATATATATATATATATATATATATATATATATATATATATATATATATATATATATATATATATATATATATACTGTACCTTGAAGGTAACAATGTGTTGAACTTTTGACTCTTTGACTCTCAGGCTCCATATCTTATTATCCTTTTCTGCTTTGAACTTGAGATTGCCATCATTTTATAGACAATAATCTTAAATATCTCATACTTAAATTGGACTTGCAACTATTTATCATATGATTAGTTATGCAGATTATTCTCATGTTATTGTTGTGCTCCTAAAAATCTAAATTTAAATTTTATTATTTTGTTAGTATTTTGTAAATCCACGTTTGGCTTTCAACACTACCAGTATCCTTCTGGACAAGCTCTCGATCAGATCCAAACATGTCGAACAAAATTTGATCTCAGGTCTCTTCTGCAAAGTTAGTGCATACTGGTCAGCTCACTTGGATATGTATACAGTTTTTTCTTCAATTTTACCCACAAGTGTTCGATTGAGTTGAGGTCTAGGGATTGTGGGAGCCATTCCAGCACCTCTACTTCATGGTCATTGAACTATTTCTTCACCAATCTCAACGTACGCTTCATGTTGTTGTCCTGTTGGAACATTATATCGTCCTTTTCATAACGATAGTACTTGAGTGTATAAAGTAACTCATCTTGTAGTATGCTGACATAAAGCTCAATATTTAGAATTGAGAGTCCTCAGTGGTTGATACCTTTTAGTGGCTAACTGAAAAGATGGTAACAAATTGCAAGCTTTCGAGACTACATACGTCTCTTCATCAGGCAAAGACTAAAACAAATTCTGAAGAATCACATATTTATGCACAACATAGTATAGGAAAGAAAAAAAAAAAAAAAAGGGTGAAGGGAAAAAAACCATGGATAAGCCAGGTGACATGAAGCAGAATTACCATGGGTGATAAACAGTTACGTCCATAAATATTGGGCCAATTCTTAGATAAGGAATGTTTTATTGTCCTGTGATTAGGGTATGTTGTGATGACCCCCACATGGTCTGATGGGCAAGTTCCTTAGTTGTAGTTAGTTGATGTAAAAAGACATAAATCCGTGTGACACATTCATTCCTGCATTTAGAGTGTCAAAGGTCGTCATTAGTGTTGAGCATTCCGATACCGCAAGTATCGGGTATCGGCCGATACTAGCGGTATCGGAATTCCGATACCGGGATTCCGATACTTGGCGCGTATCGGATACCGGAATCGGAAGTTCAATGATTCAAAATTCAGAAATTCAGCCAATGAGAAAGATTCCAAGTGTGGGCACATCCTGTTTAGCATGGAGGGCATGAAACTACTGGCAAGGCTGTGATTGGCTGCTGAAATGATGTCATGATGCAGTTTAAAAGTCGCTGGCGCCATTTTGCGATCACTCTGCTGTGAATTCAGTTAGTGACAGGACGCTGTTTGCTGACTGAGGGACAGTTTAGAGATAGCGATTTGCTTCTTTGTGCTTTCCAAAGGCTAATTTAGCAACCGCTGTGTTCACCTACTATTCACCTTCCTTTTGCCTTGTAGCGCTGTTTTCACAGCGATCTGCAAGGTCTCTCTGTGTGTGTGTGTGTGAGTGCAGCCCACTCTCTAGTCTGAGTGCAGCCACATAGGCCATCCATAGCTGGTTGTATTCAGTTCAGGGAGGGTGGTTCATTGCCTCATACTGTCCTTTTTTTTTTTTTTTTTTGAAGTAGTGCAGGCTGCTGCACATTTTTTCCAAAAATTCCTATTAGTGTCTTTCCACCCGTCTCCAGCTAATTTGTGGAAAAACACTACATAGGATAAAGTAGAGGAGGGTTTTTGGGCCTTGCAGCGCCGTTTACGGCTGTCTGCACGGTCTCCGTGTGACTGCAGCTCGCCCTGTAGTCTGTGAGCAGCCGTAGCCTGGTTGTCTGCAGCTCAGGGTTTTTCACTGCGTCATACCGCCAAATCAATTTTCTTTTTTTTCAAAGTAGTGTAGTCTGCTGCTAATTTATTTTAAAAAATCCTATTAGTGTCTTTCCACCCGTCTCCAGCTAATTTGTGGAAAAACACTACATAGGATAAAGTAGAGGAGGGTTTTTGGGCCTTGTAGCGCCGTTTACGGCTGTCTGCACGGTCTCCGTGTGATTGCAGCTCTATCCGTTGTCAATTCAGCCCCCAAAAAATAAATAAATAATAAAGTTCACCAAACACACCAGTTACACACCACTTTACATTTGTGTAGGCCACATTAGCTCATATTCAAGTCTAGTCCACACTTTAGAAAATTAGTGTGTCTTATACCTGTTAGGAGGAGTTGCTCAGGAATAAGCACACAAAGCCGTTAGTACTTTTCTGCTTATCTTTATCAGTCAACCAAGATGAAGAAGGCAGTGAGTAAGGCACGTGGGCGTGGGCGTGGGCGCGGAGCAGGGAGGGGACGTGGGGATTCTGTGCCTGCTGCGGGCACCGGTGAGTCATCAGCACCCACTTTCACAAGGGAACAGTCGTTCATGCGCAGCTTTGTCGCCGAGCGCCGTACACCGCTGCTGCGTGAAGACCAAATTGAAGCCGTTGTGGGATGGATGGCAGCTAATGCATCAACTTCCATTAGTGCCACATCCTCTCAGACACAGAGCACTGGAGAGCAGCCATCTGTCTCTTCACCACCTGCAAAATTGCCCAGGCAGACAGAGATCCCAGGACAGGAGCAGTCTCTACTTCTGTTCTCTGAATCATCTCTTGGCTTGGAAACAGGGGGCCAGCCAAGCAGCATTGGAGAAATGGAAGAAGAGGCAGGGTGCAGTGATGCCCAACAGCTTTTTCTGTCTTCCTCTGAAGAGGCGGGTGGGCCAGTGGCTCCGGTCACCACCTCGCAGGCCGCATCAGCTGATGATGACACTCAGGTGCCACTTACTGGTGCGTGCTCTGCTGCTGAGACTACCCAGGAGGAGCAGTTGGGGGCAGAGGGTAGTGTAGATGATGAGGTCCTTGACCCATCTTGGCGTCAGGGACAGGAAGGTGGTGGGAGCAGCTCTGAGGAAGAGATTCCCCGTACGGCCCAAAGAGGGAGAGGGAGGGGGAAGACTGCGGATCCTGCAGCCTCCGCTTTGGCACCCGTAAGGAGCATGTCTCTTCCAAAAGTCAAAAGGGGGGCTCCCAAGACTTGCAGTGCCTGGTCCTTTTTTGACACAGTTGCAGATGACATTTGCTATGTCAGATGCAAGGTGTGTCATCAAAAAATCAAAAGAGGTCAAAAAGTCGCCAACCTCAATACCTCCAACATGTGGAAACATGTGCGCAACAGGCACCCGGCGGAGTTAGACAAACACACTTGAAGAGCTAGGCCAACCAACAGCGGCAGCTACCACCTCTTCAGCTCGTGTTGCCTCTTCCTCTAGCTCACACGCAGCTGGTTCGGCTTCCTCCCAGGATCGCCGTGGAAGAACCTCTGGCCCTGTTGTCCAGAGACCCGCTGTCATTCCACCCGCAGCACCACTTTCCCAGTCAACCACACACTCCCAGCCCAGTCTACAGCCATCGGTAGTACAGGCATGGGAGAAAAGGCGGCCTTTCTCGTCAAACCACCCACGAGCACAGGCTCTGACTGCAGGCATTGCCAAACTTCTGTCACTGGAAATGCTGTCATTCAGGCTGGTGGAGACTGACAGCTTCCGTGACTTGATGTCATTGGCAGTCCCACAGTACAGTGTGCCCAGCCGCTTTTACTTCAGCAGGCAAGCCGTCCCTGCCCTGCACAAGCATGTGGAGGGACACATAAAACACGCGCTACTGAACGCCGTCAGTAGCAAGGTCCACCTCACCACCGATGCGTGGACCAGTCAACATGGACAGGGGCGATACCTTTCCCTCACTGCCCATTGGGTTAATGTCGTTGAGCCGGGTACAGACCGTGCGAGTGGCGCAGGACGTGTCCTGCCCACTCCAAGGATTGCAGGAATCCATTCTGTACGCATTGACTCCTCCTCTTACACCAGTTCCTCAGAATCATCGCTGCAGGAGCCGTCACAGTCCACCTCCACATGGACCCGTGATGAACGTGTACCTGTTACGACTGACATGAGCACAGCCGTGGCCAAACGTCAACAGGCCGTCTTGAAATTAATTTTTTTGGGGAATCGTAGCCACACAGCGCAGGAGCTCTGGAATGCCATCAAGCAGGAGAGCGATGTGTGGTTTGAGCCAGCGAATCTCCAGCCAGGCATGGTAGTGTGTGATAATGGCCGAAATCTGGTGACAGCCCTGGGCCTCGGCAACCTCACTCACATCCCATGTCTGGCACATGTGCTCAATTTGGTCGTGCAGAGTTTTTTGAGGGACTATCCGGATCTTGATGCACTGCTGCACAAGGTCCGCCTAGAGTGTGCTCACTTGCGGCGTTCCAGCACGGCAAAAGCGCGCATTGCGGCTCTGCAGCGCCGACACCGCCTGCCGGAACATCGCATCATATGTGACCTACCTACCAGGTGGAATTCCACGTTACATATGTTGGAGCGGTTGTGTGAGCAGCAGCAAGCTGTAATGGAGTACCAGCTGTATGAGGCGCAAAAAAGTCGCAGTCAGCGCCGTACAGACTTCACAACCACAGAGTGGGCCACTATGAAGGATGTCTGCCAGGTTTTGCGTCCCTTTGATTATTCCACGCGGATGGCGAGTGCAGATGATGCACTAGTCAGCATGACTGTCCCCCTTATCTGCCTGCTTGAAAAATCACTGCAAGCGCTAAGGGATGATGTTGTGGAAGAGGTGGAGGATGAGGATTCACCACTTCCATCATCTTCTGGACAGTCAGCGCCACGTGGTTCCTCACAAACGCGTAGGCAGGGGACAGTTTGTGAGGAGGATGAGGAGGAGTCAATGGAGGAGGAAGACATCCGTCCAGAGGAGGGAGTTCCCGAATTGTCCAGTACTCAGTGTGTACAGCGAGGGTGGGGTGATGACGAGCGGGCAGAGATCACGCCTCCAGCTGGGGACAGCGTTTCTTGGGCAGTTGGCAGTCTGCAGCACATGGTGGATTACATGCTGCAGTGCCTGAGAAACGACCGCCGCATCGACCACATTCTCAACATGTCTGATTATTGGGTGTTCACCCTCCTCGATCCTCGCTACCGGGACAACGTAGAAAGCCTCATCACACCGTTGAACCGGGAGCGAAAAATGCGGGAGTACCAAGACACACTGGTCAGTTCCATCATCTTCTCCATTCCAACTGAGAGAAGTGCTGCTAGTGCATTCCAAAGCAGCTCAGTGCGTCCAGGCAGTGGTGGAGGCTCTGCACAAAGAGGGAGCAGAAGCAGTGCCTCTGCCCAAGGCAAGACCAGTATGGCCGAACTGTGGCACAGTTTTCTGTGCCCGCCACAAAAGTCTACACCATCACAGACGGCTCCAGTCAGCAGGAGGCAACGGTTCCGTCAGATGGTGACAGACTACATGTCTTGCCCTCTTGCTGTACTCCCAGACGGCTCTTCCCCTTTCAAGTTTTGGGTCTCAAAGCTGGATACATGGCCAGAGCTAAGCCAGTATGCATTGGAGGTGCTGTCTTGCCCTGCGGCCAGTGTATTATCGGAACGTGTCTTTAGTGCTGCAGGTGGTGTACTAACTGACCGTCGCATGCGACTATCCTCCGATAACGTTGACCGGCTTACTTTCCTGAAAATGAACAAGGCCTGGATCTCGCAGGAATTTGCCACTCCTCCTCCTGATTAAATAATTAGGTCACTGTATACGTTATCCAGGTCTCCTGTTGTGTTCATCTTTCTACCACCTGAACTTAAATTCCTGGGCTCCAACACCGCCAGTTGAGGCTCAGATGTGCCGTCTGCACAGTCAAAACATACGACCCAGTGTTATTGGGTTTCAGTAACGTCAGCTGATCCCCAGCTGTGTAGCCGGCAATGTGTCATGCGACCGCCACGCTGACACAACAACTGAAATGTAAGGGAATCTGTCCCCCCCCCCCCAAGGCGTTTGTTACTGAAAGAGCCACCTTGTGCAGCAGTAATGCTGCACAAGGAAAAAGGTAGCTATTTTGGTTTTGCTCCTTGCACACGCAAAACTTAACACTTATAAAATGTGTCCACTGATACCGTAAAACCGTCCCGGAGGTGGGACTTTCCTTCGTAATATGACGCAGCACAGCCGTCATTCCTACCCCCCCGGCGCCGCGCCCCGGCTCCTCAGCGTTGTTTGATTCCGTCCCGGAGCCTGCGCTGTTATGTTATCCCGTGGCCAGGCACACTTAGCGCTGCCCGTCTTCTGGCATCATTTGGTGTCAGGCTGGCTGCGCCTGTGCGGCCACGCTGGCCGAGAGCCCGCCTCGCAGTGTCTTCTGATTTAATCCCACTGGGGGCCTGGGATCTATGGACATGCGCAGTGCATATCTGAACCTCCACCTCTCACTCATCTCCCTATGGCTTCTTCAGACTGTTCGGTGTCAGCTGGTCCCTAATAGCATGCCACGGCCGTGACACCGCACAGTCTGAAAAAGAAGCCGTAGGGAGGGGAGTGAGAGGCGAGGATATGCACTGCGCATGGCCATGGATCCCAGGCCCCCAGTGGGATTACATCAGAAGACACTGCGAGTCGGGCTCTCGGCCAGCGAGGCCGCACAGGCGCAGCCAGCCTGACACCAAATGATGTCAGAAGATGGGCAGCGCTAAGTGTGCCTGGCCACGGGATAACATAACAGCGCAGGCTCCGGGACGGAATCAAACAACGCTGAGGAGCCGGGGCACGGCGGCGGGGGGGTAGTAATGATGGCTGTGCTGCGTCATATTACGAAGGAAAGTCCCACCTCCGGGACGGTTTCACGGCTTCAGGGGACACATTTTAAAAGTGTTTAGTTCTGTGTTTGCAAGGAGCATGATGAAAAGAGCCACCTTTTCCTTTTGCATCTTTTGTGCTGCACAAGCTGGCTCTTTCAGCTACAAACGCCTTGGGGGGGGGTTAAAGGTTCCCTTTCGACTTTCTCAGGCTTCGGCCTACATTGTGTTCCTCTGCTTTTCCACCTGCCCCTGGGCTCCAACACCGCTAGTTGCCGTCCAGAAGTGCTGTACGCACAGTCAACAGTCGCTCCTCTGTTATTGGGGTTCAGTAACGTCAGCTGTTCCCCTGCTGTGTGTGTGGCAATCCCTCCTACCTCCTCCAACCTCCTCCAACCTCCTCCTCCTCCACCTGTCCCTGGGCTCCAACACCGCCAGTTGCCGTCCAGAAGTGCTGTACGCACAGTCAACAGTCCCTCCTCTGTTATTGGGGTTCAGTAACGTCAGCTGTTCCCCTGCTGTGTGTGTGGCAATCCCTCCTACCTCCTCCAACCTCCTCCTCCTCCACCTGTCCCTGGGCTCCAACACCGCCAGTTGCCGTCCAGAAGTGCTGTACGCACAGTCAACAGTCCCTCCTCTGTTATTGGGGTTCAGTAACGTCAGCTGTTCCCCTGCTGTGTGTGTGGCAATCCCTCCTACCTCCTCCAACCTCCTCCAACCTCCTCCTCCTCCACCTGTCCCTGGGCTCCAACACCGCCAGTTGCCGTCCAGAAGTGCTGTACGCACAGTCAACAGTCCCTCCTCTGTTATTGGGGTTCAGTAACGTCAGCTGTTCCCCTGCTGTGTGTGTGGCAATCCCTCCTCCAACCTCCTCCAACCTCCTCCTCCTCCACCTGTCCCTGGGCTCCAACACCGCCAGTTGCCGTCCAGAAGTGCTGTACGCACAGTCAACAGTCCCTCCTCTGTTATTGGGGTTCAGTAACGTCAGCTGTTCCCCAGCTGTGTGTGTGGCAATCCCTCCTACCTCCTCCTACCTCCTCCAACCTCCTCCTCCACCTGTCCCTGGGCTCCAACACCGCCAGTTGCCGTCCAGAAGTGCTGTACGCACAGTCAACAGTCCCTCCTCTGTTATTGGGGTTCAGTAACGTCAGCTGTTCCCCTGCTGTGTGTGTGGCAATCCCTCCTACCTCCTCCAACCTCCTCCAACCTCCTCCTCCTCCACCTGTCCCTGGGCTCCAACACCGCCAGTTGCCGTCCAGAAGTGCTGTACGCACAGTCAACAGTCCCTCCTCTGTTATTGGGGTTCAGTAATGTCAGCTGTTCCCCTGCTGTGTGTGTGGCAATCCCTCCTACCTCCTCCAACCTCCTCCAACCTCCTCCTCCTCCACCTGTCCCTGGGCTCCAACACCGCCAGTTGCCGTCCAGAAGTGCTGTACGCACAGTCAACAGTCCCTCCTCTGTTATTGGGGTTCAGTAACGTCAGCTGTTCCCCTGCTGTGTGTGTGGCAATCCCTCCTACCTCCTCCAACCTCCTCCACCTGTCCCTGGGCTCCAACACCGCCAGTTGCCGTCCAGAAGTGCTGTACGCACAGTCAACAGTCCCTCCTCTGTTATTGGGGTTCAGTAACGTCAGCTGTTCCCCTGCTGTGTGTGTGGCAATCCCTCCTACCTCCTCCAACCTCCTCCAACCTCCTCCTCCTCCACCTGTCCCTGGGCTCCAACACCGCCAGTTGCCGTCCAGAAGTGCTGTACGCACAGTCAACAGTCCCTCCTCTGTTATTGGGGTTCAGTAACGTCAGCTGTTCCCCTGCTGTGTGTGTGGCAATCCCTCCTACCTCCTCCTACCTCCTCCAACCTCCTCCTCCTCCACCTGTCCCTGGGCTCCAACACCGCCAGTTGCCGTCCAGAAGTGCTGTACGCACAGTCAACAGTCCCTCCTCTGTTATTGGGGTTCAGTAACGTCAGCTGTTCCCCTGCTGTGTGTGTGGCAATCCCTCCTACCTCCTCCAACCTCCTCCAACCTCCTCCTCCTCCACCTGTCCCTGGGCTCCAACACCGCCAGTTGCCGTCCAGAAGTGCTGTACGCACAGTCAACAGTCCCTCCTCTGTTATTGGGGTTCAGTAACGTCAGCTGTTCCCCTGCTGTGTGTGTGGCAATCCCTCCTACCTCCTCCAACCTCCTCCTCCTCCACCTGTCCCTGGGCTCCAACACCGCCAGTTGCCGTCCAGAAGTGCTGTACGCACAGTCAACAGTCCCTCCTCTGTTATTGGGGTTCAGTAACGCCAGCTGTTCCCCTGCTGTGTGTGTGGCAATCCCTCCTACCTCCTCCTACCTCCTCCAACCTCCTCCTCCTCCACCTGTCCCTGGGCTCCAACACCGCCAGTTGCCGTCCAGAAGTGCTGTACGCACAGTCAACAGTCCCTCCTCTGTTATTGGGGTTCAGTAACGTCAGCTGTTCCCCTGCTGTGTGTGTGGCAATCCCTCCTACCTCCTCCAACCTCCTCCAACCTCCTCCTCCTCCACCTGTCCCTGGGCTCCAACACCGCCAGTTGCCGTCCAGAAGTGCTGTACGCACAGTCAACAGTCCCTCCTCTGTTATTGGGGTTCAGTAACGTCAGCTGTTCCCCTGCTGTGTGTGTGGCAATCCCTCCTACCTCCTCCTACCTCCTCCAACCTCCTCCTCCTCCACCTGTCCCTGGGCTCCAACACCGCCAGTTGCCGTTCAGAAGTGCTGTACGCACAGTCAACAGTCCCTCCTCTGTTATTGGGGTTCAGTAACGTCAGCTGTTCCCCTGCTGTGTGTGTGGCAATCCCTCCTACCTCCTCCAACCTCCTCCTCCTCCACCTGTCCCTGGGCTCCAACACCGCTAGTTGCCGTCCAGAAGTGCTGTACGCACAGAGCCAAACACCTCGCCAATGTGTTAGTGGGGTTCAGCACCGCCAGCTGTTCCCCTGCTGTGTATACGGCAACGTGTACTGCGACCGCCACGCAGACACAACAAGTTAAATGTAAGGGAACCTGCCCCCCCCCCCCCCCCCAGGCGTTTGTTACTGAAGGAGCCACCTTGTGCAGCAGTAATGATGCAAAGGGAAAAAGTGCCTCTTTTCGTGATGCTCCTTGCACATGCTGAACCAAACACTTATGAAATGTGTCCCCACACAGCGTTAAACCGTCCGGTAGGTGGAACTTTCCTTTGTCGTGTGACGCAGCACAGCCATCATTTTTACCCCCTTGGCGCCGTGCGCCCCCTCCTCAGCGTTGTTTGAATCTGTCCCGGAGCCTGCGCTGTTAGGTTAGCCCTTGGCCATGCACACATGTTGCGCTGCCCGTCTTCTGACCTCATTTGGTGTCAGGCTGGCTGCGCCTGTGCGGGTGCGCTGGCCGAGATCCCGCCTCGCAGTGTCGTCTAATGTAATCCCACCGCGGGCCTGTGATCCGTGCCCGTGCGCAGTGCATATCCTCTCCTCTCACTCCCCTCCCTACGGCTTCTTCAGACTGTGCGATGTCAGCTGGTCCCTAATAGCATGCCACGGCCGTGACACCGCACAGTCTGAAAAAGCCGTAGGGAGGGGAGTGAGAGGAGAGGATATGCACTGCGCACGGGCACGGATCACAGGCCCGCGGTGGGATTACATTAGACGACACTGCGAGGCGGGATCTCGGCCAGCGCACCCGCACAGGCGCAGCCAGCCTGACACCAAATGAGGTCAGAAGACGGGCAGCGCAACATGTGTGCATGGCCAAGGGCTAACCTAACAGCGCAGGCTCCGGGACAGATTCAAACAACGCTGAGGAGGCGGCGCACGGCGCCAAGGGGGTAAAAATGATGGCTGTGCTGCGTCACACGACAAAGGAAAGTTCCACCTACCGGACGGTTTAACGCTGTGAGGAGACACATTTCATAAATGTTAGGTTCCGCATGTACAAGGACCATAATTAAAAGAGCTAAGTTTACCTTTTCCAGCATTAGTGCTGTACACAATGGCTCTTTCAGCTACAAACGCCTGGGGGGGGGGGGTTAAAGGTTTCCTTTCAACTTGCTCGAGTGCAGGCTTCGGCCTACACTCCGCTCCCCCTGCTCCTCCTGCTGACCCTGGGCTCTAACACCGCCAGTTTTTGCCCAGATGTGCTAGCTGCACAGAGAAAAACACCAGCCAATGTGTCAGTGGGGTTCAGCACCGCCAGCTGTTCCCCTGCTGTGTAGCCGGCAACGTGTCCTGCGACCGCCACGCAGACACAAGAACTGAAATTGAAGGGAACCTGTCCCCCCTCCCCCAGGCGTTTTTACGTTATCCAGCCACCTTGTACAGCGGTAATGCTGCATGTGTGCAAGGTGGCTCAGAAACGTATTCTCCTCGCACATGTGGAACTGAAAACACGTCTGAAATGTGTCCTCTGTGTGACCATTTAACCGTCCCGGTGGTGTGACTTTCCTTTGTAATGACACGCTGCAACCCCCTTGGTAGCGCTGCCCGTCTTCTGGCATCATTGTTTGGCTGGCTGCGCCTCTGCGGCCGCCCTGACCCACACAACGCCCCTCGGTGTCTTATTTATTGGGACTGCGAGGGTGCGATTCATGGGCAGGATCAGTGCATCAGTTCGCCTGTCCCTCCTCTCCTTCCGCCTTCTTCGGACTGTGCGGCTTCATGGCCGTGGCATGCGATAAGGGATCAGATGACGCCGCACAGTCTGAAGCGGGTGTAAGGACCCGAGTGTGAGAGGCGAACATATGTGCTGCGCCAGGCCCTGAATCCCAGCCCCGCAGTGTTTTAACAATGTTAAGACACTGCGGGGCTGGGATTCAGGGGCATCGCGAACCGCACCGGCCGACATTACATGATGCCAGAAGATGGGCAGCGCTAACGGCGCTAGGCCAGGGGATAACACGACAGCGCAGACTCCTGTACAGCAAATAACAACGCTCGGGAGGCTGCACCCAGCACCAAGGTGGGATTCTTGACACCTGTGCTGCGTCTCATTACAAAGGGAACTCTCGCCTCCATTACACAGTTTGACTCTATAAAGGGCTAAATGTTATACGTGTTCCATTCAGCGTGTGCAAGGAGAAAAATTACAAGAGCAACCTTTGACTTGCGCAGCACTGCTGCTGCATAAGCTGTGGCTCTTCTACTTTGTAACCCCTGAGGGGGGGTTAAAGGTGACTTTTGAAATCGGTTCAATTAGGCTTCGGCCTACACTCTGCTCCACCTGCAGAGCCCGGGCTCCAACAACGCTAGTTGCTGTCCGGAAGTGCTGGCTGCACAGAGCCAAACACCTCGCCAATGTGTCAGTGGGGTCCAGCACCGCCAGCTGTTCCCCTGCTGTGTAGCCGGCAACGTGTCCTGCAAAAGCCACGCAGACACAACACACCCAAAGCTGCCGCCTGTGCAGGCTTCGGCCTACACTCCCCTCCCCCTGCTCCTCCTCCTCCTGCTCCTCCTCCTGCTGTCCCTGGGCTCTAACACACCGCCAGTTGGGGCCCAGATGTGCTAGCTGCACAGAGAAAAACACCAGCCAATGTGTCAGTGGGGTCCAGCACCGCCAGCTGTTCCCCTGCTGTGCAGCCGGCAACGTGTCCTGCAAAAGCCACGCAGACACAAGAACTGAAATTGAAGGGAACCTGTCCCCCCTCCCCCAGGCGTTTTTACGTTATCCAGCCACCTTGTACAGCGGTAATGCTGCATGTGTGCAAGGTGGCTCAGAAACGTATTCTCCTCGCACATGTGGAACTGAAAACACGTCTGAAATGTGTCCTCTGTGTGACCATTTAACCGTCCCGGTGGTGTGACTTTCCTTTGTAATGACACGCTGCAACCCCCTTGGTAGCGCTGCCCGTCTTCTGGCATCATTGTTTGGCTGGCTGCGCCTCTGCGGCCGCCCTGACCCACACAACGCCCCTCGGTGTCTTATTTATTGGGACTGCGAGGGTGCGATTCATGGGCAGGATCAGTGCATCAGTTCGCCTGTCCCTCCTCTCCTTTCGCCTTCTTCGGACTGTGCGGCTTCATGGCCGTGGCATGCGATAAGGGATCAGATGACGCCGCACAGTCTGAAGCGGGTGTAAGGACCCGAGTGTGAGAGGCGAACATATGTGCTGCGCCAGGCCCTGAATCCCAGCCCCGCAGTGTTTTAACAATGTTAAGACACTGCGGGGCTGGGATTCAGGGGCATCGCGAACCGCACCGGCCGACATTACATGATGCCAGAAGATGGGCAGCGCTAACGGCGCTAGGCCAGGGGATAACACGACAGCGCAGACTCCTGTACAGCAAATAACAACGCTCGGGAGGCTGCACCCAGCACCAAGGTGGGATTCTTGACACCTGTGCTGCGTCTCATTACAAAGGGAACTCTCGCCTCCATTACACAGTTTGACTGTATAAAGGGCTAAATGTTATACGTGTTCCATTCAGCGTGTGCAAGGAGAAAAATTACAAGAGCAACCTTTGACTTGCGCAGCACTGCTGCTGCATAAGCTGTGGCTCTTCTACTTTGTAACCCCTGAGGGGGGGTTAAAGGTGACTTTTGAAATCGGTTCAATTAGGCTTCGGCCTACACTCTGCTCCACCTGCAGAGCCCGGGCTCCAACAACGCTAGTTGCTGTCCGGAAGTGCTGGCTGCACAGAGCCAAACACCTCGCCAATGTGTCAGTGGGGTCCAGCACCGCCAGCTGTTCCCCTGCTGTGTAGCCGGCAACGTGTCCTGCAAAAGCCACGCAGACACAACACACCCAAAGCTGCCGCCTGTGCAGGCTTCGGCCTACACTCCCCTCCCCCTGCTCCTCCTCCTCCTGCTCCTCCTCCTGCTGTCCCTGGGCTCTAACACACCGCCAGTTGGGGCCCAGATGTGCTAGCTGCACAGAGAAAAACACCAGCCAATGTGTCAGTGGGGTCCAGCACCGCCAGCTGTTCCCCTGCTGTGCAGCCGGCAACGTGTCCTGCAAAAGCCACGCAGACACAAGAACTGAAATTGAAGGGAACCTGTCCCCCCTCCCCCAGGCGTTTTTACGTTATCCAGCCACCTTGTACAGCGGTAATGCTGCATGTGTGCAAGGTGGCTCAGAAACGTATTCTCCTCGCACATGTGGAACTGAAAACACGTCTGAAATGTGTCCTCTGTGTGACCATTTAACCGTCCCGGTGGTGTGACTTTCCTTTGTAATGACACGCTGCAACCCCCTTGGTAGCGCTGCCCGTCTTCTGGCATCATTGTTTGGCTGGCTGCGCCTCTGCGGCCGCCCTGACCCACACAACGCCCCTCGGTGTCTTATTTATTGGGACTGCGAGGGTGCGATTCATGGGCAGGATCAGTGCATCAGTTCGCCTGTCCCTCCTCTCCTTCCGCCTTCTTCGGACTGTGCGGCTTCATGGCCGTGGCATGCGATAAGGGATCAGATGACGCCGCACAGTCTGAAGCGGGTGTAAGGACCCGAGTGTGAGAGGCGAACATATGTGCTGCGCCAGGCCCTGAATCCCAGCCCCGCAGTGTTTTAACAATGTTAAGACACTGCGGGGCTGGGATTCAGGGGCATCGCGAACCGCACCGGCCGACATTACATGATGCCAGAAGATGGGCAGCGCTAACGGCGCTAGGCCAGGGGATAACACGACAGCGCAGACTCCTGTACAGCAAATAACAACGCTCGGGAGGCTGCACCCAGCACCAAGGTGGGATTCTTGACACCTGTGCTGCGTCTCATTACAAAGGGAACTCTCGCCTCCATTACACAGTTTGACTGTATAAAGGGCTAAATGTTATACGTGTTCCATTCAGCGTGTGCAAGGAGAAAAATTACAAGAGCAACCTTTGACTTGCGCAGCACTGCTGCTGCATAAGCTGTGGCTCTTCTACTTTGTAACCCCTGAGGGGGGGTTAAAGGTGACTTTTGAAATCGGTTCAATTAGGCTTCGGCCTACACTCTGCTCCACCTGCAGAGCCCGGGCTCCAACAACGCTAGTTGCTGTCCGGAAGTGCTGGCTGCACAGAGCCAAACACCTCGCCAATGTGTCAGTGGGGTCCAGCACCGCCAGCTGTTCCCCTGCTGTGTAGCCGGCAACGTGTCCTGCAAAAGCCACGCAGACACAACACACCCAAAGCTGCCGCCTGTGCAGGCTTCGGCCTACACTCCCCTCCCCCTGCTCCTCCTCCTGCTGTCCCTGGGCTCTAACACACCGCCAGTTGGGGCCCTAGGAAGACAAGCTTGAATAGGTCCCCATCCGGGTTCCAGTACCGTCAGCTGGTTCTCGGCAGTGTCTTTTGCTCTTGTACCTTCTGCTCCCCATCCTGGTTCCAGTACCGTCAGCTGGTTCCGGGCAGAGCCTTTGGCTTAGGTGCCTCCCTCTGGGTATCCGAGTTCCACCAACGTCAGGTGGTCCTTGGTAGTGCTTTCAGGCACGGGTACCTCCTGCTTAGTAACCGGGTTCCAGTAACGTCAGCTGGTCCTCGGTAGTTCCATTGGCTCTTGGACCTTCGGCTACCCATCCGGGTTCCAGTACCGTCAGCTGGTTCTCGGCAGTGTCTTTTGCTCTTGTACCTTCTGCTCCCCATCCTGGTTCCAGTACCGTCAGCTGGTTCCGGGCAGAGCCTTTGGCTTAGGTGCCTCCCTCTGGGTATCCGAGTTCCACCAACGTCAGGTGGTCCTTGGTAGTGCTTTCAGGCACGGGTACCTCCTGCTTAGTAACCGGGTTCCAGTAACGTCAGCTGGTCCTCGGTAGTTCCATTGGCTCTTGGACCTTCGGGTAGCCATCCGAGTTCCAGTTCCATCAGCTGTTTCTCGGCATTTTCTCAGCCTTCTTGTACCTTCTGCTACATTTCCAAGTTCAAGACCCGAAAGACGATGACCCGGAAGACCACCCCTAAGATGATGACGACACCAGAGACGACAACCACCGAGATGACGACGACCCTGGAGACGATGACCCTGAAGACGACCCCGATGACGACGACCCCGATGACGACGACCCCGATGACGACGACCCTGGAGATGACGACCCTGGAGATGACGACGACAACCTGGAAGACCGAGAAGCAGAAGAACAAGAGGCTGCAGAACAAAGAGCAGAAGAACATTAAGCATAAGACTAAATATCAGAGCAAAAGATATTATCTAAATTATAAGCAGAAGAAGACTAAGCAGTGTATGGGGGTGAGTCCGTTCCTCCTCGTGGTGCCCCTGGATAAAGCCTGATGCTGCAGGCCAAACTGAACGCGGACAAATGTAACTGTTTTGTGACAGGCAGAACGGAAGGTGTAATCTTCAAACTTTTATAGATAACAACTACGGGAATGCCTGTCACAAATAAGAATATGATGAAGAAGTTGAATATAAAAAAGATAATAGTTAAATAAAAAGAATATGAACAATGTAAAAAAAAAAATATATATATACGTAGAAAAGAAGAAGATGAATAAGGTGAAGAAGTTGATGTCACAGAAGCTGATGATGAGGATAATGAAGAAGAAAGTGTGGGAGAAGTAAAAAATAGGGTGAAGGGCGTGGAAGTAGTGAAACATCAATATCTGACAAAATAAATAAAAAATTAACATAGTCAAATTCTTTCTAACGCCGAACGTCATAAAAAAATTAAAAATACTGCTATTCTATTTGATTGGGATAAACCCCTGTGCCTTTAATGTCTCCGCCACCTCCCCCAATACATCCTACATTATTCTTAGTTGTTTTCCTTCATGTAGAATTAACCTACAAGGAAAGAAAGGGTTTATTTTAATTCCGATATTTTCGTCCCATTGACTTGCATTGGGATCGGGTATCGGTATCGGATTGGATTCCGATACTGTGACGGTATCGGCCGATACTTTCCGATACCGATACTTTCCGATATCGGAAAGTATCGCTCAACACTAGTCGTCATCAGTTTATATTCCCAGACTCTCCTGTCTAAACAACACAGTCTTTATGTCTGACATAAAGCTCAGCATTGAGACCTGGTCAAGTATCTATCTTTGGCTGTGAAACATCCCCATATCATCAGGCTTACTCCATTGAACTTGACATTTTTTTCAATTTCTCAATCCGTTAGCCCCTTTTTCCTTGTTTCTTTCAGACCTATTTGCACTTATCAGAGCCAATATGTGAATTGACATTCTTCTCATCACTCCTAATTGCCTGTTACAAATTTTTTAAAGTCCACTTTTCATACTTGCTTGCAAACTCAAACCGACACTTCTCATGACAATATGAAGATGAAGCTTCTTCAGTTTTTTTCATGCTACCATTACAGACTTGTGCAATGTGCGTCATACGGTGCTTGCATCGTCATCTGTGACCTCACTATTATGAAGCACATGAGCTAACTCCACTGCCGTGTTTATCATGCCAGAACTGATAGACTTTGGGATGAGTCGACTTGTTGACACCGAGTGCCTGGATGTCCACCTTTTGGCTTCTGAATGGATGGACAGACTTCATTTCATACTCTTTCAACTGTTATGGCACTCACATCATTCAGTTGTATTTTGTAGTATTCAGGAAGAAAAATATTTTTCCACCACCAGCAGCAAAACAGTAACAATGCAGTGACATAATAAGAATCTGCATAACTAATCATATGCTATATAGTAGAAAGTCAAATTTATGTATGAGATAGTCTATAAGATGATGGTAGTTTCATGATTAAAGCAGTAGATGATGTTAGGCCTGTGTTGTGTATGCAGAGGCACAATGACTGGATTAACGATCAGGGGCGTAACTACCATGGTCGCAGCGGTCGCCGTTGCGACCGGGCCCAGCAGGTCAGGGGCCCGGCAGGTCAGAGGCACCTGACTCCCACCGCCGCTTCCTCATTAAACTATATCGGCGTCTTTGACCTACATGCCATACACAGGCTTAGGAGGAACCATCCTCCTGTCAGGGTCCTGTGACTGCTGTAAGGCACTGCTCCTGAAAGGGTTAACCTTCCTCACTGTCAATGTGGCCGCATTACAGGCGGCAGCGGTCCTATATGCTCTCCATGCACCCCATAGGCCTCACCTCCACCGTCAACGCAGCGCTCACTGGTCTAACCCAGCACAAAATGAAGCCTGCGCCGACAGGTTACCATAGTGACGAGCGCAGCGCCGACTGGTGACAGGCATGTCAGGGAGCACAGGGCCGTAGGCGGCGGGGATGCGGTCACCTGCAGCTCACTGAACATGGAGGAAACCCGAGCAGAGGAGACAGGACAAGATGAGGCCGAGGGTCAGGATGGAGAGAGGAGGAGAAAGGAGGAGGCTGCGGAGAAGATGAAAGTCACAGGGAGAAGGCGGGGCCAGCGCCTCTCAGACCTTCCATGCTGGACATTCAGGTGTGTGTGTGCTCCCGGTGGCGTCCTCTCCTCCCAGGGGGGATTCTGCCAGTGCAGCCTTGTCTGGTGCTGCTGTGCGGGGAAGTTATTTTCTGTGCATGATTCATAAGGGGACATGTAAGTACCGTGTACACACCCTGTAACTACCCTATACATGGCCAATAAATACCCTACACCTACCCTATACACAGGGGTGTAGCCGCGTAACTACCACATGCCTGGCAGGTCAGGGGCCTGGCAGGTCAGAGGCACCTGACTCCCCCCTTGCCGCCGCATTGAACTATACCGGCATCTATGACGCCGGTACAGTTCAAAGCAATGATGAAGGAGAGAGCGTCAGCTGACGCTCCCTCTCCCATCATTGCCCTCTGCCTCTGACACTGTGGGTACACAATGATGTCACTTCATTGCGCATCCGCTGTGTGCGGGGCCCAGGCAGTGCAGCGTCTGCACAGGTGATGGCGGCCGCCATATTGGCGGAGCCTGTGGCAGCTGCTGTGACCTGGAACAGGCGGTTCCAGAGCTGGCGGGAGCGCGTGGATCGAGCTGCCCAGGAGGGGGATGCTGCAGCAGCTCAGCCATGTGGAGGTTCGGAATATGGAGGTGTATGGGACCGGTAGCAGTGAGGTGTGTCTGCTACCCATGTGTCGCCGTCCGCGGCCCCCTGTGACACCAGCTCCATTTCCTCCCTGCTCTCCCATGCCCCATGTCCTCATAGGTCCCCAGGTTCAGGTCATTGTGCTCCTCTGGGTCCCCGTACTTACTTTGTCCCTCCTCCCCTGGTCCCCCAATGCTCCCCATTTCCCATGCCCTGAGTCCTCCTGCACCCCCCTTGCCCCATGTCCATGTATGACCCGTCTGCCCTGCTCTCAAGTCTCCCCTGTCCCCTTTCTCACCGTGTGTTCTCTACCCTGTCCTCGTAATCCCTGTGCCCCCTTCTTCCCTGCTCCCAAGTCTCCCCCCACCCCCCTGTCTTCCCCTGTCCCCTTGCAGCCCCATCTCCCCATGCGTCGATATCTACTCTGCCCTCAGAGTCTCCTTGTGTCCTCTTGTGCCTGTCTCACTTGCCCACTTGTGCCCTTTTCCCCTTCCTCCTAGTCCCCATGAGCCCCCTTGTGTCTGTTGCCCTTGTCCCCTTGTGCTTGTGTCCCTTGTCCCCATGTGTCCCCTTGTGTCAGTCTCCCTTGCCCACTAGTCCCCTTGTGTCAGTCTTCCTTGCCCATTAGTCCCCGTGTGTCCCCTTGTGTCAGTCTCCCTTGCCCACTAGTCCCCGTGTGTTCTCTTGTCAGTCTCCATGGCCCACTAGTCCCTGTGTGTCCCCTTGTGTCAGTTTCACTTGTCCCCTTGTGTCAGTCTCCCTTGCCCACTAGTCCCCTTGTACCCTTCTCCCCTGCCTCCTAACCCTCGTGTGTCCCCTTGTGCCTGTCTTCCTTGCTCCCTAGCCCCGTGTCACTCTTATGTCTGTCTCCCCTAGACCCCTTGTGTCCTTCTCCCCTCCCCTAGTCACCGTTTACCCATGTCTTTCTCACTGCCCCTGTATGGAGGGGCAGCATTATATTGCGTGGCGGGGCTGCATTATACTTTTGTGGAGTGGCTGCATTATACTATATGTGGGCTGCTTTATACTGTATCGAGGATTATGGGGAATACATTATACTATATGAAGGACTATGGGGTGCATTATACTATGGGAAGTGAATTGTACGACATGGATGACAGTGGCTGTGCATTATACTATATGGAGCACTATGAGGAGTGTATTATACTATATGGAGGACTGAGCAGTGTATTATACTATATGGAGGACTGAGCAGTGTATTATACTAGATGGAGCACTACGAGGAGTGTATTATGCTATATGGAGCACTATGAGGAGTGTATTTTAATATATGGAGGACTATGAGGAGTCTATTATACTATATGGAGGACTGAGGAGTGTATAATAATATATGGAGGACTATGGGGAATGTATAATACTATATGAAGGACGATGGGGAGTGTATTATACTATATGGAGAACTATTGGCAGTGTATTATACTATATGGATGACTATAAACTGTGCAGTATATTATAT
Source organism: Ranitomeya variabilis (assembly GCF_051348905.1). NCBI lineage: Eukaryota > Metazoa > Chordata > Amphibia > Anura > Dendrobatidae > Ranitomeya > Ranitomeya variabilis. The sequence goes on from NC_135234.1 coordinate 613,000,435, forward strand.
AGAGGACTATCGGGTTGCATTATATTATAAGGAGGACTATGGGGGTGCATTATACTTCTTATATGAATCCCCATGACTTCTATGTAAGCCCCTGATGAGTATAATGATTTATTTTCTTGTATACATTACATAACAAATGGCAGTACGGGGGACAAATATATACCAGGATGGGGCACCGGATAGTTACGCCACTGAGGTGTGAATTTGGGTGGAAAATATTTTGGCATGGTGGGGGGGCCCCATTCAAAAGTTCACATCGGGGCCCATAACTTTGTAGTTACGCCACTGTTAATGATGTTATTCAAGTAGTAAGGGCTTGGAACGGAACCATTCACAAAGTGTAGGGCAGTTCTGTATTGACTAAACACACCTGCCCACACTGTAACACTACCACCACCAAAGGCTCGTCTGGTGACAACAGTGGCTAATGAATTATGCTCTCCTTGACATATCCAACCCATCATTTCTGCTTAGTGTGAATCAACTTTCATCAGTGAACAGCACTGAGGCCCACTGGTCTCACGTTCAGTGTAGATGCTCCCTGGCCCATGCAAGACGATGACGCTTGCACCTTGTGGTGTGGTCAGGTAACCTTGCAGGTCATCTAGCATGCAGACCATGCTGATATATATGGGTTTGAATGGTCTGACATGACATTTGGTGCCTCTCACATCCCTTAAATGTGCCTAGTTATGAGACATTCTTTATCCAGTTCCAAAGGCCATTGCTCACAATGAAGTGGTCATTAGTATGGATGTGGCCAAAGGACATCCACTTCTATGCCTTTCTGGGACTTTTCCAGTCTCTCTGTATCTCTGTTGCAACCTGCTGCTGACACTCTTTTACACTTTAAGCTCAGTGGCCACTTCCATCTGAGAACATCCTGCTTGATGCCTCGCAATGGCAAGGTACTGTTGATCAATTGTTAAATGTCTTCTTGGTCTTATGTCAAAATGGGAACAGCATGACATGGAGGACTGTTGTAAATTTTGCTATTAAGCTCCTTGTTAGAGAACAAGTTGTGCAAAATGCACTGAACATTGAATAGTTGGACATGTGCATTTAAAAGTTTAGAGACGGTCACATTAAGTTCACCAGTACAAGATAATGTTGCTTTTTAGAACCATCTTAAAAATTTCACCAGAAAGCCAAATATCCCTAAATTTTCAATGTGCATAACTATTAAACCCCTAAAGTCACTACATTGTAGTGCCTACTTTTCTGGCAATTACAGGTGCAAGTCACTTTGGATAAGCCTCTGTGAGCTTCCCACATTTTACCACTTGGATTTTTGCCCATTGCTCAATACAAAACTGCTCCAGTTCCTTCAAGTTAGATGGTTTCCTCTGGTGAACAACAATGTTCAAGTCTGAACACAGATTCTCAATTGGATTAATGTCTGGGTATTGACGTGGACACTCCAAAACATTTACACGTTTCCCCTTAAACCACTAAAGTGTTGCTTTAGCAGTATGCTTTGGGTAATTGTCTTGTTGGAAGGTGAACCTCCGTCCAAACTACTACTATCATCCTTGAAACTTGCCTGATGAAATGTCCGGTTCAGACACAAATATTCAATGTTTACATACCATAGCCTTTCGAAGTGCAGCTTTAATTTGTTAGTTACATATAGAGTGGCTCTCTTAGCTTGCACCTGTTGACATTTGACTTTCTGTTTGGAAGTGATGGTCAGTCTTTTGATATTTGTAATACCCGCCTTCTTACTGAGCACTCCACCCATCAGCCTATGGAGGTTTTAAATAGAGCTTGATCCTAATTGTTCATATCATCGAAGGCTTTTAGTTATGGAGAGATATCATTATTTCAGGGTCCCATCAAAGGGGTACACCTTGTCATTGGCTTTTGGGCTCACAAGAATTGGCCAATTTATGTGCTACCTACCTTCATTTTTTACATTATTTTCTACAGCATTAATGCAATTCCAATTTCATATATTCAATGTTTACATGCTATAGCGTTTTAGCATGCAGTTTTAATTTGTTAGTTCAGTTCAGACACAAAACATGTTGTATTTTATTGTAATTCTTTATATGTTTTTATATGGAAGTTGATGTCATATCATTTTTTTTATTGTAGCTCTTAATTTTTTTCTGTAATTAAACCATTAGGATATTCTGCATTTTTATAATCAGTAGTGCCTAGGAAAAAATACTTTTTTCCATTTTTTATCGTCCTTGTCCTTAGCTTCCTCTCAAGCCTTGCAAGCCTGTTTTAGTATCGTCCATAAAATAACAATTCTGGAACCAGTAGCATAGTATGGGTTGTCAGCATCCAGTGAAAGGCACCCCCTAACCTGTGGACTATTAGCAGTCCCTGAATTCCTTCCACACATCCAGTATTGAACGCCTTATCCCCAAAGCACATATTTGTATTTTAAGAACATTCCGATATCATTATAATTTGCCCTTTGTCCCTCTAGTTAATTTATTTTTACTTTTTGCTAAAATGCAACATTAAATTTAAATAATAAAAAGTTATATATTGCTATATTTTACTTTAATTTTTATTACTTTTTACCCTTTTAAAGGGGTTGTCTCAAGTTTGGAAGTGATACCCTATCCATGGAACCCCAGTGATGTCAACAACTGGAGCTCTGAAAAGTCCCATGTGAATGGATGGGTGGTTGATTATATGCTCACATGCTCCATTCATTCTTAATGGGAGTACCGAAGACAAACTGATCGCAGCGCTCAGCTACTCTATATCCAGCATTCCCATTAAGAATTAATGAAGCAGATGTGAGCATGAATGATCACTGCTCCATTCGCACAGGGTGAGATCTGGTGATTGACTCGGCCATTGCAGAATATTCCACTTCTTTGTCTTAAAAAGTACTGGGTTATTTTTTCTGTCCCTCTGGACTGTGAATCGCCATCCAATCAACCTTTCTGCAATTGTCGAATCTCAGCAGAAAGTATCACCCTGTACACTTCAGAATTCATATGACTCCTTCTGTCTTCAGTCACATCTTCAATAAACACTAAGGACCCAGTGCCATTGGAAGCCATGTCATCAAACTGCCTCCTGCGATACTGAGTCACTTCTCATGAAAAGGCCGTGAGTTGGGATAGTCAAGGAGTCTAAAGGTACCTTCACACTAAGCAACTTTGCAGCGAGAATGATGACGATCCGTGACATTGCAGCGTCCTGGATAGCGATCTCGTTGTGTTTGACACGCAGCAGCGATCTGGATCCCGCTGTGATATCGCTGGTCGGAGCTAGAAGTCCAGAACTTTATTTCGTCGCTGATCACCCGCTGTCATCGCTGGATCGGTGTCCGATCCAGCGATGTGTTCACTTGTAACCAGGGTAAATATCTGGTTACTAAGCGCAGGGCCGCGCTTAGTAACCCGATATTTACCCTGGTTACTATTGTGAAAGTAAAAAAAAAACACCATATACTCACCTTCTGATGTCTGTCACGTCCCCCACCGGCGGCTTCCCTGCACTGAATGTGTCAGCGCCGGCCGGCCGTAAAGCGGAGCACAGCGGTGACGTCGGGTTACTAAGCGCGGCCCTGCACTTAGTAACCCGATGTTTACCCTGGTTACCCGGGTGCTGCAGGGGGACTTCGGCATCGTTGAAGACAGTTTCAATGATGCCGAAGTCGTTCCCCTGATCGTTGGTCACTGGAGAGAGCTGTCTGTGTGACAGCTCCCCAGCGACCACACAACGACTTACCAACGATCGCATCGCTGGTCGTGATCGTTGGTAAGTCATTTAGTGTAACGGTACCTTAAGGTCAAGAGCCAGAAGGGTATGTCATAAACAGAATGAAGAGACAAAGGTTTAGTCAGGAAACAGTTCGATGACAAAATAACAGGAAGATAGTGGATCAGCACAAAGTGGTTAAACAGATGATGAGAACGATGTCCATGGTCAGGCAATGAAAGATCAACAAACAGAACAGAAAGTACAGAGAAACAAACCACATAAAAGTTGAATGTACATCTGGCAGAGGTCTGGGGCTAACAGCCCAGTTAAGTAGTTAGGCAATCACCTGGGAGAATGAACACCTGGGGACAGCCGGCACCTCCTAGTCTCAGATTGGATGGTCGAGCTGTAAATCAAAACACTAAAAGGGATGGATGAAGCTTTAATCTGAATGCCATCAGATTGACCACCTCTAGGATTTCATATGGACCAATAAACTATGGGCTCAACTTCGCTGACGGCACTTTAAATTTAATGTTCCTAGATGACAACCAAACCTTATCCCCAATCTGAAAATCAGGACCGACCTAACATCTTCTATTGGCCTTCCACTTTTTGCAGATCTGAGCAGTCCCAAAATTCTTTTGAACCTACTTCCAGACATGTGAAGTCTCTGCGTGGCGACCTCCACTTCAGCCCATTCAGAACTAATCCTAAAAAATTCAACAAAATGGGGATGAAAATCATAATTACAGAAAGATAGCAAGGTTGCAGTAGACTGATTTACTAAACTGTTAAAGACAAACTCAGTGGGAGGTAAAAACAAAGACCAATCCTCCTGCCCAGGTGCCATAAAGCACCTTGAAATTTGTTCCAATGATTGATTTGTCCTCTTAGGGCTCATACTCACTTGCGAGAAACTCGGATGAGTCTCACATGTTAATACCCGGCGCTGCTGCCGGCAATCAGATCGGAGCATGAGGCCGCATAGGAATACATGCAGCCGCACGCTCCACTCCTGAGTGCTGGGTTCAGTGCCGGGTATTGCCATGTGAGACTCATCCGAGTGTCTCGCAAGTGAGTATGAGCCCTTAGTCTGACCGTTGGTTACAGTGTGGTAAGCAGATGAAAATGTCAATCCCAGGTTTACCACAAAAAGCTCTCCAGAATCTAGAGAAAAATTGCACCTTGTGATACCCCACTTGAAACACTCTTACTATTGGGAGTGCAACCATTTAATATCACACTTTGAGTACGATCACTGAGCCAGATATGAATCCACCTAACTGTAGCCTTGTCATTCTCATACTTGGTCATTTTTTTAATAATGATAGTATGAGATACTTTATCAAATGCTTTGCTGAAGTTGAGATATGCTACATATACCACATTTTCCTGATCCAACCTGTCAGTGAGTCTATCATAGAAGGAAATTAGATTAGTCTGGCATGACTTGTTTGCTACAAACCCATGCTGGTTACGGTTAATAACTATTAAATAATTAACCAAAGCCAAGGCACATAGAGACAAACTACACAAAAGCTGACTGTATATCTGGCAGAGGTCTGGGACTAACAGCCCAGTTAAATAGCTGTGCAAACACTTGGACAATGAACACCTGGAGACAGCGCCTCCCAGTCTCAGATTGATCGGCCAAGCTGTCAGTCAAAACACTGACAGGTTAGTACGCCCCTGTACCAGATTGGACGGCTGAGCCATCAGTAATTGCATCCCAGAAACAGTGGACACACTGAGGGGTAGATTCGTGACACCTCCACCATGTTTTAGAGAGGATGTGGTGTGCTTTGGATCATGAGCTGTCCCAAGCCTTCTTTATAACTTCTTTTGTACATCACACTGGTACAGGTTGATTTTAGTTTTAACTGTCTAAAGAATGCTTTTCCAGAACTGGGCTGGCTTCTTTTGATGGTTTTTGGCAAAGTCTAACCTGGCCTTTCTGTTTTTAAGGCTGAATAAAGGTTTGCATGTTGTGATGGACCCTCTGTATTTTCTGTCATGACGTCTTCTCTTTTTGGTAGACCTAAATACTAAAACACCTACTTCATGGACAGTGCTCTAAATTTGGGTGGATGTTGCGAATGGGGTTTTTGAGTTTCCATTTTAAGCCCATATTGATTATATAACTGTTTCTTTGACACGTTTTGGTAAACAGCTAAAATGCCAAAACTTGTGTCACTATCCAAATATTTCTGGACTTAACCATACCTAGAATATGAGTAGATGTGTTATTTAAAGGTGAATTTACTCTTTGCATCTTTGAAATACCCTAAAATTACTTTACTGATATTTTTTTGTAACTATTTAACTGTATTGAAATACAGTATTCCAAAAATGGTAAAACAATTATTTAAAAAAAAACAACAAAGAAACAATGCGTATAGAATTAAACTAAATATGTCGCTTACAGGTTAGTGGATGAGGATTGGATATATTAACTTTCACTGATTCTTTTATAAAAGGGAGTATAATAAAATCTGCCATTATGTGATTTTAGTCCTATTCCCTGCACAGAGAGCAGTTTGTTAGCCTGGCTTTAACTGTCTGCCAAAACTGGACAATCAACAAGGTGACAGAGTGTTTTCTAATACGGATGATTCACTCTTTTCAATATACTCAGCAGCTACAGTACAGCAGCTGCAGATTGTGTTACTAATGGTAGGGTTCAACTTTCATTGCACAAATCTGTGGTATGAGGCCTATTCTGCTGATCCCTTCATTAAACAAAACATTCAGGTTGTAACCTGCGCTTCAACAGAATTTCATCAAGATTTTACTGTGAATACTGTTGTGTGGTTTTATATGTGAAAGTAACATGAGTCTAATGTAATGTAAGGTATTGTGGTGATGTACGGCATATAAAGTGTTAATGCATATTGTAAATATAGGATAAGGGTAAGCTTAGGACAGCAAAGTATAGAATAAGGATAATAGGTTAACACGTTAGATAGGAAATGGTTATAAGTTTAGGATTAGCCCAGTGGGAGGACACTAGTGCTGATAAGAAAGGGGGCACTTCCTGTTTAGAGGGAATTCAGTGTCAACCAGTGAAGTGCCGAGTGGAGTTCAAGTTCAGGTGGGGTGGTGTGAGTTGCTAGGGGCAGCATGGGCCAAACGTTCAGGGCAGTTGGTGGACAAATGGAGATGCTTGATGGACATTCCAAGAGCGTCCGGAGCCTGGGCTTGGGCCAGGGATTGAGCGGGCCTGGCCTTCCGACATCACATGATCGGTAGACATGGAGTTACATTAGGGGGTAGGTGGCCGGACCCAGGTGCACTGCCGTAGTGGACAACTAATCCCTTGTCCAAAAAAGTAAAAATTGTAGCCATCTCACCCAGTCTGTCGTCTTAAGGAGATCCGCTGACTGCCTGGAAGCCGCATGGAGATGAAATGGGAGAGGCACACCCATGATGCAATAGCCACAAGAAACAACAAATATTTCCAGCGGATCTATCCTACTTGGCAGTTAAAATCTATTTTGTTATTTCATCTTTAAAATAATCAATTTTGCAGAAATCCTTGATGTACACAGGGGGATCAAAGAAAGGACATGCTGCTGCTTTATGCATGCAAACAACGCGTTTCAACCTTCTTAGGTCTTCTTCTGGGTCTCAGACCTAGGGCTCATGGAGTCAGCGGATCTGGGGACAGTGGAGAATGAATGTGTGGCAGAACAAAAGAAGAATTATGCTAAGGAGAACAGAAGTCTGAATTGCTGTGCCCTATCTCATCTGTATCCACCTGATGAACTTGGACTGTTTAGTAAAAGTTGCAAAGAACCTGGAGTCCCATGCATTCTGTGAAGTGGCTCCTGAGGATAGAAGCCTGGAAGAAGCAGAGACCTGCGACCTATAAGTAAGTGTGATGCCCCCACACCCTACAGCACACTAGGACACCCCTTGTCCGTAAGGTGTCAAAGCGCACCCGGAGAGCAGCTCAGTTGCGACTACAGTTCTGGTGCATTTAACAATGGGAATAAAATGATGAACAGATTTGTGCACAGAAAACTTGCAATTAATGAATTGAATATGAGGTGAGCTTCAGTTCTCAGCAAAGTAGCTACACAGTCTACAGAGCTGTGCTGTTCAACTCTGTACACTGTTTACATCTAGCCATCTGTAAAATTGACAATAAATAATTATTGAGGGTGCTGGGTGTCAGACCACCATCAATCTGATATTAATGATATGACCTATTCAACCTATATTAATGGGAACATGGCTGCTGCAAAGACATCACACTTGAGGCTTCTACTGTAGGAGTAGGTTGAAAGTATTTCTCAAATCTCTGATTACTCTCAGTAAGAGAATGAAATAAAAATCTTAAAGATATGATAACAGTTATTGGCCAACAAATATAAAATAAATGATGTTACAATGCAAGCTTTCAAGACTACGTAGATCTCTTCATCAAGCAGTGTAAGGAGAATGTAGGAGAGTTAGCTTACCCCAGTTCAGAGTCAGCTTACATCATAGGTAATTCTCAGCGTAAAAGTTTTAGAGAAACATAGAAGGGATACTTGGAAGTACTTTGATGATCTGGACAGCCCGTGGATTAAAAAATCATTCCCTTTATTCCCTTTTTAAAATTGTGGTATAAAAAATAGAAGAGTCACAACAGGTAAGTGCAAAACTACACGTTTTGACATTAAGCCTTAGGGTACCGTCTCACAGTGGCACTTTTGTCGCTACGACGGCACGATCCATGACGTTCCAGCGATATCCATACGATATCGCTGTGTCTGACACGCTACTGCGATCAGGGACCCTGCTGAGAATTGTATGTCGTAGCAGATCGTTTGGAACTTTATTTCGTCGCTGGATCTCCCGCTGTCATCGCTGGATCGGTGTGTGTGACACCAATCCAGCGATGCGTTTGCTTGTAACCAGGGTAAACATCGGGTTACTAAGCGCAGGGCCGTGCTTAGTAACCTGATGTTTACCCTGGTTACCATCGTAAATGTAAAAAAAAAAAACCGTACATACTCATGTTCCGGTGTCCGTCAGGTCCCTAGCCGTCTGCTTCCCGCACTGACTGACTGCCGGCCGGAAAGTAAAAGCAGAGCACAGCGGTGACGTCACCTGCATATCGTTTGGCATTGTTGCCAAAAAGTTCGGTTTTGGTTTCATCTGACCAGAGGACCTTCTTCCACATATTTGGTGTGTCTCCCAGGTGGCTTGTTGCATACTTTAAGCGACACTTTTTATGGCTATCTTTGAAAAATGGCTTTCTTCTTGCCACTCTTTCATAAAGGCCAGATTTGTGCAGTGTACGACTGATTGTTGTCCTATGGACAGACTGTCCCACCTCAGCTGTAGATATCTGCAGTTCATCCAAAGTGATTATGGCCCTCTTGGCTGCTGCATCTTTGATCAGTCTTCTCCTTGTTTGAGATTAAAGTTTAGAGGGACGGCCGGGTCTTGGTAGATTTGAAGTGGTATGATACTCCTTCCATCTCAATATGATCACTTGCACAGTGCTCCTTCGGATGTTTAAAGTTTTGGATATCATTTTGTATCCAAATCCGGCTTTAAACTTCTCCACAACAGTATCACGGACCTGCCTGTTGTGTTCCTTGGTCTTCATGATGCTCTCTGTGCTTCAAACAGAACCCTGAGACTATCACCGTGCAGGTGCATTTATATGGAGACTTGATTACACACAGGTGGATTATATTTATCATCATTAGGCATTTAGGACAACATTGGATCATTCAGAGATCCACAATAAACTTCTGGAGTGAGTTTGCTGCACTGAAAGTAAAGGGGCCGAATAATATTGCACGCCTCACTTTTCAGTTTTTGAATTTCCACAAAAAATTAAAATAACCAATAAATTTCATTCAACTTCACAATTGTGTTCCACTTGTTGCTGATTCTTCACCAAAAATTTACATTTGGTATTTTTATGTTTGAAGCATGATATGTGGGAAAAGGTTGAAAAGTTCCAGGGGGCTGAATACTTTCGCAAGGCACTGTATGTTCAGTAAATGCACTCAATACTTTGTCGGGTCTCCTTTTGCATCAATTACTGCATCATTGCAGCATGGCATGGAGGCGATCAGCCTGTGGCACTGCTGAAGTGATATGGTATCCCAGGTTGCTTTGATAACAGCCTTTAGCTCATCTGCATTGTTGGGTCTGGTGTCACTCATTTTCCTCTTGACAATACCCCATAGATTCTCTAAGGGGTTAAGGTCAGGCGAGTTTGCTGACCAATCAAGCACAGTGACACTGTTGTTTTTAAACCAGGTATTGGTACTGTTGATAGTGTGGACAGGTGCCAAGTCCTGCTGGAGAATGAAATTTCCATCTCCAAAGAGCTTGTCCACAGAGGGAAGCATTGTTCACTTTTTTCTACCACACTTTTTCCTTTCACTCATTTTCCATTAATATGCTTGGATACAGCACTCTGTGAACAGCCAGCCTCTTTAGCAATGACCTTTTGTGGCTTACCCTCCTTATGGAGTGTGTCAATGACTGCCTTTTGGACATCTGTCAAGTCAGTAGTCTTCCCCGTGATTGTAGAGTCTACTGAAACGGACTAAGGGACCTTTTTAAAAGCTTAGTCCCTTTGCAAGTGTTTTTGTTAATTATTTTAATTTACTGAAATAATGACTTCTGGGTTTTCATTGGCTGTAAGCCATAATCATCAACATTAACAGAGATAAACACTTGAAATAGATCACTCTGTTTGTAATTACTCAATATACTATATGAGTTTCACTTTTTGTATTGAAGAATTGAAATAAATAACTTTTTGATGATGTTCTAATTTAGTGAGAAGCACTTGTACACACGTGGTCAAAATTGTTGGTACCCCTTGTTTAATGACAAAAAAAAACTCACAATGGTCACAGAAATAACTTGAATCTGACAAAAGTAATAATAAAAAAGAGATATATGAAAATTAACAAATGAAAGTCAGACATTGCTTTTCAACCATGCTTCCACAGAATTAAAAAAAAAAATAAAACTCATTAAATAGGCCTGGACAGAAATGATGGTACCCCTGAAAGTAATGTGACAAAAGCAACATGTTAAGTCACGGTGCGTCCACTAATTAGCATCACAGTTGTCTACAATCTTGGAATCAGTAAGTGGGCCTGTATATAGGGCTACAGATACTCACTGTGCTGTTTGGTGACATGGTGTGTATCACACTCAACATGGACCAGAGGAAGTGAAGGAAAGAGCTGTCTCAGGAGATTAGAAAGAAAATTATAGACAAATATGTTAAAGGTAAAAGGTATAAGACCATCTCCTAACAGCTTGATGTTCCTGTGACTACAATTGCACATATTATTCAGAAATTTAAGATGGACACCATTGTTGAAAAAAATCATAAAAAATCCAGACTGGAATTTGCCAAACTACATGTTGACAAGCCACAAAGCTTCTGGGAGAATGTTCTATGGACAGAGAAGACAAAAATGGAACTTTTTGGCAAAGCAATCAGCTCTGTGTTCACAAATGGAAAAAATCAAGCATATCAAGAAAAGAACACTGTCCCTACTGTGAAACATGGAGGAGGCACTGTAGGCATTGAGAGGTGCAGAAGTCTCATTGACAGTTACGGTAATTGTTTGATTGCAGTGATTGCCTCAAGAGGTTGTACAACAAAATATCAAGTTAAGGGTAACATCATTTCTGTCCAGGCCTATTTCATGAGTTTTATTTTTGCAAAAAATTCTGTGGAAGCATGGCTGAAAAGCAATGTCTGACTTTCATTTGTTCATTTTCATAGATTTTTAATTTATCATTACTTCTGTCAGATTCAAGTTATTTCTGTGACCATTGTGGGTTTTCTGTCACTAAACGATGGGTAAAAACAATTTTGACCACGTGTGTATGTTGCAATATATCATCAACTTGTTCATTCCATGCTTAGAAGACTTGGTGCTGTTCTTAAACATCATGGAGGATACTAGATATAGTAGTTTTTTTTCATGTGGGGTGTATACATTTTTGTATAAACTAATTTGAGTAAAACTGAAGATTTTGTAATGAAAGTTATTAATTTTACTTTCACGTTATGGATTAAAAACTGTTCCATGAAACTCAATCCTGTCAAAATATTGGAAATTGTTCTTGTATTCAGAGAGATATTGGTTAAAATCTTACTTTTCAAAGAGGGTGTAACATTTATGCTGATCACTATATATATATATATATATATATATATATATATATATATATATATATATATATACCGTATATACTCGAGTATAAGCCGAGATTTTCAGCCCAAATTTTTGGGCTGAAAGTGCCCCTCTCGGCTTATACTCGAGTCATGATCGGTGGTGGGGTCGGCGGGTGAGCACTGTCATATACTTACCTGCTTCCGGGGCTCCTGTCGCTCCCCCTGCCCGTCCCACGGTCTCCGGGTGCCGCAGCCTCTTCCCCTGAGCGGTCACGTGGGACCGCTCATTAGAGAAATGAATAGGCTGCTCCACCTCCCATAGGGGCGGAGCCGCCTATTCATTTCTCTAATGAAGCGGTGCCGGTGACCGCTGATAGAGAAAGAGGCTGCGGCACCGAAGACAGGCAGGGGGAAGGAGCGGGACGCCGGGAGCAGGTAAGTATGTCATATTCACCTGTCCGCGTTCCACACGCCGGGCGTCGCGCCATCTTCCCGGCGTCTCTCTCTCCGCACTGACTGTGCAGGTCAGAGGGCGCGATGACGCATATAGTGTGCGCGCCGCCCTCTGCCTGATCAGTCAGTGCGGAGAGACGCCGGGAAGATGGCGCCGAGGAGCTGCAAGCAAGAGAGGTGAGTATGTGTTTTTTTTTTTTTTATTGCAGCAGCAGCACAGATTTATGTGGAGCATCTATGGGGCAACGGTGCAGAGCACTATATGGCAGAGCTATGGGGCAACGGTGCAGAGCACTATATGGCAGAGCTATGGGGCAACAGTGCAGAGCACTATATGGCACAGCTATGGGGCAATGGTGCAGAGCATATATGGCACAGCTATGGGGCAACGGTGCAGAGCACTATATGGCACAGCTATGGGGCAACGGTGCAGAGCACTATATGGCACAGCTATGGGGCAACGGTGCAGAGCACTATATGGCACAGCTATGGGGCAACGGTGCAGAGCACTATATGGCACAGCTATGGGGCAACGGTGCAAAGCACTATATGGCAGAGCTATGGGGCAACGGTGCAGAGCACTATATGGCACAGCTATGGGGCAACGGTGCAGAGCACTATATGGCACAGCTATGGGGCAACGGTGCAGAGCACTATATGGCACAGCTATGGGGCAACGGTGCAGAGCACTATATGGCACAGCTATGGGGCAACGGTGCAGAGCACTATATGGCACAGCTATGGGGCAACGGTGCAGAGCACTACATGGCACAGCTATGAGGCAACAGTGCAGAGCACTATATGGCACAGCTATGGGGCAACGGTGCAGAGCACTATATGGCACAGCTATGGGGCAACGGTGCAGAGCACTATATGGCACAGCTATGAGGCAACAGTGCAGAGCACTATATGGCACAGCTATGGGGCAACGGTGCAGAGCACTATATGGCACAGCTATGGGGCAACGGTGCAGAGCACTATATGGCACAGCTATGAGGCAACAGTGCAGAGCACTATATGGCACAGCTATGGGGCAACGGTGCAGAGCACTATATGGCACAGCTATGGGGCAACGGTGCAGAGCACTATATGGCACAGCTATGGGGCAACGGTGCAGAGCATTATATATATGGCACAGCTATGGGGCAACGGTGCAGAGCATTATATATATATGGCACAGCTATGGGGCAACGGTGCAGAGCATTATATATGGCACAGCTTTATGTGGAGCATCTATGGGGCCATAATGAATGGTATGGAGTATCTATTTCTAATTTTGAAATTCACCGGTACCTGCTGCATTTTCCACCCTAGGCTTATACTCGAGTCAATAAGTTTTCCCAGTTTTTTGTGGCAAAATTAGGGGGGTCGGCTTATACTCGGGTCGGCTTATACTCGAGTATATACGGTATATATATACATACACTGTATATATACACAAACATATACTGTATATAAACATAATGAGCAGAGACATGGTTTAATAAATGGACATTTAAAATAAAATAGAATGAGCTTGGAGAGTATATATCTAATTAGTTTAGATAAATGACGTAAAAGTTTTATTTTCCTGAAATTAATGGAAAACATGATGCCTTCACTGTCTCTCGAGGAGATTATCCAGATGTTGTAGAAACTCATAAATCCTTGTGAGAGATTTAGTCTTCTGTGGAGGGTTTCAAAGGTTATCATAAATTTGCATTTCCAGACCATTTTGTCTCTTTGTGATTTGAGATTACCTTTTAGTATAACAACTTTCATATTGTTTATGTCGTGTAGGCCACAAAACAAAAATGTATAGTCACATATACATGGGTCTATTTGTTAGCTATTGTGTGCCAATGAGACTTCATTCTTGCTTTCAGTTTCTGTCCTGTTACTCCAACACAAAGACACCCAATAGGATATTTAGTGCACAGAATAGGTACAGAACATGTAAAATTTCCAATAAATCTTATAGTCCTGCTGATCATGGAGGATCTGTATCCTATTTGTGAAATCCATGCATTATAACATTCTACATGAAGATGGACTAGCTGCCTGCCAGATGTATCTTGAAGCCAATTGCATCCTTTTGGTCTGTGCTACAACTCACTAGATTTATTCTTATGCATATTTTTTTCTCTTTCTGTGAAGATATGTATACAAGAAACTGGAAACACTATGGGCGGCAAAATGGCTCTCAAGTATGCCTATCTTGCAGGGCTAAACTAAAAATTGACTTTTTAGCATCTAGCTTCATCACATCCTTGGCTTACGTCTGTTACTTTGATGACATCTTGATATTCTGTAAAATAACTAATAAAATTCCACAAAACATTAAAGGCATTTCATCCCACCATAAACTTGACATTGGACCATTAAAATACAGGAATCAACTTTCTGGACATCACTGTAAAAATTCAAAACAGATCAATACAGACATCCCTGTATTGCAGACCTATTGACCAGCCTACACACCTCAGATGGGACAGCTTCATGCTCAAACACGTTAAAAAGTTTAAAAAGTCCATTGTCTACAGCCAGGCCATCAGATATGATTACAACGTTTCCAGTCCAACTGACAGAGATGAACACTTGACCCATCTTAAAAAGACATTTTTAAATCATCCCACCTCCACTGATGCTCAGATCATTAGAGCCATCTGGATCCTCAGATGTCAACTATTTTAATATAGAGAAAAACAGAAAAACAGTTGTTTACGTCTGGTAGTGATTTTAAGCCCACAGCTTTAGATACTAAGAAATACAGCAAGAAAACTTTACCATATCTAACACAAGGGTAGCCAGCTAAAATCAATATTCAAAGAACCTCTCTTGTTATACCTACAAATTTAAGAATGATTATGATCAGATGCTTAATGCCCTCTAACTTGTACACAAAAAGGAGGCTATCCTTACAAGTTGTCACTTTTAAAAGGCAAAAGTCAGGTTCTGAACATACAAATTTATGACAGTCTTTAATACATTCTGCACAGGACTAAATCTTTCACAAGAATATATGACTTACTACATCTGAGAAATCTGCTCCAGAGACAGTGAGGGCATCAGTTTTTAGATCTTACATGAATATTACGACTATAAAACTTTAATACCTAATCTAAACAAATTAAAGGTGTTGTCTGGTCTAAAACTTAGTGACTGCAGACTTGCGAATCCTCACAGCTCTGTTATGATCCCAGTGGTAGAGGATCTCTGATATTCCGGCAAGATAGCAAAAACATAAATACTGCTCTAGGGAGGTGGAAACTGGGCTAACCGCATACCTGATCCTAACACACACAACTAGAAGCAGCCGGTGAACGTGCCTACGTTGGTTCTAGACGTCTCGAGCCAGCCGGAGAACTGACTACCCCTAGAGGGAAAATAAGACCTCACTTGCCTCCAGAGAAATTGAACCCCAAAGATATAGAAAGCCCCCAACAAATAATAACGGTGAGGCAAGAGGAAAACACAAACGTAGAGATGAACTAGATTCAGCAAAGTGAGGCCCACTAGTCTAGATAGACAGAAAATAGATAGTGGACTATGCGGTCAGCAGAAAACCCTACAAAAACATCCACGCTGAACATTCAAGAACCCCCACACCGACTGACGGTGCGGAGGGAGAATATCAGCCCCCTAGAGCTTCCAGCAAGCCAGAAAATCAAATATTAAGCAAGCTGGACAAAAACACTGAAAAATGCAAACGATCCAAATTATATAAAACGGACTTAGCTTTTCTTGCATGAGACAGACTGAAAGGAATCCGGAGGAGACCATATAGGTCTGGATACAACGATGCCAGGCAAGAGACTGAGTCCGGAGGAGACTTAAATAGGGAACACCTGCTGCTTAACGACACAGCTGGAGCTCAGGCCTGCAACAAGACATGCCTAACACAATACCGTTAGTGACCACCAGAGGGAGCCCAGAAACACAGTTCACAACAGTACCCCCCCCTTGAGGAGGGGTCACCGAACCCTCACCAAGACCCCCAGGGCGATCAGGATGAGCAGCGTGAAAGGCATGAACCAAATCAGCCGCATGAACATCAGAGGCGACAACCCAGGAATTATCCTCCTGACCATAGCCTTTCCACTTAACTAAATACTGGAGTTTCCGTCTAGAGATACGAGAAACCAGAATCTTCTCCACCACGTACTCCAACTCGCCCTCAACCAAAACCGGGGCAGGAGGCTCAACAGCAGGAACCATAGGCACCACGTACCGCCGCAACAAGGACCTATGGAACACATTATGAATAGCAAATGACGCTGGAAGGTCCAAGCGAAAAGACACCGGGTTAAGGATTTCCAAAATCTTATAAGGACCGATAAAGCGAGGCTTGAACTTAGGAGAGGAGACTTTCAAAGGAACATGCCGAGAAGACAACCAAACCAAATCCCCAACACGAAGTCGGGGACCCACACTGCGGCGGCGGTTGGCAAAACGCTGGGCCTTGTCTTGTGACAATTTCAAATTGTCCACCACATGGTTCCAAATCCGCTGCAACCTATCCACCACAGAATCAACCCCAGGACAGTCAGAAGGTTCAACCTGGCCCGAGGAGAAACGAGGATGAAAACCAGAGTTGCAGAAAAAGGGTGAAACCAAAGTGGCAGAACTAGCCCGATTATTAAGGGCAAACTCGGCCAGTGGCAAAAAGGTAACCCAGTCGTCCTGATCAGCAGAAACAAAACATCTCAAATAAGTCTCCAACGTCTGATTAGTTCGCTCGGTCTGGCCATTAGTCTGAGGATGAAAAGCCGACGAAAAAGACAAATCAATACCCATCTTAGCACAAAAGGATCGACAGAATCTGGACACAAACTGGGATCCTCTGTCAGAAACAATATTCTCAGGGATGCCGTGCAAACGAACCACATTCTGAAAGAACAAAGGGACCAAATCAGAGGAGGAAGGCAACTTAGGCAAGGGCACCAAATGGACCATTTTAGAAAAACGATCGCACACCACCCAGATGACAGACATCTTCCGAGATACCGGAAGATCCGAAATGAAATCCATGGAAATGTGCGTCCAAGGCCTCTTCGGCATAGGCAAGGGCAAAAGCAACCCGCTGGCACGAGAACAGCAAGGCTTAGCCCGAGCACAAATCCCACAGGACTGCACAAAAGAACGCACATCCCGCGACAAGGAAGGCCACCAAAAGGACCTAGCCACCAAATCTCTGGTACCGAAAATCCCAGGATGTCCCGCCAACACTGAAGAATGAACCTCAGAAATAACTCTGCTGGTCCATCTGTCAGGGACAAACAGTCTCTCTGGTGGGCAACGATCAGGCCTATCAGCCTGAAATCTCTGCAGCACTCGACGCAAATCTGGGGAAATGGCAGACAAAATCACTCCCTCTCTGAGAATACCAGCCGGCTCCGAGACTCCCGGAGAGTCAGGCACAAAACTCCTAGAAAGTGCATCAGCCTTCACGTTCTTCGAACCAGCCAGGTACGAGACCACAAAGTCAAAACGGGAGAAAAACAACGACCAACGAGCCTGTCTAGGATTCAGGCGCTTGGCAGACTCGAGGTAAATCAGATTTTTATGATCAGTCAAGACCACCACACGATGTCTAGCTCCCTTGAGCCAATGTCGCCACTCTTCAAATGCCCACTTCATAGCCAACAACTCCCGATTACCAACATCATAGTTCCGCTCAGCAGGCGAAAATTTTCTTGAAAAGAAGGCGCATGGCTTCATCACGGAGCCATCAGAACTTTTTTGCGACAAAACAGCCCCTGCACCAATCTCAGAAGCATCAACTTCAACCTGGAAGGGAAGAGAGACATCCGGCTGGCACAAGACTGGCGCTGAAGTAAACCAACGCTTCAGCTCCCGAAAGGCCTCCACGGCCGCAGGAGACCAATTAGCAACATCAGAACCCTTCTTGGTCATATCCGTCAAAGGTTTAACCACGCTGGAAAAATTTGCGATAAAACGACGGTAAAAATTAGCAAAGCCCAAGAACTTCTGCAGGCTCTTAACAGACGTGGGCTGAGTCCAGTCATGAATGGCACGGACCTTGACTGGGTCCATCTCCACAGTAGAAGGGGAAAAAATAAAACCCAAAAAAGAAACCTTCTGTACCCCAAAGATACATTTTGAGCCCTTCACAAATAGAGCATTCTCCCGCAGAACCTGAAACACCATCCTGACCTGGTTCACATGGGACTCCCAATCATCAGAAAAAAACAAAATATCATCCAGATAAATAATCATAAATTTATCCAGATATTTCCGGAAGATGTCATGCATGAAGGACTGAAACACAGAAGGGGCATTCGATAATCCAAAAGGCATCACCAGGTACTCAAAATGACCCTCGGGCGTATTAAATGCCGTTTTCCATTCATCTCCCTGCTTTATGCGCACAAGGTTATACGCACCACGAAGATCTATCTTGGTGAACCAACTGGATCCCTTAATCCGAGCAAACAAATCAGACAACAATGGCAAAGGATACTGAAATTTAACCGTGATCTTATTCAGAAGACGATAATCTATACAAGGTCTCAAAGACCCGTCTTTCTTGCCCACAAAAAAGAATCCTGCACCAAGAGGAGAAGAGGATGGGCGAATATGTCCCTTCTCCAAAGACTCCTTTATATAACTCCGCATCGCGGCATGCTCTGGCACAGATAAATTAAAGAGTCGTCCCTTAGGAAACTTACTACCAGGAATCAAATCTATAGCACAATCACAGTCCCTATGAGGAGGAAGGGCACTGGACCTGGCCTCATTAAATACATCCTGAAAGTCTGACAAAAACTCAGGGATCTCAGAAGGAGTAGAAGAAGCAATAGACACCAATGGAGAATCGCCATGAATCCCCTGACACCCCCAACTAGACACAGTCATAGCTTTCCAATCTAAAACTGGATTATGGGCCTGTAACCATGGCAGACCCAAAACGACAACATCATGCATTTTATGCAGTACCAGAAAACGAATCACCTCCTGATGTACAGGAGTCATGCACATGGTCACTTGCGTCCAATACTGAGGTTTATTCTCTGCCAATGGCGTAGAATCAATTCCTCTAAGAGGAATAGGATTTTCCAAAGGCTTCAGGACAAAACCGCAGCGCTTGGCAAACGACAAATCCATCAGACTTAAAGCAGCACCAGAATCCACAAAAGCCATAACTGAGTAAGAAGATAATGAACAAATTAAAGTCACAGACAAAATAAACTTAGGCTGAAAAGTACCAATGGCGACAGGATTAACAATTTTTTTTAAGCGTTTAGAGCATGCTGAGATAACATGTGTTGAATCACCACAGTAGAAACACAGCCCATTTTGACGTCTATGATTTTGTCGCTCGACTCTGGTCAGAATTCTGTCACATTGCATAGAATCAGGTGACCGTTCAGACTGCACCGCCGAAGGATTAACAGATTTGCGCTCCCGCAAACGTCGATCAATTTGAATGGCCAGAGCCATTGAATCATTCAGACCTGTAGGGATAGGAAACCCCACCATCACATCTTTAATGGCTTCAGAAAGACCATTTCTGAAATTTGCGGCCAGTGCACACTCATTCCATTGAGTAAGCACGGACCATTTCCAAAATTTTTGACAATATACCTCAGCTTCGTCCTGACCCTGAGAGATAGCCAGCAACATCTTTTCAGCCTGATTTTCAAGATTAGGCTCCTCATAAAGCAAACCAAGTGCCAGGAAAAACGCATCAACATTCACCAATGCACGATCTCCTGGCGCCAGAGAGAAGGCCCAATCTTGAGGGTCGCCGCGCAAGAAGGAAATAACAATCTTAACTTGCTGAGCGGAATCACCAGAGGAACGAGGTTTCAGAGACAGAAATAATTTGCAATTATTCCTAAAATTCAGGAACTTAGATCTATCCAAAAAACGGCTCAGGAATAGGTATTTTTGGTTCAGACATAGGACTATGGATAACAAAATCCTGAATGCTTTGCACCCTAGCAGCAAGCTGATCCACACTAGAAGTCAGAGTCTGGACATTCATATCTGCAGCAGAGTTCCAGCCACTCAGAGAAAAAGGGGATGGAAGAAGCTAGGCAAACTGCAGCAACAAAAAAAAACAAAAAAAAAACTCAGAACTTCTTTTTAATCCCGCTTCTGCGATGCAATAAACATTTTCTTTCGGCCTGGCATACTGTTATGATCCCAGTGGTAGAGGATCTCTGATATTCCGCCAAGATAGCAAAAACATAAATACTGCTCTAGGGAGGTGGAAACTGGGCTAACCGCATACCTGATCCTAACACACACAACTAGAAGCAGCCGGTGAACGTGCCTACGTTGGTTCTAGACGTCTCGAGCCAGCCGGAGAACTGACTACCCCTAGAGGGAAAATAAGACCTCACTTGCCTCCAGAGAAATTGAACCCCAAAGATATAGAAAGCCCCCAACAAATAATAATGGTGAGGCAAGAGGAAAACACAAACGTAGAGATGAACTAGATTCAGCAAAGTGAGGCCCACTAGTCTAGATAGACAGAAAATAGATAGTGGACTATGCAGTCAGCAGAAAACCCTACAAAAACATCCACGCTGAACATTCAAGAACCCCCACACCGACTGACGGTGCGGAGGGAGAATATCAGCCCCCTAGAGCTTCCAGCGAGCCAGAAAATCAAATATTAAGCAAGCTGGACAAAGACACTGAAAAATGCAAACGATCCAAATTATACAAAACGGACTTAGCTTTTCTTGCATGAGACAGACTGAAAGGAATCCGGAGGAGACCATATAGGTCTGGATACAACGATGCCAGGCAAGAGACTGAGTCCGGAGGAGACTTAAATAGGGAACACCCGCTGCTTAACGACACAGCTGGAGCTCAGGCCTGCAACAAGACATGCCTAACACAATACCGTTAGTGACCACCAGAGGGAGCCCAGAAACACAGTTCACAACACAGCTCATTCAGTGTGGACTGTGAGGATTCTCTGGTGTCAGAGCCGGAACAGGGGTCACATGACCGAAAGTATGTGATTTGCATAGTCTCGGCCAGAATCTGACTAGACTGTTTCTGGCACGCTCAAGTGTATTGCGCTAGGCTAGAAATAGTCTAGTTGGATTCTGACCGGGAGTATGCATATCGCATTGTTGCGGTCATGTGACTGCCATTCTGGCACATACTCCGGAGAAACTGACATCATGGTCAGCTGGTACTTACCAACCTTGGACATACTCTGGATCACCTCTGGGTGATCAGCTGATATCATAGCTGACACCTGGCACTCACTGCCAGGAGGGGTGCTCACATTACTTCTGGAGTGATGAGAGCCCACCCAATTTATGGGTGCATATCTCCAGAAGCACAAGCTGGTCATAATGTACTGGTCACTACAACGTACTGTCACTACAACTTACTGGGCACTACAATGGCAGTTTGCAATTTACTGAGTAACATCTACTGCTACTTGATCTGGAAAACACCCACAGAGTCAAAATCATAACTACACCTGTAGATAAATTCCTAAAGGGGTATAATTTTTTTGAGGGGGAATTCTGCTCTTCTAGCACTTGGGGGTTCTGTATATGGAGTCTGCAAACTATGCTAGGAAAATCTGGGCTCCAGGAGGCAAATTGTGCTTCATCCCTCCCAAGTCTTGCCATATGGCTAAGCAGTGAAAATGAAAAAAATTGGGACTAAAACAAGTTTTGTGGGAAAATGTATAGATACATTCCTTGAGGGGTCTAGTTTCCAAAATGTGGTCTCTTGTGGGGGGCTCTCCAAATGGAACATGGCGTTCACTAATTTTCCAGTAATTTTTGAGTTCAAAAAGTCAAATGGAGCTCCTTCCCTTCCAAGCCCTGTCATGTGCCCAAACAGTACTTTTCCTCCACATATGGGAATTTGGCGTACTCCGGAGAAATTGCACCATAATTTGTATGGTGCAATTTCTCCTATTACCCAGTTGTGACCATTAAAAATTAGAGCTAAAATAACTTTTTTGTGGGGAAAAAATGTGATTTTTATTTTCACAGCTCAACATTATAAACTTATGTGAGGCAACTGGGGGTTCAAAAAGTCAAATGGCGCTCCTTCCCTTCCAATCCCTGTCATGAGCCCAAAGCAGAAGTCTTCCTCCACATATTTGGTATTAGCGGACTCAAAAGAAATTGCCCAACAAATTGTATGGTGCATTTTCCCTAATAACTCTTGCAAAACACACAATTTGGGGCTAAAATAACATTTTTATTGGAAAAAATGTGATTTATTTTTTTTTATTTCCACGGCTCTACGTCAGAAACATCTGTGAAGTAGCAGGGGGTTCAAGGTGCTCGCCACACATCTAGATATATTTCTTGAGAGGTCTAGTTTCCAAAATGTTATCACTTGTGGGGGGTTTCCACTGTTTAGGCACATTATTATTATTATTATTATTATTATTATTATTATTTATTTATATAGCACCATTAATTCCATGGTGCTGTACATCAGAAGGGCACATTAAGGACTCTCCAAATGCGACATGGCATCTGCTAATTATTCCAGGCAATTTTGCCCCCAAACAGTAGTTTTCTCCCACATATGTTGTATGTTGTACCCCAACAGTTTTTGGGGTCCATTTTCTCCTGTTACCCTTGTTGAAATAAAAAAATTTGGAGCTAAAAGAACATTTTTGTGGAAAACAGTGATGTTTTTATTTTCAGAGCTCAACGTTATACATTTCTGTGAAGCACCTGGGGATTCAAGGTGCTCACCACACATCTAGATAAGTTCCTGGAAAGGATCTAGTTTCAAAAATTGGGTCCTTTGTGGGGGTTTCCACTGTTTAGGCACATAAGAGGCTCTTGAAACGCAACATGGCATACGCTCTCGATTCCAGAAAATTTTGCTTTCAAAAAGTCAAGTGGTGCTCCTTCCCTTCTGAGCCCTGCTGTGCGAGTAAACAGTAGTTTTCCCCACATATGGTTATCGGCATGTTCAGGAGAAATTGCACAACACATTTTGGGGTCCATTTTCTCCTATTATCCTTGTGAAAATTAACAATAAAATAAATAACATTTTGGTGAAAAAAGTGAAATGTTAATTTTTTCCTTCCACATTACGTTCGGTTAAATGTGGCACCGGGCAAGTTAGTAATACTATTAAATACCCATTTGCAAATTGCATATGCATTTCATTTCATACACACACAAACATAGATTTTGTGATATATTTTGTACGCATCTAAGAGAAAATAAATTATGGCATAATTCTTCAGACTCTCTATGAACAGAGGTATTAGCCTGTAGAAACATTGCTTCTAGAGAAAAATCTGAATACATTCAGCACCTGACTAAGATGTGCAGCGGGATATGCTCTATACGCAAAGCTCTGTGTGCATGAGCCCTACAGCAGAGCGGTCCCTGCCCTTCAGAGAGACAGCATGAATTAAGAGCACAATTATCGCTATAAAAGCTTGGTGTTACTTATTTTATTGTCATTTTTACATCAGTTGTGAATGAAATATATCTGTTTCTCAAAATAGTGTCCAGGTAATTTGATAAATTAAAATCATTAAAACATTTGGAAATGTTTATGGTGCAATAGGTGTGGTTGAAACTATGCAGTGAAGCAATCTAGAAGGGTACAATTTGTTCTTTTTTCTATACTAAAACTTGTCAACAAAAATCTAAATGTATGGCCAGGTTAAGGGTTACTCTTAAAGGAAAAGTACAAAGTCTTGCTAACGAAGGGGTTGTCGGAAAAACAGAGGCTTGAGAAAAACAATGCTTCCTGTGGAGGAAAGTAATGCATGACCACAGATCAAGAAAGTGTGTAATGTTTTTGGCACTCTCATGGCAGTACTTTGGTAGGCACTGTTATAGGGGAACTGTTGCTGGCCCCTCTTATTGAGGAACGAAGGCTGAAATGCCTATGGGAAGCGCAACTCCAACATGATAAAAGTGTTGCTGGCACTTACATGGGCATATGGCAGCTGGTGGTTTTGTAAGGACACCGTTTCCTGAAACCCTTGTGGTGATAATTTGGTTGGACCTTCAATTAGAAAAATATGGCTAGACCACCTTGTGGATTGGACTGTGACATAGTGGCTGTCATTATATACCTTGTGGACAAAAGTATTGGGGATTTCAGGTTTTTCATTATGTCCTTTTGCTGCAGGTATTTAAAACCAATTGAAATATATAGCGGTGGGCACAAAGAATGGCAATTTTTAGGAGAAAGATGCAGCTGCAGAACAGGATAAAAACCACAAATTTGTCAAAAAATTAGACATGTAAACGAAGAAGACCGTGATCTTCGAAACACGTAGGAACTGGTCCTTACAGCGCTCCTTACTTCGGATGGTCACGTGACAACCTACGTCACACAAGGTCCTGCTCGGCGTCTGCAGCAACACAGGTCTTGATCGGGTACCGGCTCTTGTCGCGCACCACTGGTAAGGACTTCTGGGGGGTGTATGTAACCGGCCGGGACTACACTCCTGAAGAGAATTCCTTCCTTTTTTACCTTGGACTTCACTTGGACTTCATTTGGAACTGCATCTTCCGTTTTGAGACTGATGCTATCGCCTACTAAGAAGGTACCTGCAAGCACTATGCACTTTATTTAACCAAACTGTCAAAAACTTTGTGGTACTTGGACTATTTGGCTCATATTCTCAGAACTTGGTGGACTTCTTTTTATATACATATTGTAACTAATGTGCTGATTGAGCTTTATGAGGGTGGATTTTTGCTTTTTGCATTATGGTATTTCTATTAAATATATTTAGCTTTGTTTCTATAGGGTGGAGATTATATGCATGTAAAACCCACCATCTAGCCTTGCAGTCTGTCTTTACAGACATTTGCGACAGAATGTCTCATTCTATAGATCTCAGTGAATATCACCGTTTTAACAATCAGTTTGTGAAATTTATACATTCCTAAATGTTCCATGCCATGATCACCTGTCACGCTGGGTGAGGGAGATGCTAAGTACACAGCAACGGAAAGAAGGTGTGTGAGCCCAAACAAACTAAGAAAGGGGGAAGTGGAGACCCCAGGCAGATCTGACAACACCCTGTCTGCCCTAATGTCCCTAAATAGGTTTTGCACCTGTCGCCGAGCAGGAACCTAATTCCTGACTGCTCCTAGCGATAGACCCTGGATAGGGAGGGGACGGGGTGAGCACTAGGCAGTCGTCCCCTTTACAACTAAATACAAAGCAGGAAGACAAATGAGGAAATACACTTATCATGAGATGACACAAGAGAGCTCACGCCAGCAATTTTCCAAGAGGCTCCAAGAAGAAATTAGTTGACTTCTAGCACTTCCAACAGGTAAATAGAGCTAAAACCAGTGTCTAGCTGAAGAGACTCAGGGTATTTAAACATTCAGCAAGGGTGTGTCAATAAGCAGCAGAAGGTGGAGGTCGCTGCTAGGTCCTAAAGGGAGAAGGATATCACTCCATAACAGAGATGCAAAAATCAAGAACCTGTTTGCAATGCCAAGTGAAATGACCGTCTACAGCCGAATCCAAAATGACTATTTGTCGCACCTGGCAAACCCGTGACATCAACTGTGAGTGGTGTTATTAAAAAGTGGAAGGGCTTATAAAATTACAGCAATTCAGCCACAAGTGGAAGACTACATAAACTTACATAGTGGGGCATAAAGTCTATAAAAGTCTCCAATGTTCTGCTGACTCCGTGACTGCAGAGATCCAAACCTCCTCTGGCATTAAAATTTGTACAAAAACTGTGTTGGGAGCCTGATGGAAAAGCAGCTGCATGCATGTTTTATATCACCATGCACAATGCCGATTGTCAGATGGAGGGGTGTAAAGCCACCACTGGACTCCAGAGCAGTGAAAATGTGTTCTGTGGAGTCAAGTAACTCTTCTCTATTTGACAGTCAGATTCATGCATGAGTTTGGTGAATGCCAGGAGAATGTTACCTGCTTGACTGGACTATGCTAACAGGAGGGATAATACTATAGGATTGTTTGTCTGGCATTGGCCCTAAGTCATGTAATTCTAGTGAAGGGAAATCTTAATACTTCAGCATACCATGACATTGTAGCTAGGATTAAAGCAGTAGTAGTGGGGGGCTGCCTTACTACAGGGTCTGACTATGGGGCTGCCTTATTACAGGGTCTGCCTATGGGGATCTGACACCTTATTACAGGGTCTGCCTATGGTTGCTTCCTTATTACAGGGTCTGCTTATGGGTGCTGCTGCCTTATTACAGGGTCTGCCTATGGGGATCTGCCACCTTATTACAGGATCTGGCTATGGGGGCTGCCTTATTACGGGGTCTGACTATGGGGGCTCCCTTATTACAGGGTCTGACTATAGGGGTGCTGCTTTATTACAGGGTCTGACTATGGAGGCTGGCTTTTTACAGGGTCTGACTATGGGGGTGCTGCCTCATTACAGGGTCTGACTATGGGGGTGCTGCCTTATTACAGGGTCTGACTATGGGGCCTGCCTTATTACAGGGTCAGACTATGGGGGTGCTGCCTTATTACAGGGTCTGACTATGGGGGCTGCCTTATTACAGGGTCAGACTATGGGGTGCTGCCTTATTACAGGGTCTGACTATGGGGGCTGCCTTATTACAGGGTCAGACTATGGGGGTGCTGCCTTATTACACGGTCTGCCTATAGGGGTGCTGCCTTATTACAGGGTCTGACTATGGGGGTGCTGCCCTATTACAGGGTCTGACTATGGGGGCTGCCTTATTACAGGGTCTGACTATGGGGGCTGCTTATTACAGGGTCTGCCTATGGGGGGACTGCCTTATTACAGAGTCTGACTATGGGGGTGCTGCCGTATTACAGGGTCTGACTATGGGGGCTGCCTTATTACAGGGTCTGACTATGGGGGGGCTGCCTTATTACAGGGTCTGACTATGGGGGCTGCCTTATTACAGGGTCTACCTATAGGGATCTGCCGCCTTATTACAGGGTCTGCCTGTGGGGGGCTGCCTTACTACAGGGTCTGACTATGGGGGCTGCCTTATTACAGGGTCTGCCTATGGGGATCTGACGCCTTATTACAGGGTCTGCCTATGGGGGCTGCCTTATTACAGGGTCTGCTTATGGGTGCTGCTGCCTTATTACACGGTCTGCCTATGGGGATCTGCCGCCTTATTACAGGGTCTGACTATGGGGGCTCCCTTATTATAGGGTCTGACTATAGAGGTGCTGCTATATTACAGGGTCTGCCTATAGGAGTGCTGCCTTTTTACAGGGTTTGACTATGGGGGTGGTGCCTCATTACAGGGTCTGACTATGGGGGTGCTGCCTCATTACAGGGTCTGACTATGGGGGTGCTGCCTTATTACAGGGTCTGACTATGGGGGCTGCCTTATTACAGGGTCTGACTATGGGGGCTGCCTTATTACAGAGTCTGCCTATGGGGGGACTGCCTTATTACAGGGTCTGACTATGGGGGTGCTGCCTTATTACAGGGTCTGACTATGGGGGCTGCCTTATTACAGGGTCTGACTATGAGGGTGCTGCCTTATTACAGGGTCTGACTATAGGGGTGCTGCCTTATTATAGGGTCTGACTATGGGGGTGCTGCCTTATTACAGGGTCTGACTATAGGGGTGCTGCCTTATTATAGGGTCTGACTATGAGGGTGCTGCCTTATTACAGGGTCTGACTATGGGGGCTGCCTTATTATAGGGTCTGACTATGGGGGTGCTGCCTTAGTACAGGGTCTGACTATGGGGGCTGCCTTATTACAGAGTCTGACTATGGGGGTGCTGCCTTATTACAGGGTCTGACTATGGGGTTGCTGCCTTATTGCAGGGTCTGACTATGGTGGTGCTGCCTTATTACAGGATCTGCCTATATGGGGGTGCTGCCTTATACTACAGAGTCTGCCTATGAGGGTACTGCCTTATTACAGGGTCTGCCTATCGGGGCTGCCTTATGCTAAAGAGTCTGCCTATGCGGAGTGCATTATACTACAGAACCTGAAGACCTACCTCTTCCGGCAAGCCTTCAACCTGCAGTAATCACCGATCGACCAAACCACTGCACGACCAGCTCTATCCTTACCTACTGTATCCTCACCCATCCCTTGTAGATTGTGACAGGTGCAGTAATAGGGACACATATGGCAGCAGTGGCTCAGTATTGGGGTATCAGGTGGCGTAATAGGGACACATACAGGAGCAGCGGCTCAGTATTGGGGTATCAGGTACAGTAATAGGATCACATACGGCAGCAGCAGCTCAGTATTGGGGTATCAGGGGCAGGAATAGGGACACATATGGCAGCAGCGGCTCAGTATCGGGGTATCAGGTGCAGTAATAGGGACACATACGGCAGCAGCGGCTCAGTATCGGGGTATCAGGTGCAGTAATAGGGACACACACATACGGCAGCAGTGGCTCAGTATTGGGGTATCAGGTGGAGTAATAGGGACACATATGGCAGCAGCGGCTCAGTATTGGGGTTTCAGGGGCAGGAATAGGGACACATACGGCAGCAGTGGCTCAGTATCGGGGTATCAGGTGCAGTAATAGGGACAAATACGGCAGCAGCGGCTCAGTATCGGGGTATCAGGTGCAGTAATAGGGACACATACGGCAGCAGCGGCTCAGTATTGGGGCATCAGGTGGAGTAATAGGGACACATACGGCAGCAGCGGCTCATTATTGGGGTATCAGGGGCAGTAATAGGGACACATACTGCAGCAGCGGCTCAGTATTAGGGTATCAGATGCAGTAATAGGGACATATATGGCAGCAGCGGCTCAGTATTGGGGTATCAGGTACAGTAACAGGGTCACATACAGCAGCAGCGGCTCAGTATTGGGGTATCAGGGGCAGGAATAGGGACACATACGGCAGCAGCCGCTCAGTATTGGGGTATCAGGTGGAGTAATAGGGACACATACGGCAGCAGCGGCTCATTATTGGGGTATCAGGGGCAGTAATAGGGACACATACTGCAGCAGCGGCTCAGTATTAGGGTATCAGGTGCAGTAATTGGGACATATATGGCAGCAGCGGCTCAGTATTGGGGTATCAGCTACAGTAATAGGGTCACATACGGCAGCAGCGGCTCAGTATTGGGGTATCAGGGGCAGGAATAGGGACACATACGGCCGCAGCGGCTCAGTATCGGGGTATCAGGTGCAGTGATAGGGACACATACGGCAGCAGCGGCTCAGTATCGGGGTATCAGGTGCAGTAAAATGGGACACATGCGGCAGAAGCGGCTCAGTATTGGGGTATCAGGTGGAGTAATAGGGACACATACGGCAGCAGCGGCTCAGTATTGGGGTATCAGGTGCAGTAATAAGGACACATATGGCAGCAGAGGCTTAGTATTGGGGTATCAGGGGCAGTAATAGGGTCACATACGGCAGCAGCGGCTCAGTATCGGGGTATCAGGGGCAGTAATAGGGACACATATGGCAGCAGTGGCTCAGTATTGGGGTATCAGGAGCAGTAATAGGGACACATGGGGCAGAAGCGGCTCAGTATTGGGGTATCAGGTGGAGTAATAGGGACACATACGGCAGCAGCGGCTCAGTATTGGGGTATCAGGTGCAGTAATTAGGACACATACGGCAGCAGAGGCTTAGTATTGGGGTATCAGGTGCAGTAATAGGGTCACATACTGCAGGAGCGGCTCAGTATTGGGGTATTAGCAGGATGAGGAGTTTGTGCAGGTTGGGAATAGATGGTAATGGGGCTGGAATAAGTGAAAGTGAAATGTGTCTTTGTTGTATTCTCTGCAGCTGAGTCCTGGCTGGAAGAAGTTGTTATGTCAGTCTGGGCCAGATGGAAAAGACGGGAAAAATGAACTATTCCATCAGAAAGGACGTCAGCGGTAAGACATTATCGGTAACTGTGCAGTGATCTCTTGTATGTTATGTAGGGCTGGTATCTACCACTGACCATATGGTGGTAATATCCATATTGCTCTTTATATAGAGATTATCTTCAGTAACACCGCGGTCATCTGCTGAGGTTCTCCTCCACTATTAGGGCGTGTCACCGAGTTGTAATCAAGGTTACCTGGTTAGGGGCCCACTCAGAAGCTTCGCCCCCCCCGAACCAAAACCCTAGCTACGCCTCTGCATAGTCCACAATTTAAAGATGTTGTCCACTGCTTTTATATTGATGGCTTATCATTAGGATAGGTCATCAATGTGTGATCGGCAGGGGTCCGACACCCGGCACCCCCGCCGATCAGCAGTTATCAATGGCAGCGGCAGCCGGCTGAAGTAGTCACTTGCTGAGCTGCTCCATCTACTTGTAGTGGCTGTTGGAGGATGCTACGTATCCATCTCCTATTGATTTGAAACAATAGGTGGGTGGATGTGCAGTACTAAGCCCCAGCCACTACAAGTAGACAGAGAAGCAAGTGAGTACTTCCGGCTAGCAGAGTCCTGACTTCAACTCCATCCAACACCTTTGGGGAAGAATAGTATGGAGATTGTGAGCGTGGCCCTCTAATCCAACATCAGTTTCTGACCTCACAAATACTCTTTTGGCTGAACATACAAATTTCTCATAGACCTTTCCAAAAATCTTCGAGAAGAGTCAATAGCGGCAAAATGGAAATCAACTCAATGTTAATACCTCTGGATTTAGAATGGATTTTCATTAAAGCTCCTGTAGGAGTAATGTGTAGGCATCTGACCTCACAAAAGATCTTCTGTATGAACAGGCAAAAATTGTCATGGATCTTTCTAAAATTTTGGAGAAAGCCTTCCTGGAAGAGTGGATAACTGTAAAGTGGAAATCAACTCCATGTGAATACCTCTGGATTTATAATGGATTATCATTAAAGCTCCTGTAGGAGTGATGTGTAGATGTTACTTTTATCTATATGATGTATGCACACTGTGGTTTGTACAGTACTGTAACTGGGGCTACCATATACGAGATTTGGATTTTTCACCCCCAGCAGTTCGCCCCCAGCAGTTTGCTACCAGCAGTTTGCCCCCAGCTGTTTGCCCCTGGGTACATTTCGCCCCCGCACATTTCGTCCCCAGCATTTGGCCCCCAGGATGTTTCGCACCCGCACATTTTGCCCCCAGCAGTTCGTCCCCAGCAGTTCACCCCCCATCAGTTCGCCCCTGGGTACATTTTGCCCCCGCACATTTCGTCCCCAGCATTTGGACCCAAGGATGTTTCACCCACGTACATTTCACCCCTACACACTTCGCCCCCAGCAGTTCACCCCTGGGTACATTTCGCCCCCGCACATTTCGTCCCCAGCATTTGGCCCCCAGATGTTTCGCAACCGGCAGTTCACCCCTAGATGTTTCGCACCCGGCAGTTCGCCCTAGATGTTTGCACCCTTGTGGTTCATGAATTCCTGTCCGTCATCAATGTTTTGCCCCCAGCAGTTTGCCCCCGGCAGTTCGCCCCCGGATGTTTGTACCTGTCACGCTCACGCCCTGACTGATGGGCGTGAGCTCGGGGGGTTTGTGGCCCCACTGAGCCACAAACCAGACTACCCTGGAAGGGGCATGACTATGACAGCTGCCTGGGTTTTCACTGGAGCCTCTGATGGTGAGATCAGGCTTGTGCAGCAGGCAGCTGCCAGGTGCTACTCCAGGGTGGTGTCTGGCTGTGGCTGCTGATCCCACTTGGGAGACAGGAACACCAGGATTGGTGCAGTCATCATGCAGAAAACACAGGGCTGGCAGAGATGGCAGAGAACACAGGGCTGGTTGATGTGGTGTATGAAGAAACAGGTAGGGACCTGTTCACACTGGAGGTGTAGGTACGAATATGTAGTATGAAGGAACAGGTAGGAACCTGTTCACACAGGAGATGCAGGTATGGAAACAAGCCAGAAGGAAAGGAGAAAGAAGGAACAGGTTGAGACCTGTTCAGACTGGAAGAGAACCGTAAGGCTGCGGATAGGAGCGGTAGAGCAGCAAGAGATAGCACAGCAATAAAAGCTAAGCAGAGCAGAACCACAAGGAATATGGAGAGGAGCTGCAGCAAGAGATTACTGCAGCTGCAGAAGCTAAGCAGAGCGGAGCCACAAGGAATGTGGAGAGGAGCTGCAGCAAGAGATTACTGCAGCGCAAAGCAGAGCAGAACCGCAAGGAATGCGGAGAGGAGCTGCAGCAAGAGATTACTGCAGCATCAGAAGATAAGCAGAGTAGAAAGGAGCAGAACCGCAGGAGTGCGGAGCAGAGGTAAAGCCACAAAGGTATAGAGCAGGCAGAGCCACAAGAGTGCGGTGTGTAAGCAGACTGAGAACACGAGGAAAGACAGCAGGGAAGGAAGCCACAGACAAGGAGACTGAGATAAGACTAAGTTCAGACAAGGAAATGGAACAAGACAAGAAACAAGGACAAAGACACAGGGACCAGGATATAGTGCCTCCTGGAGGGCGGACAACAAGATCAAGGCAATAACACAGAGAAAAGCCTCCAGAGAGGGAGTAACTCTGAGCAAGGCCTGGCAAACT
Source organism: Ranitomeya variabilis (assembly GCF_051348905.1). NCBI lineage: Eukaryota > Metazoa > Chordata > Amphibia > Anura > Dendrobatidae > Ranitomeya > Ranitomeya variabilis. The sequence continues at coordinate 613,033,115 of NC_135234.1, forward strand.
CAGAAGCAAAACACAAACTGAGCTAACACATTGCACAGGCCCAGTCCACTGGGTGGAGCTGCACTAAATACTGAAGGCCTCTTGGCAATTGGTCAGGAACAGATTAGACAGGTTCACCTGATTCCTATAAGAACCAGAAAGTTCAGGCGCCGCCCCCCTATACACACAGCCATGAAGCATGCAGAGAGCAGAGAGACAGAATATGGCGCTGGCAAGAAACAGAATCCACAACATGACCTGGAGCAGTGGGTAAGATAGTGTGAGAGATGAGAGGCCATGCCGTGATGCCAGCAGAGTTGTTACAGTACCCTTGTGGTTCATGAATTCCTGTCCGTCATCAATGTTTCCCCCAGTTCGCCCTGGCAGTTCACCCCCAGATGTTTGTACCCTTGTGATTCATGAATTCCCATCCGTCATCAATGTTTTGCCCCCAGCAGTTCGTCCCCGGCAGTTCGCCCCCGGACGTTTGTACCCTGTTTTGCCCCCAGAATTTTGTGTTTAGATGTTTTGCCAGTTTGTCTTTGTGGTTCATGAATTCCCGTCCTTCATCAATCCACATGCCACAAAAGTACTGTACAGAGTGCTGCACTTTTGTGACATGTTAAATCAACTGTTTCCATCTGTTAACCTCACAACTGATTGCATTACAGTGTCAGAGCATTTTGCCCGCAAATTTAACAAGACATTTTCCAAAACTTTTCTAAAACGTTTTTGTGTTACAAAAGCATAACACGAAAATAATAAATGGATTAAAAAAATGTAGTGTGAATGAGGCCTGATTTAGGTGGGGAATGTAAACCACTCTAAAATCAAAACATTTTGTGAACTTTTACCTGACCCAGCACTGACCTGCTTGTTTGCAAGTTTTGTTGCAGATGTAACAATTTTAATGTCAGGTGTCCTGCAAGTTACATTAGACTAGCTCTTATTCCATCTTTACATCAGAATATAGCAGTGTCTAAAATCTCTACAAAGAGAGAGGTGTACTAGCACAAAAAAATCAGTCAGTTTCCACAGCAATTCACTTTCGACAAGTATGAATTGAGTTCTATCCAAACGTGAGAAGAAGAAGTTGGTCTACGAGAATCACATTTACGTATTTTCCAAACGAACGGCTGACGATGTCCATGGCATCTGGGTGTGTGAAAAACGGTCGACTTGCAAGGGACGTTTTTGGACCAATGAAGCATCTGATGAAGTGGTGAAAGTAACCAATCCAGACAACCATGCAGCACAAGTAGCAAGACCTGAAGCAATCCGACTTGTCAATGAGGCCGTCACTAGGGCAAGCACAACACAGGAGACACCACAACAGATTCTCACAGAAGTTATTTCAGGAGCCCATTCTAATGTTGTAGCACTTCTCCAAAAGAAAGCATCACTGACGAGAACAATACGATTATCAAGGCAACTTGGCAATATTCTAAGGTTGCCCCAAACCCTTGATCAACTTGTTATTCCCCAGGAGTTCCAGGGGATCAATATTGATGGCATCCAGCAGCAGTTCCTTCTGCATGACTCTGGTAAGCATTTAACATTTCCATTATGCAGAATTATTGCAAAGTTTATGTTGCACAAATGTGAAAAATTATATATTACAAAGTGCTAGAATACTGTGTGATTTTTTTGCATTAAAGGGAAACTTTGAGGATAGTATAATGTAGGATAAGACCTACTGATTCCCACTATGCCTCACTTGTTTAGTTGCAGTCTAATTCTCTGCTCAGCTTCAAAGTAGAAGTTCTGCCTTTAAAGGGAACCTATCACCCCGTTTTTTTCGGTATGAGATAAAAATACTGTTAAATAGGGCCTGAGCTGTGCATTACAATAGTGTAGTTTGTGGACCCCGATTCCCCACCTATGCTGCCGAAATACGTTACCAAAGTAGTCGTTTTCGCCTGTCAATCAGGCTGGTCAGGTCGGATGGGCGTGGTTTCTTCCCCCAGATATTGCGTAGTTTTCCGTTGGTGGCGTAGTGGTGTGCGCATGTCCAAGGTCCCGAATCCTACACAGGGGTGTAAAAATAGCAGCGATGTCCGTTATTCCATTGGTGATCGGTGGGCGCGGCCATCTTGCTTTGGCCGCGCGTGCGCAGAAGCGGCGCTCTGCTGGCCGCGGCTTCAGGAAAATGGCCGCGGGATTCCGCGCGTGCGCAGATGGATATCGCGGCGGCCATTTTCCTGAAGCCGCGGCCAGCAGAGCGCCGCTTCTGCGCACGCGCGGCCAAAGCAAGATGGCCGCGCCCACCGATCACCAATGGAATAACGGACATCGCTGCTATTTTTACACCCCTGTGTAGGATTCGGGACCTTGGACATGCGCACACCACTACGCCACCAACGGAAAACTACGCAATATCTGGGGGAAGAAACCACGCCCATCCGACCTGACCAGCCTGATTGACAGGCGAAAACGACTATTTGGTAACGTATTTCGGCAGCATAGGTGGGGAATCGGGGTCCACAAACTACACTATTGTAATGCACAGCTCAGGCCCTATTTAACAGTATTTTTATCTCATACCGAAAAAAACGGGGTGATAGGTTCCCTTTAAGATATAGTGGTCTGCCATGTTCATAAGCAGAGTGGTAGCCTTGTCCACCAACCATGATTTTCAGGTACCCAGCCATTGTCAATCACAGCCAGAGGACAAGGTTGTCACATCAAACTGCATCACTAGATGTTAATTTTAGTGTTGAATTTTCTGCTATATATTAGCTGCAGATTGTCTGCTGCAAGCGGCATCAGGGGATTATCTACAGCATTCTGTAATGCTGTTGATAAGCCCCCGATGTAACCTGAAAGATGAGAAAAAGAGGTTAGACTATACTCACCCAGGGGCGGTCCTGCTGCGGTTCTGGTCCGATGGGCATCGTGGTCTGGTCCAGTGCCTCCCATCTTCATAGGATGACGTCCTCTTCTTGTCTTCATGCTGCGGTTCTGGCGCAGGCATACTTGGTCTGCCCTGTTGAGGGCAGAGCAAAGTACTGCAGTGCGCAGGCGCTGGGAAAGGTCAGAGAGGCCCGGTGACTGCGCACTGCAGTACTTTGCTCAACAGGGCAGACAAAGTACGCCTGCGCCGAAGCCGCAGTGTGTAGACAAGAAGAGGACGTCATCGTAACAAGATGGGAGGCCTCGAACCGGACCGCGACACCCATCGGACCAGAACAGAACTGGGACTGCCCCTGGGTGAGTATAATCTAACCTCTTTTTCTCATCTTTCAGGATACATTGGGGCTTATCTACAGCATTACAGAATGCTGTAGATAAGCCCCTGATGCCAGTGGGCTTAGCTCACCTTCGATTTTGGGGTTGACAGGTTCCTTTAAGGATTCTACTCCTCTTTGGTCAGACCTCATCTGGAATACTGTGTCCAGTTTTGGGCACCACATTTAAAAAAAGACATCAACAAACTGGAGCAAGTTCAGAGAAGAGCGACCAGAATGGTGACTGGTCTGCAAACCATGTCCTATGAGGAATGGTTACAGGATTTGGGAATGTTTAGCTTGCAAAAAAGAAGACAGAGGAGACTTAATAGCTGTCTACAAATATACCTCTATACCGTTTATGTTTCTTGTTTAACAGTTTTAATTTATACAGTTAAAGCGTAACTCTAAAAAAAAACCAAGTTTTGCTATGTTATAGTACCTGTGGCACTGATCTTCTTTTCCAATGGAGAACCCCTTCCAGCAACTTCACTTCTGTGTGAAAAGTCCCGTCCAAGTTCCAGCAGCCGGCTCCATGTGATGCAGGATTTCAGTGGCTAATAAGGAGGTTGTTTCGCCTTAGTAGCAGAAATTGTGGATGGACTCTAGGGGGCATGGCTAGCAACTGTCAGGCCTCTTTCAGACTAGCGGTTTTGCCGGTGATTATCGCAGCAGTTTAAAACCACGGCGGTAGTCGCCAGCAAAACCACTACATAGCACTTGATTTGCGCAATGCAAGTCAATGGGCTCAACTTGCGGGAAAACTGTGCAGCAGAAAGCCGAACGGTTTTCCATTTTAAAAAAGTTCTATCTTCCTGGCGATTACCACCACGGTTTTAAACTGCAGCGGTAATCGCCAGGAAAACAGCAAGTCTGAAAGAGGCATCAACGTGCTCCCTATGATGTATACAGAGCTGCTGGTTCACAGCCCCCTGCAAAGCTCCCCAACTCCCCATGTGCTCAGTCCTTTACTGGCTTTACACAGGGGGGAAGCCCTCCTCTTGTCCAGGATCTAGCACATGAGGGGAGGGGGAAGGGGAACTTTCCAGAGGGCTGTGATCGAACAGCCCTGAATGTATCACAGGAAGCCTGAATCCGTCCACAATTTCTGCTACCAAGGGGGCCCGACTTCCTTAGTAACCACTGAAATCCTGCAGCACATAGAGCCTGCTGCTGTAACTTGGATGCGACTTTTCACACAAAACTAAATAAAATTTACAAAATATTATATTTAAAAAAATAAACTAAAGCTGCTGGAAGGGGTTCTCCATTGGAAAGATCAGTGACACAAGTACTATAACATATCAAAAGTTTTTGGGCTTTTTTTAGAGTTACGCTTTAAATATAGTGTTCTGCAATGTTGGTTGGTTTGACCAATTTTTAATATTTTTCTAAAGTTACTTATCTAGAAAACTCAAAGTATTGGAATAAAAAAAAAACTGTAACTTGATCACATTTATACATCTTAGACCCAAAATATGATTAGTGAGAAGTGAACCTGCCAGATTCAGCATCCCCAAACTATCATCTCCATTGAACTCAATGGGCATGGAGACTCAGAGGAGTGGAGGATCTGTCCACCACATCCTCATCACTGACCAGATAGTAAAAAGAAAATATATATATTACTACTTACCCTTTTGCTGAGGTACTGACAGACGCGGAGGGTCCTCTTCAGTCCTCGTCCATGCACTTCCACATTGTGTGAATAGGTCATCCTACCCGAGGGAATCCCTTTCAGGATTCCTAGCTAGGGATTCCCTTGGTCAAGAAGACTCCACACAGGTCGGGACCTCAGCAAAAGGGAGAGAAGTGATTTTTATTTTCTGATGAGCAAACTCTGAACATTGCCTGTTTTGGGTTGATGTGGTTGAACCCAAGCAGGCAATGTTTGATACGAACCCTGAACTTTCCGGATCGGGTTTGCTCATCACTAGATACAGTATGATATGTAATGGATGACAAAAGGAAGCCATTAAGTGTAACACCACTAGTACATGACAGTAAAATGATGGTCACTTGTCTTAGATCAGGGGTGTCAAACTCATATTCACCAAGGGCCACATCAATTTAATGGATGTCCCTAAAGGGCCATTTGTTGCTGAAAGACCGGATGCACACAACCGAGTCCCATCCAGAACATGCATTTCTCTGCACAGAGCAGTGCATGCCCCTGTATAAGGCATGTCATGGTGGATCAGCTCTTTACCATGCGCTGTCACATCTTCCCTGGATTTCACTGAAATCATGGAGAGCTATGACTGCAGCTTCCAGTCACTTGACATTGTCGTTGGTGCTGAAAGTTGCTGATAAACAGCTGGTTCAATGCAGAATACAACTGGACCCTATTCTTGGCCTAATCTGAGGAATGGGCATCAACAGGAAAAGGGATCCTGAAGTGAGAATACCACTTTTATCTGCTGCTCCATTCTTTTGTATACTGGGAGAGTGTTCTGTGAGGGCTAATCCCAAAACCCCCCTTCTGAAGACCTGATAAAGAGGTTCTGTAGAAGCTGGTTAACCACCACTTTAGTTCAGCAAAGCTAATATCTCAGTTCTGCAGAGATGGTTGGTGGGATTAACCCTGTAGTCAGTCAACAATCCCCCTGCTTCCATACATAGCCTGCATTAAAGGGGTATTCTCATGCTGAACGGCAAAATCAAAATAAGGCAGCATGCTTCAGCAATCATGTTGCGGTAAGCATGCTGCCAATCTTCCCCTCCTGGTACTTACCTAGAGGTCTTCTGCTCATTTTTGCCTGATCTTCTCCTGGCTGTGTGGGCTGGCGATGGCCATGCTGGATCCGGAGGCCACCACGAGTCTTGGTGACAGGAGAGGCATCCTGCCCCCTGGATTGACTGATGAATGGGGCAGGAGTGATGTCATGTCAGTGAGCGGCCTGGAGACATTCGGCCTCACTGCTGCGGCATTCATCATGCTTCATGGATCAGTGATCCAGGGAAGATGAAAAGACAGCCAGAAGCAGGAGAAGACATCACGGGGAACTGCTAGACTGCACTCCGTGACCCAAGGAGCTGCAGCTGCGACAGGTAAGCATGTCAGTTTTTTTTGTTCTAAGGTGATAATACTCCTTTAAGGCCAGCCAGTAGAGACACTGGGTGAGCTTCTGAAAAGGAAGTCACAGGAATCCCCAGCAATTGGGGTCCTGTATATTTTACCCCCAGGTATGTTCAGCCCTAGATGTTTTGATCCCTGCATGTTGACCCCAAAAGTTTAGGGTGGAACATCTGGGGTCAAAATGATAGGTGCGAAACATCAGATAGCGACACATCCCGGGACAAAATGCTGTAGGAGAAACATTCAGCGGTAAAACATCCGGGGGCGAACTTCTGGGGGCAAACTTCTGGGGGCGAAACATTGATGACAGACGGGAATTCATGAAACACAAGGGTACAAACGTCTGGAGGCGAACTGCTGGGGGCGAACTGCTGGGGGTGAAACATTGATGACGGACAGGAATTCATGAACCACAAGGGTACAAACATCCGGGGGCGAACTGCTGGGGGTGAACTGCCGGGGCAAAACATCCGGGGGCCAAATGCTGGGGACGAAATGTGGGGGGCGAAATGTACCCAGGGGTGAACTGCTGGGGGCGAACTGATGGGGGCGAAATGTGCGGGGGAGCTGCAGCTGCGACAGGTAAGCATGTCAGTTTTTATTGTGCTAGGGTGATAATACTCCTTTAAGGCCAGAAAGTAGAGACACTGGGTGAGCTTCTGAAAAGGAAGCCACAGGAATCCCCAGCAATTGGGGTCCTGTACATTTTACCCCCAGGTATGTTCAGCCCTAGATGTTTTGATCCCTGCATGTTGACCCCCGAAATGTGCGGGGGCGAAATGTACCCAGGGGTGAACTGCTGGGGGCGAACTGCTGGGGGCGAAATGTGCGGGGGCGAAACATCCTGGGGGCCAAATGCTGAGGGCGAAATGTGCGGGGGCGAAATGTACCCAGGGGCGAACTGCTGGGGGCAAACTGCTGTGGGCGAACTGCTAGGGGCGAAACATCCTAGAACCCTGTTATATATCTTAGCAGAAAAATCTGCTTCTTTCTCCGCCAGGACTGATCATTCATTGTCAAAATTTTCAATTCACAGGTAAAATCTGTATTCAGTGAAGACAGCTTGTTACATTACTGAGATAAGAGATGGTAGTTTATACTGATAAGATTTTATGTAGACAGCAGGAGAGAGGAGCTCTGCCTCTAGCACCTACCTCCTTTTCTTCCTCCCCTCTACGTAGAATCTTATAAAAAACAACTGCCATCTCAGTAATATTAAGTCTGTCTTTACTGAATAATTGCAATCTCATCAGTATATACAGTGGCTTTCAAAAATATTCACAACCATTTTTTGTATTTTGCGACCGCACAATCTGGAATTTCACTTTTTTGGGGGGTTTGCATCAGTTCATGTAAAGATAAAACATATAAACAAAAGCGTATTTTTGAACAAAAGTAGAAAAAACTTTATTACCGTAATTAATTGGTAATAATATTGGTAGTGCTTTCACACTCGTGGTAGCATGAGACGGACTCTACAACCCACACAAGTGGCCCAGGTAATGCAGCTTTTCCAGGATGGCACATCAATGTGAGCTGTGGCAAGAAGGTTTGCTGTATCTGTCAGTGTAGTGTCCAGAGCCTGGAGGCACTACCAGGAGACAGGCCAGTACACCAGGAGACGTGGAGGGGGCCGTAGGAGGGCAACAACCGAGCAGCAGGACCGCTACCTCAGCCTTTGTGCAAGGAGGAATAGGAGGAGCACTGCCAGAGCCCTGCAAAATTACCTCCAGCAGGCCACAAATGTGCATGTGTCTGCACAAAAGGTTAGAAACCGACTCCATGAGGATGGTCTGAGTGCCTGACATCCACAGATAGGGGTTGTGCTCACAGCCCAACACCATGCAGGACGCTTGGCAACTGCCACAGAACACCAGGATTGGCAAATTCACCACTGATGCCCTGTGCTCTTCACAGATGAAAGCAGGTTCACACTGAACACATGTGACAGACGTGACAGAGTCTGGAGACGCCGTGGAGAGTGATCTGCTGCCTGCAGCATTCTTCAGCATGACCGGTTTGGCAGTGGGTCAGTAATGGTGTGGAGTGGCATTTCTTTGGAGGGCCGCACAACCCTCCATGTGCTCGCCAGAGGTAGCCTGACTGCCATTGGGCACTGAGATGAGATCCTCAGACCCCTTGTGAGACCATATGCTGGTGCAGTTGGCCCTGGGTTCCTTCTAATGCAGGACAATGCCAGACCTCATGTGGCTGGAGTGTGTCAGCAGTTCCTGCAAGATGAAGGCACTGAAGCTATGGACTAGCCCACCAGTTCCCCAGACCTGAATCCAATTGAACACATCTGGGACATCATGTCTCGCACCATCCACAAACGTCACGTTGCACCACAGACTGTCCAGGAGTTGGCGGATGCTTTAGTCCAGGTCTGGGAGGAGATCACTCGGGAGACCATCCCCCGCGTCATCAGGAGCATGCCCAGGCATTGTTGGGAGGTCATACAGGCATGTGGAGGCCACACACACACTACTGAGCATCAGTCCCTTGTTTTGAGGCATTTCCACTGAAGTTGGATCAGCCTGTAATTTGATTTTCCACTTTGATTTTGAGTATCGTTCCAAATCCAGGCCTCCATTGGTTAATACATTTGATTTCCATTGATTTTTGTGTGATTTTGTTGTCAGCACATTCAACTTTGTACAGAACAAAGTATTCAGTGAGAATATTTAATTCATTCAGACGTAGGATGTGGTATTTGAGTGTTCCCTTTATTTTTTTGAGCAGTGTAGATCAAGGAACATGGGCACGTTGCATGATATTCAACTGTCTGTGTAGAACAGTTGATAGAATGTGTAATAACAAATTTCTTGCCATAAGATGACAAAAATTCTTTATTTTTTTCTATATTTTGACAAGCAACACACTTGCCACATGGTGTGCATCCTCAGTTGTTAGCTGATTTCTTGTTTATATCTGAAAACACATGTTGATTGATTAGTTGGTGTGTAATAACTCCTAATCAGGTGATCTCGCAAGTTATCACATCGTCGGTTTGCTACTGCAGGTCTGGGCAGTAAGTATTGTTTTAATGTTTTATCCGCTAAGAGGATTGACCAGTGTTTCTGCAATATTTCATACATTGTCTGCCATTGGGAGTGGTACTGTGTCACCATCCTTAAAGAGTCCATTATTGGTTTTGTTGATTTTGAATACATTAGGTCATGGCGGTTAGCTTTCCTTGCTCTATTATAGGCATATTTAACAGATCGTTTGCTATAGCCGCGTCCATAGAACCTCCTCTTCATTTCGATCGCACGTACCTACAAGAGCATGCCTACAACTGTGAACATTTGTTTTTTTTTGTGAAGCAAACAACAAATAGGACAAAATAACTGAAAACTCACCCCCCTAAAGTCAGTACTTTGCAGAGCCTCCTTTTGCAACAATTACAGCTGCAAATTGCTTTGAATAAATTCCTATGAGATTTCTACATCTTGCCACTGGGATCTGTGCCCATTACTCAAGACAAAACTGCTCCAGCTCGTTCAAGTTAGATGGTTTTCTCTGGTGAACAGCAATCTGTAAGTCTGACTACAGATTCTCAATTAGATTAAGGTCTGGGCTTTGACTAAGCCAGTCCAAAACATTACCCATCTCACCTTAAACCACTGGAGTGTTGCTTTAGCAATATGCTTTGGGTCATTGTGTTGTTGGAAGGCAAATCTCCGTCCCAGTCTCAAATCACTGACAAACTGAAACAAGTTTTGCACAAGAACATCCCTGTATTTCGCATCATCCATCTTCCCCTCGAATAGGACCATTTTCCCTGTTCCTGCTATGGAAAAAATCTACACAACATGATACTGCCACCACCTTGATTCACTGTGAGGATGGTGCTGTTGAGGTGATGGGCTGTGTTGGTTTGGCACCATACATACCTTTTAACTTAATTACCAAACAGTTCAATTTTGGTCTCATCTGACCACAGCACCTTCCTACATACATTTGGGAATTCTCCTACATGTCTTTTAGCAAACACAAAATTAACCTTACAATTTTTGTTTGTTAATATAAGGCTTTTTTTCTGCCCACAATTCCATAAAAGCCACATCTATGGAAAGTATAGCTTATTGTGGTCGTATGGAAAGATACTCCAGTCTCTGCTTGGGAACTCTGCAGCTCCTTCTGGGTTACCTTTGGTTTCTGTGCTGCCTCTTCGATTAATGCCCTCCTTTCCTGGACTGAGAGGTGGACTTCCTTTTTCTAAGCATGAGACTTGTGAAGGTAATTGCTTGCACCAGAAATTTTTGGGGGCTTCATTGCAGTAAGGTAACAACACATGCACATGCCAATTTTTGTTATTTGATCCCATAAATTTAATGTATGCCTATATTTTTCTCACTTTGCTTCATCAACTTAGACCAGTTAGTGCTGGTGTAAATGGGATTACAAAACTATGTAAACACAGGTTGTAATGTAATAAAATAGTTAAACCATCAAGGGCGTGCATACTTTGCAAGCCACTATAGAAAAAGGACAAATAATCTTCATCGTTCCTCAGTCCAAGGGTTGTATTGCATGGCCAGTAAAAGTGCAAAGAAGTCCAGGACACCTCCAATATGATCTATCACTGCTTTATTATGGAGCTCATGAGCAAAAACAGTATTTCATCATGAAGTAATAACTGATCATAGTGGATCCACCTTGGTTGACTAAAATGGAGCCCACCCTCAAAATCTAATACAAAAATACACCCAAATGGACACAGACTTAACATTGCATGTACTAAAGTTCAATAATGCAAGCTCTTGGGAATTTTTTTTACTAAAGCAAAGGCATGAAGTCGTGCTTGAGGAACAATACTGAATGTAACACAACTTAAACAAGCCCAGTGTGGAAGGGTCTCCCATATCTAGATATTACTTTAAGCTCAGCTGTTTCTTACTCATGAAGTCTGTCCATGGAACCTCATTATTGTTGTATGATGCCTCTGGAACTCTTCATAACTAACTCCCCTGTGGACTTTGTAAGATAGCATAAACGTAGATACCTGCACAGAAGCATATGGAGGCTTTATGCCTCCATGGTACAAAGCATAAATGGAACTATACATCAATGCCTAATGCACCTGAAGAGGGGGGCTGTATGGGGCGCAGCTAAAAGGAAGCCCCCACATGACTGCGTTGCCATGGGGAGCAGTGCAGTATTGTTTGAAAAATTAAACAGGGGGTCCCGGGATTATAAGGATAGGAATGGGGCGGGGATTTTATGGGAATAGGAGGAGGGGGCTTGGGAAAAGTGCGGGAAGGGGGTCAGTTGGTCAGAGACAGGCGAAGTGAGTGGACCTGCTGCCACAGCGTTACTTACCATGGCCACAGTGGACAGCTTGGTCGCTCAGCTTTGCAGGGAGGCACGTTCCAGGAGGGCAGGATGGCTTGAGGAGCAGCTTACCGGGCTGCTAGGGGACAGCGGGAGCCAGGGCAGCAGGACCAGGAGGACGAGGCCGCCGGAGAGGCTGTCCCCCGACGTTATACCGCGCGGTAGGCGCAGGCCGCGGAGCCCCTGCGGGGGCTGGGGGACGCGGCGCAGCCACCTCGCCCGCCCCCTCCTCCGGCAGGAATCCAACCGGCGGCCCTGCCGGCGCGAGGCGACAAGGTGCCAGGAGAGCGGTGCAGGCGCGGCCGGACGCCAGCGCTGCACAGGAAGCCAGGGCTGCACTTCCGGTGCGGCCTAGCAGTGGACGCGGGGGCGCCGCAGCGCTGGGATCTCCAGCTAGTACCCGCCGGGGAGCAGCTCCAGCGGCGGCGGCATCAGCGACGGGACGTGGGAGGAGCCCAGCAGCGGCGGCATCTTCCAGGAGCCAGGAGTCGGACAGGACGGCGGCGGGTGCACTGGTATCCCAGCCGCACGGTGCACCTGGCTCAGGGACAGGTCAGCAGAGCAGGATGTCGGGCAGGCCGGTGGCAGCGCTGCGGCAGGGAGCGGGTCGCGGTCATGCCTCGGGAGCAGCGGCCAGAGGGCCCGTCCGGCTGCAGCACACAGAGGGCCCACGGAGGATGCCAGGCTGCAGGAGGTCGAGGGACCGGTCACCTTCGCCAGTCTCGGTCCCCCCTGGTGACGTGGAGGCCAGGGGCGCGGGCCTGGGGCAGATGAGTGGCAGCGACGACTCCGGGAATGAGCATCAGGATGAAACGGAGCGGCAGGATTCAGGAGGCATGGCTGGTGGGGACACAGCACCTGCGCAGCCCCGTGAGTATATGTCCAGTCTTTTTACGGTGCCGGGTGTGTCGGGGTTAGTTGAGCGGGGTGGGGGCAGTGGCGAGGTTCTGGGCGTTAGAGAGCTTTTGGCGGGTATGTCGCAGATTCTGAGGAGATTGGATGGTGGGGTTGTGGATAGTGTGGGAGCGTCGCCCGCAGGAGCTTGGATGCCAGTTGGTGGTTGTGGAGTAGGGGGTTCGAGCGAGGTTGCCAGTTCTGGTAGCGGGCCGCCATCTGCAGCGGCGGGGGTGTCGGTGTCGGTGCAAACAGAAACAGGGAAGGGCGATACGGTGAAGTTAGATGACAGGGCAAAAGGCGAGGTCTATGTGTGTTTTGAGGGCCCGCTGGGGGCCCATTTGAAGAAAGAGGTGAAGGAAAAAATTTGGAAGGATGAATACGTAGAGATTTTCTTTCTCCTTCCTTTAGAAAAATTTAATTTGGATAAAGGAAAGACGATAGCAAGAAGGAGGAGGAAGAAAAGAGGCGTTGGCGCCTTATTCCTCAGACGTTTGTAAATTGGCAGCAGGCCTTTGCCATTCTGACGAGTGTTATAGGGGAGAAAGCCCCAGAGAATTGCTTGGGCCTTTTCTGTTATTTTGATGCCATTGGGGAAGCACATTGTACCTACGGGGGCCAGGCCTGGCTGCGATACGATGAACAGTTCAGGCAGCGAAAAGCGGTGAGGCCTGGGATAAAATGGGATCAAAAGGACATTGGATTGTGGTTGAAGGTGATGGCTCCGGTGCGATATGGGCAGTCCTTTCAGGGGGGCGGGGGGGTAGCATTCAGCAGTCAGGACAAAGTGGGGGAGGACAGGGGTCTCAGGGGGCGAAGGAAAGAATGGGGACATGCTGGCAGTTTAACGACGGCCAGTGTAAGTATGGCGCCACCTGTAAGTTTAAACACGTGTGCTCCCATTGCGACTGGGCCTCACACGGGGCTGCTAAGTGTTTCAAAAAATCCCGGGGTAAGCCATCAGTGGGTGGTGGTCAAGAGGGTGACTCCAGTGAGGCTTCGAAAGGTGGCCCCCTATCTAAATAGATACCCGGACTATCAAAAGGCGGAGGTTATTAGGGATGGTTTTCTTGAGGGGTTTAAGATCCCTCACCCGACGCATGTGGTCCCCTTTTCTACCAAAAATTTGAGATCGGCTAGTTTGCATTCGGAGGTTGTTTCGGCTAAGTTGGCAAAAGAGGTCGAATTGGGAAGAATGGCGGGGCCGTTTAGTTCGTTGCCCATGGCTGGTGTAATTGTTTCCCCGCTCGGGGTGGTGCCAAAGAAGGAGCCGAACAAGTTTCGGCTAATTCAGCACCTGTCATATCCCAAGGGATCCTCGGTTAATGATGGGATTGTGGAAGAGTTGTGCTCCGTTGTTTACACGTCGTTTGATGCGGCTGTCCAGTGGGTGCGAAGGTACGGGGCTGGGGCCTTGTTGGCTAAGACAGACATTGAGTCGGCGTTTAGGCTTTTGCCGGTACACCCGCAGAGCATTCCTTTGTTGGGTTGTTGGTGGGAGGGTGGTTATTACTGGGATAGGTGTTTGCCTATGGGATGTTCGATTTCTTGTTCATTGTTTGAGACTTTCAGTACCTTTTTGGAATGGGTAGTTAGAGACGTTTCGGCTGTTCCTTTGGTCATTCATTACTTGGATGATTTTTTGTTTGTTGGTCCACCGGATTCTGCGGTGTGTGGTCAGCTACTTGCTACCATGGAATGGGTGGCCGGACAGTTTGGTGTTCCTTTGGCACAGGATAAAACGGAGGGCCCTTGCAAGGTTTTGAGTTTTCTAGGGATTCTCATTGATTCCGAAAAAATGGAGTGTAGGTTGCTGGACGATAAGTTGTCGTTGCTTAAGCAGGAGGTGGTCAGGATTGGAAAATTGCGGAAGACAACTCTGAAGGAGTTGCAGTCGTTGCCGCCTGAATTTTGCTTGCCGCATTATGCCGATGGGCAGGATTTTTTGCCGCAGATTGTCCAGGGCTACGGCGGGAGTCCGGTCGGCCCATCATTTTATCCGTTTGGGTAGAGAGCATAAGGACGACCTCCTTGTTTGGCAACGTTTTTTGGAAAACTATAACGGCAGGTCGCTTATTCTGCAGGAGGATCTGAATGCCTTTGACTGCGAGATCTACACGGACGCAGCGGGTGGAGTTGGTTATGGGGCCTATTGTGGAGGAAAATGGAGTGTTGGGATGTGGCCTGAAGATTGGCAAAATAATGGGCTTACCAAGAATTTGGCATTGTTAGAACTGTTCCCAATTGTGGTGTCGGTGTTTATTTGGGGCGACATTTTTAAGGACCGGCGAGTACGTTTTCATTGTGATAACTCGAGCGTGGTGTCTGTGATTAACAGCTTATCTTCTTCCTCCCCCCAGTAATCAGGCTCGTCAGGGAATTGGTGTTGAGATGCTTGGAGTTGAATGCATGGATTTCGGCGGTGCACGTGCCAGGCGTTCAAAACAATGTAGCTGACGCTTTGTCTCGTTTGCAGTGGGACCGATTCCGGGAATTGGCTCCAGATTCGGAGGCAACAGGAGCAGCATGTCCTTTGCATCTGTGGCAGGTTGTTATGGAAGGGGAGGCCGATTGATCCAAGCTTCAGTGTCAAGCAGGACATGGTCAGATTATACGGCGGCATGGGCTATGTGGGAAGGTTGGGTGGCCCAATGTGGCTCGGCTGAGTCTGATTGCGATAGGACGATGGCGTTATTGGCCCTGATAGGTAAGGTGGTGGAGTGGGGTTGATCTGTGTCCTAGATTTTTTTCTAGGGACTTTGTGATACGGCAGGCGTTGAAGGGTTTTCGCAAAGGTAATGTGACTTTTGATAAGCGTAGGCCAATTTCTTTTGGGATGTTGCAGCGGCTAGGTGAGGCCTTAAGTGTCATTTGTTCTTCTCAGTTCGAGGCGGTACTGTTTCGGTTGGCCTTTTCTTTAGCATTTTTTGGTGCTCTGCGTTTGGGAGAGTTGGTTTCCCCGAGCAAAGACAAGGCGGGTGGTCTTTTAGCAGAAGATGTGGTTTTTTGGGATGGTGGTATCGCATTTTGGATCAGGCGTTCAAAGACGGATCAGCTGGGCAGGGGAAAGAAGGTAGTGTTGGGAAGGGTGGTTGGTAGCGGTATGTGCCCGCAACACTGTTTGGAAGCATATTGGAGTTTGTGCCGGGCTAGGTCAGGCCCTTTATTGCAACACCAGGAAGGGTATTTTCTGTCACGTTTTCAATTTGTAGCCATTTTGAAGAAAGGCTTGGGATTCCTGGGTGTCAACCCGGATAATTTCGGTTCGCACTCTTTTAGGATTGGGGCCGCGTCCGAGGCCGATGGTTTGGGCCTGGGTCCGGATGTGATTAAGAAAATAGGCAGATGGAGTTCTAATCGTTATCTGTCTTATGTTCGACATTGAGTCAACGATGCTGGAGTGTGCTTTTACGTATTGTTAATTGTGGTTATGTTTTCCAGGTCGGACACCCTGCTTGGCTTGGATTGTTGGACACTCTTTCGTTTACTGGGGTGCCCTCCGGGCTGATGTTAGGTCGAATGGTAGGCAATTGGGTTTTGGTCGGGAGGCGGTGGTCATTCGTTGGATGGGTTTTCGGGGTATGTTGTGGCGTAGTTTTTTGCCTGAATTCTCCCGCGCCACCCGTTTGGATCGCCCCCCGGACATCTTGGTGGTTCATCTTGGAGGTAACGATTTGGGGGCAAAACCAGTGAGGGAACTGATTCGGGACATCCGGTTTGACTTGTTGAGACTATGGGTATCTTTTCCTGGTATACTGACGGTGTGGTTGGACATTGTGCCACGGCGGACGTGGCGGGAGGCCCGTTCCCTTAAAGGGATTAATAGGGCCAGGGTGAAACTGAATAGGACGGTGGCGAGCTTTGTGTCTCGGAACGGGGGTATTGCCGTGAGACATTTTGAACTTGAGGCCGGGATCGGTAATTTCTGGAGGGATGACGGAGTGCATTTCAACGAGATAGGTATGGATTTCTGGGCGCTCGGTCTACAGGAAGGAGTAGAAAGAGCTTTGGCGATGGTGGGGCACTCACGAGCCTGAGGTGGTCAGGGCTGTTCGTGTGTGGCGGGGGGTGGGGTTCTTGGAGTTGGTGATGATGCTTATAGGGTTGATCTGGCTTTTGTTACGGGCTCTGGACGGGGTGTTTACCTCGGGAGCTTTGTGGTTGGTTTGCCCGAAATGGGTTACACGGTGCCCTCGAGCTGGTGGTTACGGCTGAGGGTAAATACGTGTTTTTTGGTTAAATTTTGTGGTAGGCTTTCTGCCTATTATGAGCCAGATTTTTTAGCTCCAAGAACCCTCCCCTCGAGGTTTTTTATATTTACAATGTTTACATGTTGTTATTCATGTATTTGTTTGTTAATAAAATGGCCGCTGTGGCCAAATTATCCAAAAGAAATTTATGTGTTCGTGTGAATTTCTTGGGTAGTTAAACGGAATGGTTTAAAGGGAGCAGGGTAGTTGGGGACGAGGATTCCTTACGGAAAGGATCTTTTATTGGCGATACGCGGTCAAGAGGAGGGGCTGTATGGGGCGCAGCTAAAAGGAAGCCCCCACATGACTGCGTTGCCATGGGGAGCAGTGCAGTATTGTTTGAAAAATTAAACAGGGGGTCCCGGGATTGGATGAATAAGAATGGGGCTGGGATTTTATGGGAATAGGAGGAGGGGGCTTGGGAAAAGTGCAGGAAGGGGGTCAGTTGGTCAGAGACAGGCGAAGTGAGTCTCTCCCACCCTCCCTTTTTCCGAGGCGAACATAATTTTAGTTGAGGTCTGCGTGATGGTTATTTTTCATTTTATTTGAACTTTTTTGTTTCTGTTCAACTCATTAAAGGGAAGGAATTTTTTGTTATTATCGTCACAGTGGCGGATTGGCGGGGGGTGGGGTTCTTGGATTGTATTTGTATTTGTTTGTTAATAAAATGGCCGCTGTGGCCAAATGATCCAAAAGAAATTTATGTGTTCGTGTGAATTTCTTGGGTAGTTAAACGGAATGGTTTAAAGGGAGCAGGGTAGTTGGGGATGAGGATTTCTTACGGAAAAGATCCTTTATTGGCGATACGCGGTCATGAAACATGTCTCATTATTTTACTGATTCAGATTTGTATGAAATCCAACAGAAAAAATTCTGTGAGTATGCTTCAATGTGAAATCAAATTGGAGCATACAGAAGTAAAGAATAGGTTCAATGAACAAATTGCTTGATTAGAGTCATGTACACTTACTAAAGCGTAGCGTCTGTTATGGATCTGGATTCCTGCGCCTGCACTACCTCAAAAATCCATACCTTTTCCTCACTTCTGTTTGCACAACGATAAGATGCTCTCCCCACTTCCTCCCTGCATAGTCATCGCTATGTAAACATGGTTCCTAGCGATGACTATGCAGGGAGGAAGTGGGGAGAGCACCTTATTGTCGTGCATGCTGGAGGTCACAGTGACTTGCCGGCGCCTGCGCAGAAGATCCCTGAATGCAGTGCACATAGAAGGGAGGAAGAGGTATGGATTTTTGAGGGAGTGCAGGGCGGGATTCCAGTGCCGTAACTGACATGCATGGGAAGGTGTAGTATTATAATGAGGACAGGAGGCAGGGATTTCTTCCAGGCTTCGGGGCATTAGCATACAAAAAGAATATAACATTTCTCAACAGTGAGACCATTAATATGAAGCATACAGGTAGGACTAATGTAACATTTCTATTACCTGTATGTGCATATTAATAGGTTATTTACTTCCCGGGGGTTGCAGATTAGTGTTAATATACTGAAATATCAAATAAAACTAGTAATCATTATGGACATGTGGTTAGTAACTGGATGATATGGGCAGTTATCTGTTCAACAGCCTTAACAAATAAATTCCTCAAGCAAATATACAGTGGGGCAAAAAAGTATTTAGTCAGTCAGCAATAGTGAAAGTTCCACCACTTAAAAAGATGAGAGGCGTCTGTAATTTACATCATAGGTAGACCTCAACTATGGGAGACAAACTGAGAAAAAGAAATCCAGAAAATCACATTGTCTGTTTTTTTATCATTTTATTTGCATATTCTGGTGGAAAATAAGTATTTGGTCAGAAACAAACAATCAAGATTTCTGGCTCTCACAGACCTGTAACTTCTTCTTTAAGAGTCTCCTCTTTCCTCCACTCATTGCCTGTAGTAATGGCACCTGTTTAAACTTGTTATCAGTATAAAAAGACACCTGTGCACACCCTCAAACAGTCTGACTCCAAACTCCACTATGGTGAAGACCAAAGAGCTGTCAAAGGACACCAGAAACAAAATTGTAGCCATGCACCAGGCTGGGAAGACTGAATCTGCAATAGCCAACCAGCTTGGAGTGAAGAAATCAACAGTGGGAGCAATAATTAGAAAATGGAAGACATTCAAGACCACTGATAATCTCCCTCGATCTGGGGCTCCACGCAAAATCCCACCCCGTGGGGTCAGAATGATCACAAGAACGGTGAGCAAAAATCCCAGAACCACGCGGTGGGACCTAGTGAATGAACTGCAGAGAGCTGGGACCAATGTAACAAGGCCTACCATAAGTAACACACTACGCCACCATGGACTCAGATCCTGCAGTGCCAGACGTGTCCCACTGCTTAAGCCAGTACATGTCCGGGCCCGTCTGAAGTTTGCTAGAGAGCATTTGGATGATCCAGAGGAGTTTTGGGAGAATGTCCTATGGTCTGATGAAACCAAACTGGAACTGTTTGGTAGAAACACAACTTGTCGTGTTTGGAGGAAAAAGAATACTGAGTTGCATCCATCAAACACCATACCTACTGTAAAGCATGGTGGTGGAAACATCATGCTTTGGGGCTGTTTCTCTGCAAAGGGGCCAGGACGACTGATCTGGGTACATGAAAGAATGAATGGGGCCATGTATCGTGAGATTTTGAGTGCAAACCTCCTTCCATCAGCAAGGGCATTGAAGATGAAACGTGGCTGGGTCTTTCAACATGACAATGATCCAAAGCACACTGCCAGGGCAACGAAGGAGTGGCTTCGTAAGAAGCATTTCAAGGTCCTGGAGTGGCCTAGCCAGTCTCCAGATCTCAACCCTATAGAAAACCTTTGGAGGGAGTTGAAAGTCCGTGTTGCCAAGCGAAAAGCCAAAAACATCACTGCTCTAGAGGAGATCTGCATGGAGGAATGGGCCAACATACCAACAACAGTGTGTGGCAACCTTGTGAAGACTTACAGAAAACGTTTGACCTCTGTCATTGCCAACAAAGGATATATTACAAAGTATTGAGATGAAATTTTGTTTCTGACCAAATACTTATTTTCCACCATAATATGCAAATAAAATGATAAAAAAACAGACAATGTGATTTTCTGGATTTTTTTTTCTCAGTTTGTCTCCCATAGTTGAGGTCTACCTATGATGTAAATTACAGACGCCTCTCATCTTTTTAAGTGGTGGAACTTGCACTATTGCTGACTGACTAAATACTTTTTTGCCCCACTGTAAGTCCTTGAAGTGTTGTCTGACATCAAGTTCTTAAAAATTCTAATGATCCATTTCTTCCCTACATTTTTTTCTTAGAGAAAACAGAAATACAGAATATGGCCTGCAATATGGCCTGCAAGGGATGTCACTCATCTTATTGGACTCATGAACGATATAGTTTTGCAGTTACTCATTTAGTTACAATTTAATTACTAGGAAGACTGGTGATAAAGATGGGTGAAAACCCCTCTGGGCTCAAAGCTATGACAGACTCCTTATGCTATTCTTTATGGCATATGGCAGATGAAAGTTGCCATTTTTTATCACAGATTTCTTATACAATACAGAATTTCTGAGAAAAAATCTGGAGTTATAAAAAAATTGAGCACACAAAGTTACAGATAAACAGGAGGGCGATTAAAATTTTAAGGGAAAACCTTGTCTCCTTCTCAGATCACTTCCCTTTTGGTGAACTCTAACCAACACACCATCTGTCGCTCTGTGATAGTCTTCGGTAAGGAAGAGGGGTCTGAAACTGTCACTGGAGCTGGGACCCTAACTATCCCTGTCCTGGGGATATTCTTAACCCCTTTACCCCCAAGGGTGGTTTGTACATTAATGACCGGGCCAATTTTTACAATTCTGACCACTGTTCTTTTATGAGGTTATAACTCTGGAACGCTTCAACAGATCTTGGCGAGTCTGACATTGTTTTCTCGTGACATATTGTACTTCATGTTAGTGGTAAAATTTCTTTGATATTACCTGCGTTTATTTGTGAAAAAAACTGAAATTTGGCGAAAATATAGAAAATTTCACAATTTTCCAACTTTGAATTTTTATGCCCTTAAATCACAGAGATATGTCACACAAAATACTTAATAGGTAACATTTCCCACATGTCTACTTTACATCAGCACAATTTAGGAACCCAAATTTTTTTTGTTAGGGAGTTATAAGAGTTAAAAGTTGACCAGCAATTTCTCATTTTTACAACACCATTTTTTTTTAGGGACCACATCTCATTTGAAGTCATTTTGAGGGGTCTATATGATAGAAAATACCCAAGTGTGACACCATTCTAAAAACTGCACCCCTCAAGGTGCTCAAAACCACATTCAAGAAGTTTATTAACCCTTCAGGTGTTTCACGGAATTTTTGGAATGTTTAACAAAAAATGAACATTTAACTTTTCTTCACAAAAAATTTACTTAAGCTCCAATTTGTTTTATTTTACCAAGGGTAAGAGAAGTTGGACCCCAAAAGTTGTTGTGCAATTTGTCCTGAGTATGCTGATACCCCATATGTGGGGGTAAACCACTGTTTGGGCGCATGGCAGAGCTCGGAAGGGAAGGAGCGCCATTTGACTTTTCAATGCAAAATTGACTGGAATTGAGATGGAACGCCATGTTGCGTTTGGAGAGCCCCTGATGTGCCTAAACATTGAAACCCCCCACAAGTGACACCATTTTGGAAAGTAGACCCCCTAAGGAACTTATCTAGATGTGTGGTGAGCACTTTGACCCACCAAGTGCTTCACAGAAGTTTATAATGCAGAGCCGTAAAAATAAAAAATCATATTTTTTCACAAAAATGATCTTTTCGCCCCCAATTTTTTATTTTCCCAAGGGTAAGAGAAGAAATTATACCACAAAAGTTGTTGTGCAATTTGTCCTGAGTACGCTGATACCCCATATGTGGGGGTAAACCACTGTTTGGGCGCATGGCAGAGCTCGGAAGGGAAGGAGCGCCATTTGACTTTTCAATGCAAAATTGACTGGAATTAAGATGGGACGCCATGTCGCGTTTGGAGAGCCCCTGATGTGCCTAAACATTAAACCCCCCACAAGTGACACCATTTTGGAAAGTAGACCCCCTAAGGAACTTATCTAGATGTGTTTTGAGAGCTTTTATCCCCCAAGTGTTTCACTACAGTTTATGACGCAGAGCCGTGAAAATAAAAATTCCTTTTTTTTTCACAAAAATGATTTTTTAGCCCCCAGTTTTGTATTTTCCCAAGGGTAACAGGAGAAATTGGACCCCAAAAGTTGTTGTCCAATTTGTTCTGAGTATGCTAATACCCCATATGTGGGAGGGAACCACTGTTTGGGCGCATGGCAGAGCTCGGAAGGGAAGGAGCGCCATTTGGAATGCAGACTTAGATGGATTGGTCTGCAGGCATCACGTTGCATTTGCAGAGCCCCTGATGTACCCAAACAGTAGAAACCCCCCACAAGTGACCCCATATTGGAAACTAGACCTCCCAAGGAACTTATCTAGATGTGTTGTGAGAACTTTGAACCCCCAAGTGTTTCACTACAGTTTACAACGCAGAGCCGTGAAAATAAAAAATCTTTTTTTTCCCACAAAAATGATTTTTAGCCCCCCAAATTTATATTTTCCCAAGGGTAACAAGAGAACTTGGACCCCAAAAGTTGTTGTCCAATTTGTCCAGAGTACGCTAATGCCCCATATGTTGGGGTAAACCCCTGTTTGGGCGCACGGGAAAGCTCGGAAGGGAAGGAGCACTGTTTTACTTTTTCAATGCAGAATTGGCTGGAATTGAGATCGGACGCCATGTCGCGTTTGGAGAGCCCCTGATGTGCCTAAACAGTGGAAACTCCCCAATTCTAACTGAAACCCTAATCCAAACACACCCCTAACCCTAATCCCAATGGTAACCCTAGCCACACCCCTAACCCTGACACACCCCTAACTCTAATCTAATCCCAACCGTAAATGTAATCCAAACCCTAACCCTAACTTTATCCCCAACCCTAACCCTAACTTTAGCCCCAACCCTAACCCTAACTTTAGCTCCAACCCTAGCCCTAACCCTAACCCTAGCCCTAACCCTAACCCTAGCCCGAACCCTAGCCCTAACCCTAGCCCTAACCCTAGCTCTAACGGGAAAATGGAAATAAATACTTTTTTTTATTTTATTATTTTGAATGGGGGATGAAGGGGGGTTTGATTTACTTTTATAGCATTTTTATAGCGGATTTTTATGATTGGCAGTCGTCACACACTAAAAGACGCTTTTTAGAGCAAAAAAGTTTTTGCGTCTCCACATTTTGAGACCTATAATTTTTCCATATTTTGGTCCACAGAGTCATGTGAGGTCTTGTTTTTTGCGGGACGAGTTGACGTTTTTATTGGTAACATTTTCGGACACGTGACAGTTTTTGATCGCTTTTTATTCCGATTTTTGCGAGACAGAATGACAAAAAAACAGCTATTCATGAATTTCTTTTGGGGGAGGCGTTTATACCGTTCCGCGTTTGGTAAAATTGATAAAGCAGTTTTATTCCTCGGGTCAGTACGATTACAGCGATACCTCATTTATATCATTTTTTATGTTTTGGCGCTTTTATACGATAAAAACTATTTTATAGAATTAATAATTATTTTGGCATCGCTTTATTCTGAGGACTATAACTTTTTTCTTTGATGACGCTGTATGGCAGCTCGTTTTTTGTGGGACAAGATGACGTTTTCAGCGGTACCATAGTTATTTATATCCGTCTTTTTGATCGCGTGTTATTCCACTTTTTGTTCGGCGGTATGATAATAAAGCGTTGTTTTTTGCCTCGTTTTTTTTTTTTTCCTACGGTGTTCACTGAAGGGGTTAACTAGTGGGACTAGTTTTATAGGTTGGGTCGTTACGGACTTGGCGATACTAAATATGTGTACTTGTATTGAATTTTTTTTGGTATGTAGATAAAGAAATGTATTTATGGGAATAATATTTTTTTTTTCTTTATTTAGGAATTTTTTTTTTTTTTTTTTTACACATGTGGAATTTTTTTTTTTTACATTTTTACTTTGTCCCAGGGGAGGACATCACAGATCGCTGATCTGACAGTTTGCACAGCACTCTGTCAGATCGGCGATCTGACTTACGGTGCTGCAAGTTTACCAAGCGCCTGCTCTGAGCAGGCACTTGGTAAGCCACCTCCCTCCCTGCAGGACCCAGATGCCGTGGCCATTTTGGATCTGGGGACTGCAGGGAGAGGAGGTAAGAGACCCTCGGAGCAACGCGATCACATCGCGTTGCTCCGGGGGTCTCAGGGAAGCACGCAGGGAGCCCCCTCCCTGCGTGATGCTTCCCTGTACCGCCGGCACACCGCGATCATGTTTGATCGCGGTGTGCCGGGGGTTAATGTGCCGGAGGCGGTCACATAGTGCCGGACGCCAGCTGCGATAGTCAGCTGACACCCGGCCGCGATCGGCCGCGCCCCCCCCCCCCCCGTGAGCGCGGCCGATCGCGCTGGACGTACTATCCCGACGGTGGTCATACGGGCCCACCCCACCTCGACGGGATAGTACGTCCAATGTCAGAAAGGGGTTAAAGGTAGAGAGGCCCAAATCTCCAATCTTACTATGCTCCGGTAAAACCCTAATCTGTTCCCTCCCCATCCCATGAGGCATGGGACAGAAAGGCAAACCAGACACAAAGACAAAACAGTGATAACAGAAAACCTCTATCATACAAAATCACTAACCAACAATAGGGAGGAGAAAAGGGACAGGGAGGGTTATATAGCTAAAGAACTAAGTATCTCTGATGTTGAATCCGATAAATATTTTATTGGCTATGTACAGCAACTACAAAACTCTGTAAAAGACAATAAAAACTTATTTAAAAAAAACACAGCGCATTTCGGCCATGTAGGCCTTTATCAGGTATATAATAAAATGATTTTGTTAGAAGCTACTTATACCCCATTTTCATTACGAGTAGGTGTGGTTGTTCTAACTGAGGAAGCAATCGCTGTCTATCAAACAGTTTAGCCGTTAGAATATGTATATTATAACTTCATCCTCAAGAAAAGAATATTGTTCACAGATATTATATAATATCACCTCTCCTTCACCTATCCCAGGGTTAAAACGATATGTCTATAAAATCTAGGCACTCACACATGTGAATATACATGTTCCCAAAAAAAACTTGTACATATGTCTGATTACCATATATAATCGTGTATAAGCTGAGTTTTTCAGCACATTTTGTCTGCTGAAAACTTCTCCTTCGGCTTATACACGAGTCATTGTCCCAGAAGACGGCGGGTGAGGGAGAGCGTGAAGCAGCGGGTCACAGAAGCCTAAAGCCTGTGCCCGCTGCTAAAGAGAAATAAATATTCACTGCACTGGCAATGAATATTAATTTCTCTTATAGGGTGCACAGTTACAGCTGCCGGCTATCACGGGTGCCCGCTCATTAAGGTAATGAATATTCACCTCTCTCCACTCCCATAGGCGTGGAGAGAGGTGAATATTTATTCCCTTAATGAGAGGGGACACGTGTTATCGCTCAGCCAGAAGAGTTGATGGCACCAGAACGAGATGCAGCAAAGGCGGGCAGGGAAGGAAAGTAAGATGTTTTTGTTTTTTTTAATGCTTTTCTCATGGAGGCCAAGCAAGCAAGGATAGGGATAAGGAGCCACGCATTTAAGGATGGGATAAGGAGCCACGCATTTAAGGATGGGATAATGAGCCATGCAGACAAGGATGGGAATAAGGAGCCACGCAGACAAGGATAGGAATGAGGAGCCATGCTGACAAGGATGGAAACAAGGAGCCATGCAGACAGGGATGGGAACAAGGAGCCATGCAGACAAGGATGGGAACAAGGAGCCCTGCAGACAAGGATGGGAATAAGGAGCCATGCAGAGAAGGATGGGAATAAGGAGCCATGCAGACAAGGATGGGAATAAGGAGCCATGCAGACAAGGATGGGAATAAGGAGCCACGCAGACAAGGATAGGGATAAGGAGCCACGCATACAAGGATGGGAATAAGGAGCCAGGCAAACAAGGATGGGAAAAAGGAGCCACGTAGACAAGGATGGGAATAAGCAGCCATGCAGACAAGGATGGGAATAAGGAGCCATGCAGACAAGGATAGGGATAAGGAGCCATGCATACAAGGATGGGAATAAGGAGCCATGCATACAAGGATGGGAATAAGGAGCCATGCAGACAAGGATGGGAATAAGGAGCCATGCATACAAGGATGGGAATAAGGAGCCATGCATACAAGAATGGGAATAAGGAGCCATGCAGACAAGGATGGGAATAAGGAGCCATGCAGACAAGGATGGGAATAAGGAGCCATGCAGACAAGGATGGGAATAAGGAGCCATGCAGACAAGGATGGGAATAAGGAG
The DNA here is from genome assembly GCF_051348905.1 of Ranitomeya variabilis. Lineage (NCBI taxonomy): Eukaryota > Metazoa > Chordata > Amphibia > Anura > Dendrobatidae > Ranitomeya > Ranitomeya variabilis. The sequence continues at coordinate 613,059,260 of NC_135234.1, forward strand.
CCATGCAGACAAGGATGGGAATAAGGAGCCATGCAGACAAGGATGGGAATAAGGAGCCATGCAGACAAGGATGGGAATAAGGAGCCATGCAGACAAGGATGGGAATAAGGAGCCATGCAGACAAGGATGGGGATAAGGAGCCATGCAGACAAGGATGGGAATAAGGAGCCATGCAGACAAGAATGGGAATAAGAAGCCATGCAGACAAGGATGGGAATAAGGAGCCATGCAGACAAGGATGGGAATAAGGAGCCATGCAGACAAGGATGGGAATAAGGAGCCATGCAGACAAGGATGAGGATAAGGAGCCATGCAGACAATGATGGGAATAAGGAGCCAGGCAAACAAGGATGGGAACAAGGAGCCATGCAGACAAGGATGGGAATAAGGAGCCATGCAGACAAGGATAGGGATAAGGAGCCATGCAGACAAGGATGGGAACAAGAAGCCATGCAGACAAGGATGGGAATAAGGAGCCAGGCAAACAAGGATGGGAACAAGGAGCCATGCAGACAAGGATGGGAATAAGGAGCCATGCAGACAAGGATGGGAATAAGGAGCCAGGCAAACAAGGATGGGAACAAGGAGCCATGCAGACAAGGATGGGAATAAGGAGCCATGCAGACAAGGATGGGGATGAGGGGACAATGCATACCCGGCTTATACTCGAGTCAATACGCTTTCCCATTTTTTTGTGGCAAAATTAGGTGCCTCGGCTTATACTCGGGTCGGCTTATACACGATTATATATGGTAAATACCTCTCTCCTCTTGGTGCAAGCGGTCAAGCTGTAAACTAGAAGAACTGCAGACACTAATAATAATAATTTTTAAAAAATCTAAAAAAAAAAAAACTTAAAAAAAATTATAAAAAAAAAAAATATTTTGTTATTTTTTTTTGGGGGGGGGAGGGGATTACAGTGTAAGGGCAGAGTATGAAAATGGCCACAGTATTTGGAGAGGCAGCATGGGGGAGTATAGTGTGAAGGTACAGTGTGAAGATGGAGTACAGTGTGGTGATAGGGTAAAATGGGTGCGACACTTAAGTTGAAGACAACATGAGGACAAACAGTGGAGAAGGGAGATCAAGAAGTGGAGAGACTGTAGGAGTGCATAGTTCATATGATCATAAAGCACCAACACTGTGGAGGGGGCAGTGTACAAGTCTTACTTCATGTAGGATGATAAAGTGGCATCTTAGTTTATAACAGAAGATAGTGTTTTTGTTATAGCTCGCTTATATTTTCATTATAGTTCATAAAGAAGAATGGTGTAGGGGCAGTGTGGTGGTTATAGTTCATAAGGCGCGACAGTATGGTGGTTATAGTTCATAAGGGTGGATGGATGCAGTGGATATAATTCATAAGAGAGAACAATGTGATCGTTGTAGTTTTTAAGGGGCAATGTGGTAGTAATAACGCATAAGGACAGTTGGTGTAATGATTATAGTTCATAAGGGGGATGGTGTCAAGAGTGTGTCACATCAAGCTGAAAGACCTGACGGTAGACGATCACTGCATATTGTGAATCTCAGATCTTCCCTTTAGCCTGTGTATTTGGATCCTATATTAAATGAATTTTAGTTTCATTTGGAGCTGAAGAGCTTAACAACCCTTTCTATGCTGGTCAGAAACATGCAGCTACATTTTAGCTGCTTCTGACCTGGTCATTAACTCCTACGATAAAACCTGGCCAGACCCTCTCTGTCCTGCTGGTGAAAGCTCTGCTTCTTGCTTTTTGCAGACGCTGTGCTGAACAGGAGTTCGATGTTGCTATTGGAGATTCGTCTTCCTGTGCTGTGTGCTAAAGCTAAGTAGTTGAAGTTTGAAGTTTGAGTTGTGGTGTTCTGTAGTTTGCTGTAGTATGTGTTTGTTTATATCCTGTTCCCTTTCTCATTTAGTTTATCCCTCTAATTCTAAATTGGGTTAAGGATCCTCTGAAGGAAGCGCTCTGAAACCTCCTTATTCACATTGATCACATATGGGGTATCTTCGTTTGCCGAAGAAATTGCATAAAAAATTATGGGGTCCATTTTTTCATATTATCCATTGTGAAAATTACAAATTTGAGGCTAAAACAACATTTTATAAGAGAAAATGAAATTTTAAAACTTAAACATAAGTTCTGTGAAGCACCTATGGGTTCAACAAACTCTCCCCTAGATGAGTTCCTTGGTGGTTCTAGTTTCCAAAATGAGGTCACTTGTGGGGGGTTCTGCTGTATTGGTACCTCATGTGCTCTGCAAATGAGAAATGGTGTCTGTAATCTATTTCAGACAAATTTACATTCTAAATACCAAATAATTTTGATTCTTCCTTTGTGAGCCCTGCCGTGTTTCCAAAAAGACATTTTTGACTATATGTTGGGATGTTGGGAATTACCATGCTCAGAAGGAAGTGGGTAACAAACTGTATGATCTGCTTTTTCATGTTAGCTCTCGAAACAGTGAAAAATTTGGGGATAAAGCAATATTTTCATGAAAAAAAGTAAACATTTTCAATATGACAACATAATATTATCAAATTCTGTGTAGTATGTGTGAGCTCAAAATGCTCACTATACTTCTTTATAAAGTCCTTGAGGGGTTTACTTTCCAAAAGGGGGTCACTTGTGGGGGTTTTCTGCTGTTTGTATGTCTTAGGGGCCCTGCAAATGCAACATGGTTCCCCCAATCTCTTTCAGCCAAATTTGTGTTCCAAATTTCAAATGGTGCGCCTTCCCTTCCAAGCCCTTCCAATTGTCCAAACAGAGGTTTCTAGCCACATGTTCGCACACAGAAGAAATTAGGTAATAAACTGTGAGATCCATTTTCTTGTGCTATTCCTTGTAAAAGTGTAAAAATTGAGACTTCTTTTTTTATTCGACTTTGCATCAATTCCTGTGTAGCACCTGAAGAGTTAAACAATTTCCTGTCAGCAGTTTTGAAGTACCGGTACTTGAGAAATGCAGTTTTTAAAATGGCATCACTTTTGAGGAGTTTCCAAGAAATAAGCACTGCAAAGTCCATTTAAACCTAAATAGGTTCTTAACCCCTTAGTGACAGAGGCAATTTTGCACTTAATGACCGAGCCAATTTTTATAATTCTGACCACTGTCACTTTATGAGGTTATGGCTCTGGAATGCTTCAACAGATCCCACTGATTCTGAAATTTTTTTTATGACATAGTGTACTTCATGTTAGTGGTAAAATTTATTCAATATGACTTGTGTTTATTTATGAAAAAAATGGAAATTTGGCAAACATTTTGAACATTTTACAATTTTCAAACTTTTAATTTTTGTGCCCTTAAATCAGAGAGTCATATAGCACAAAATAGTTAATAAATAACATTTCTCACATGTCTACTTTACATCAGCACAATGTTGGAAACATAATTTCTTTTTGTTAGGACGTTATAGGGGTTAAAAGCGGACCAGCGATTTCTCATTTTTACCACAAAATTTACAATTAATTTTTTTTAGGGACTCACATTTGAAGTGAGTTTGAGGGTCAATACAACAGGAAATACCAAAAAGTGACACCGTTCTTAAAACTGCACCCCTCAAGGTGCACAAAACCACATTCAAGAAGTTTATTAACCCTTCAGGTGCTTCACGAGAGCAATGTGGAAGGAAAAAATAAATATTTTACTTTTTTCACAAAAAAATTACTTTGGAACCAAACTTTTTTATTTTCACAAGGGTATCAGGAGAAAATGGACCACAAAATTTGTTGTGCAATTTCTACTGAGTACGCCGATACTCTGTATGTTGGGGAAAGCCACTGTTCGGGCACATGGCAGGGCTCAGACGGGAGGGAGCACCATTTGACTTTTTGAATGATAAATTAGCAGGAATCAATGGTGGGCACCATGTTGCGTTTGGAGGCCCCTTGATGTACCTAAACAGTGGAAAACCCCAAATCTAACTCCAACCCTAAAACAGCCCTAAACCCAACCATAACGAACCCCTAACCCTAATCCCAAACCTAACCATAACCCTAACCACAACCTTAACCCCAATACCACCGTAACCCCAACACCACAACCCTAACCACAACACAACTCTAAATCCAATACAACCCTAACCTCAACCCTAACCCCAACTCTACCCCTAGCAACAACCCTAACCCTACCCTAACCCTAGCTATAACCCCAACCCTAACCCTAGCTCCAACCTTAACCTTGGTGCCAACCCTAACCCTAGCCTCAACTCTAACCTTAGCCCAACCACAACCCTAACCCTAGCTCTAACCCTAACCCCAACCCTAGCCCAACCATAACCCTAGCTCTAACCCCAACCCTAACCCTAGCCCCAACCCTAGCTGCAACCCTAACCCTAGCCTAACCCTAGCACCAACCCTAACCCTAGTCCAACCCTAACCCTAGCCCCAACCCTAACCCTAGCCAAAACCCTAGCCCTAGCTCTAACCACAACCCTAACCTTAACCCTAGCCCCAACTCTAACCCTAATGGAAAAATGGAAATAAATACATTTTTTATCTTATTATTTTTACCTAACTATGGGGATTATGAATGGGAGTTTGATTTACTATTTTCTCTATTTTGATCTATGTGATAGGGTCTATCACAGTGATCAAAATGAACCAATAGGAGAAATCTCCTAATGTTGCCGGGTGCCGGTCGGCAGATCTCAGGGGCACACTGCGCATGCGTCTGCCAAGATGGGGGACATTACCGGGAGATGCAGGAGAAGCCAGAGGCACCAGGGAGGTTCAGGGGACCCCATTTCTCTCTCCTCTGATGTGCTAGATCATATCAGAGGAGAGAGAAATAAATAGGAAATCAGATTTTTTTGGTGTTCGCCATTATTCCGTGAATAACGGTGATTGCAACACTGAGGTCGGTAAAAACCAACCCGAATCATGTTCTCTGGGGTCTCAGCTACCCCTGGTAGCCGAGACCCCTGAGAATTTCTGACGCTTGGGAGGCGCTATAACCATTTTTCTCAAAGCCATTAAAAAGCAGTGCTAAGGAATAAGTACCCTTAACTGCCAATAAAAGGTGTATCGGCGGTCGTTAAGGAGTTAAACATAGCAGGTTTTGTAAATTCTTTTAAAAATTAGAAATTGCTGCTAAAGTTTTAACCCTTCTAACAGCCTAACAAAATAAAATGGCATTTGAAAAATGATTCAGATGTAAAGTAGACATATGAGAAATGTATTCACTAGTTTGTACAGCATGACTAACTGGTTTAACAATATAAGGATTGAAAGTTTGAAAATTGCGAATTTTTAGAAATTTTTGCCAAAAATTCAACTTTTTTTTTTTAAAAGCAAAGCATATTGACTTAAGTTTATTACTAACTTAAAGTGCAATGTGGCATGAAAGAAAACATTCTTAGAATCACTGGGATCTGCTGAAGAGTTATTACCACATAAAATGACACTGGTCAGATTTTAAAAATTGGGCCTCTTCATCAAAGTTAAAATTGGCTCAGTCATAAAGGGGATAAAAAACATAATGATCAATAACTTGACAAAATAAGCCAAAGAATGGTTTTCTACTTGTGGGTAATTAATTTCAGAAATGCTATTCAATATATACATAATAGTGGAATTTCATTCACACTTTTTGCGCTTTTTATTTTTTAGAGAAACAGAATGATGTTTACACTCAAATTCTAAATTATTTTTTCATTTTAGAGACCACAAGAAGAGAAATATCCTGTAGGACCTTGGCTACTGTCTTTGTTTGTTTTTGTTGTCTGTGGATCAGGTATGTACATAAAGCAAATACAGACTTAAGACCATTATAAAATTAGATGAGATGTCAGTGGCTTTTGACTTTCCAAAAATCATTGTTTTTGAGTGAATATGTCAAATGAGGAGAAGATGTAGATTTTTACATAGCTGAATATGGAATATTGGATGCTTCCTAACAGTAGGTTGAATTTGTTACCATTTACTAATGATGAGCGAATCTTCTGAATTTTGAGTTCACTAGCTTGGCCGAATTTGCTTGGGAAATTCAAATAGCATAAAAACTAAAATCAATTTGCCTTTAATACAAAGTACTCCAAATCTTACAAATGCGCAGAAAAAATGTGTACAACACTCTGAGGTCTCCTAGGACTGTATCTAACCTTTATGTCTTTAACACAAAGACAGCCTGAGGTTACATTCCATCCTAGTGCTGTCATCTTTATTCTCAGACCCATAGAGTTTAATTGAGCAATACACACATCAGTTTAAAAAATGGATCCATGTTTTTCGGTCCATGAGACTCAAAGCATGTCCTATTCTCATTTGATTCACAGATCTAACTCCCGTTGAAGTCTATGGGAATTCATGTAAAATGGATCACACACTATTTACACATACTTGGTACTACATAGGTGTGTCTGAGTTTCATTCATTTTAATTGATATATTATTAAACTTCAAAGGATGAAAACTTGCAGACAGTCCAGTTAAAAAATAAGCAAGAGAAAAAAATAGGATGCCACAAGGATGACACATTAGAAAAATAGTTCAGCTTCTTCCAGATGGTAACACGTACACAAACAGTTGTGTAAAAAAGTGTTTGCCCCTTCCTGATTTCCTGCTCTTTTGCATGCTTATCACACCTAAATGTTTCAGATCATCAAACAAATTTAAATATTAGACAACAATTACACAAGTAAATACAAAATGCAGTTTTTAAATGAAGGTTGTTATTATTAAGGGAAAAAGAAATCCAAACCTATGGGACCCTGTGTGAAAAAGTGATTTTCCTCCTCCCACCACCCTAAAACATAAATTAACTGTAGTTTATCACATCTTTGGAAAGCTGAGTTCAAATTCCCTTGCCACACACATGCCTGATTACTGCCACACCTGTTCTCAGTCAAGAAAACACTTAAATAGGATCTGCCTGACAAAAACAGACCAAAAGAACCTCAAAAGCTAGACATAATGCCGCAATCCAAAGCAATTCTAGAAGAAATCAGAAACAAATTAATTGAGACCTATCAGTCTGGAAAAAGTTATAAAGTAATTTCTAAAGCTTTGGGACTCCAGCAAACCAAAATGAGAGTCATTATCCCCAAATGGCAAAAACATGGAACAGTGGTGAGTGGTGAGATGACTAAAATTACCCCAAGAGCACAGTGGCAACTCATTCAAGGGTCACAAAAGACCCAACAACAACATCCAAAGAACTGCAGGCCTCAGTTAACGTCAGTGTTCATGACTCCACCATAAGAAAGAGACTGGGCAAAAATGTCCTACATGGCACAGTTCCAAGAAGAAAACCATTGCTGAGCAATAAGAACATAAAGGCTCTTCTCAGTTTTGCCAGAAAACATTTTGATAAACCCCAAGACTTTTGGGATAATACTCTGTGGACTGAAGAGACAAAAGTTGAACTTTTTGGCAGGTATAGGCCCCATTACATCTGGTGTAGAAGTACTACAGCATTTCAAAACAGGAAAATCATACCAACAGTAAAATATTGTGGTGGTAGTGTGATGGTTTGGAGCTGTCTTTCTCCTTCAGGACCTGGAAGACTTGCTGTGTAAATGGAACCATAAATTCTGTTGTCTACCAAAAAACCCTGAAGCAGACTGTCCGGTCATCTGTTCGTGACGTCAAACTGAAGCTCACTTGGATTATGCAGCAGGACAATTAACCAAAACACACCAGCAAGTCCACATCTGAATGGGTTAAGAAAAGCAAAATTAAGACTTTGGAGTGGCCTATTCAAAGTCCTGACCTTAATCTGATTGTGATGCTGTGGTATCATCTTTAAAAGGTGGCTCATGCTCAGAAACCCTCCAATGTGGCAACATTTCTGCAAAGATGAGTGGACTAAAATTCCTCCAGAGCGTTGTAAAAGACTCATTCCAAGTTATCGCAAATGCTTGATTGTAGTTGTTGCTGCTAAGGGTGGCCCAACCAGTTATTTTTGTTTTATTACCTGTATGTGCTGGAACCAACCTTTTTCCTTTGCCTCTCCAATGGCTGTAATCACCAGCAGGTATGGCACTCACCGGACAAACACCAGCTGAAATTGATTTGATTCCAGCTTCCAGTGTGGTGAGCTCCATTTCATCCCTTCCCCCTTCCATACTTAATCTCCAGTTTTTGTGAAAAGTTGAAGATGAAATGATCTTTAAAAGGCCTAAAGTTAAAGATGACACATTTCTTGAATATTTTTGGCAAAAAAATGTTATTTTTTACATTTTAAAAACTGCAAAAAGGAAAATGGGCCAATGGAATGTGTGAGTGTCTCTGAATAGGAGAACAATGTACCACATCTCCAGAGTCTGCTAACTCTTTTCAGTTAAGCAGGGGTTCTGATTTGCCTCTATAGCAAAACTACAAACAGCTCTCATTAAAATGTTGTTTGGTCTTCGAGACCTTATCTTGATCTCCACTGTTTCTGTTAAGTGACATTTATTAATTACATTTCAAACTGAGGAAAGGGCAGCTTGAAAATGATTTGTTCTCTTCTTATCGCCTTCTCATGCTTTGTGGGCCTCGATAATTTTCATATTCGGAGTGCTTTTGACACAAGGTTAGAGGAAGCTGGGTTTTTGCAAAGCTGGAAAAATTTGAATCACCTGTCCACACGCCATAACCCTAACAGGTTAATTAAGGTCTGAAATCTTGGTCAAATTTATCTGAGCACACAAATCTCTAAGGGTGCCCATACTTTTGCATTGGGCCATATTCCTTTTTGTAATTTTTAAAATGTAAAAAATTACAATTTATTTTGCCTAAAATACAAAGGAAATAAGTAATCTATAACTTTAGGTCTTGTAGAGATCATTTCATCTTCAACTTGCTTAACTGTTCATAATGACAGCAATTTTGATCAGAAGTGCCCAAACTTTTACATGCCACTGTATGTGACTTTAGAATTGTGATTATGGTGGGACTTACCTCTGTTGTAAAGTCTAGGCTTAGCACTGGTATATCTGGTATTACTGTATATCCTATTTGAAATCTGCAATAGATGTGCTATATGTTGATTTATTTTACTCACTTATATAGCACCGTCATATTCAATGGTGGTTTACAGATATTATCATCACTGTCTCATTGTGGCTCGCAATCTAGAGTTCCTATCAATATGTCTTTTAAGAGTGTGGCAGGAAACAAAAGTACAAACATACAAACTCCTTGCAGATGTTGTCCTTGGTGAGATGTAAACCCAGGAGCCCAGCACTGCAAGGCAATAGGGCTAACCACTGAGTGACTATGCTGCCCAAATATGTATCAAACTGAACCCAAAGTTCTTTATATACTAACTACATTCCTGTTCTGCAGAGGTACAATTTCTGATGGCTCCAATTCCCCCGTATCATTTTACTTCTTGTCAACAAAGCAGCGCCTTCTCTTCCAGTCTGCTCTGTCAACATCGCATCTGTCATGATCCAGGACGAGGCTGTTCCTTTTCCATCCTTGTCAGTTCAGGGTTAATTTTATTCGCCTCTCTCTGGTTCAGGGGCGGCTATTTAGTGATGGTACTTCAAGGTTCGGTGTCGGTGATACTTCCGTTCACTCGACTTGAGCAGCTGGCCCAGGTTACTCTGCTATAATAGTTGTTCCTCTGTATGTGTGATCGCTATTGTGTATGACCCGGTTTGTTCCCCGACTTGTGGTTCCATCTTCCGTTTTGGTACCGTTCAGTCCTCTCTGGTTTCCTGACCCCTGGGCTTGTCCCTGACCGTCTTGCCCTCCAGCTCTTACGCTCCCATCTGGCTTCTGACCCCTGGCTCACCTCTGACCACGCTCATGTCTTGTTCTCTGGATCCCATGCTCACGTCTGGCGTTTTACTCTCTTGCTCGTCTCTGACAGCGTTCTGTTCTCTCCCTCTCTGCACCGCAGCCTCGGTCGGCTTCTGTCCTCACGGTTGCTTGCTGGCTCCGCCTCCATCGTCTCTCTTGACACCACGCTCCCCACCAGGTCTCGGGTCCCGCTCACACTACACGTTGCGGCATCTGCTTGACCTTCTGGCTGGTCTGTCTCCTCTGTCCATCTAGGCAAAACCCCCTGTGACACCAGCTGCGCGTCATTACATTATCACCGACCACAAACTTTTGGGGGAACTTTTTTTTCCTTTCTCACTTTCCTTCATGGATCCACTCCATGCTCTGTTGGATCAGGTGACCAACCTGACCAAAATGATGCAGAATCTGTCAGTGGAACAGAGGGCCTTGGTGGCATCCCATCATTAGGTGCAAAGAGAGTTGGCTGACACTGTAAAATCTGTCCAGAATGCTTCCTATTGGAATGGCAGTGGTGTGTCAGATGTTTATTTGCCCTCCCCTGAACCCTCGGTCAAACTCCCGGATACCTTTTCTGGGGAAAAAGGTAAATTCCGGGTGCTTAGGGAGGGTTGCAGATTACTGTTTTCCCTTCGTCCTCGAGAGATGAGAGTCAAAGGGTGGGGATAGTCATATCTCTTTTGCGGGAGGGTCCGCAAGCTTGGGCATTCTCCCTATCCCCCACTGCTCCTGAGAGAATGTCTGTTGATCTGTTCTTTGAGTCTTTGGGGTTGATTTACGATGAACCTGATCGTGTGAGGTTGGCTGAGGACACGATTATGAGTCTCTCCCAGGGAAAGCTCTATGCCGAGTGGTACTGTTCTAAATATAGGCGATGGGCTCCAGAGGTATCTTGGAATGACTCGGCACTCAGAGGTTTATTCCGAAGGGGGCTGTCGAGCATTTAAAGGACACTTTGGCTCTGCATCCACCACCCGACTCTCTGGAGGAGGCTATGACTCTGGCCATCCGCATGGATCGCAGACTGTGAGAGAGGGGCATGGTGCAATGTGAGGCTCCCTTGTTTCTGGTCAAACCCAAACCGTCACCATCTGTCATGCCCATGGAGGTGGGGGCCATCTCCTTGAAGGAAAGAGAGAGAAGACATCGAAGAGAGAACAAACCCTGCTTCTATTGGGGTGCCCCGGAACATTGGAGAAAGGACTGTCCCTTCTGTCCAGCAGTTTCCAAGGTGTCGGGAAATGCCTAGGTCTGGGTAGCTGTCGAGGAGGTTACCCAGACCCTCAGGTACATTTTTTTTAACTTGATTGATTCAAAGTTGGTGGCCCATTGTGAGATAGGGACAGTGAGGTTGGGGACTCCCATAAAGGTTGTGGCTATAGACTCTATACCTCTCACCAAGGATGGGATCAGCTCCGTTTCTGAGGAATTCATCCTAAAGGTGGGCCCTGTACATTTGGAGGGTATAGCCTGTTTTGTTTTGGACAATCTTCCTGTGGGTTTAGTTTTGGGGATCCCTTGGTTGCAATGTCATAACCCAGTCATTGACTGAGAATCCTGAGAGATTGTTAAATGGGGTCTGAATTGTACAAATAAATGTCTGATTTCTGCATTTGTGTCGTCCGTCGGTCTGGAGGGTATTCCGGAGTACCTGAAGGACTTCGAGGACGTGTTCTTCGAAAGTGAGGCAGAGGTTTTACCACCGCATCACCCTTTTGATTGTGCCATTGACCCGATTCCGGGTACTAAATTGCCTAATGCACATTTGTTCAACCTTTTGGGCCATGAAAGAGTATATATCCCAGAGTCTCCGCAAGGGACACATCCGCCCTTCTGTTTCTCCTGTAGCTGTAGGATTCTTTTTTGTAAAAAAAAAAAAAGACGGTGGTCTCCGCCCATGCTTCGACTTTTGTGAACTTAATAAGATCACTGTAAGAAACACATACCCTCTTCCACTCATTCCCAATTTGTGTAATCAATTGTCTGGGGCCAAATGGTTTTCTAAGTTGGACTTGCGGGGGGCATGAAACCTGATCCAGGTATGGGACTGGGATGAATGGAACACAGTGTTCTTCACCACCGAGGGGCTGTTTGAAAACTTGGTGATGCCTTTTGGTTTGACAAATGCTCCAGAAGTCTTTCAAAATTTCATCAATTATGTGTTCTCTAATTTTATTGGGCAGTTTGTAGTTATATATTTAGATGAGATACTGATCTATTCATTGGATAAGCAGGCTCATATTGGTCATCTTCACACAGTTCTCCAGAGACTTTGGAAGAACCAGCTCTTCGCCAAATTAGAGAAATGTTCGTTTTTCATTCAGGAACTTTTTTGGGGGGGTTCGTATGGATCCCAAGGAGGTTCAAGCCATTGTGGATTGGGCTTAGCCCTGTGATCTGAAAGGACTTCAGCGCTTCTTGGGATTGCCTAATTATCGGAGGTCTTTTAAGGGGTTCTCACAAGTGGTCAAGCCCCTCACTGATTTGATGCAGAAGGGGGCTGATGTCAAAAATTGGTCAGCCTCAGCTGCGGTGGCATTTTTGTCTTTGAAAAAATGTTTTATGACTACCCCGGTTCTGGTTCAACCAGATCCGTCTGAACCATTTATTGTTGATGTGGATGCCTCGGAGGTGTGGGTGGTGTTGTCACAGGGGCCCGCCACATTGACCAATCTTAGACCCTGTGCCTTCACAAAGAAGTTCTCGCCGGCAGAGGGGCGATTCATCCCATTACCGTGGTGACCGGTCACAAGATCCTGGATTACATTGAGTCTGCCAAAAGATTTACCTTGAGGCAGGCCAGGTGGTCACTTTTTTCCTGGTTCCAGTTCTCGATCACTTTTTGTCCAGGGTCCAAGAATGTTAGGGCTGATGTCTTGTCTCGGAGTCTGGATCCGGTGTCTCCCCCTGAACCTCCATCCTCCATTCCTCAACCTGGGGTGGTTGTGGCTGATGGGTCGTCTAAGTTGGCAAAAAAGATTCGGGAGGCTCAGTCACAGACCCCTCCAACTAAACCGGTTGATAAACTGTTTGTTCCGATTCAGTTTCATCTCGGGGTTCTCCGGGAGTTCCATGATTCAGCTCTGAGTGGACCTCCTGGAATCTTGACTACTCGTGGGGCCATCGTGAGGGTTATTGATGGTCCTCGCTTACTTCTGATGTGGGGAAGTTTGTGTCTGCTTGTGAGGTTTGTGCCCATGCTAAGAACTCCCACAACTGGCCGGCCAGGGAATTGGTGCCTTTGCCAATTCCTGATAGACCATGGACCCATTTGTCCATGGATTTTATCACCAATCTTCCGCCTTCCAAGGACAATTCTGTCATATGGGTGGTGGTGGGCAGGTTTAGCAAACAAGCATTTTGTACCTTCGGTGGCTTTGCCCTCTGCGTAAACCTTGCCCAGGTTGTTTGTGCAGCATGTGGTTCGATTGCTTTTGGTGCCCTTGAGTGTGGTGTCTGATTGGGGAGTGCAGTTTGTGTCCAGGTTTTGGAGGACATTTTGCAAGAGGTTGGGTGTTGTTTTATCCTTTTTGTCCGCATACCATCTGGAACAAATTCTGTATTGTTTATCCATGGCTAGGCAGGGTGATTGGTGTGATGCCTTGCCGTTAGCTGAATTTGCATTTAACAACTGCATTAGTCACTCTACGGGCGGGGCCCCGTTCTTCTGCAATTATGGGTTCAATCCATATTTCGGGGAGTTCTCCTATTTGGACTCTGGGTGCCCCAGGGCTAATGGGGCAGTACAGCAGTTGGGGGAGTTGTGGCGGGAGGTCCTGAGAAATATTGGGGAGGCTCAGAGGAGATATACATTTTTTTGCTGACAGAACACAGGCTTTGGGACCTATGTTCCGGGTTGGGCACAAGGTTTGGCTGTCTACTAAAAACATTAAACTTAAGGTTCCTTCTGCAAAACTGGGGCCTAAGTTTATTGGCCCTTATTTAATCACTGAGGTAGTTAACCTGGTGGCGTTTCGGTTGCGTCTTCTGTCGTCTTTTAGGATCTCCAATGCATTCCATAAGGCCTTTTTGAAACCATTGGGGGCTGTTGAGGAAGGGTCGTTAGCTCAGTCATCACCAGTCTCGGTGGATGGTCTGATGGAGCACGAGGTGGAGCGCATTGTGGATTCTAAGATGGTCCGCCGTACTCTTCAGTATCTTGTGCATTGGAAGTGCTATGGTCCGGAGGAGCGATTTTGGGTTCCGGCCCGATTGGTACAAGCTGACCATTTGGTTCAGTCCTTTCATGCCAGATATCCTGGAAAACCTGGGCGCCTGGTGGCCCCCTGTTGAGAAGGGGGTACTGTCATGATCCAGGACAAGGTTGTTCCTTTTCCACCCTGGTCAGTTCAGGGTTAATTTTATACGCCTCTCTTTGGTACCGTTCAGTCCTCTCTGGTTTCCTGACCCCTCGGCTCGTCCATGACTACGCTCCTGTCTTGCCCTCTGGTTCTTAATCTCCTGTCTGGCTTCTGACCCGAACTCACCTCTGACCACACTCACGTCTTGTCCTCTGGATCCCACGCTCCCGTCTGGCATTTTACGCTCTTGTTCGTTTCTGACAGCATTCTGTTCTCTCCCTCTGTACTACAGCCTCGGTCGGCTTCCGTCCTCATGATTGCTTGCTGGCTCCGCCTCCACTGTCTGTCCTGACATCGCGTTCCCCGCCAGGTCTCAGGTCCCGCTCACACTTCACGTTGCGGCATCTGCTCGACCTTCTGGCTGGTCTGTCTCCTCTGTCCATCCTGCAGCGCCCCCTAGGCAAAACCTCCTGTGACACCAGCTGTGTCTCTTTGCAGCATCAATGCAGATGTCATGCTAATTGACAGCCTGCTTCCTGCACTTAAGCAGAGGGGAGCTGACTGTCAGTCAGCATGATATAGGCAGAGAGACGCCCCGTCCACAGAGCAGAGTGGAAGGGAAGGCACTGCTCTGTCAACATGACGTCAGTGGAAGCAGGGGAATCACCAGCAGGAGCAGTCCGTAACCACTCTGAGCTAGCAGAAAAAGATGCCAGGCAAAACAAGCAGGTAGTTAGAAACTACCTGGCTGTTAGTTCTTAGCAACATATACAAAAATAATAAGAATCTCAGATCACCCCTTTAAAATTCTAATTATCTTATATGAAGCCCAATGCCATATCAAAGCAAATCTCTTAGTGGGTCCTGGACCTTAAAGATGTGGGGACCGCCTTAAAAATAATACATTAGCAGGAAAAGCAACACAGACGTACTGCAATACTCATGCTGCCAGGCAAAGCCTCCACAGTTTGAGGTCACACCACCCCACAGGCACAACACCACAGCAAAAGTTTTTAAAATATAGAAGACTGTAAAAGGGTTCTGCCTAGTTTGTTCTCAGTTTTCTGTCTGAAGTCACGGGGAAGGTAAGATTTTTTATCTCATTTCACTAGTTGTTGGTGATAATGCATGGTGGCCACAGGTGATGTTTGTTATGGCTCATCTCCGGGACTCGATATTGTGACCTCTTGCTGTGGGTCAGATTCTCTTCCTGCTGGACCACAGTCTGGGTTTTCTCTGTCCAACTGCTGATAATGCTCGTCTTGCTTTGCTGTGGTGCTTTTATTCAGGTGTTTTCACTTTCTCGTTTGGTTTGTTCTATCACATCTTGAGAGAGACTATACACACCTTGAACTGGCATTCTTTGCTAGCTATATTCCAAGGAAGATGGTGTTTTGAGATCCAGCTTCTCAGCTAGAGATTATCTTCCTGACTAATCCATGTTGCTTTTCCTATGGTTTGTTTGTGTGTCTTCTGTTGTGGATTCTGTTTGTGGGCTCCCTCTGGTGGTTACTGCTGGTACTGGGTGACTTTGGTGGGTTGCGGCCTTTGGTTTCCACCTGTCCATCAGAGGCTGGGTGTTTCCTATTTTACCTGGCCTTTCTGTCATTCCCTTGCCGGCTATCAATGTATTCAGATGTGCTCTGTTTGGTTCCTGCCTACCTGCTCCCAGATCTTTCAGGATAAGCTAAGTGCTGATTTTCAGTTGTTTGGTTTTTTTGTCCAGCTTGCTTATGATGTCTCTATGCTAGCTGGTAGCTCTAGTGGACTGAGGTTCTCCCCATGTGCCATGAGTTGGCACATGGGTTCTTGTAATCTCAGGATGGTTTTTTTTTGATTAGGGTTTTTTGCTGTCCGCTCAGTCCCCTTTTGTATCGTTCTGCTTTCTAGTTTACAGCGGGCCTCAATTTGCTAAAACTATATATATCATCTCTATGTGTGTGCCTTCCTCTCATTTCACCGTCAATACATGTGAGGGGGCAGCTATATCTTTTGGGGTTCATTCCTCTGGAGGCAAGTGAGGTCTTTATTTTCTCTGCAGTACTAGTTAGCTCTTAGGCTGGTGCGTGGCGTCTAGAACCAACGTAGGCACGCTCCCTGGCTATCTCTAGTTGCGTTTGTCAGGCGTAGGGCAGCGGTCAGCCCAGGTTCCATCACCCTAGAGCTCGTCCGTTATTTATTTGTACATTGCTTGTCCTGTGCTATCCCTAGCCATTGGGGATTCATGACAGTATAGCCGGCCCACAAAGTGTTAATTGTTTGGGCTGAAGCAGGAGAAAAAGAAGTGTTTAAGGGAAATTTTTTTTTTTTTTCCCTTCAGAGTTTTGCTGCCTAGCCCTTAATTGCTGTCTAGCTGCTTCTTACCTCCTCTTAACCCTTGAATGGCTCTGATCTTAGCTGTTTAACATGGATGTCCAGAGTTTGGCTTCCAGCCTGAGTAATCTCGCGGCAAAAGTTCAAAATATACAGGATTTTGTTGTTCACACTCCCATGTCTGAACCTAGAATTCCTATTCCAGAGTTCTTTTCTGGAGATAGATCTACCTTCCTGAATTTCAGGAACAATTGTAAATTGTTTCTTTCTTTAAAATCTCGCTCCTCTGGAGACCCTGCTCAACAGGTCAAGATTGTAATATCTTTCCTGCGGGGCGACCCTCAGAATTGGGCATTTGCATTGGCACCAGGGGATCCTGCATTGCTCAGTGTGGATGCGTTTTTTCTGGCATTGGGATTGCTCTATGAGGAACCTAACCTGGAGATTCAGGCTGAAAAGGCTTTATTAGCCCTCTCTCAGGGGCATGATGAAGCGGAAATATATTGTCAAAAATTTCGGAAATGGTCGGTGCTTACTCAGTGGAATGAGTGCGCCCTGGCTGCAAACTTCAGAAATGGTCTTTCTGAGGCCATTAAGGATATTATGGTGGGGTTCCCTACGCCTACAGGTCTGAATGAGTCTATGGCTATGGCCATTCAGATTGATCGGCGTTTACGGGAGCGCAAACCCGTGCACCAGTTGGCGGTGTCTTCTGAACAGGCACCTGAGACTATGCAATGTGATAGAATTCAGTCCAGAAGTGAACGGCAAAATTATAGGCGGAAAAATGGATTGTGTTTTTATTGTGGTGATTCAGCTCATGTTATATCAGCATGCTCTAAACGCACAAAAAGGGTTGATAAATCTTTTGCCATTGGTACTCTGCAGCCTCAGTTCATTTTGTCTGTGACTCTGATTTTTTCACTGTCTTCCATTTCCATCGATGCCTATGTGGATTCGGGCACTGCCCTGAGTCTTATGGATTGGTCATTTGCTAAACGCTGCGGTTTTAGTCTGGAGCCTCTGGAAGTTCCTATTCCTCTGAAGGGAATTGACTCTACACCATTGGCTATGAATAAACCGCAGTACAGGACACAAGTGACCATGCGCATGACTCCCGTTCATCAGGAGGTGATTCGCTTCCTTGTACTGTATAATTTACATGATGTACTAGTGCTTGGTCTGCCATGGTTACAAACTCATAATCCTGTCCTGGACTGGAAAACAATGTCTGTGTTAAGCTGGGGATGTCAGGGGGTTCATGATGATGCACCTCCGATTTCAATCGCTTCATCTACTCCTTCTGAGATCCCTGCGTTTTTGTCTGACTATAGGGGTGTTTTTGAGGAGCCTAAGCTCAATTCGCTCCCTCCTCATAGGGAGTGTGACTGTGCTATAGAATTGATTCCTGGCAGTAAGTTCCCTAAGGGTCGTTTATTTAATCTGTCACTGCCAGAGCATACTGCTATGCGGAATTATATTAAGGAGTCCTTGGAAAAGGGACATATTCGTCCATCTTCGTCCCCTCTGGGAGCAGGTTTTTTTTTCGTGGCAAAAAAAGATGGTTCCCTGAGGCCTTGTATAGATTATCGCCTTCTGAATAAGATTACAGTCAAATATCAGTATCCATTGCCATTATTAACTGATTTGTTTGCTCGCATTAAGGGGGCTAGGTGGTTCACTAAGATAGATCTTCGCGGTGCGTATAATCTGGTGCGGATAAAACAGGGTGACGAGTGGAAAACCGCATTTAATACGCCTGAGGGCCATTTTGAGTATTTGGTAATGCCTTTTGGACTCTCCAATGCTCCGTCAGTCTTTCAGTCCTTTATGCACAATATTTTCCGTGAATATCTGGATAAGTTTATGATTGTGTATTTGGATGATATTTTGGTGTTTTCTGATGACTGGGAGTCTCATGTTCTACAGGTCAGGAAGGTGTTTCAGGTTCTGCGGGCCAATTCTCTGTTTGTGAAGGGCTCAAAGTGTCTCTTCGGAGTCCAGAAGATTTCTTTTTTGGGGTACATTTTTTCTCCTTCTACTATTGAGATGGATCCCGTCAAGGTTCAGGCTATTTGTGACTGGACACAACCTACATCTGTTAAGAGCCTTCAGAAGTTCTTGGGGTTTGCTAATTTTTATCGTCGGTTCATTGCTAATTTTTCCAGTGTTGTTAAACCTTTGACTGATTTGACTAAAAAGGGTGCTGATGTTGCTGATTGGTCTCCTGCGGCCGTGGAGGCCTTTCAGGAACTTAAGCGCCGGTTTTCTTCTGCTCCTGTGTTGTGTCAACCAGATGTTTCACTTCCTTTTCAGGTTGAGGTTGATGCTTCCGAGATTGGAGCGGGGGCGGTTTTGTCACAGAGAAGTTCTAATGGCTCGGTGATGAAGCCATGTGCATTCTTCTCTAGAAAATTCTCGCCCGCCGAGCGCAATTATGATGTGGGTAATCGGGAGCTTTTGGCCATGAAGTGGGCATTTGAGGAGTGGCGTCATTGGCTTGAGGGTGCTAAACATCGTGTGGTGGTCTTGACTGATCACAAGAATCTTATTTACCTTGAGTCTGCCAGGCGTTTGAATCCTAGACAGGCTCGTTGGTCGTTGTTTTTTTCTCGTTTCAATTTCGTGGTTTCATACCTGCCAGGTTCAAAGAATGTGAAGGCAGATGCTCTTTCCAGGAGTTTTGTGCCTGACTCTCCTGGAGACTCTGGGCCTACTGGTATCCTTAGGGATGGGGTAATATTGTCCGCCGTATCCCCAGACTTGCGACGTGCATTGCAGGAGTTTCAGGTGGATAAACCGGATCGTTGTCCACCAGAAAGACTGTTTGTCCCGGATGATTGGACCAGTAGAGTCATCTCCGAGGTCCATTCTTCTGTGTTGGCTGGTCATCCTGGAATATTTGGTACTAGAGACTTGGTGGCCAGGTCTTTTTGGTGGCCTTCCTTGTCTAGGGATGTGCGTACCTTTGTGCAGTCTTGTGAAGTGTGTGCTCGAGCTAAGCCTTGCTGTTCTCGGGCCAGTGGGTTGTTGTTATCCTTGCCCATCCCGAAGAGGCCTTGGACGCACATTTCCATGGATTTTATTTCTGATCTCCCGGTTTCACAGAAAATGTCCGTTATCTGGGTTGTGTGTGACCGCTTTTCTAAGATGGTTCATTTGGTGCCCTTGCCTAAGTTGCCCTCCTCCTCTGAGTTGGTCCCTTTATTTTTTCAGAACGTGGTTCGTTTGCATGGGATTCCGGAGAATATCGTTTCTGACAGGGGATCCCAGTTTGTGTCTAGATTTTGGCGGACGTTTTGTGCCAAGATGGGCATTGATTTGTCTTTCTCGTCTGCATTCCATCCTCAGACGAATGGCCAGACGGAGCGAACTAATCAGACCTTGGAAACTTATTTGAGGTGTTTTGTTTCTGCTGATCAAGATGACTGGGTTGCTTTTTTGCCACTGGCCGAATTTGCTCTTAATAATCGGGCTAGTTCTGCCACGTTGGTCTCTCCTTTTTTTTGTAATTCGGGGTTTCATCCTCGTTTTTCCTCTGGTCAGGTGGAGTCTTCGGATTGTCCTGGAGTGGACATGGTGGTGGACAGGCTACATCAGATTTGGAATCAGGTGGTGGACAATTTGAAGTTATCTCAGGAGAAGACTCAGCAGTTTGCTAATCGCCGTCGCCGCGTGGGTCCCCGACTTCTTGTTGGGGATTTGGTGTGGTTGTCTTCTCGTTTTGTCCCTATGAAGGTCTCTTCTCCTAAGTTCAAGCCTCGGTTCATCGGTCCTTATAGGATCTCGGAGATTCTTAACCCTGTATCTTTTCGTTTGGATCTCCCAGCATCGTTTGCTATTCATAATGTGTTCCATCGGTCGTTGTTGCGGAGGTATGAGGTGCCCGTTGTTCCTTCGGTTGAGCCTCCTGCTCCGGTGCTGGTGGAGGGAGAATTGGAGTATGTTGTTGAGAAGATCTTGGATTCTCGTGTTTCCAGACGCAAACTCCAGTATTTGGTTAAGTGGAAGGGTTATGGTCAGGAGGATAATTCCTGGGTGGTCGCCTCCGATGTTCATGCGACTGATTTGGTCCGCGCCTTCCATAGAGCTCACCCTGATCGCCCTGGGGGTTCTCGTGAGGGTTCGGTGACCCCTCCTCAAGGGGGGGGTACTGTTGTGGATTCTGTTTGTGGGCTCCCTCTGGTGGTTACTGCTGGTACTGGGTGACTTTGGTGGGTTGCGGCCTTTGGTTTCCACCTGTCCATCAGAGGCTGGGTGTTTCCTATTTTACCTGGCCTTTCTGTCATTCCCTTGCCGGCTATCAATGTATTCAGATGTGCTCTGTTTGGTTCCTGCCTACCTGCTCCCAGATCTTTCAGGATAAGCTAAGTGCTGATTTTCAGTTGTTTGGTTTTTTTGTCCAGCTTGCTTATGATGTCTCTATGCTAGCTGGTAGCTCTAGTGGACTGAGGTTCTCCCCATGTGCCATGAGTTGGCACATGGGTTCTTGCAATCTCAGGATGGTTTTTTTTTGATTAGGGTTTTTTGCTGACCGCTCAGTCCCCTTTTGTATCGTTCTGCTTTCTAGTTTACAGCGGGCCTCAATTTGCTAAAACTATATATATCATCTCTATGTGTGTGCCTTCCTCTCATTTCACCGTCAATACATGTGAGGGGGCAACTATATCTTTTGGGGTTCATTCCTCTGGAGGCAAGTGAGGTCTTTATTTTCTCTGCAGTACTAGTTAGCTCTTAGGCTGGTGCGTGGCGTCTAGAACCAACGTAGGCACGCTCCCTGGCTATCTCTAGTTGCGTTTGTCAGGCGTAGGGCAGCGGTCAGCCCAGGTTCCATCACCCTAGAGCTCGTCCGTTATTTATTTGTACTTTGCTTGTCCTGTGCTATCCCTAGCCATTGGGGATTCATGACAGTCTTCCTCCCTAGTACCCTATCCTTTTATTTACCTTTAACGTCTAGGAAGTTTTTCCACATATTCCGTTTGTTGTTTGGTTCTTATTTTCTGCCATCTTTCATGCGTGGCTTAACCCTGCTTCTTACCCTTTGCTTGTGTGCATAACTTTCTGTTGTTTTGGAGTACACACTGTGTGTAGTTTATGGTGCAGTCAAGGACACTCAGGGTCAGCTGATGTTGAGTGGGAGCACAAATGCGTAATCTTAGGGTGCCATCCTCCGTGGTCAGGCAGGGACAAATCAGAGTCAGGTTAGGAATTGCCTAATCTGAATAGGATTCTGTGGTGTACAGATTTATCATCCCCCCTTGTTTGTACATTTCCCGTGTGAGTGTGCTTATACAGTCATAACACTTTTCCTAGGGGATTGTGTAGCCCAGAGCCATTGGGGTCTTTGCCTTCCAGCATGGGACAAATGGGGCATCCAGATCACTCCCTCTGCTGATACGGTATCACTTTGGCGCTGTTGCCACACCTTTAAGGTTAGGGACCCACTAAGCCATTCACTGTAACGTAGACTTCATACAGTGTGATCAAAATATTGTGTAAGAACCTTATATTCAGTTTTGTAATTTTTTGCTTAGGCGCAATAGATCAGTGTATGAGTTTTGGATGTGTGGTCCATGACCATTTTCTTCAGTTATAGCACAATATACAGTAAGACATAAGTTAGGATAAAAGGAATTTCTGTGTGCAATCCATCCTGTGTGTACCTGGTTTAAGGAAATTAACTAATGACAGACAAAAAAGTCAATAAACCTATAGATAATACCAAGTTGAAAATGTTGTAGATGCTTTTCTCATGAGAGACCTACTGCACAAAGGAAATCTGAAATGGTGGGATGATGACTTAGATTGAATTACTAGGCCCATTATCTGAAATTAGGCAGCTTGTTTCCTTTTATCATAATATAGCGTGCTTGCAATGTGTTGCAATATAGACCCACATTTTCCATGATGGATTCAGTCATTGAGTACGTAAAAAAAATCCCCACAATAATAACAGCCTTCATTGTTCATTAGTGTTCATTATCCAAACCACGCACAACATGAATTAAAACGTGGCTGCACGATTTAGCCAGGTATATTTTCCTATGAAATGCTTTGGCGAATCTGCAAGGAAGCAATTTTTAAAAAAATAACTTTTTGGTGTATGCGGATTTTTGTAAATTTCAATTCCACTGAAATTTATTCTCAGCACCATCACTAGTGCACTTACTGGGCTACAAAGATGGTAACCTATCAATTCTATGGAGTCTAAGGAGCTTTAGTGATATGTATTTAGATGATTCACTTTGATTTCTTCCGATTGGCAATAGGTACATTCCATTTATGTTTTCCTGTTCCAGAGGTTATGAAAATATTAACTAAAAACAGAAAAACATGTATTGCAGACATAATAGGAACTTTATTTACACATGCCCATCAAGAGGTAGTGATAAGTCAAAGGCCTAAGGTCAAGGCACTTGCCAAAGGTGCACAAATTTTTAGATGTCAGTACATATAAGTGAAGATAAACATTCGTTGAGAGCTGTATGCCTGATCTGGATGTCTCAAGACAGAGTAATGTAGGTAAATATCTGCTATTCTACAGGAACATACTATTCAAGGTCTTTGCTTTGGCTATCTGTTACATTTGTCAGGAATCGTGAAGCTTCCCAATGTCTCTGATACTTGAAACCATAGATGTTATTATTGGAAAAATAAATCACCTTCTATGGTCACCAAAACCTTTTCTCATAGTAATCAAACTGAAATGTTCACTATCAAACAATACATCGACTATTATAGTGATCATGTAGTTTATGTTATAAAATGTACCTCATGTAATAAACTGTATGTGGGGTGTACTCTACTAAAACTGAAAAAAAAAACACATATTATAACATCACACAGATATGTACAGCACCTCCAACACAAATTGTACCATCTCTCGTGCATCCAGACATTTCATTCTCAGTGCAAATGTTTGGAATAGAGCAAGTAGCTGCTAATCCCAGGGGTGGTGACATCAGAAAGCGTCTCTTGGACAGGGAAGCATTTTGGATGCTTAATCTTGACACATGTTATCCAAATGGTTTTTCTCTAAAACGGGAATTAATGTTTCACTCTTAATGTTATATGCTTTCCTTTGTTCGCATGCCACTCTTCCTTTTTATTTAAAGATTTTTTTTTTAACAAAAAATTTTCTTAAAAATTTTTTAATTTTTTTTGTATTGTTGTTTGTTCACACACTTTTGTAATGGTTTTATCATTATTCATTTATGTGTGTTTTTCAAGCCAAGTTCCATATGGTGCTTTTATTCAATTAGGACACTTTATCATGTGACAGACCATCTGTGTTCCAATTGGTTTATGGTTGTATAAATTACTCTGCATTTGGCACATGTTTAGCTTTGTTAAAGAACGTAATGGATGTTCGAAATGCGTAGCTATGTCTACATTCATGATAGAATCTATGAATATTTTTTTATCCAATAAATTGTTCAAGCTTGGAAGCTGGATCATTTCCTCTCTTCATTTCTACAAGTGGTTCCTTGCAGATCGGTGCCTCCTGGGACGCCTAGCTGGGGTGCGCTGGTTAATCCTTTTCTACATGTAAATGTACCTGACTAATCCTGGAGGGTGTTTCTTGCCTGAGAGGAGTTTGTCTTTACACGCTGGAATCAGGACTCCCTGGGTGAAATTGACATCCTCCTGACTTTCTGCATTTTTTCTTCTGTGTATGAATTCTCTCGCCTGCAGTCCCGATTCAGCAAAATGGTTACAACAGAATTCTACCTTAAAACGTTTTGAAAAGTTGCAAAGTTTTTGTGCAACGCAACATTTTCCTAGAAAATTGCGATTGTTGTTGCTCTGCCAAAATGGGTGGAGCTGGGTGGACTGGAGTGCGGTAGGGTGCAGCACCAACACGCACACTACTTTTCAGATGAGCCTGATTCATTAAGAGGTCTGTGACTCCAGCATGCCTTCTCATCAAGACAGGCCTGTGTCTTTGCTTCCTAGGCACAGAAGAGGAGAAGTGAGTCCAGAGGATGTCCCTTACACTTAAGGTACCGTCACACTAGGCGATATCGCCAGCGATCCGTGACGTTGCAGCGACCTGGATAGCGATATCGCTGTATTTGACACGCAGCAGCGATCTGGATCCCGCTGTGAAATTGCTGGTCGCTGCTAGAAGGTCTGCACTTTATTTGGTCGCTAGGTCGCCGTGTATCGCCGTGTTTGACAGCAAAAGCAAGGATACCAGCGATATTTTACACTGGTAACCAGGGTAAACATCGGGTTACTAAGCGCAGGGCCGCGCTTAGTAACCCGATGTTTACCCTGGTTACCAGCGTAAAAGTTAAAAAAACAAACAGCACATACTCACCAGCGCGTCCCCCAGCCTCTGCTTCCTGACACTTACTGAGCGCCGGCCCTAAACTGAAAGTGAAAGCACAGCGGTGACGTCACCGCTCTGCTGTTAGGGCCGGAGCTCAGTCAGTGTCAGGAAGCAGAGGCTGGGGGACGCGCTGGTGAGCATGTACTGTTTGTTTTTTTAACTTTTACGCTGGTAACCAGGGTAAACATCGGGTTACTAAGCGTGGCCCTGCGCTTAGCAACCCGATGCTTACCCTGGTTACCCGGGGACCTCGGCATCGTTGGTCGCTGGAGAGCGGTCTGTGTGACAGCTCTCCAGCGATCAAACAGCGACGCTGCAGCGATCGGCATCGCTGTCGCTATCGCTGCAGCGTCGCTTAATGTGACGGTACCTTTAGGGAGGGGGGTGTACAGTGTGTAAAGCAGGACTGCTCTCACTGAAGGAATGCCCCTCTCTGGACTAGTCAAGTACACATGACATTAGAATTTTATTTTTCAGCAAGCTATTGTCTCACATATCCAAATAATCATAATGAAGCTAGGTTCACGTTCTAAATTGTACTGAGGCAGTATGTGAGTTTTCAGAGTCCTGACAAGTTCCATTTTAAAAGGAAAAACAGGTGGAACTATGTTGTGGAGGCAATCGTCCATTAATTCTGGACAGCACAGTTGCTCAGTGGTTAGCATTGTAGCCTTGCAGCGCTGGTGTCCTGAGTTCAAATCCCACCAAGGACAACATCTGCAGAGAGTTTGAATGTTTTCCCCGTGTTCCTGTGGGTTTCCTCCGGGTTTTCCGGTTTCCTTCTACACTCCAAAGACATGCGGAAAGGGAATCTAGATTGTGAGGCCCAACGGGGACAGTGCCAATGATGTCTGTAAAGCGCTGTAAAATTAATGTTGCTAAATAAGTG
Organism: Ranitomeya variabilis; assembly: GCF_051348905.1. Lineage (NCBI taxonomy): Eukaryota > Metazoa > Chordata > Amphibia > Anura > Dendrobatidae > Ranitomeya > Ranitomeya variabilis. Next base: position 613,084,812 of record NC_135234.1, read on the forward strand.
AGTAAAATAAATAAAAAAATAAATGAGCCATGTATGTGACAATTGGGAAAAGTGACCAATCTGTTGGACAAACACAAATCACAGAGGATGCCAATTGTCCCAGAGGCAAAAGCTGCCCTTACCAGGAACTAATGACTTATCCACAAACAATCAAAATAAGAATACCCATTTCATTTATGTGGAATGCAGAACATGTGGTTAAAATATAGATTTTACCAGGATCCCTTGCTCTGCTTCACCAGTGTATTAGGGAACATGTTACCAAGCCACAGCTGAAGGTAAGTAATCTACTACGTCATATATAAATAGACAGTACACTTTATGAGCTTATTAAACTTTTCCAGAAGTCAGTAGGTTGCCGAGTTAATAGTGATTAGCGAAGGTGCTTGGATAACGTGCTATCCAAGCATGCTTGGGTGGTATCGGAGTATCTTGGGCATGCTCGGATAATATGATCTCGTTCCTGCAACTGACTGTTTTGCAGATGTTAGACAGGTGTAGGTCCCCTTTTCAATGAGATGGGCAGTTCATATATAGTCCCTCCAAAGCTGGGTGTCCGGTTGGGACCTGGTAACTCTCTGCCACTGTTCCCATTAGGTAGGTTTTAACATTAGAGAGTGTAGGTATTGTCCCAATTGGGTATACCTTGTCGCAGTGGGACAGCTTTATACTTTTTTTGATTAAATACAGTGTTTACTAAATACCCTATGTTATTTAATGCACTTCCTTTTTAACTTATTGATTTACATTATGGTATATGCACACATTGTCTTTTCTTTGGTTTTGTTTGTTTCCATGGCCAGTGTGAACATACCTTTACATCATGCACGTTTTCAACTCATACTCCTGCTCAGTTTTAGGTTTTCTTTGTTTTACATACATGGACTTCCTGTTTGCTAGGGAATCCCCGCATGTGTTGTAGTTGTCTAACAGCCGCGAATCATGCAGCTGCAGGGACTCAAACATATTATCTGAGCATGCCCCAAATACTCTGATAACATCCAAGCATGCTCTGATAACACACTATTGGAGCACTTTCGCTCATTGCTACTTGTTAACACTTTTTATAGACACCCATTGAAAAAAACCCCCCAAAAAACTTGTTATATAATTCTCTCAGTGTAATACCTAAGTTGCACTTAGGATTCACTTTCGCCCTACTACTTTGGCCCCGTGATGTCTTTTGGGTCACTAGTGGGCAGAATAATAACCACACACTGCAGGTACATGATGTTTACATGCTGAGTAAGTGACGTAAAGTGACCGGTGCATGTCATATCACAGCAGATTGTTTCTCTGAACAATCTATGCAATGTTCACAATCCATAACTACAGAAAACTGTCATTAAACCTCATGCCAAAGGCTGATTTACCCCGTATGTTACTGTCAAGATCTTCTACTGTTATTGCACTGGCTGACACCAATCATGACATGATACCACTTATCAGATCACTGTAAGATAAAAAGACAGGTGAATTTAGGTATCTTCTTGAAGAGCTTGATCTTTAACAGTAAGGAGAATTTTTCCTTATTTCATTTTGTAATCTTGAAAGCAATATGGTATGTCACTTTTTTCTTCATCTGTGGTCACTTCATATAAGACTAATGTTTTTTTCGTAGTCTATTTGTAGGTATGTGAATGCATAATAAGTCTGTGGATATTGCCGCCCTCCAGGTTATGTTCTCATAAGTGTGGAGAAGACAAAGGGAGGGGAGCGTTGGAGATAAGTGCTGGACACCAGGGAAATGTAGTTTGGCAGGCTGCCGAGCCATCTTGGTTGTTTGGTTTCTAAAAATGAAGTAAACAGGAGAGACAGGGGCATATGATGGAAGAAACGCATCACTACAGCAACAATTTTCATTTATCTATGTAGTATAGCCATTAAGAAGCCTGTTACTATAGCACAAGAGGGAACAGCCCAATAACCATTTACTGCCTTTCTGCACAATCACTAGTATATTATATACATCAACGTACACTGTGTGCAGAATTATCAGACGAGTACTTTCAACACCCTTTATCAAGGAGTGCAGAATTATTAGGCAGCTTATCTTCCTCAGGCAAAATGGGTTTAACGTATTCTGAAAAGTCAAAAATTGTTACAAGTCTTCAATATGGATGCAGAACTCTAAGGCCGGGTGCCCACGATCCGGAACTAGCAGCGCTTTAGATGCAACATATATTCACTGCACCAAAGCGCTGCAGTCTATTGAACGCAGGTAAATCCACATGTGTTCACTGAACCATGTGGATTTCCCGCAATTAGAACATTTCTATAGATGTCATTACTAGCAGTTCCTGATGGTGGGCACGTACTCTTAAAATTGCTAACATATTGTAGCGTGATCACATAATCATCAAAAGTTTTGATGCAAATGGTTGGCAGGCCAGAAAAAAACATATTGAGAAAAAAGCTGCAAATTAACTGTCAAAGATTTCAGAATAATCAAATGTGAAGCGACATTGGAAGCCATTTTCTTACAGTGCATCCGTATTCCAGAACTGCAACCTCCCTGAAGATCCCAGAAGTACAAGTTGTTCAGTGCTCAGAGATATGGCCGAGGTAAGGAAGGCTGAAGCCTGACCACCACTGAGCAAGATACAGATGGTGACACGTCAAGACTGGGCCAAAAAATATCTGAAGACAGATTTTTCAAAGGTTTTATGAACTGATGAGATGAGAACGACTCTTAACAGACTATGGAAGAGCCCCTGGCAGGATCAGTAGCCTGCACAGACATCTTCTTCGCTCTGACACTTGCAAGGTGAAGGTGGGCATTACTATGTGCTGGTATTATTAGAGCTACTTGGACCTTATCAAGTTGGAGATGGACTCAATTCAGGCGTTTTTTTTTTTTTAGAAGACACTTTCTTCAAGAAGCAGCACAGGAAAAAGTCTGCATCTTTCAAGAAAACCATATTTATGCAGAACAATGCTCCATCACATGCACTGAAGTCTCCACAGCTTCCAGTGTTGTGCCACTTACTGGAATGCTTGCTGTAGCTTTGTTAATGTCACTGTTTAATCATCAGGAGATTTTCACTGGAGGACTAAAATCCAAAAATCTTCTCATTTGAATGAGCCCTTTGCAGTAAAAGTATATATTTTTTTATTTTTTATACTTTCACACAATTCTGGATCTGAAAGTGTTTCTTGAAGGAATCTAGGATTGTAGATAGTACATTTTGAAAATACATATGCATCAGTTATTCAGACATATTAAGTCTTAGGTATGAATGTAAGTTAATAGAGAGCTTAAATAAGGTGAATGTTGTTGGAAATGTTAATCTTTTTCTCTGGGTTATTAAAATGTCAGCTTGAACACTATTTGGCCTTAATAGGTTTGCGTGTACCGAAAGCCATAGCTACTCACATTGATAATGCACCAGCTCATTAACCCCTTCCCGACATGTGACGGAATAGTACGTCACATGTCGGGACCCCCGCTTTGATGTGCGCTCCGGCGGTGAGCGCACATCAAAGTCGCGACATGTCAGCTGTTTTTTACAGCTGACATGTGCGCGCAATAGCGGCGGGTGAAATCGCGATCACCCGCCGCTATTAACTAGTTAAATGCCGCTGTCAAACGCAGACAGCGGCATTTAACTACCGCATCCGGCCGTGCGGCCGGATATGAGCGCATCGCCGACCCCCGTCACATGATCGGGGGTCGGCGATGCTCCTCCATTGTAACCATAGAGGTCATTGAGACCTCTATGGTTACTGATCGCCGGTGGCTGTGAGCGCCACCCTGTGGTCGGCGCTCACAGCACACCTGCATTTCTCCTACATAACAGCGATCTGATGATCGCTGTTATGTAGCAGAGCCGATCGGGCTGTGCCTGCTTCTAGCCTCCCATGGAGGCTATAGAAGCATGGCAAAAGTAAAAAAAAAAAGTTTTTAAAAATGTGAAAAAAATAAAAAAAATATAAAAGTTTAAATCACCCCCCTTTCGCCCCAATCAAAATAAATCAATAAAAAAAAACCCCAACCTACACATATTTGGTATCGCCGCGTTCAGAATCGCCCGATCTATCAATAAAAAAAAAGCATTAACCTGATCGCTAAATGGCGTAATGAGAAAAAAATTCGAAACGCCAGATTTACGTTTTTTTTGGTCGCCACGACATTGCATTAAAATGCAATAACGGGCGATCAAAAGAACGTATCTACACCAAAATGCTATCATTAAAAATGCCAGCTCGGCACGCAAAAAATAAGCCCTCACCTGACCCCAGATCACGAAAAATGGAGACGCTACGAGTATCGGAAAATGGCGCAATTTTGTTTTGTTTTGTTTTTTGCAAAGTTTGGAATTTTTTTTCACCACTTAGGTGAAAAATAACCTAGTCATGTTAGGTGTCTATGAACTCGTACTGACCTGGAGAATCATAATGGCAGGTCAGTTTTAGCATTTAGTGAACCTAGCAAAATAGGCAAGCAAAAAACAAGTGTGGGATTGCACTTTTTTTGCAATTTCACTGCACTTGGAATTTTTTTCCCATTTTCTAGTACACGACATGCTAAAACCAATGATGTCGTTCAAAAGTACAACTCGTCCCGCAAAAAATAAGCCCTCACATGGCCAAATTGACGGAAAAATAAAAAAGTTATGGCTCTGGGAAGGAGGGGAGCGAAAAACGAAAACGGAAAAACGGAAAAAGCTCCGGGGGTGAAGGGGTTAAGCAGACAACAACATAGGTTACATTAGTACTAGTAATTATACTTAGCTTAATGTTTCTTGACATTGATAAGAAAAAACATGAACAATGGACTTAAAGAGTAACCGCCGTTTTTATTTTTATTAAATTAAAGAACATAAGCAATTTTGGAACATATGTTATCAGAGAAATCTGCTTCTTTCTCCTCTTGATCATTCAAGCTCACTTCATAGGTAATACAGTGCCGGCAAAAAAAATCTTTACAAGTTCAATGAAACCACAAAATCTTAATATTCAAGCGGATTCAAGTGTTTTATTGTGGATATTTTATTACAATTAGTATTTTGTCATGTCACCCTTACATTTTGTCACCATCTGCAGTTGTTTAGGCATGGCATGGATTCAGCAAGGCTGGCTAAGTATGTGGAGTCCATGTTTACCAACAATGTCTTCAGCACCTCCTTTAGATTTTTGATGTTGCTGGGTCGTGTCTCTTGAACCTTGTTTTTCATTAAATTCCAGGCATTTTCTATGGGGTTAAGGTCAGGGATTTCTCTTCCACTTTAAGCTTCTTTCGACCCATTGTGGGAGATAATAAAAAACTGAGGGAGATAATAAAAGACTGCCTAATAGCAAAACTGGCTGAGCTGCACATAACAACCAATCAGAGTGCAGCTTTCGCTTTACCAGAGAAGTGAAAACTGAGCGTTGATTGGTTGATATTTGCAACAAAGCCATCTTTAACATTAGACAGTTTTTTATTATCTCTCCCATTGTGTACACTTTTAAAAAGTGAAATTATGATGTGGATTTTATATGTAAAGTTTTTTTTTGCTGCGCAAGTGTAAAGATTTTTTTTGCCGGCACTGTATGTTCAGTGAAGACAGCTATTACCATTACTCAGATAGGGGATGGTAGTTAGTGTTTTTAAAATACTATACACTATGTTCCAAATTATTATGCAAATTACATTTTTCTCAGATTTTCCTAAAAGGTCGGGGCAAATGACAGTCAGTCTAATAAAAGTCATCACCCGTTAGATTATACATTGAATTTTATTGAGAAACCTCCCAATGATAACAGTATAATCTCCAAAATGAATAAAAACTCAAAATGCACTGTTCCAAATTATTATGCACAGTAGAATTTCTAAACATTTGATATGTTTTAAAGAACTGAAAATGCTCAATTGTGGAATTTGCAGCATTAGGAGGTCACATTCACTGAACAAAAAAGCTATTTAACTCCAAAACATCCTAACAGGCCAAGTTACATGTTAACATAGGAACCCTTCTTTGATATCACCTTCACAATTCTTGGATCCATTAAACTTGTGAATTTTTGGAGAGTTTCTGCTTGTATTTCTTTGCATGAAGTCAGAATTACCTCCCAGAGCTGCTGTTTTGGTGTGAACTGCCTCCCACCCTCATAGATCTTTTGCTTGATGATACTCCAAAGGTTCTCTATAGGGTTGAGGTCAGGAGAAGATGGTGGCCACACCATGAGTTTATCTCCTTTTATGCCCATAGCAGCCAATGACTCAGAGGTTTTCTTTGCAGCTTCAGATGGTGCGTTGTCATGCATGAAGAAGATTTTGCTCCTGAAGGCACGTTTCTCCTTTTTATACCATGGAAGAAAGTTGTCAGTCAGAAACTTTATGTACTTTGCAGAGGTCAATTTCACACCTTTAGGAACCTTAAAGGGCCCTACCAGCTGTTTCCCCATGATTCCGGCCCAAAACATGACTCCTCCACTCCTTGCTGACATCGCAGCCTTGTTGGGACATGGTGGTCATCCACTACTCCATCCATCTGGACCATCCACAGTTGATCGACACTCATCAGTAAACAAGACTGTTGGAAAATTAGTCTTCATGTATTTCTGGGCCCACTACAACCATTTCTGCTTGTGAGAACTGTTTAGCGGTGGCCGAATAGTAGGTTTATGCACCACAGCAAGCCTTTGAAGGATCCTACACCTTGAAGTTCGAGGGACTCCAGAGGCACCAGCAGCTTCAAATAACTGTTTGCTGGTTTGTAATGGCTTTTTAACAGCTGCTCTCTTAATCCAATTAACTTGACTGGCAAAAACCTTCCTCATTCTGCCTTTATCAGCACAAACACGTCTGTGCTCAGATTCAGCCACAAATCTCTTCACAGTATGATGATCACGCTTAAGTTTTTGGGAAATATCTATTGTTTTCATCCCTTGACCAAGGCATTGCACTATTTGATGCTTTTCAGGAAGAGAGAGATCCTTTTTATTTCCGATATTGCTTGAAACCTGTGACCTGCTTAATAATGTGGAACATCATTTTTAAGTAGTTTTCCTTTAATTAGAATCACCTGGAAAACTAATTATCACATGTGTTTCAGATTGATTTCAGTGATCCATTGAGCCCTGAGACACAATACCATCCATGAGTTTATTTGAAAAACAAAACAATTAAATCTTTACGACACTGAAATCCAATTTGCATAATAATTTGGAACACAGTGTAGAGAGTGAAGGGGAGGAGGAAGGATGAGTGAGAGGCAGACACTGACATTCTATGGAGGAGCGAGAGGCCGACACTGACATTCTATGGAGGAGCGAGAGGCCGACACGGACATCCTATGGAGGAGCGAGAGGCCGACACTGACATTCTATGGAGGAAGGATGAGTGAGAGGCCGACACTGACATTCTATGGAGGAGCGAGAGGCCGACACTGACATTCTATGGAGGAGCGAGAGGCCGACACTGACATCCTATGGAGGAGCGAGAGGCCGACACGGACATTCTATGGAGGAGCGAGAGGCCGACATGGACACTCTATGGAGGAGCGAGAGGCCGACACCGACATTCTATGGAGGAGCGAGAGGTCGACACTGACATCCTATGGAGGAGCGAGAGGCCGACACGGACATTCTATGGAGGAGCGAGAGGCCGACACGGACACTCTATGGAGGAGCAGCGCTCAATCCAGGTGTAAAAATCTTCAAGATGAACTTTATTTAAGCCATGGTTCAATGCGACGTTTCGACCACAACATGGTCTTTATCAAGCATACAATAAAACACAAAGGGCTGTCTTAAGTAGTGTGGGTGCCACACAGTGCACCAATCACCACTCAGTACCGCCCATCTAATACAATTAACAAATATCGTAGAAACAACAAACAACAGTGGTATATACATACACATAATAGCAAAAATTACCCATACAGTGTATAAAACTTATCATGCCTCATCAAGATCGTGAGTTGATCTTCACGTATTTACACCCGATCGGTCAGCTGTCATTATCTGTTTACACCATTGCCATGGCGACAGACCAACCCTCAATAGTCTCATGGTGTATCACATCGTCCAATCCTGGTTCATAGCGCCAAACAGATCAGCAACCAATACATGTGTCCAATATAACCCACCCCAAAAAGAGACACCAATCGGAGGGATTCTAACACAATTGAAAGCCCCCATTCCTGTGTTCCACCGCCGGGTCACCCGGGACTCACCACCACGTCGGCGCAGGAGGAAGTAGATGAGCCCACATCACATGACCAGAGTGGCCGCCCGTTACCCCGTCACTGAGCGCAAGCGCCAACCCCCGGACACCCACCAACAGGGCGCCGGAGGAGAGCGCACGCGCACAGCGCACGGCCCGAGCCGCACCACATGACCGCAATGCCGGCCCGCTCCCCCCGGCCGCGCAGGCGCCTAGACCCTCATCAAAGGTGCAGAGGGAACTACTGCTCTGGAGCGCACGCGCACCAAGCCTCCAAGACAGACCAGAAAAATCCGGGCCAATCAAGGGAGCCAAATCACGCAGGCGCAACACAGCACAGGATGGGGGTTATTTCCATCTATCCAGAGTAACTATCCTGATCTAATGTAGCAAACCGGGGGCTAAAATACAGAAAACATACTATAAGGCATGAAATAACTACCCAACATCATAGGAAAAACACACATATTTCCACAGTACCGTGAGACAGTCGGCCGGCGTGAGAGAAAAAGATCAAATATAAAAATCCATTTATTGTCACCATGGAATATAAGTAATCCAAACTTAACCCCATCCATCCAGCCACCGACTGTCACAGAGTAACCTGAAAAATAAAAAATAAATAAAAACATAAATACAATGTACATAAACCCACATGTATAAAAACAACACACACTGGTAAAAGACAACTGCACCACATAATCGAAATCAGGTACAAGAATGTAGGTTAAAATCTAGGTTTAAACCCTTAGGTTGCAGGGACCCCAACGTATAAATCCACCTCATCTCTTTTGTTTTCAACATAAGTGCCCTATCACCACCTCTCCTTAGCACAGGGACACTATCAATGACCCTAAATCGCAACTGGTTCACAGAGTGTCTGTTCTCCAAAAACTGCCTAGGAACCAGTAAATCTGTCAAGCCCGTCCTTATAGTGCTCTTGTGCTTACTGATACGGTTCTTCACCTCCATCGTGGTCTCACCTACGTAGGTCAAGCCACATGGGCACACAAGCATATACACCACATAGCTTGACAAACAGGTATACCTGTTGTGATCACAACAGTACCCCCCCCCCCTTAAGGAGGGGGCACCGAACCCTCACAAGAACCGCCAGGGCGACCTGGATGAGCCCTATGAAAGGCACGAACCAAATCCGAGGCATGAACATCAGAGGCAGTTACCCAAGAATTATCTTCCTGACCATAGCCCTTCCATTTAACCAGATACTGGAGTCTTCGCCTGGAAATACGGGAGTCCAAGATCTTCTCTATAACGTACTCCAATTCACCCTCAACCAGCACAGGAGCAGGAGGCTCAGCAGAAGGAACCACCGGCACCTCGTATCTCCGCAACAACGACAGATGGAACACATTATGGATAGCGAAAGATGCCGGGAGGTCCAAACGAAAGGAAACAGGGTTAATAATCTCCAAAATCCTATAGGGACCGATGAACCGAGGCTTAAATTTAGGAGAAGAAACCCTCATTGGGACAAAACGGGAAGACAACCACACCAAGTCCCCAACACGAAGGCGAGGACCAACCCGACGCTGGCGGTTAGCAAACCGCTGAGTCCTCTCCTGGGACAAATTCAAATTGTCCACCACTTGTTCCCAAATCCGATACAACCGATCCACCACAGCATCTACTCCAGGACAATCCGAAGACTCCGCCTGACCAGAAGAAAAACGGGGACGAAACCCCGAATTGCAAAAGAAAGGGGAAACCAAAGTGGCCGAACTAGCCCGATTATTAAGAGCAAACTCCGCCAACGGCAAAAAGGCAACCCAATCATCCTGATCCGCAGACACAAAACACCTCAAATACGTCTCCAAAGTCTGATTAGTTCGCTCCGTCTGGCCATTAGTCTGAGGATGGAAGGCAGACAAAAAAGACAAATCAATGCCCAACCTGGCACAGAATGCCCGCCAAAATCTAGAAACGAACTGGGTACCCCTATCAGAAACGATATTTTCAGGAATACCATGCAAGCGAACCACATTTTGAAAAAACAAAGGAACCAACTCAGACGAGGAAGGCAACTTCGGCAATGGCACCAAATGAACCATCTTAGAAAAACGGTCACACACCACCCAGATAACAGACATCCTCTGAGAGACAGGAAGATCAGAAATAAAGTCCATCGAGATGTGCGTCCAAGGCCTCTTCGGAATAGGCAAGGGCAACAACAACCCGCTAGCCCTAGAACAACAAGGCTTGGCCCGAGCACACACATCACAAGACTGCACAAAAACACGCACATCTCGAGACAGAGATGGCCACCAGAAGGATCTAGCCACCAAATCCCTGGTACCAAAAATTCCAGGATGACCCGCCAGCGTAGAAGAATGAACCTCCGTTCATCAGGAACAAACAGTCTACCAGGTGGACAGCGATCAGGTCTATCCGCCTGAAACTCTTGCAAAGCACGTCGCAGATCTGGGGAAATAGCGGATAATATCACCCCATCCTTAAGGATACCTGTAGGTTCCGAATCACCAGGGGAATCAGGCTCAAAACTCCTAGAAAGGGCATCTGCCTTCACATTCTTAGAACCTGGTAGATATGAGACCACAAAATTAAACCGAGAGAAAAACAACGACCAGCGCGCCTGTCTGGGATTCAGGCGCCTGGCAGACTCAAGATAAATCAGATTCTTGTGATCAGTCAAAACCACCACCTGATGTCTAGCACCCTCAAGCCAATGACGCCACTCCTCAAATGCCCACTTCATGGCCAAAAGCTCCCGATTACCGACATCATAATTTCTTTCGGCGGCAGAAAATTTTCGAGAAAAGAACGCACAAGGTCTCATCACTGAGCAATCGGAACTTTTCTGCGACAAAACCGCCCCCGCTCCGATCTCGGAAGCATCGACCTCAACCTGAAAGGGAAGAGAGACATCAGGCTGGCGCAACACAGGGGCAGACGAAAAGCGGCGCTTAAGATCCCGAAAGGCCTCCACAGCGGCAGAGGACCAATTGGCAACATCAGCACCCTTCTTAGTCAAATCCGTAAGAGGCTTAGCAACACCAGAAAAACCAGTTATAAATCGACGATAAAAATTAGCAAAGCCCAAGAACTTCTGAAGACCCTTTAGAGAAGTAGGCTGCGTCCAGTCACAAATAGCCCGAACCTTGACAGGGTCCATCTCAACAGAAGAAGGGGAAAAAATGTACCCCAAAAAGGAAATCTTTTGAACCCCAAAAACACACTTAGAACCCTTTACACACAGAGAATTCTCCCGCAAGACCTGAAAAACCCTCCTGACCTGCTGAACATGAGACTCCCAGTCCTCAGAAAAAATCAAAATATCGTCCAAATACACAATCATAAATTTATCCAGATATTCACGGAAAATATCATGCATAAAGGACTGAAAAACTGAAGGTGCATTAGAAAGGCCGAAAGGCATTACTAAATACTCAAAGTGGCCCTCAGGTGTATTAAATGCGGTTTTCCACTCATCCCCTTGCTTAATTCGCACCAAATTATACGCTCCACGGAGATCAATCTTGGAGAACCACTTAGCCCCCCTTATGCGAGCAAACAAATCAGTAAGCAGCGGCAACGGATACTGATATTTGACAGTAATTTTATTCAGGAGTCGATAATCAATACAAGGCCTCAGCGAGCCATCCTTTTTAGAGACAAAGAAAAACCCAGCTCCTAAAGGTGATGAAGAAGGACGAATATGTCCCTTTTCCAGGGACTCCTTAACATACTCTCGCATGGCAGCATGCTCAGGTACAGATAGGTTAAACAAACGACCCTTTGGAAATTTACTGCCTGGAATCAGATCTATGGCGCAATCACACTCTCTGTGGGGAGGGAGAGAACCAATTTTAGGCTCTTCAAAAATATCCCCAAAATCCGACAAAAATGCCGGAACCTCAGAGGGAATAGATGACGAGATAGAAACCAAAGGTATGTCCCCATGAGCCCCCCGACATCCCCAGCTTAACACAGACATAGTTTTCCAGTCCAGTACTGGGTTATGAGATTGCAACCATGGTAATCCAAGCACTAACACATCATGTAAATTATGCAACACGAGGAAGCGAATCATCTCCTGATGGTCTGGAGTCATACGCATAGTCACTTGCGTCCAGAACTGTGGTCTATTACAAGCCAGAGGTGTAGAATCAATACCCTTCAGAGGTATAGGAACTTCCAGAGGCTCCAAATCAAACCCACAGCGCCTGGCGAAGGACCAATCCATGAGACTCAGAGCGGCGCCAGAGTCCACATAGGCATCCACGGTAATAACTGATAATGAACAAATCAGAGTTACAGACAGAAGAAATTTAGACTGTAAAGTGCCAATAGAAACAGACTGGTTTTTCTGGTGTTGCTAAGCCTCTTACGGATTTGACTAAGAAGGGTGCTGATGTTGCCAATTGGTCCTCTGCCGCTGTGGAGGCCTTTCGGGAACTTAAGCGCCGCTTTTCGTCTGCCCTTGTGTTGCGCCAGCCTGATGTCTCTCTTCCCTTTCAGGTTGAGGTCGATGCTTCCGAGATCGGAGCGGGGGCGGTTTTGTCGCAGAAAAGTTCCGATTGCTCAGTGATGAGACCTTGTGCGTTCTTTTCTCGAAAATTTTCTGCCGCCGAAAGAAATTATGATGTCGGTAATCGGGAGCTTTTGGCCATGAAGTGGGCATTTGAGGAGTGGCGTCATTGGCTTGAGGGTGCTAGACATCAGGTGGTGGTTTTGACTGATCACAAGAATCTGATTTATCTTGAGTCTGCCAGGCGCCTGAATCCCAGACAGGCGCGCTGGTCGTTGTTTTTCTCTCGGTTTAATTTTGTGGTCTCATATCTACCAGGTTCTAAGAATGTGAAGGCAGATGCCCTTTCTAGGAGTTTTGAGCCTGATTCCCCTGGTGATTCGGAACCTACAGGTATCCTTAAGGATGGGGTGATATTATCCGCTATTTCCCCAGATCTGCGACGTGCTTTGCAAGAGTTTCAGGCGGATAGACCTGATCGCTGTCCACCTGGTAGACTGTTTGTTCCTGATGATTGGACCAGTAGAGTCATCTCGGAGGTTCATTCTTCTACGCTGGCGGGTCATCCTGGAATTTTTGGTACCAGGGATTTGGTGGCTAGATCCTTCTGGTGGCCATCTCTGTCTCGAGATGTGCGTGTTTTTGTGCAGTCTTGTGATGTGTGTGCTCGGGCCAAGCCTTGTTGTTCTAGGGCTAGCGGGTTGTTGTTGTCCTTGCCTATTCCGAAGAGGCCTTGGACGCACATCTCGATGGACTTTATTTCTGATCTTCCTGTCTCTCAGAGGATGTCTGTTATCTGGGTGGTGTGTGACCGTTTTTCTAAGATGGTTCATTTGGTGCCATTGCCGAAGTTGCCTTCCTCGTCTGAGTTGGTTCCTTTGTTTTTTCAAAATGTGGTTCGCTTGCATGGTATTCCTGAAAATATCGTTTCTGATAGGGGTACCCAGTTCGTTTCTAGATTTTGGCGGGCATTCTGTGCCAGGTTGGGCATTGATTTGTCTTTTTCGTCTGCCTTCCATCCTCAGACTAATGGCCAGACGGAGCGAACTAATCAGACTTTGGAGACGTATTTGAGGTGTTTTGTGTCTGCGGATCAGGATGATTGGGTTGCCTTTTTGCCGTTGGCGGAGTTTGCTCTTAATAATCGGGCTAGTTCGGCCACTTTGGTTTCCCCTTTCTTTTGCAATTCGGGGTTTCATCCCCGTTTTTCTTCTGGTCAGGCGGAGTCTTCGGATTGTCCTGGAGTAGATGCTGTGGTGGATCGGTTGTATCGGATTTGGGAACAAGTGGTGGACAATTTGAATTTGTCCCAGGAGAGGACTCAGCGGTTTGCTAACCGCCAGCGTCGGGTTGGTCCTCGCCTTCGTGTTGGGGACTTGGTGTGGTTGTCTTCCCGTTTTGTCCCAATGAGGGTTTCTTCTCCTAAATTTAAGCCTCGGTTCATCGGTCCCTATAGGATTTTGGAGATTATTAACCCTGTTTCCTTTCGTTTGGACCTCCCGGCATCTTTCGCTATCCATAATGTGTTCCATCTGTCGTTGTTGCGGAGATACGAGGTGCCGGTGGTTCCTTCTGCTGAGCCTCCTGCTCCTGTGCTGGTTGAGGGTGAATTGGAGTACGTTATAGAGAAGATCTTGGACTCCCGTATTTCCAGGCGAAGACTCCAGTATCTGGTTAAATGGAAGGGCTATGGTCAGGAAGATAATTCTTGGGTAACTGCCTCTGATGTTCATGCCTCGGATTTGGTTCGTGCCTTTCATAGGGCTCATCCAGGTCGCCCTGGCGGTTCTTGTGAGGGTTCGGTGCCCCCTCCTTAAGGGGGGGGTACTGTTGTGATTTGCTTTTTGGGCTCCCCTAGTGGTGGCTGGTGGTACTGGAGACTTGTGTGTTCTTTTCTGCCTCAGCTCACCTGCTTCCATCAGTTTTGGGAGTTCCCTATTTAGCCTTGCTCTCCAGTCACTTCCTTGCCGGTCATCATTGTAACCTGAGTCTTTCAGTTGCATGTTCCTGCTACCAGTCTGCTGATCAGCTAAGTGGACTCTTGTCCTTTTTGTTTTGTATTTTTTGTCCAGTTTACAGTTTGTCATTTCCTGTTACTGGAAGCTCTTGTGGACTGAAATTGCCACTCCTGTGTCATGAGTTGACACAGGAGTCTTAAAGTAATTTCAGGATGGGTTTTTGAAAGGGTTTTTCAGCTGACCGTGAAGTCCTCTTTTGTATCCTTCCTCTATCTAGTAAGTGGACCTCGCTTTGCTAAATCTACCTTCATACTGTGTATGTCTTTTCCTCTGAACTCACCGTTAATATATGTGGGGGCTACTATCATCTTTGGGGAATTTCACTAGAGGTAAGCCAGGTCTGTTCCTTCCTCTTCCAGGTGTAGTTAGTTCTCCGGCTGGCGCATGGCATCTAGGCAGCCGTAGGAATGCTTCCTGGCTACTGTTAGTTGTGTGGTAGATTTAGGTCACGGTCAGCTTGAGTTTCCATCACCCGAGGGCTAGTCTGTTATTTTGTGTTTCTGATGTTCCCATGCCATTGGGGAATCATGACATATACCTCTGTTTCAAGAATATTTTATTACCCGTGTGGGGGTGATAGAAAAACTCACCCTTCAACATATTATTACAGCAGGCGCAGCCCAAGCATGGGAAATTCCCATGTCTGGCCGCGCTCAACAAAGTTTGAATAGTGGTCCTCTCAGGGCCGACATCAGATCTCACTAGTCTATCTTTCAAATTACGACCCCTCCTGAATGACATCATTGGAAAAGCCCCAAAACCCACAACCGTGGGAAGCCCCCGTTGTAAGAATGTCCAGTGCTTCCTCAGGACTTGACCAATCTGTTTACTAGCAGAACTGTAGGTGGACACAAAAGGAATACGCTCACAAGATTGCCTATTAGATGACATATTCCGAATACTCCCACGTGACAAATCACGAGCCCTAGCTTTATACCTATCGACCTCCATTCTTTGATACCCCCTCCTCAAAAATTTGGAGCACATCTCCTCCAACCGCAAATCCACCCTTTCCTCATCTGATACAATGCGCCTAACCCGCAATAATTGACTCCACGGCAGGGAACTGACCATCCTCCTGGGATGATCACTATTGAATAGCAAAAGACTATTTTTGTCTGTCTCCTTGACGAAAATGTCCGTCCTCAACTAAGACCCATCCTTATATACCAATGTATCTAAGAATTGTACCTGGGAGGTTGAATGGGTAAGGGTAAACTTCAATTCCGGGTATATCCCATTGATTTCACCCCAGAACTCCTCCAATCCCTTTAAGTCACCATCCCATATAACAAAGATATCATCTATATAATGCCACCAGGCTCTGACATGGCGCCAGAGGTTGGAAACGTACACAAACCTGTAATCGAGTACCGCCATATAGATGTTAGCGTATGTGGGGGCCACATTGGACCCCATGGCGGTACCCCTCAACTGCAGGAAGTACTCATCCCCAAAGAGGAAATAATTCTGGTCTCTTTTTGGGGTGGGTTATATTGGACACATGTATTGGTTGCTGATCTGTTTGGCGCTATGAACCAGGATTGGACGATGTGATACACCATGAGACTATTGAGGGTTGGTCTGTCCCCATGGCAATGGTGTAAACAGATAATGACAGCTGACCGATCGGGTGTAAATACGTGAAGATCAACTCACGATCTTGATGAGGCATGATAAGTTTTATACACTGTATGGGTAATATTTGCTATTATGTGTATGTATATACCACTGTTGTTTGTTGTTTCTACGATATTTGTTAATTGTATTAGATGGGCGGTACTGAGTGGTGATTGGTGCACTGTGTGGCACCCACACTACTTAAGACAGCCCTTTGTGTTTTATTGTATGCTTGATAAAGACCATGTTGTGGTCGAAACGTCGCATTGAACCATGGCTTAAATAAAGTTCATATTGAAGATTTTTACACCTGGATTGAGCGCTGTTCATTATACATTTCTTGGTCTGCTGAAATCCAGGATGGTTCTCTGGATGTGGAACGAGCGCTCTATTGAACAGTGAGTGCTGTCAGCCTTTTTTGCTTTTTTGTGGACTGTTGGAACCTGGACTGACTTGCACCCTGAACATAGATATGGAAGCTACTGCTAATCTAGAGGTGGGTGATCTAGAGAATGCCATGATTTTTTCATACACTGATGATGACGCTGCACGCATTTTATCTGGCACAAATATGGACTCAACCTTCTTGAGCACACCAACCTCGGATATGCTGCGCAAAAAATGGGAGAATGAGAGGAGAAGATTGATCTCTCTGGAACTCCATGTTATGACTCTAACGGAATATTTTAGAGCAAGGAGGATTCCGAGAGGTCTACGGCCACACTTGAGACCGACTCTGTTACCGGACAATGTGCAATTTTGTACAAGATTTGAATCAATTTCCAATAAATATGCATTTGATATAATGCTGTTGAACATCGAGTTCCTGAAAAGGGAGATGGAGTTGATTAAAAAGAATGTATTTGATTTGGAGGAACAGATCAAAAGACAATTAACAGCACAGGTCTGGGTCCCACTGAAAACTAAGATCGAGGAGAATCTTGTGAAGTACAGAGTGGACATTGAGACCACTAAAAGAAATAAGTGGTTTCGGGATGCTGAGGACTATCGTGTGGGCCGGGTCTTCTCTTGGCAGATGAGATCTAATCAGCACCCCGGAGGTGGACGGGGTAGGCCGATGGCCTCCAGAAGATATAAAAGACAGCAAGGAAGGAGACAGTCTAATTTTGGCTTCACAACAGCAGAATCTGACTCTACGGATGAATCCGCAGCAGGGAGCAGTACTGGAGCGCCCCATTTTTTGGGGAAGGGAAGGATAGACAAGACTACTCCAGGAGGCGAGGCCGCCGAGGGGGTCGGAAGCACAGGAGACAAGGGATCGTCGAAAGAACAGCGCCAGATGCGGAACACCACAATGAAAATGAGGAACAGGAGGGACAACTAGTGACGGACGACCAACTGGTGGTAAATATTTCATCTGTTACACTATCAGAAATTGAGGTTAAAGTGTTATCTAAGGGTTTGTCCTTTTGCCCTACCAATAATCCAGACTGGTTTGGTATTGAAGTTGATTTGCAGGCTTTTTTTAGGAGATTGAGACTTTCATCATTTTTTTCCGATAAAGAGACTGAAAGCAGTGTGGACACGGAGGAGTCTACTGGTGGTTTTTCTTTACAGAAGGTAGGAATGTATAATAAAAGTAAATTTCAGCCACCCAACAGGAACCACTTTGTGGAGTTCTATATCGAGCTTGTCCAGAGGGATATTGACAAAATAAGGACTACCTTCAGACCTAGGCCTAGGTATAATATGTCTGTGTTGGAGAAATCAACCATGAACACATTGGCTAAGAACACTGCTTTAACTATCAAACCGGCAGACAAGGGTGGGGCGGTGGTTGTGATGGACACCCTCAAATACAAAGCTGAGATACAACGACAGCTAGGAGATCATTTGGTGTATGAGAAACTGTCCAGTAACCCCACCAGTCGGTTCCAGAGGGAACTACAACTTATGGTCAGTGACTCCCTTTCCCTGGGACTCATTGACCTTAAGTTGTCTGAATATCTAATAGTGGAGTCTCCAGTGATACCTGTGATATACACAATACCGAAGATTCATAAAGACTTATTTAACCCGCCAGGCAGGCCTATTGTGTCCGGTAGAGGTTCATTATTTAATAGGACGGCGATCTTCTTGGACAAGGTGCTTCGCCCATTCGCTGTTAATGCGAGGTCATATATTAAGGACACAAATGACTTTCTTGAGAAAATCAGCGGGTTGGTGATCTCTGAGTCTACTATTCTGGCCTCATTTGATGTGGTATCACTTTATACCTCAATTGAACACGAGAAGGGTCTGGATGGGGTATCCTCTATGCTATCGGGCTCTGACATGGCCCCAGATTGTGCACAGCTTGTCCTCTCGCTGTTGGAATTCATCCTCAGGAGGAATTATTTCCTCTTTGGGGATGAGTACTTCCTGCAGTTGAGGGGTACCGCCATGGGGTCCAATGTGGCCCCCACATACGCTAACATCTATATGGCGGTACTCGAGGACAGGTTTGTGTACGTTTCCAACCTCTGGCGCCATGTCAGAGCCTGGTGGCGTTATATAGATGATATCTTTGTTATATGGGATGGTTACTTAAAGGGATTGGAGGAGTTCTGGGGTGAAATCAATGGGATATACCCGGAATTGAAGTTTACCCTTACCCATTCAACCTCCCAGGTACAATTCTTAGATACATTGGTATATAAGGATGGGTCTGAGTTGAGGACGGACATTTTCGTCAAGGAGACGGACAGAAATAGTCTTTTGCTATTCAATAGTGATCATCCCAGGAGGATGGTCAGTTCCCTGCCGTGGAGTCAATTATTGCGGGTTAGGCGCATTGTATCAGATGAGGAAAGGGTGGATTTGCGGTTGGAGGAGATGTGCTCCAAATTTTTGAGGAGGGGGTATCCAAGAATGGAGGTCGATAGGTATAAAGCTAGGGCTCGTGATTTGTCACGTGGGAGTATTCGGAATATGTCATCTAATAGGCAATCTTGTGAGCGTATTCCTTTTGTGTCCACCTACAGTTCTGCTAGTAAACAGATTGGTCAAGTCCTGAGGAAGCACTGGACATTCTTACAACGGGGGCTTCCCACGGTTGTGGGTTTTGGGGCTTTTCCAATGATGTCATTCAGGAGGGGTCGTAATTTGAAAGATAGACTAGTGAGATCTGATGTCGGCCCTGAGAGGACCACTATTCAAACTTTGTTGAGCGCGGCCAGACATGGGAATTTCCCATGCTTGGGCTGCGCCTGCTGTAATAATATGTTGAAGGGTGAGTTTTTCTATCACCCCCACACGGGTAATAAAATATTCTTGAAACAGAGGTATACCTGTTTGTCAAGCTATGTGGTGTATATGCTTGTGTGCCCATGTGGCTTGACCTACGTAGGTGAGACCACGATGGAGGTGAAGAACCGTATCAGTAAGCACAAGAGCACTATAAGGACGGGCTTGACAGATTTACTGGTTCCTAGGCAGTTTTTGGAGAAGAGACACTCTGTGAACCAGTTGCGATTTAGGGTCATTGATAGTGTCCCTGTGCTAAGGAGAGGTGGTGATAGGGCACTTATGTTGAAAACAAAAGAGATGAGGTGGATTTATACGTTGGGGTCCCTGCAACCTAAGGGTTTAAACCTAGATTTTAACCTACATTCTTGTACCTGATGTGCTTTCGATTGTGGTGCAGTTGTCTTTTACCAGTGTGTGTTGTTTTTATACATGTGGGTTTATGTACATTGTATTTATGTTTTTATTTATTTTTTATTTTTCAGGTTACTCTGTGACAGTCGGTGGCTGGATGGATGGGGTTAAGTTTGGATTACTTATATTCCATGGTGACAATAAATGGATTTTTATATTTGATCTTTTTCTCTCACGCCGGCCGACTGTCTCACGGTACTGTGGAAATATGTGTGTTTTTCCTATGATGTTGGGTAGTTATTTCATGCCTTATAGTATGTTTTCTGTATTTTAGCCCCCGGTTTGCTACATTAGATCAGGATAGTTACTCTGGATAGATGGAAATAACCCCCATCCTGTGCTGTGTTGCGCCTGCGTGATTTGGCTCCCTTGATTGGCCCGGATTTTTCTGGTCTGTCTTGGAGGCTTGGTGCGCGTGCGCTCCAGAGCAGTAGTTCCCTCTGCACCTTTGATGAGGGTCTAGGCGCCTGCGCGGCCGGGGGGAGCGGGCCGGCATTGCGGTCATGTGGTGCGGCTCGGGCCGTGCGCTGTGCACGTGCGCTCTCCTCCGGCGCCCTGTTGGTGGGTGTTCGGGGGTTGGTGCTTGCGCTCAGTGACGGGGTAACGGGCGGCCACTCTGGTCATGTGATGTGGGCTCATCTACTTCCTCCTGCGCCGACGCGGCCTGATGATGTTGGTGGTGAGTCCCGGGTGACCCGGCGGTGGAACACAGGGATGGGGGCTTTCAATTGTGTTAGAATCCCTCCGATTGGTGTCTCTTTTTGGGGTGGGTTATATTGGACACATGTATTGGTTGCTGATCTGTTTGGCGCTATGAACCAGGATTAGACGATGTGATACACCATGAGACTATTGAGGGTTGGTCTGTCCCCATGGCAATGGTGTAAACAGATAATGACAGCTGACCGATCGGGTGTAAATACGTGAAGATCAACTCACGATCTTGATGAGGCATGATAAGTTTTATACACTGTATGGGTAATTTTTGCTATTATGTGTATGTATATACCACTGTTGTTTGTTGTTTCTACGATATTTGTTAATTGTATTAGATGGGCGGTACTGAGTGGTGATTGGTGCACTGTGTGGCACCCACACTACTTAAGACAGCCCTTTGTGTTTTATTGTATGCTTGATAAAGACCATGTTGTGGTCGAAACGTCGCATTGAACCATGGCTTAAATAAAGTTCATCTTGAAGATTTTTACACCTGGATTGAGCGCTGTTCATTATACATTTCTTGGTCTGCTGAAATCCAGGACGGTTCTCTGGATGTGGAACGAGCGCTCTATTGAACAGTGAGTGCTGTCAGCCTTTTTTGCTTTTTTGTGTACTCTATGGAGGAGCGAGAGGCCGACACCAACAATCTATGGAGGAGCGAGAGGTCGACATTGACATCCTATGGAGGAGCGAGAGGTCGACACTGACATCCTATGGAGGAGCGAGAGGCTGACACTGATATTCTATGGAGGAGCGAGAGGCCGACACTGACATTCTATGGAGGAAGGATGAGCGAGAGGCCGACACTGACATTCTATGGAGGAGCGAGAGGCCGACAACGCCATCCTATGGAGGAGCGAGAGGCTGACACTGACATTCTATGGAGGAGCGAGAGGCTGACACTGACATCCTATGGAGGAGCGAGAGGCCGACACTGACATTCTATGGAGGAGCGAGAGGCCGACACTGACATTCTATGGAGGAGCGAGAGGCCGACACTGACATTCTATGGGGGAGCGAGAGGCTGACACTGACATTCTATGGAGGAGCGAGAGGCCGACAACGCCATCCTATGGAGGAGCGAGAGGCCGACACTGACATTCTATGGAGGAAGGATGAGCGGGAGGCCGACACTGATATTCTGCTGCAAGTTCCCCTGAAACACTGTCATTCTTATGCCAGTAATGGGAAAGTCTGTATTCACTGAAGGAGGGAAAACAAGCAGATTTCTCTAATAAGATAAAGTAAAAAAAAGTTTCTTATTTTCATGTGCACTATTGATTTGTGAAAAAAAAATTAAAATGATGATTACACAAAATTACAAGTTTCATATCCCATGTAAAATATCAGAAATGTTTCACTCTGACTAGCTTATATAGTATATTAGTGCAAGCTATTGTTGCTAAGACATTGATGCACATAACAAAAACGTAAGGGGAAAATAAGTATTTTATACACACTCTATTTTGCAAATTTTCCCACCTACAAAGAATGAAGAAGTCTGTAATTTTTTATCATGGGCACACTTCATCTGTGAGACACAGTATAAAAATCAAAACCAGAAAATCACATTGTATGATTTTTACATAATTGATTTGCATTTTATTTCATGAAATAAGTACTTGATACAATAGAAAAACAGAACTTAACCCCTTCCCGACAGGCGCCGTACATGTACTGCTCTGTGGGAACTGCGTTCCAGCAAACAGCAGTATCTGTACAACGGCAAGATCACGCGGCCTCACACTGAGCGCCGTGTTGATCGGGTGCGGGTGTCCGCTCTGTGTGAGAACTGACACCACGCAGCAACACAGCATTTATGCCCTCTAATGCCACTGTAATTAGTAACAGCAACATAGAGGAGCATCGCGCAGGGAATGGGTTCCCTGTGCGCTTCCACGAGGATGATGCGATGCGATCGTGTTGTCCTGATGTTCTCCATGGAGACCCCCTGCCACAAGATGACCGTGAAGTCCTTCAGGGAAGGTGGCGTGTCAGTGTCTGCAGAGAGCAGGACCTGAGATGCCTCCTCCCTGCCTGTCAGACACTGCTCTGATGCCCTGCAGTGAAGATGCATGCAGAACATCAGATCAGCGATCTAATGATATACAGTAATGTCCAATCCACGGACAATGTAAAAAGTAAAAAAAAAAAAAAATTGAGTAAAAATATATTTTTAAAAATCCCCAAATAAAAAAACAAGCATTTTTACAATGAATACATTTATGTAAATAAAAAATTAAACACTAAAAGTACACATTTGGTATTGCCGAATCCGTAACGACCCGCTCTATAAAACTGTCCTACTAGTTAACCCCTTCAGTGAACACCGTAAAAAAAATGAAAAACGAGGCAAAAAATAATGCTTTATTATCATACTGACGAACAAAAAGTGCAATAAAACGCGATCAAAAAGACGTGGACGCCATAGGACCTGTGATCCGGCGGTGTCTGTCTTTTTACGATTGCATAAAAGTGCTGTAAGCCATAGCTTGGTACACTTCTGAAAAGGACACCGCTGAACAGAGGCCAGATGGAGTCCAGAGTAATTCTGCTGCCTCATTACACTGTGTTCCAAATTATTATGAACAAAGAGTTTAGGAGTGATAAGGTTAGAATTTTTTTGTTTGTCATTTAAACTCATTGATGGTGATGTGTGTCAGGGCTCTTTATATCACTGAAAGCAATGTCAGATACCTGTGCAAATTAGTTTGGCAGGTGTATCCAAATAAAGGCAAGACTACTTAAGAAGGCTGTTCCACATTATTAAGCAGCCTACATTTTTTGCCAAAATGGGAAAGAAAAAGGATGTGTCGGCTGCTGAGAAGCAACAAATTGTGGAGTATTTAGGTCAAGGCATGACTACAATCAACATTGCCAAGACACTTCATCGTGATCATCGCACAATCAAGAAGTATGTAGCTGATTCCCAGCACACACGTGTGCATGCTGATAAGGAAAAATTGAGGACTCTTTCCAACAGGCAATTGCGTAAGGCTAAAAGAGCAGCTGCAAAAATGCCTGGTCATAGCAGCAGATAAGTTTTTGAAGCTGCTGGTGCCTCCAACGTCCCCAGAACAACAAGATGCAGGGTCCTTCAGAGGTTTGCAGCTGTGCGTAAGCCATCCTGTCGACCACCTCTATCCACTGCACACAAGCAGAAACGGCTCCAGTGGGTCAAACAATACATGAAGACTGACTTCCAAACTGTTTTGTTCACCGATGAGTGCCGTGCAACGCTCGATGGTCCAGATGGATGGAGTGGAATATGGCTGGTTGATGGACACAAGGAGGAGGTGGAGTAACGTTTTGGGCTGGAATCATGGGGAGAGAGATTGTCGGCCCCTTTATGATCCCTGAAGGGGTAAAGATGAACTCCATAATCTATGTGGAGTTTCTAAAACAACACTTCCTGCCATGGTTCAAGAGGAAGAACCGTGCTTTCCGCAGCAAGATCATTTTCATGCATGATAATGCACCGTCTCATGCTGCAAAAAACACATCTGCATCTCTGGCTGCTATGGGCATAAAAGAGGACAAACTCATGGTGTGGCCACCATCTTCCTCTGACCTCAACCCCATTGAGAACCTCTGGAGCATCATCAAAAGGAGTGTCTATGATGGCGGGAGGCAGTTCACATCTAAGCAACAGCTCTGGGAGGGTATTCTTTCCACATGCAAAACAATTGAAGCAGAAACCATCCAAAAACTGACAAATTCAATGGACGAGAGAGTTCAGAAGCTTCTTTCGAACAAGGGGTCCTATGTGCAAATGTAAAATCACCTAGAATAAAGTTTTCACTTGAAAACTGTTTGATTTTATTTTGTAATAAGCTGATAATGCTTATAACTTCACAATTGACCATTTTTTTGTTCAAAATAAAAAAAAAGGTTGAAAACTCTGCTGTGCATAATAATTTGGAACATGCATTTTGAGTGTTTATTTTTTTTAAAAAGATACTGTTTTCATAGGCAGTTTGTTCCAAAACATTGCAATTATACTAGAATAGTAGATGACTGGAAAATAACAATGACTGCAATTCAGATGGGTAATTTAGAGAAAATATGAGGAAATATTATTTGCATAATAATTTGGAACACAGTGTATAGTGAATGGATCCATCTGTCACGTCACTCGGAGATTTGGATGGAAACCCCGATGTAGATGCACAGAGTAGAGCCCCGGATAAATGTGATCATAAATGTTATGTCAAATAAAAGCTTCAATTCAATCCACAAAAATGCAAGTCCCTCTCAAGTCTGTCATCTGTTAATAGAAATATAGTGGGCTTCCACATTACTGGTGGCACAAAAGCTCTGGAAAAGCAAAATGGCTCCTCCCCTAAAAGAAATTCAGCAAATTCTCTGCTCCCAAATCCAAATCCCCCCTTCCTTTCTGAGCCCCAGTGTGTCTAAATCATATTTAGCGCTCAAATGTTTGGCATTTCTGTAGTGATGAGAGCCCGCCTAATTTACAGGTACGTGTCTCCAGAAGCATGAGCTGGGCACAATGTACTGGTCACTACGACAGTTTGCAATTTTCACTCAGCAACATCCACTGCTGCTTGTTTCTGGAAAGGGTAGATACATTCCCAAAGGGATTTCCAAAATGGGGTCACTTGAGAGGGGATTCTGCTTTTCTACCACTTAGGGGCTCTTTATATGGAATCCCCAAACTATTGTAGGAAGATCTGCGTTCCAGGAGGTAAATAGCGCTCAGTTCCTCCCGAGTCTCTCCATATGGCTAAGTAGTACTGTACAGCCACATATGGGGTATTGGCACACTCAGTAGAAATTGTGGGACAAATTTTGGTGCCATTTTTTACCCATTTCCCAGTATAACACACAATCTTGGTGGTAAAAATGTAAATTATTATATCTTCACTGTTCAATGGTATAAAGGTCTGGCACACATGTGGTGTCAATATAATCACTGAACCCCTAGATAAATTTATTGAGAGGTTTAGTTTGTAAAATGGGGTCACTTATGGTGGGGGGTTCTGCTGTGTTAGCACCTCAGGGGCTCTGCCAATGTAACATGGCACCCTCAAACAAGTGCAGCAAAATCTGCACTGTAATATAGCATTTCTTCCCCTCTGAGCTTTGCACTGTGCTCCAAAAGTAGTTTTTGATGACATATGGGGTATTGGTAAACTCAGGGGAAAGTGCACAACAAATTTTGGGGTCCGTTTTCTCCAGTTATCCTTGTGAAAATACTAAATTTAGAGCTAAAAAAGATTTTTGCGGGAAAAATGTGATTTTTTATATTTTCACAGCTTAACGTTATAAACTTCTGTGAATCACCTGGGTGTTCAATACACATCTAGATAAGTTCCAAAAGGGGTCTAGTTTCTATATGTACTTCTTCTTCATGCCCCCGGAAGAAAAACATATTGAAATGTGCGTTGGGGTAGAAGGCAGATTTTTCCCAGTTTCTACGCTGGTAAGAATTATTTTGGCACTTTAATTGATCCCAATGTTTCCATGGGCTAGTGAATGTTTACATGGTCATATGCACTATAGCACTTTGTAGCCTTTTCTCTGGGTTATTTACTTGTTTATACCCATACAAAGCAGTACCACAATAGGCTGACAAAGGCTATATTTTTCATGCACCCAATCACTTTAATAGCCCCCTTTTTTCTCTTCTGTGTAATGACTATTCATGCTTTTATTTGAGGCTCATTGGCACTTTAGAAGCACCAGATGGCTATGGTTATCATATTTTAGACACCAACATCTTGAGCATCCATTATATATTTTGTGCCTGCAAAGCTTATCTTAAAGAAAGACAAGTTGGGAGAATCTATCCTTAAGGTACCGTCACACTCAGCGACGCTGCAGCGATATAGACAACGAGCCGATCGCTGGAGCGTCGCTGTTTAGGTCGCTGTAGAGACATCAAACACAGCAGCTCCAGAACGATGCAGGAGCGATCCTGTGACGTAACGGTGACTCACTTATCATTCTCACAGGTCGTTAGCTCCATGTAAAACATTGCTGACATCGTTGCTTTTGCTGTCAAACACGACAATACACGCCAACCTGACGACCAAATAAAGTTCTGGCCTTCTAGCTCCGACCAGCGATATCACAGCGGGATCCAGATCGCTGCTGCGTGTCAAACACAACGAGATCGCTATCCAGGACGCTGCAACGTCACGGATCGTTGTCGTTCTTGTTGTAAAGTTGCTGAGTGTGAAGGTACCTTTAGTCCTGATGGGCTTAATCATCAACAACTGTGCCAAGGAAAGACTTATTTATTTCCTAAACATTCGTCAGCTAATGCATGTCAGTTAACCATTACCATACCATTTTTTCATTATTTCATTTATTTAGTAATTTTAAATATTTGCTATGGATGAGGAGGTTTGTGGTCAATATGTTTAAAGAACACATTAGGGTATATTCAAACAATGAGGCCCCAAAACATATAGTTCTTCATAAATGCTGCATTCAAAAGACATTGCAGCATATCCTGTGCCTCGGTTGAAGATAGGGGGAAAAAAAGTTTAAGACAAAAATAGTTTTAGGAATATATCCTTGTACTCCAACTTTAAGAGCTGCAAATCCGCAGCAAAGACTCGTATATTTATCACATGTAAGCATATTTTATATGATGTTTTATGTACTGAAGTTTAAATACAGTTTTTTGACGTTTTACTTGGTTAATATGCTATTCATTCCATTGAAAGATTATAATCAATATATAAATATCCAGAATGAATTCTCACACCGTGCCACAAATTAATTACAATATGCCACCTCAGGGAAAAACTGGTGTATTTATATCAAGCAGTGAACATCACAGAGCTGGCCTCTCTTGGGCTGTTTACTGGAAAGTTTCTTACTGCACGTGTTGTTCTGTGTGTTACATGAATAACAGGGGTATTGATGGTTTATTATTCAATTTTCCTACTGCATGATTGGATTATAGACTTACTTAGGATCTGTGCAATGCATATGTGATCACATTCATAACATCACTCTGGCTCTGTTTCACGTCAGCTGCCCTAACTGAAATCAGGGACCTGCTGGAAGTGATCAGTCTACAGCTCGGCATTAGTTATATTCTCCTAATGCTGCCCAAGGCTCACTTACATTTTATAAGATGTACCAAACATGCTCACCCAATATAATACAGGTCCTTCTCAAAAAATTAGCATATAGTGTTAAATTTCATTATTTACCATAATGTAATGATTACAATTAAACTTTCATATATTATAGATTCATTATCCACCAACTGAAATTTGTCAGGTCTTTTATTGTTTTAATACTGATGATTTTGGCCTACAACTCCTGATAACCCAAAAAACCTGTCTCAATAAATTAGCATATTTCAACCGTCCAATCAAATAAAAGTGTTTTTTAATAACAAACAAAAAAACTATCAAATAATAATGTTCAGTTATGCACTCAATACTTGGTCGGGAATCCTTTGGCAGAAATGACTGCTTCAATGCGGCGTGGCATGGAGGCAATCAGCCTGTGACACTGCTGAGATGTTATGGAGGCCCAGGATGCTTCAATAGCGGCCTTAAGCTCATCCAGAGTGTTGGGTCTTGCGTCTCTCAACTGTCTCTTCACAATATCCCACAGATTCTCTATGGGGTTCAGGTCAGGAGAGTTGGCAGGCCAATTGAGCACAGTAATACCATGGTCAGTAAACCATTTACCAGTGGTTTTGGCACTGTGAGCAGGTGCCAGGAAGCATGAAGTGCTCCAAAATCTCCTGATAGCTAGCTGCATTGACCCTGCCCTTGATGAAACACAGTGGACCAACACCAGCAGCTGACATGGCACCCCACACCATCACTGACTGGGTACTTGACACTGGACTTCAGGCATTTTGGCATTTCCTTCTCCCCAGTCTTCCTCCAGACTCTGGCACCTTGATTTCCGAATGACATGCAAAATTTGCTTTCATCAGAAAAAAGTACTTGGGACCACTTAGCAACAGTCCAGTGCTGCTTCTCTGTAGCCCAGGTCAGGCGCTTCTGCCGCTGTTTATGGTTCAAAAGTGGCTTTACCTGGGGAATGCGGCACCTGTAGCCCATTTCCTGCACACGCCTGTGCACGGTGGCTCTGGATGTTTCCACACCAGACTCAGTCCACTGCTTCCTCAGGTTCCCCAAGGTCTGGAATCGGTCCTTCTCCACAATCTTCCTCAGGGTCCGGTCACCTCTTCTCGTTGTACAGCGTTTTCTGCCACATTGTTTCCTTCCAACAGACTTACCATTGAAGTGCCTTGATACAGCACTCTGGGAACAGCCTATTTGTTGAGAAATTTCTTTCTGGGTCTTACCCTCTTGCTTGAGGGTGTCAATGATGGCCTTCTTGACATCTGTCAGGTCGCTAGTCTTACCCATGATGGGGGTTTTGAGTAATGAACCAGGCAGGGAGTTTTTAAAAGCCTCAGGTATCTTTTGCATGTGTTTAGAGTTAATTAGTTGATTCAGAAGATTAGGGTAATAGGTCGTTTAGAGAACCTTTTCTTGATATGCTAATTTATTGAGACAGGTTTTTTTGGGTTATCAGGAGTTGTAGGCCAAAATCATCAGTATTAAAACAATAAAAGACCTGACAAATTTCAGTTGGTGGATAATGAATCTATAATATATGAAAGTTTAATTGTAATCATTACATTATGGTAAATAATGAAATTTAACACTATATGCTAATTTTTTGAGAAGGACCTGTATTGTCAGAGACGTAGCTAGGGTTTCAGCTTGGGGGGGGGGGGGAATCTGAGTGGACCCCTAATCAGGTAATCCTGACTACAACTACGTGGCGCACCCTAATTGTGAGTATAGGGGAACATCAGCAGATGACACTGCTTACACTGATATTACTATATGGAGACCATATAGTGGTAAATACCAGTCTTGCAGACCATATAAGAGATCACAGTACAGTTATAGATGGTGACTTACCGCTGACGTTCTTTCTGATGGAGTTGTTCACTTTTCCCATCTTTTCCACCTGGCCCAGACCGACGTGACAACTTCTCCAAACAGGACTTGTCTGCAAAGATTACAGCAAAGACACATCTGACTTCTCACATTTCCAGCACCGTCCCCATCTATTCCCAGCCTGCACAAACTCCTCATCCTGATGATATCCCAATACTGAGCCGTTGCCGCCGTATGTGTCCCTATTAAGGCACCTACTGTGCGGTACAATAACCGTGCTCCTCTTACCCCTTATATAGTAATAATGCCAACTTTGTTCACTCTAGATAGTAAAATTCCCCCCTAAAAATATTAATGCCCTGTGCTAGTGCCCTCGACATTTTGTCCCTAAAAAGTAATAATACCCCATATGCAACTTTGATGGTCAACAATACTCTGAGTGCCCCAATAACAATAATGCTTCTTAAGTGCTCACATTTAATAATGGCCCCCGAGTCCCCCCATGTACAGTAATAATGGCCCTAGTATCACGGATTTGAGCAGGCGGTCTTGTGATGACTCTTTCGGCTTCTCTCAATTGTCTTCTCTTGAGAGAATCCAAACTTTTCTAGTGGACATGTGCAAATAGCAAACGTGGGATCAATGACCACCTGATAACGCTAGTGATATTGCGGGCTCATGCAGAAGGCACTCACTGTCATGATTTGGCAGTCTGCCGTCACATAAAGTCACTGCAGACATTTATTCTAAGCTGAAATTAATTTTATAATAATAAATTGCTTATTATTAAATTATTAATGCAGCACTCCAGCAGGTTTTTTTTTTAACCACTGGAGTGGTGCTTTAAGCGCAAGTCCCCTTCCTCGATCATATACTCATCCTCCAGTGTATTCACCTTTTTTTCGCACCGCTCCAGTCCCACGGTGCGCAGCCCAAACTTGTGAGCGCAGCTTCTTACTGGCCAGAATAATAATAATAATCTCTTTATTTATATAGGGCCAACATATACTGCAGCACTTTACAGACATTATCATCGCTGTCCCCATTGGGGCTCACAATCTAGATTCTCTATCAATGTCTTTGGAATGTGGGAGGAAACCGGAGTATCCAGAGGAAACCCATGCAAACATACAAACTCCTTGCAGATGTTGTCCTTGGAGGGATTTGAACCCAGGACTCCAGTGCTGCAAGGCTGTAGTGCTAACCACTGAGCCACTGTGTTGCCCCCAGAAGTTAGAAGCTACGTCACAAGCACTCATTGTAAGTTCATGAAAGACAGAAAGAGGCCAGAACAAGGTTCTCAGACTCACATTAAGGCCGGGATCACACACAGCGAGATACGGCAGTCTTGCAGGTTAAAACCAAGCTCTGGCACCAGCACTCCGGAGCGGAGCGTGCGGCCGCACAGCAATACATGGAGCTGCACGCTCTGCTCCAGAGTGCCGGTGCCAGAGCTTGGTTTTAACCTGCGAGACTCGGCCGTATCTCGCTGTAGTGTGACTCCGGCCTAATTAGAGACCTCTGCACCACTCCATGAAACACTGGAGCAGTGGACAGGTCACAAACTGCAGATGGAGCCGAGCGGCCAAGAAAACGAATGAAAATGCCGGAAGGCGATTATCAGACAGTCGGTAGAGGTCTTGGATTTTAAGGCGCCACTCCAGGGTGAAATTAAAAAAATGCTGGAGTGGTGCTTTTAAGGGAATCTGTCACCCCCCTGGAAATGTATGACCTATTAATATATGACGCCTCCTGATCAAGTAGCAACGAAACGTGCGTTAGGGCGATGGGGTTCATACAGACTGACTTTACCATGCTGTAAGTATTCTATACACTTTTTTTTTTTCATTTTCCTACCTATGTAATATTACTTTACTTTCTTAAAGTGAACAAGTCACCAGTTTTGGCCAATAAGAGATACGGCCATCACATTTCAGGGCTTATATACAGGATTCTATAATGCCGTATATCTGCCCCCAACCCGACCTGCAAGAGAAGAAAAATAACTTATTATACTCACCTGTGGGGAGGTCCGGTCCAAGGGGTGTTGCTCTTCTCGTTCCTGCACCTCCCATCTTCTTACGATCCCTGTCCTCCTGCTTGCTTCATGTGGATGACGTGTCCCTGCATCATCCACACACTCTCCTCGGCACAGCGCTCCTGTGCAGGTGTACTTATCTGCCCTGTTAAGAGCAAAGTACTGCAGTGCGCATGTGCTGAGGCTCTTTGACCTTTTCTGGCACCTGCATACTGCAGTACTTTGCTCTGTCCTCAACAGGGCAGAGAATGTGCCTGTGCAGGAGTGTGGTGCTGAGGAGATGCGTCATCCACACGAAGCAAGCAGGAGGGCGGCATCGCAAGAAGAGGGGAGGCGCTGGACCAAGATCAGCAACGCCCATTGGACCGCCCCGCAGGTGAACATAATAAGTTATTTTTCTTCTCTTATGGGTCAGGTTGGTGGCAGATATACAGCATTATACTGTAGAATGCTGTATATCAGCCCTGAAAGGTGATGGCCGTATCTCTTATCGGCCAAACCTGGTGACAGGTTCCCTTTAAGGCATAGCAGACCAAGTTTTTTTTTATTTCCCACAGGCCAAACCATTGCTTGGCTGCATACAGCCTCTCTGTTGTGAAAGCCTGGAAGTTTTGGGTTATTCTGCACTGTTATTTCAGCTTTTTCTATGGAGAGTGCACCTTTTGTACAGTATTTGCTTTAGGCACTTTGTATGATTGAATCATTGTAATATCTGCCCAAAACAATGTGTATATTTATACACTTTGCACTTTATCCAGTCAGTCTGTTTGTTTCCCCCCATTTAGAATAGCAGCCTCTGTATTTTAATTACTATTTTTAATATACGTCTAATAAAACTTAATATTTTTGGATTATACACCATGAGCATTGAAAACACAAAAAAGCACAGTATAACCAAAACACTCTGTTGCAAAAAAAATCAAAGTGAACAGCAAGTGCTAGTAAAAAGATGGAAAAAACAGGGTATTTGGTTGATACGTTTTTTGCAAAAAATGTATATTAAGCCGCTCTACCAAACGTCAAGGTATACCTGTATCAGAGCAGTCCTAACTAATGTATGTAATCCCTATCTGATGTATTTAACACCTGGTCATATGTACAATACCTGTATGAGCAGGATTCAGAAAAGGAATGTCCATGTGGACACGCTGGACAGAACGGCTTCTGTGCGCACAGCTCAAAAGAATGTAGCTCCATGAGCATGAAATGGAGTGCATATAATCTAACAAAACAATATATTAATCAGTCCCCAGTGCCCTGTCGCGCCTCACCCACCTCAACCCTCATTCTCTCACACTCGCCCCCCCCAGTGCCCTGTCCCCCTCCCCATAATACCCCATGCTCTCATTTACCTGCCAGCGCCCGGTCCCCCTTCCCCCACTTGTCCCCCCTCCCCACTTCAGCCCCCACAATACCCCATCCTCTCACATTCACCCCCAATTGCCTTATCCCCCTCCCCCACAATACCCTCAACCTCTCACATTCACCCCGCAGTGCACTGTCCCCCTCCCTCACTTCAGCCCCCACAATACTCCCATCCTCTCATGTTCACCCCACAGTGACCCTGACATGCCTTCATTTAATAAATCTAATAAATTCTATCCCCACTTACCGATGAAGTTTGAAAGCAGTGAGGCAGGACCAGGAATTGTCAAGATTGAAATGCAGGGTGGGCACTAGGACCCAGTGTGCCTGAGCCAATCCCAATGCGCACAAAACTGCAGCCTGACAGAAGCTCCTCAGGTCAGTAAGGGTCTGTGCACACATTTTGGATTTGGCTGCGGATGCGCAGCGGATTTGACGCTGTGGTTTCGCAGTTTTCCACGCGTTGCACAGTACCATGTAAACCAAATCCACAGTACACATGCTGCGGAAAAAAACGTGCGGAAACGCTGCGGTTTATTTTCCGCAGCATGTCAATTCTTTGCGTGGATTTTGCAGCGTTTTACACCTGTTCCATAAATGGAATCCGCAGGTGTGAAAACGCATGTGAAATCTGCCCCAAAACTGCAGTAAATCCGTGGTAAATCCGCAGGTAAAACGCAGGGCTTTTTACCTGCGGATTTTTCAGAATCTGTGCTGAAAAATCCGCACACGAATCCGCAACGTGTGCACATACCCTTATCTTGCAATGTACACTGCAGGAGGGAGACTCTGCAACCGGCCACTGTGTTACCAGCATGCAGAGTCTCTGTAAGGCAGGGGAGCAGGCATTTTCTTGCTCACCTCCTGTGCTGTGTTCTGCCTCATGACTCCCGTTGGTCCCCTTTATGTGATGAGGCCAGGGGTGACGGCCCCCTCTGCCCCCCCAGTAGCTACGCTACTGGCCCCTGTGAAAGTGATAGACCCACACCTATGTGAGCAGTGCTAATACACTTGATTCACTAATTATAGACATAGGCAGTATCTAACTATTCATTAAATAATTCAGTTAATTATATAGAAGCATAATTTATGCATTAAGGTCAGGTTACTTTTCCATGTAGCAAAACAGTGGGCCCCCAGTATCAATGTTACTGGTGGGCACTTGAAGATAGGAATTCAATGCGTTTCAAAGTGTCAAGCACTTCTTCCTCAGGAAATGACCACATCCTTAGACACATCCAATTGAAGTGTATTCTCGCACACAGACACATCGGGCCCATGCACGACAATACACGCTGCCGGCCAATCAGGGGCTAGTAGCTGACGTCAGCGTGCACGTGACGTCATACGCTCCTGTCTCATGCCAAAGTCAGCTGCCGCCTTCACAAGAGGACGTCGAGTGCTGGGGAATGAAGGTAAGGTGAGTAATTATTTATTTTTTAATTATTGTCCATACAATTCCTGTGATCTATAAAGCTGAAAAAAAAAGTGTTAAAAATTTTTGCAGTCTTAAATTTCTCAGCCATACAGGTTCACATGTTCTGTGGTACATTTCTGTGATATCTAATACTACAAAAAAAAAGTTAAAAAATTAGCTGGATTACATTTCTCACCCATATACTATTCCATGATCTGGGGTAAATTTCTGTGATATCATCTAGCACTACAAAAAAGTGTTTAAAAAAAAATAGCTGGATTATACACTGTTCAAAAAAATAAAGGGAACACTTAAACAACAGAATATTACTCCAAGTAAATCAAACTTCTGTGAAATCGAACTGTCCACTTTAGTAAGCAACACTGTTTGACAATCAATTTCACATGCTGTTGTGCAAATACAATAGACAACAGATGGAAATCATTGGCAATTATCAAGACACCCTCAATAAAGGAGTGGTTCTGCAGGTGGGGACCACAGACCATATCTCAGTACCAATGCTTTGTGGCTGATGTTTTGGTCACTTTTGAATGTTGGTTGTGCTTTCACACTCATGGTAGCATGAGATGGACTCTACAACCCACACAAGTGGCTCAGGTAATGCAGCTCATCCAGGATGGCACATCAATACTAGCTGTGGCAAGGTTTGCTGTGTCTGTCAGCGTAGTGTCCAGAGGCTGGAGGTGCTACCAGGAGACAGGCCAGTACACCAGGAGACATGGAGGGGGCCGTAGGAGGACAACAAACCAGCAGCAGGACCGCTACCTCAGCCTTTGTGCAAGTAGGAACAGGAGGAGCACTGCCAGAGCCCTGCAAAATGACCTCCAGTAGGCAACAAATGTGCATGTGTCTGCACAAATGGTTAGAAACCGACTCCATGATGATGGTCTGAGTGCCCGACGTCCACAGATGGGGTTGTGCTCACAGCCCAACATCATGCAGGATGCTTGGCATTTGCCACAGAACGCCAGGATTGGCAAATTCGCCACTGACACCCTGTGCTCTTCACAGATGAAAGCAGTTTCACACTGAGCACGTGACAGTCTGGAGATGCCATGGAGAGCGATCTGCTGCCTGCAACATAGTTCAGCATGACCAGTTTGGCAGTGGGTCAGTAATGGTGTGGGGTGGCATTTCTTTGGAGGGACATACAGCCCTCCATGTGCTCGCCAGAGGTAGCCCTTGGTTCCTCCAAAAGCAGAACAATGCCAGATCTCATGAGGTTGGAGTGTGTCAGCAGTTCCTGCAAAATGAAGGCATTGAAGCTATGGACTGGCCCGCCCGTTCCCCAGACCTGAATCCGATTGAGCACATCTGGGACATCATGTCTCACTCCATCCACCGTCACGTTGCACCACAGACTGCCCAGGAGTTGGCGGATGCTTTAGCCCAGGTCTGGGAGGAGATCCCTCAGGAGACCATCCGCCGCCTCATCAGGAGCATGACCAGGCATTTGTACAGTATGGAGGTCATACAGGCATGTGGAGGCCACACACAACACTGAGCATCTTTTCCTTGTCATGAGGCATTTCCACTGAAGTTGTATCAGCCTGTAATTTGATTTTCCACTTTGGTTTTGAGTATCATTCCAAATCCAGAACTCCATGGGATGTTCATTTTGATTTACATTGATAATTGTTATGTTGTATTGTTCTCAACACATTCCACTATGCAATGAGTGAAAATTTGCAACTGGAATATTTCATTCAGAGATATCTAGGATGTGGTATTTTAGTGTTCCCTTTATTTTTTTGAGCAGTGTATTTCTCACCCATACACTATTTTGTGGTCTGGGGGTAAGTTTCTGTGATATTATCTAACTATACAAAAAGTGTTTAAAAAAAAAAAAAAAAAATTGGCTGGATCACAGTTCTCATCCATACACTATTCCGTGGTCTGGGGTAAATTTCGTGTGACCTATAAAACTGAAAAAAAGCGTTTAAAATTTTTGTAGGGTTACATTTCTCAGGCATACAGTATTACGTGGTCTGGGGTACATTTCTGTGATTTACAACACTCCAACAAAGTGTTAACTTTTTTACTGTGTTCAATTAATCATCCATATAGTGTAACGTGCTTAGTCAGTGACAATGATGGCAGAAGTACGTGAAACACCTGAGGGAGTGACTGGAGGAATATCGGAGCCAGAGGAAACTGGCATAACAGCAGAAGTGGCAGGAGTCTGTATTCCTGATCTGGCTGATATCCCGGACCCATCAAAGCCTGAATACAGGCCACATCCTTCTCGCTTGGGTTCTTGCAGACGGGAGAGCCAGGATTCAGGAACTGGTGACCGGACTGGTCAAATGTTACGCTAGCCGTAAGGTGCCAAGAGTTGGCATCCCAGGAGGTGATAGTTATTTATGACCATCAGGGAGAAGTGGGTGCATTGAAGAGTTTGTAACCGGTCATCTCATCTCATTCAACCATCGGGTAGTAGAGACGGAACACTTGCCTCTAAGGCTGCAAGAGCTGACAACTGGAACTAGGGTCACGTCTCTCAAAATGGAGGAGCAACATTGCTGGTTTGCAGTGGGTGTGATCCTAGAAGGAAGAGAGCATGATGAACCCTCCTTGAGGAATGAACAGGCCTTGGAGTGGCTCTTAAGGCAGCTCAAGATAGTGCTACACCCCCCCCCCCCCCCGAGGGATCATACGGTCCTCGTGGTGCCCCGCATCCTATGCATCAGCAGCAGATAGTGCAGGTGACACAGGGGCTGTTGCCCATTTCTATATGTTGATATGTTGAGGGCTCTGGCACTACCTTAAGTCAGGTCACTTACAGCCCAGGAACCAGGATTCAGGAAGCAGGTTGAGGCAGTCCCCCCAGCCTCAAGAGGAAGAAGTAGAAGCGGACACCTGAAGAGGATTACTGCATTACCCTGCTTATAATTTTTCCTGCCTTTGTGAAAAGCCTTTATAAGTGTAGGAGTACAGCAAGTACACTTTTAAAATATTTGAATGAGACCCACCAGTTTTTGCCTTTCATGGGTCTATGGGTGAACCTCCTAGATAAAGTACACTTTCAAAATATTAATGTTCCAAATTTTTTTAGGGATTCAATGACTAATCTATACAGTTTAACAAGGTTATTGCTTAATTACTGTGCAATGTAAAATTTACAAAAAGTGTATAAATATTTCTGTATTAGATTACTCATCCATAGACTATTACATGCTTTCTTTCACATTGTCGGTGGCATATAACACTACAAAAAAAGCATTTAAAAATTTTGCTTGTTTGTTTACATTTCTACATTTCTTACCCATACACTATTCTGTGTACTGGTGCACATTTTTGTGATATACAACCCCTGGCAAAAATTATGAAATCACCGGACTTGGAGGATGTTCATTCAGTTGTTTAATTTTGTAGAATAAAAGCATATCACAGACATGGCACAAAACTAAAGTAATTTCAAATGGCAACTTTCTGGCCTTAAGAAACACTAAAAGAAATCAAGAACAAAAAATGTGGTAGTCTGTAATGGTTACCTTTTTTTAACCAAGCATAGGGAAACAATTATGGAATCACTATTCTGAGGAAATAATTATGGAATCATAAAAAACAAACAAAAAAACACTCCAAAACATCACTAGTATTTTGTTGCACCACCTCTGGCTTCTATAACAGCTTGCAGTCTCTGAGGCATGGAATTAACGAGTGTCAAACAGTACTCTTCATCAATCTGGCTCCAACTTTCTCTGATTGCTGTTTCCAGATCAGCTTTGCAGGTTGGAGCCTTGTCATGGACCATTTTCTTCAACTTCCACCAAAGGTTTTCAATTGGATTGAGATCCGGACTATCTGCAGACCATGACATTGACCTTATGTGTCTTTTTTCAAGGAATGTTTTCACAGTTTTTGCTCTATGGCAGGATGCATTATCATCTTGAAAAATGATTTCATCATCCCCAAACATCCTTTCTTCATGTCTTCTTGGGTACATTTTGTTGCTAACTAAGCTAAAAACTTAAAAAAAATAAAAATAAAATGTATTGGTATTATATTGCCTATCAATAGAGTATTACATGTTCTTGGGTACATTTCCTTGGTATAAATCGCTCAAAAAAATGTGTTCCAAAATTGATCAATGTAATATATTGCTCATCCATAGGCTTTTACATATTCTTGGGAAGATATTGTTGCAATATAAGCCTAAAAAACGTGTTCAAAAATATATCAGTATCGTATTGCTCACCCATAGACTATTCCCTGGTCTGAAGTATATTTTGTTGGTATATAACCCTCGAAAAACTTGTTTAAAAATGTATCTATTATATTGCTCATTCATAGACTTTTACACATTATAGGGTAGATTTCAGTGGCATCTAACCCTCCAAAAAATTTTTTCAAAATGTTATCAGTATTATATTGCTCATCCCTAGAGTATTACATGTTCTTAGGTACATTTCATTGGTATAAGGGCATGTTCACACTTCGCAGATTTTGCTGCGTATTTTTCCGCAGCGGATTTGGAAAAACCGCATTGAAAAACCGCTGCGGTTTTCGCTGCGGATTTTCCTGCGGTTTCCTCTGCGGGTTTCCAACAGCACTTTCCTATTGGTGCATGTTGAAAACCGCTGCGGAATCCGCAGAAAGAAGTGACATGCTCCTTTTTTTCAGCAGCAATTCCGCGCAGTTTTTAAAGGGATTTTCCGCAAAGTGGGAACAGCGGTTTTTGTTTTCCATAGGGTAACATTGTACTGTACCCTGCATGGAAAACTGCTGCGGATCCGCAGCGTCAAATCCGCAGTGGATCCGCAGCAAAAACCGCAAAGTGTGAACATAGCCTTAAACCCTCCAAAAACTTATTAACATTTTTTTCGGTATTAGATTGCTCATGCACACAGTAAAACGTGCTCTTTGGTCCATTTTGTTGCTATAAAAGCCTCTAAAAACATGGTTTAAACTCTTACTGGTATTATATTGCTCATCTACCCAGGATAACATGTTTTTGGGTACTTTTTTTGCTATGTAAGCCTTCAAAAACTTGTTAAAAATTTCTTGGTATTATGTTGCTCATCCATAGGGTATTACATGTTCTCGGGTACATTTCATTGGTATATAACCTTCAAAAATGTGTTCAAAATGTTTTGCTATTATAAAGCTCACTCATAGGGTATTACATCTTATTGGGTATAGTTTGTTGCTATATAGGCCTTAAAAAACTTGGTAAAAAATTGATTGGTATAAAATATTGCTCATCCGCAGACTTTTACATGTTCTGGAGTATATTTCGTTGGTGTATATAACCCTCAAAAAAATTGTTCAAAATGTATCTGTATATTGCTCATCCATAGGGTATTACATCTTCTGGTACAATTCATTGCTATATAAGCCTCAAAAAACATGCTCAAAATTTTAGACTGCATGCACGCGTTGCAGATTTGGTGCGTGTGAATATTTAGATATAACTTCATGTCAATTTTTTGTATCCTTGGTGGCATGGGGTTATAAAACCCCTTTCAGAGTGCAGCTGTAACAGAACACCTAGACCTTCTTCAGTGTGCAGCTATCTCAGCAGGGGTGCCAAGCCTCAAAGGCTGTGAATGACAGATCTCACACATTAACCAGCTCAGAGCAGGACAAAGGACTGCTGGCCATATAGAGCCCTGCTGATGCTGCAGACACTTTCTAGAACATTACAGAAACATAATTTCATAAGGAGTTATGGAAGTACTATATGTTCTAGCCATAATCGTGTATATTTCTGAGATCCTCAGAACATGGGGAACAACCACCTAGGTCTTGACCTGTTGTAGCACTCAGGGGTATAGAGGTACATAGAACTGCTAGTAGAAACCAGATAGCAAAGCTGTATGCAAAAATCGCCTCCCTAGGACCGTTTATTAAGGAATTGTGACCCATCTCAGGTTTTGAAGTTTTTAGCCGCAGAGGCAAACGGAGGGCATTTAGGTTCAGCCCAGAGGGCAGGAGGGAAGTGACCCAAAAAGAATAAAGGCCATGTGGTCCCTCTCTCTTATGCATGTGGTCTACTTAGACAGTAGGGGCCATGTCGAGTAATGTGCTGTGAAGGAATTAGGAGCCAGTTGGCAGCCCAAGCCCCCTGCGACCCAGCGCACACATGATTGAACATCACCCGGTAATTGACATTATCGGTCTGCTTATATCTTTTGTTCTACCGCTATCTGTATTTTCAAATCTGACCACTGTATATGTATAACCATCGGGTATATAGTTAATTGTCTAGTGTGCCTTTAAAGCAATTAAATATATAATTTAAATCTTAGCTGCTCTTTCATCTCAATCCACAAATCCACACGGTTTAACTTTCCATGCTACCTTGGCTGGTTTATGGCCCGATATAGTTCTGATAACGGACCGGGCTTAAGTCTAACGAGGAACTGATGGCAGTCCTACCAGGCTGACAGCGTTCTGTTTTACTGGTGCTAGTGAAAGGGGCCTCTCAGCCTGTCAGGATTGTGAGCGAGTGCGGTGCCACATCCTCTCACACCCTGTGCCTCCCTGCGCACGTGTGGACAGTGGGTGCATGTGTAAAAGTGTACTAAGCTGATCTTACATGTTGGAACATCACATTGGTGAAAGTGGGGATACCACATTACGTGAGCTGTCTGACTTAACCCTTTTACCCTCAAGGGTGGTTTGCACGTTCATGACCAAGCCAATTTTTACAATTCTGACCACTGTCCCTTTATGAGGTTATAACTCTGGAACACTTCAACGGATCCTCATGATTCTGACATTGCTTTCTCATGATAGTGGTAAAATTTCTTTGATATTAATAATTAATAAGTAACATTTCCCTCATGTCTACATCAGCAAAATTTTGGAACCAAATTTTTTTTTTTGTTAGGGAGTTATAAAGGGTTAAAAGTTGACCAGCAATTTCTCATTTTTACAACACCATTTTTTTTGTTAGGGACCACATCACATTTGAAGTCACTTTGAGGGGTCTATATGATAGAAAATACCCAAGTGTGACACCATTCTAAAAACTGCACCCCTCAAGGTGCTCAAAACCACATTCAAGAAGTTTATTAACCCTTCAGGTGTTTCACGGAATTTTTGGAATGTTTAACAAAAAATTAACATTTAACTTTTCTTCACAAAAAATTTACTTAAGCTCCAATTTGTTTTATTTTACCAAGGGTAAGAGAAGTTGGACCCCAAAAGTTATTGTGCAATTTGTCCTGAGTACGCTGATACCCCATATGTGGGGGTAAACCACTGTTTGGGCGCATGGCAGAGCTTGGAAGGGAAGGAGCGCCATTTGACTTTTCAATGCAAAATTGACTGGAGTGGAGATGGGACGCCATGTTGTGTTTGGAGAGCCCCTGATGTGCCTAAACATTGAAACCCCCCACAAGTGACACCATTTTGGAAAGTAGACCCCCTAAGGAACTTATCTAGAGGTGTGGTGAGCACTTTGACCCACCAAGTGCTTCACAGAAGTTTATAATGTAGAGCCGTAAAAATAAAAAATTATTTTTCACAAAAATGATCTTTTCACCCCAAATTTTTTTTTTTTCCAAGGGTAACAGGACAAATTGCACAACAACTTTTGGGGTCCAATTTCTTCTGAGTACGCTGATACCCCATATGTGGGGGTTAACCACTGTTTGGGCGCATGGCAGAGCTCGGAAGTGAAGGAGCGCGGTTTGACTTTTCAATGCAAAATTGGCTGGAATTGAGATCGGATGCCATGTTGCGTTTGGAGAGCCCCTGATGTGCCTAAACAGTGGAAACGCCCCAATTCTAACAGAAACCCTAACCCAAACACACCCATAACCCTAATTCCAACCCTGAGGATACCCCTAACCCCAACATGCCCTTAACCCTAATCCCAACCATACCCCTAACCCCAACACACCCCTAACCCTAATCCCAACCGTTAATGTAATCCAAACCCTATCCATAACTTTAGCCCTAACCCTAACTTTAGCCCCAACCCTCACGGGAAAATGGAAATACATTTTTTTAATTTTTCCCTAAGGGGGTGATGAAGGGGGGTTTAATTTACTATTTATAGCGGGTTTTTTAGCGGATTTTTATGATTGGCAGCTGTCACTAAAAGACGCTTTTTATTGCAAAAAAATTGTTTTTGCGTCTCCACATTTTGAGAGCTATAATTTTTCCATATTTTGGTCCAGAGAGTCATGTGAGATCTTGTTTTCTGCGGGACAAGTTGGCGTTTTTATTGGTACCATTGTTGGGCACGTGACATTTTTTGATCGCTTTTTATTCCCATTTTTGTGTTGAGGCAGAATGATCAAAAAGTAGCAATTCATGAATTTCTTTTTTTTACGTTTGGTAAAATTGATAAAGCAGTTTTATTTTTCAGGTCAGTACGATTACAGCGGTACCTCATTTATATATGTTTTTTGTGTTTTGGCGCTTTTATACGATAAAACCTATTTAATATAAAAAATAATTATTTTTGCATTGCTTTATTCTGAGGACTATAACTTTTTTATGACGCTGTATGGCGGCTCGTTTTTCGCGGGACAAGAGGAAGTTTTCAGCGGTACCATGTTTTTTATATCCCTCTTTTTAATCACGTGTTATTCCACATTTTGTTCGGCGGTCTGATAAAAGCGTTTTTTGCCTTTTTTTACGGTGTTCACTGAAGGGGTTAACTAGTGGGACAGTTTTATAGGTCGGGTCGTTACGGACGTGGCAATACTAAATGTGTGTACTTTTATTTTTTTATTATTATTATTTAAAGAAATGTATTTATTGGAACAATATATATTTTGTTCTTTATTTAGGATTTTCTTTTTCACATGTAAATATTTTTTTTTTTTAATTGTTTACTTTGTCCCAGGGGGTTAATGTGCCAGATGTGTGATAGTCAGCTGACACCCGGCCCCGATCGGCCGCGCTCCCGATCGGTGATGACGTACTATCCCGTCGGTGGTCGAACGGGCCCATACCACCTTGACGGGATAGTACGTCATATGTCAGAAAGGGGTTAATAGTGACATCAGGCGGGGCTGGTGAGGTGGGGATTCATCACATGTGGTGGTAGGGGTGGGATCGTGTGATCTCTCTGGCGTCATCCTTCACAATGCATTTTTATCGGC
This sequence comes from Ranitomeya variabilis, assembly GCF_051348905.1. NCBI lineage: Eukaryota > Metazoa > Chordata > Amphibia > Anura > Dendrobatidae > Ranitomeya > Ranitomeya variabilis. The sequence continues at coordinate 613,128,316 of NC_135234.1, forward strand.
GCTAATTTGTGGCAAAACCTGATGCCAGCAAAGTGAAGGAGAAACCTAGAGCGTCATGCCCATGTTAAGTGCAGCATGTCAATTCTCTGTGCGTTTTCACCACTGACATAACTCAATAAAAAATGGAGGCAAATACACACCAACAAGGTGTGCTTTTGCGGCTCCGTTATTGCTGCGAATAGATGCAGAAATTTTACTCAACATGTGCACATACCCTTATCTGTATTATTTTGCTCAATCATAGACTATTCCATGGTCTGGAGTACATATCCTTGGTATATAACCCTCAAAAATGCATAGCCTTTATGAGTCTAGGAGTACCAATACATGACAATTTGAACAGAATGTGTACAAGTCCCTCCTTTATGTCTAATACAGGGTGTATCCGAGTCCCTAATTTTTGGCAGTCCTTGCTTTCTTCATAAATGAAACAGAAATTTCCTATTTTTTAATTAAAAATTTTTTTGTTTCCTTGAATTATATTTTTTTTACATCATTTTTAAATTCTGCCGTATATACAAGTCACCACACGGGGTTTCTTAACATTTTTTTTTCCAGTAAAGTACAATTTCTCATTTGTTTGAAATGTTTTATTGTCACTCAGCAGCGATCTGGAAGTCAGAGATGCTTCCAGGGATCCTCCTCATGCTGTTCTCCTTCCATTAGCACTTTTCCCATCCATTTGAACACTTTCACTGCCCCCAGACCTGGGTCTCTCTGACCTTTCCAGGCGCCTGTGCACTGCAGTACTTTCCTCTGCAGTACTTTCCTCTGCCCTCAACAGGGCAGATAAGTACGCCTGCACAGGAGCGCGATGCCGTGGAGCGATGAAGAAGCAGGAGGGCGGCATCGCAAGAAGATGGGAGGCGCCGGACCCGTCCCTGCAACACCCATCGGACCAGACCGCACCGGACCGCCCCCCCGGTGAGTATAATAAAACTTATTTTTCTTATCTTTCAGGTCAGACTGGGGGCTTATCTACTGCATTATAAAATGCTGTAGAAAAGCCCTGAAAGGCGGTGGCCGTATCTTATATTGGCCAAAACTGCTGACAGATTCCATTTTAATCTTAACTGTAAAAGCAATGACATTATTAAACTTTACCGCACAATTCCATTATGTCTGACTCAATTGATTGGTTCAAGAGAAGCCTGGTTGAATTTCTTGAAAAACATATTACCAAGTTAAATGTATTTTAGATTTCTGAAGATGGGATGTTGAGATGCAGATTTATTAAGATTTCCACAGATGGAGTCAGGAGGGTATTTTCCACCCTTGATTTCCTGTGGATGTACAGGATTAAGGGTTGGCCTTTATGGACCTGTGCTTTTTTCATCAAGAGTCCATAATAGCGATAATATAAATTGCTAATGGACAGTCAGGCGCCAAGAGATCTTGGCACACTTTGTTGGAGTTTATGAAAAGTAAGGGAAAGGGCTGGGAGAGGCGTCAGCTGTCATTCACTGGAATATTTAATTAAATGTCTTCTAGATATTTGGGTGGTTCTTGACTTTTGACCCACCCTGGACATTGAATGTGAAGAAATTTACCACTTCACTAGTGTAGAATGTACCGTAACATCCTTTATTTAGTGCAGCAAATGGGCTTTTACACGGGCCATAAACAAAAATAGCTCGAGCTATTCCTGGGATAGCCTAATTTAACAGATTGCATCTCACCAATTTTTTTTTGTCCAGACACATTCATCCTTGACAGGGAGCGTGTGTGACACTGACTAAAATAAGATACTGCAAAAGCTCCTTAGGGGGCTTTCAAACTGTGTTTTGGCATCCGTTGGTTTGTCCCATCGTGGCTTACATCCGAAACCCCCACAAAACAGGATTCAGGCGTATGCGCCATCAGGGCCATAGATTCTAATGGTGCCGATAGAGCGAACGTGCGCTCTGTCAGGCATCATTTTCAGGTGTATACGCATACTGGAAAAGGACACCCAGATGCAGTCTACTACTTCTGAGTGTTCGCCTCCAGTAGGTGCATACGCCCGAAAACGATGGACGACAGATAGCAAGTTCGCTCTGTCGGCACCATAGGAGTCTATTGCCCTGAAAGCGCATACGCCTGACTTCCGTTTTGTGGGGGAGGGGTTGGCTTTATCATCGGGGTCTGATGCATTCTGCTAGTTCATTTGTAATTAACATGGTGTTGGTAATGCAGTTTCTTTTTCTGTGATGTTTTTTGAATGCATGTTTTTCGTAGTCGCAAGTGTGAGGACCCTAGGCGTGGGTTGCGAGCTTGTGTATTTTGGCCAAAATATCAACCAATACACCATGTAAAGTATTTATCGTATACATTATTTTTCATTTCATAAACATTTTTCCATTTTTTGCAGGGTGCTGCCAGCCTTCTTAGTGTTGGTTCGGTGAACTGGGACATCTGTCCTTGTGGGTGGCACTCAGTGCTGGACAGCCGTCTGATCAAATAGTATGGGTGTCATTAATAGGCTGTAAGCCAGACATTGTGCATCACACAAATCTGTGTGACTGGCACCCTATCCAAGCCTCATTTGTGTGCATATTTTACTAGGCAACCACCCCCTCCATGAGTTGCTAGTTTTGTTAGTGGCTGTTTTCATCAGTGTTTTACACCTGTGCTGCCCCCACCTTTATCATGGGGGTCTGCTGCATCTTGCTAAATGCATTTGTAATCTGACTTGGTGTTGGTAAGCCTGTTTCTTTTTCTGGTGGGTTCAAAGGAAAGCCACGACGGGACCAACAAACGGGTGCCAAAATGCAATGTGAACGCACCATTATATATTGAAGATGCAGAAATTCCTAAATTTGAAATAGTCACATTGAGATTACAAGACAACTCATGTCACCAATGGTGAGACTGGACGCTGGTACCTACAGAAGGGCAGACACAAGAAAAGATGGCCAACATCCCTGGAAAGATCTAGAGTATAAAATTAAATAGAGGAAATGTTTCGTGCAAACAGAAGGTAATGTCTTATTGTACCATACTGATTGGAGGATTGTCAGATGCACTAATGACAGTGTGAGCAATGAATCTTCCTGTATTTGCCGATTGGCTTTGATGTGATTAGTGAAGTAAGAATGTACAGTACTTAAAACGTCTCATTTATGAGGGCACTGTGTGTCGGCTCCTTTATTGCTCATTGAATGCTAGAAGGAGTGAGTAAATGATGCAGCCAGTTCTGTAGAAATCCACACAACACACTATTAAGTGACTTATGAGCTTATTTACAACAGTTTATTTGGCATTCTGCATATAATAAAGCAATCAAATCAACATGTCAGGGTGTGTAGTGTGGAGTCTTCTGGCCAAAGCCTTGTTTTACACAACCAGTCTGGAACATTGGAAGTAATGAGCTCTACTTCACCAAGGAGGTGTGAGCTTTCATTATAAACAATCCTAAAGGGTAAAGATGTCAATAAATAGGAGTTAAAACCGTGATATCACCGTTCCAAGGTTTAAGTTAAAAAAATAGGGAATTATTAAAATGGGACTAGATTAAATACAGAGTGGGTCACAAAAAACAGAACTCAACGTCTTATTCAATTCAGCAAAGAATTGTGATAGTGCTGAAGAAGGGTCACAATCTTAGACAAACTTGAATGTTTAAGCAACACACCAAAAAATAACCATAGGATACATGAAAGGATAATATTGTTGGTGATCCAATGTGTTTTTAGAAAGAATTTATCAAAATCTTTATGAAAGACAAAAAACGTATTCAGTTTTAATTCATAGTAATAAAATCCCATCGCACCTAGAGGGTTAGTCCTGTCCGTTCACTCCTGCAAGAGGTGAACAAGGCAGGTATTGTACACCTGTCCCATGGTAATGACTAACTGCACACGCGTCCCAACGGGGATCAGTAGAGGGGACATCATCTGCCCAATCCTGATGCAGAAGTGAGTGGGTCAGCACTAACAATTTAAGGCACAGTCAGATGACAGAATAAATCTGACAGATGTCGGATTGCAATGTACGGACTGGCCGGCGGGTCTCCCAACCTTAGCATGACAGCTTCATATATTTCTATATATGGTCCGTGCATTGCAGTCCGATCTCTGTCTCATTTATTCTGTCATCTGAGTGCGCCCTAATGGCAACAGGACTATTTAAAATACTTGGTATTGAAAAATACAGTTTCCTCCAGCCAACAGTTTGATTTCACCATGTCCACTGTGACCATGACTGTAGCAAACCGTAATGACATCACACAGATGCTGAGTAGAAGTTTGCTGGCACGGAGAAGGTAATAAGTGGCAATAACGAGATGAGAAAACATCAATCAGCCCATGACAAGTACAAAGCAACATCTTAGGATATGTGCACACGTTAAATATTTGCTGTGCACATTTGTGAATTCAAAAATGTGTGTCTTGGTAGAAAAATCGCCAGATTAAAAACGTGCTTTGCGATGCATTTTTTCCCGTTCATTAGAAAACGCTGAAAGAATTGATACTGTGCAGATTCAAAATGGCTTCAAATCTGCACTGAAAAAACAAGGAAGGAGTTCAAAAGATTTCATAAATCTCATTCATTCAAAAGATTTCATAAATCTCATTCACTTTCCTGATACTGTAAAATGAAGCATTTTTGTGGCAAATGTTTTGTGTGAACATAGCCCTAATCTCCTCTCTTATTACACATGTCCCTATTTATATGGTGTTATTTCTGGTAAAATACAATTGTGTATGATGTGGGATGCTGAACAATGGTACCATATACACGAGATACATGCGATAGAAGACGGGCACTATCAGGCCAATTTCACATAGTAGGATTTTGATCGGTATTTTATTATCAAAATTTGTAGCCAAAATAAGGACTGGAAAATAAAAATAAAAATCTATCAGAAATTTTCAGCCCTTCCATATTTTGGAGCCTACACTATTTTGACTTGCTAAACACTGACTAAAACACGCCCATCTGAAAGTGGCCTAAGATGGCCTGACATCAGGATAGCCGGTCAATATTAGAACTTTCGTGGAACTGGAATCCTATCATTTAACGGACTCACTAATTTGATCTCCCTTTTTACTACAGTTATGGTGAAAAGGATTTGCGAGCAGAGCTTGAAAAGAATCCAGCTAGTCGGCGGTGGTCCTTCAATCAGCGGTGCGGTCTCTGCTAGCTCTGTGACCAGTAGGCAAATGTACTGGACCTTTATAGAGCCTGTATGACAGCCAAGAAATGCATTCACAAATCTGTTAGCTACCCCTTAGTCTATAAATCAAATGGTTACTAACCTGTTAAAGGGGTTGTCCAGGACTTTTTTTTGTTTTTACTATAGGCCCCATTAGCTAACAAAAAGGTAGTTGCTAACAGAGGCAATTACCTGCCTGTTCTACCAACCACCAACTCAGGGTGGTCACCAACCACACCAGCGATTCAGCTGCTCCACACCAACAGAACCGCCCTTCCTCTTCCAGGCTGCTGTCAGTCAGCATGATGTTGGCAGTCACGCCACATCAACAGTGCAGGGGGAAATAGGAGCCACCACCGTGCCGATGTGAGGCCAGCGGAAGCCGCTAACTCTCTAGTAGGAGCATCTGTGACCTCTCTGAGCTGGCAGAGATTGGCGCCGGACACAACTGACAAGTAGTTTGCCACTCCCTGCCTGTTAGTTCTTAGGCATGTAGTAAAAAATGAAATAGTCCTGAATGACCAATTTAAGAGAAGCCTTGAAAAGTACAAAATAATATAGTACTGCATATTGAAGCTTTATGTATTCCATTGGCATAAATTGCTAGCATTTACTATAATCCCAGTAATTTATTATAATTACTATGAAGTCAATCCTGGGCCATGACAAATATTAACACACTATAGACTCTACAGTATAGAGAATTTTGAGGGCTGCCAAGTGGGAATGTATCTATTGAAGCTTATGGTGGATCTTATCAGCGACATATCAGAAGAGACATGGAAGCTGGATGAAGCCTGGAGAGATATCTGATGATGTGCTGATGGAGCCTTTATCATATCATAGTCACATCCAAAGACTCAAGTAGATCACTCACGGTTATCATCAGATAATATATTACTGTCCAAAACTGACCTGGCACTGCTGTCATTGGAGCACATGCCAAGATGCCCATTGACATCTAACCTTTACATACCTCTGTGTTTCCTACCACACAATGTAATCTGTAAAACAAAGCTAGCACTAAGAAACTGCTGATAAAATCCACCACTTCCATTACGGTCATTTTCTTTCAACACGACTAATAACAAGGCCCCATAGTTTTAGGATGAGTCTTACAGGATCCATAAACAACATGGATCAATTTTAAAGGCATTTTCCCCAAAGCCATAACGTAATATCTTATACTCGTGGTAAGGGTCCTATTGCTCGGATCCCCATGATCATTAGTAACCCGAGTAACCATGGCTTCATTTACCATCTACAGTGGCATGTAAAAGTTTGGGTACCCCAGGTCAAAATAACTGTTATTGTGAACAGTTAACCCCTTAGTGACAGAGCCAATTTGGTACTTAATGACCGAGCCAATTTTTACAATTCTGACCAGTGTCACTTTAAGAGGTTATAACTCTGGAACGCTTTATCGGATCCCGCTGATTCTGAGACTGTTTTTTCGTGACATGTTGTACTTCAAGTTAGTGGTAACATTTCTTCGATATTACTTGCAATTATTTATGAAAAAAATGGAAATATGGCGAAAATTTTTAAAATTTTGCAATTTTCAAACTTTGTATTTTTATGCCCTTAAATCAGAGAGATATGTCAAAAAATAGTTAATAAATAACATTTCTCACATGTCTACTTTACATCAGCACAATTTTGGAAACAATTTTTTTTTTTTTGTTAGGGAGTTATAAGGGTTAAAAGTTGACCAGCAATTTCTCATTTTTACAACACCATGTTTTTTTTAGGGACCACATCACCTTTGAAGTGATTTTGAGGGGTCTATATGATAGAAAATAACCAAGTGTGACACCATTCTAAAAACTGCACCCCTCAAGCTGCTCAAAACCACATTCAAGAAGTTTATTAACCCTTTACGTACTTCAGAGGAACTAAAACAATGTGGAAGAAAAAAATGAACATTTAACTTTTTTTTGCAAACATTTTACTTCAGAACCATTTTTTTTAATTTTCACAAGTGTAAAAACAGAAATTTAACCACAAATTTTGTTGTGCAATTTTTACTGAGTACGCCGATACCCCATATGTGGAGGTAAACCACTGTTTGGGCGCACCGCAGAGCTTGGAAGTGAAGGAGCACCGTTTGACTGTTTCAATGCAGAATTGGCTGGAATTGAGATCGGACGCCATGTCGCGTTTGGAGAGCCCCTAATGTGCCTAAACAGTGGAAACCCCCCACAAGTGACACCATTTTGGAAACTAGACCCCTTAAGGAACTTATCTAGATGTGTGGTGAGCACTTTGAACCCCCAAGTGCTTCACAGAAGTTTATAACGTAGAGCCGTGAAAATAAAAAAATCGCATTTGTTTTCACAAAAATGATTTTTTCGCCCACAAATTCTTATTTTCACAAGGGTAACAGGAGAAATTAGACCACAAAAGTTATTGTGCAATTTCTCCTGAGTACGTCGATACCCCATATGTGGAGGTAAACCACTGTTTGGGCGCACCGCAGAGCTTGGAAGTGAAGGAGCACCGTTTGACTTTTTCAATGCAGAATTGGCTGGAATTGAGATCGGATGCCATGTCACGTTTGGAGAGCCGCTGATGTGCCTAAACAGTAGAGACCCCCCACATATGACACCATTTTGGAAACTAGACCCCTTAAGGAACTTATCTAGATGTGTAGTGAGCACTTTAAACCCCCAGGTGCTTCACAGAAGTTTATAACGTAGAGCCGTGAAAATAAAAAAATCGCATTTTTTCTACAAAAATGATCTTTTTGCCTCCAAATTTTTATTTTACCAAGGGTAACAGGAGAAAATGGACCCCAGAAGTTGTTGTACAATTTGTCTTGAGTACGCCGACACCCCATATGTGGGGGTAAACCACTGTTTGGGCGCATGGCTGAGCTCGGAAGCAAAGGAGCGCCATTTGACTTTTCAATGCAAAATTGACTGGAATTGAGATCGGACGCCATGTCACGTTTGGAGAGCCCCTGATGTGCCTAAACAGTAGAAACCCCCCAAAAGTGACCCCATTTTGGAAACTAGACCCCCCATGGAACTTATCTAGATGTGTAGTGAGAACTTTGAATGCCCAAGTGCATCACAGAAGTTTATAATGCAGAGTCGTGAAAATAAAAAATATATATTTTTTAACAATAAAGATTTTTTAGCCCCCAAGTTTTTATTTTCACAAGGGTAACAAGAGAAATTGGACCCCAAAAGTTGTTGTCCAATTTGTCCTGAGTATGCTGGTACCCCATATGTGGGGGTAAACCACTGTTTGGGCGCACGGCAGAGCTCGGAAGGGAAGGAGCGCCATTTTGGAATGCAGACTTTGATAGAATTGTCTGCGGGCGTTCTGTTGCATTTGCAGACCCCTAATGTACCTAAACAGTAGAAACCCCCACAAGTGACCAAATTTTGGAAACTAGACCCCCTAAGGAACTTATCTAGATATGTGGTGAGAACTTTGAAAGCTCAAGTGCTTCACAGAAGTTTATAATGCAGAGTAGTGAAAATAAAAAAATATTTTTTTTTCCAACAAAAAAGATTTTTAGCCCCCAAGTTTTTATTTTCACAAGGGTAACAGGAGAAATTGGACCCCAAAAGTTGTTGTCCAATTTATCCCGAGTATGCTGATGCCCCATATGTGGGGGTAAACCACTGTTTGGGCGCACGGCAGAGCTCAGAAGGGAGGGAGCACCATTTGACTTTTTTAGCGCAAAATTGGCTGTCGTGTTTGGAGACCCCCTGATGTACCTAAACAGTGGAAACCCCCAAATTATAACTCCAACCCTAACTCCAACACACCCCTAACCCTAATCTCAACCCGATCCATAATCCTAATCACAACCCTAACGATAATCACAACCCTAACCCCAAAACAGCCCTAATCTCAACCCTAACCATAACCCTAATCAAAACCCTAAATCCAACACACCCCTAACCCTAATCCCAACCCTAATCCCAAACGTAACACTAATCCCAACCCTAATCCAAACCCTAACCCTAATCCCAACTCTAACCCTAACTTTAGCCCCAACCCTAACTTTAGCCCCAACCCTAACTTTAGCCCCAACCCTAACTTTAGCCCCAACCCTAACCATAACTTTAGCCCCCGTCGTCACAAAAAAGTTCAATGTAACCTTTTTTTTGTACGTCGCGTCCGCCATTTCCGCGCATGCGTGGCCGTAACTCTGCCCCCTCCTCCCCAGGACATAGACTGGGCAGCGGATGCGTTGAAAAACTGCATCCGCTGCCCACATTGTGCACAATTTTCACAACGTGCGTCGGTACGTCAGGCCGACGCATTGCGACCGCCCCGTACCGACGCAAGTGTGAAAGAAGCCTAAGGCTACTTTCACACTAGCGTCGTACTCGGCCCATCGCAGTGTGTCGGGCCGACGTACCGACGCTAGCGTTGTAAGCGCCGCACAACGGGTGCAGCGGATACTGTTTTTTCAACGCATCCGCTGCCCCATTGTGAGGTGCGGGGAGGCGGGGGCGGAGTTCCGGCCACGCATGCGCGGTCGGAAATGGCGGACACGTCGCACAAAAAAGTTACATGTATTTTTTTTTGTGTCGACGGTCCGCCAAAGCACGACGCATCCGTCGCACGACGGATGCGACATGTGGCAATCCGTCGCAATGTGTCGCTAATGCAAGCCAATGGAGAAAAAACGCATCCTGCAAGCACTTTTGCAGGATGCGTTTTTTCTCCAACGACGCATTGCGACGGAAGCCAAAAAACGCTAGTGTGAAAGTAGCCTAACCCTAAATTTAGCCCCAACCCTAACCCTAACTCTAACCCTAACCCTAACTCTAACCCTAACTCTAACCCTAACCCTAATTTTAGCCCCAACTCGTCTTCTCCTGCCGGCCGGCAGATGGCAGCAGATGGCGGGCGCACTGCGCATGCGCCCGCCATGATGAAAAAGCCGGCTGGCAGGAGAAGACAGAAGAGGACCCAGGGACACCGGGTGAGTATGTTAGGGTCCCCGAATCCCCCTATTTCTCTGTCCTCTGATGTGCGATCACATCAGAGGACAGAGAAATAACTGATCGCTTTTTTTTTTTTTTGCGGTCGCCGGTAAACTGTTAATTACCGGCGATCGCAAAGCAGGGGTCGGTGCAAACCGACCCCGATCATGTTCTTTGGGGTCTCGGCTACCCCCGGCAGCCGAGACCCCAAAGATCTTCCGGGTGCCGGGCGGCGGGCGTACTGCGCGTGCGCCCGCCATTTTTTCCCGGAAAAAAGATGGCGGAGCCCATCGGGAGCCACGAGGAGCACCGGGGGAGGTAGGTAAGTATCGGGGGGCTATTGGGGGCCATCGGGGACCACATTTCTGTCCTCCGATGTGCGATCACATCGGAGGACAGAGAAATTAAACGGCAAATCGCGTTTTTGTTTTTTTTTTGTTGCGACCGCCGGTAAACGGTTAATTACCGGCGATCGCAACTCGGGGGTCGGTAAAAACCCCCCGAATCATGTTCTCTGGGGTCTCGGCTACCCTCGGCAACCGAGACGCCAGAGAAAATCCGACTCTGGGGGGCGCTATTCACTTTTTCCACACCGCCGTTAATTAACGGCGCTGTGGTTTAAGTACCCTTAGCGGCCGCCGTTAAAAGGCGTATCGGCGGTCGTTAAGGGGTTAAGCAAGCTGAAATGATCTCTAAAAGGCCTAAAGTTAAAGATGGCACATTTCCTTTGTATTTTAGGCATAAAATATTTATACAGTATATCACGACATACCTGACATTTTTGTAAATATTTTATTCTATCTTTTCATGGGACAACACTGAAGATCTGACACTGATACAATGTAAAGTAGTCAGTGCACAGCCTGTATAACAGTTTGCTGTGCCCTCTAAATAACTCGGTCATTAATGTCTAAACCGCTGGCAACAAAAGTGAGTACACCTGTATGTGAAAATGGCCAAAGTGTCAATATTTGTGTGGCCACCATCATTTTCAAGATTTTCAAGCACTGCCTTAACTCTCTTGGGCATAGAGTTCACAGGTTGGCACTCCTCCATGACGACATCATGGAGCTGGTGGATGTCAGAAGCCTTGCGCTCCTCCATTTTCTATTTGAGGATGCCTCACAGATGCTCAATAGGGTTTAGGTCTGGAGACATGCTTGGCCAGTCCAGCACTCCTCTGGACAGGTGCAAAATGCAGATTTACTTCATGCATCTTCTCATTACTATCTATTAAAGGGGTTGTCAAGGCTAAGGAAAATCAGGAGTCTTTCGCTTCTTAAGGTACCTTCACACTGAGCAACTTTACAACGAGAACGACAACGATCCGTGACGTTGCAGCATCCTGGTTAGCGATCTCGTTGTGTTTGACACGCAGCAGCGATCTGGATCCCGCTGTGATATCGCTGGTCGGAGCTTAAAGTCCAGAACTTTATTTCGTCGTCAGATCGGTGTGTATCGTCGTGTTTGACAGCAAAAGCAACGATGCCAGCAATGTTTTACATGGAGCTAACGACCTGTGAGAATAATAAGTGAGTCACCGTTACGTCACAGGATCGCTCCTGCATCGTTGTGGTGCTGCTGTTTGGCATCTCTACAGCGACCTAAACAGCGACGCTCCAGCGATCGGCTCGTTGTCTATATCGCTGCAGCGTCGCTAAATGTGACGGTACCTTTAATGTTCTAGCAGAAAAGTCTTGCTGGCATGTGACCGGAAGTATTGAGATCGCATACATGCAGTCACGTGACTGCCCACCCTCATGGGGAATTGTGGGGTGTACATAACAGTCACAACTTGGCCATCTGCAGATTTGTCTTAGACTGGACAACCCCATTTGATTTTGAGTAAATTTAATAAATGGAAAAGTATGTAATAAATTTTGCTACTGTATATAAAGATAAAATATATGTATATAAACACTATAACCCCTATGGGCACCATGGTGGCTCTGTGGTTAACCCTTCCCTTGCTGTTGGTGTGTTCACCCCATATTTGCATCGGTTTCCTCACACTGCTCCAAAGACTCCGGCAATTAGGATTTAGATTGTGAGCAATAATTGGTATAAGGGAAGATGTGTGGGATGCAAGTCTCTGTACAGCGCCATGGAATATGTTGGCGCTATACAAATAAACTTTAAAGTAGTAGATTATTCCTTGCGTACTGTTGAATAAACCATGTAATAGACCATACACTGCATATTACAGGACAGTCCCTGCTCCCACAATACCCTTATTTATTCCAGGTTCCATACTCAATCACCCGACTGCAGGTTATTGTAGCCATACATGTGATAATGGAGCAATATTTGCCTATGCGTTCTGTAATAAAAATCCATAATGAGCAAGATCAGAAAACAGCAATATTGTGGGTGCTAAGTAAACCAGAGTGGATAGTGACCCTCCATCTGTACTTAGGGTCTCAGGCCTCATAATGAGGCAGGTTTCTGGCTAGAAATTCACAAAGTGTGACAACTATTCTTCACAGATCATACATTAATGAAGACACGTCATCGCTCCAGCAGACAGCTCACCTGGAAGAAATGTCGGCTACTTCATGTCCCAGCACCCACGTAATGGCAGTCTCAGGCCCGCGTGTCTGGTCAGTCCATTAATCCATGGTTGAGTAATGTTCGTTGTCATGAAGCTGTGAGCACTCAAACATTTCATTACACGCCATGATTAAACATGCATTAGGCTGATGGCAGAAATGGCCAACCCTAGATGAAAATATTATTTTAATACTCTGAACATTCACATTTAAGATTTGTTCACATGTCCATATGTCCATTAGATATTTGTTTTTTTGGGATCATAAAAACAAATAAAATATTGCAGTAAAGGAGATCTTCAAATCAGAGGCGTCATAAAAGGTCATTGGTTTGCCTCATCAGCTGAAACAAAAAAAAAATTAGCAAAAGGATGAGTTTTCATTTTATTTTTACCATTAATGTCTATGGGAAACAGATCATCCATTAGCACATGCCTCTGCAGAAGCTCAGAATACTTAGAGGTGTGCAGAGGTGAGTGTCTTAGGACAAAAACATGGTGACAACTGGACATGTGAACAGTCTTAAAGAAGCTTTTCATATTTACTGCATTTTATATTTATTTTTAACAAAAAACATTTTCAATTTTGCCTTTTTTTTATATACTAAAGAACTCAATATAACCTGAGCCAGCAAATTCAAGTTCTCTCAATTCACACGACCCATCCCCCTCTAATTCTAGGCTGGTGGGATGCCATTTTTTTTTTTTTTTTTTTTTTACAGCAGGCATGTAGCTTTTGCCGAGCTAATATACTGTAGATGCAGCAGTTATGAAGGTAGTCACTGTCAGTAGGAAGACTCCAGTCATTTCTGAAATGTGGAAAATGAAGTTGTTTAAAAAATAATGCTATAAAGCAATCACACAAAACGAAGGATCTGAAGAATGAACCTGTAGAAAATCATCTCAAATCTGTACCAATACCAGTATGACGTCTGATCTGCTGTAATCCAGATAGGAAATCCTCAGCTGATCGCAATGAAGAGAGAAAACAGAAAGCTTACACACAGGTCCAATATTTCAGGTTGAATAGTTATTCCAGCAGATCTGGCCAGAAAACTCTTTGAGCCTATGGCCAAGTCTAAGGGTATGTGTCCACGTTCAGGAAACGCTGAGTTTTTGACGCAGCATTGAGCAGCATGCATAAAAAACGCAGCGTCCAGATGTTACAGCATAGTGGAGGGGATTTCATGAAATCCTGTCTCCACTATGCAGTAAAAGACGCATGCGGCACACCCGAGAAAACTCACATGCAGCGCGTCTTAAGAACGCAGCATGTCCTTACATTGCAGAAAAAACGCAGGTGACCTGCCAGTGACCTCAGGTGCAGATTTGGTCAGGATTTTACCTGCATAAAATCCTGACCAAATCCTGAAGCAAGCCTGAACGTGGACACATACCCTTAGTGGTTTTCTTTTGACTGCACAAAGACCAAATTCTTGAAAAAGAAAAATCTTATTTTTGGGACGGGACTAGATGCGTTAGGTTATTTTCTCCAATTTATAGCATTTGAGATTTAATGACGCTTTCTCGAGTTATCTAGAATCAGATAATCTGGCCCTTGCTTCAAGAGCTGTGTACATGTATAGACTTAATATACAGGAGGCAAAATAAGTGGTTATATATTCGGCTTCATGTACATCTATCAGACTCTTCTTCACCATCGGAAAAAGGCTTCGCGTCAAAAGAACGACCACTTTATTTGTGCTGTGTAACCTATCACCGGGTCAAATTGGCCAATTTTTGCTCCTATTTTAATCCCTCAGCTCCCCTGAGCATTTTTTTTTTTAAATCCAAGATACTTATCCAGAAGACATAAGCCTTTTTATTTAGTGTTAATTTGTATGGTTTTTGCCAAGGTGGATTTGTTCACAGGGTAATAATGCGAAGCGGCCTAAAGGCAAGACCCCAGAGAATCCTTGGCCAAGACCCTAAAAATTAGCACCAAATAAAGAGCCCCATATCTCTGAAACTATATGGAGGATTAAAAACATAAATAATGGAAAATTCAAGGGAGCAGTGATAATAAAATAATAGACCGGGTCACAGGTTCTCATTAAGCTTATAGGGTCTTACAGGCACATTTATACATATGGGACATGGCTAAAAACGTATATGAGGCCATACCAACACCAGGTACACAATGTTTACTCTGGAAAATAACAAAATGCTGAAAATAGCCAAGAAACGATGGCTTACGTCTGGTAACCACACCCTGAGCAGACAGAAAATAGAAGGCACGGGGGATATGGAAAAAGGCAGCCGGCCAAATATAGTAAATGATTCTCAAACTAAATCAGGTATGGAAAAAAATCCTCAGAAATGGCTGAAATCCATATAATATGGCTGTTGTAATAGGCTGTAACATCTCATGCCAACGCGCTCAAGCCCTTGAAGGATTTGTAAAACCACGCAACAGTTTCCATGTAATCTTCATGTGCCTGCAGGCTGTTTGCATGGGAAAGCCTTCATGGCCGATGGAGGAGGAGGAGGGCTGTTGCTAAGCAAAGCTGGGCCTCATAATAAATCTACTGGATCAGCCTGAACTCCCTGCATTCGGGAATATGCCAGCACAGCACATTTTCCAAGGAAAAGTCCTACTTGTGAGCCTGATCACAGAAGAACGAAAGATCTGAATGGCTGGATGGACTTCTAAATGAAAAATAAATCTACCCCGTGGCCAACTCCCTCAGGACGGGGTGGCCTCATTTGTCTGGGCCCCTCTGCGTTGCCGAAGTACTCCGACTCTGCGTTACCAACAATGTATGCTTTATTGAAAGTTGACAAGTGCAACAGTTAAATACAACGACGTGTTACAACTGTTTAGAGAACATGCACGACATATGCATACTACCTTACAGCTCAAATATTCCATGTTAGCAGAAAGTGGTCAGTATCTGGAGTGATTAAACCAAAAACAAAAAAAAACTTCAGTGAACTGGATTTTACTTCAAAAGATACTCCAGCCAAGGCAAATTCAATAAAAGAATACACTAAATGTGGCATGAATCTGCCAGATTGTAATAAACTGTGACTCACCAGCTTTTGTTGAACCACAAGTCTCAGCATGCTCTGCCAAGCGATATTGGACAGAGCATGTGGTGAGACTTGTATTTCCAAAGCAGCTGAGGAGCCAGCGGTTGTCTACGTCGCCCCCTAAACAGTTGTGTGGGTGTGCTCTCGCCTTCCGTGCCAGGAGAACCTGCATCTACAGCTCCTCTAACATAAAGGGTAGCAGCTTTAAAAATAAAAAAAAAAGAACCAAAAAAAATAAAAAATCAGTTCAGCCAATGAAACCACTAAATTTCAATCTGTACAACCTAAGTAGTACTTACAAGTTTTTCCTATTTTACAGAGTACTTACACTACATACACAAATATACAGTAGGCAATTAAACTTCATTGAAATAATAATATTCCTAATTTCCAACAGCATCTTCTCATAATGGATCAGTGCATCCAATCCTATTAATAAGAGCTATTGCAAATGAAGGGCTCAACTGACCATCGGGAGATCACCAGGGAGTGCACTTCATGACACCTTTACCCACTAGGAATGTGCCTATGTGGCAGAAAAGCTTCCTCCTCGCTGCCGAGGAGCGAAAACCTTCAGTTACTTCCAGTCCTGTCCACTGCTTTCACACCCTCATGCCCAAACATACTTGCATTGTTTACAGCCGTGCACATTATGGGCAAAATACAATAAAATTATTTAAAAAAAACCAAACAAAAACAACTTTTCTTTAAGGAATCACAGCTCGCATACAATGCAGTGTCCATGTATTTACAGAGTCGCTTGTAGTCCACAGACCAGTCCCAATGAAACACGCTTCAATAGGAGGTGGAGTGAGACGGTGCTTTAATACTGAAAACAGGATGATTGCAACCAAGCGGGTAGCCATAGCAGAGTGGGAGGCACGTATTTCTACCTGCTCCTTATAAATAAGTGGAGATAGAGGCACATCCAAGGGTGAAGAGATCTGGTGAATTCTGCAGTCACTGAAATTATTAGGACACTTCATAGCTATAAAAGGCGGCCGAGATTCTGGCCTCCTCCTCAGTAAATGTCAAACTCCAAGCTCTTAAAGCACTCAAAACCATGTTACCATCAGATGGTATTATACACAGGGCTCTCCATAATAATAAGACCTGATGGTAACAAAACTCTTCAGCACTTGTCAGGATGGTGGAAATGGATGCTCGCTGAATAAGTCAACCTGACTCAAGCCCCATTTGTAAGGTATTGTGAAGAACTCTGCTATGCGGATGGGCCTGAGCTTTGTAAGGTGGTCTGTGCGGGTGCCGTGGTGCTTGTTACAGGCTGTGACGATGATGAAGATGAGGAAGAGGAGGAGGAGGGTGGAGAACCATTCTGAAGCTGAGCCTGGAACTGGGCGAGCTGCTCTGGGCTTGCCAGGGTCTTTAATAAGCTGTTTTCCTGTTCCAGCTGAGAGTTCTTCTCATTCAGCTCCTTAATTTGCTCCTTGAGGACTTCAACTTCCTCCCTGACTGCATACATGAGGTGGCTTTTGACCAAGTCCTAGAACAGATGAGATTAATCATTAGTTCATCCCAAGAAATCAGGCTGGATTTTATGCAATAGAGAAAGGGAACAATGCAGTCATGTGGGTTATGAGTCAAAGAGAAGACTTGCGGATACTAAAGAAAAGCATCAGTCCTTAATACATTGCCCTCTTTTGGATCTATGTTGTGTCAAAACCTAAGGGAAAAACATCTGGTGTGATACCAACCAATACTATACATGCAGTAGAACTAAGGTATGTGATAAACCGTCAGCTTTAACCAAATAAACCTGGAACTAAGAAAGGTGGGTAGGTCCCAGTGACATCCTCCAGGCTCAGGAATAAAGACAGCTATAAACATGTTGGCAAAACCGGACAACAATTTCATTAGTATGTGATGTTTGGCCCAACATTTATTTTGAAAAAGAATTGAGCATGTAAATGTTCTCAATGGATACAAGTGGCCACCAGAGGCATCTGACAGTAACAGATACTCCTCTAGCCATTCAGAACACAAATGTATGCTCAGCCAAACAGATCATACATGTGTATGCGAGTAGGGAGAGGTGTTGGCTGATTGTTTATGGGAGGGCTATCAAAGGTTTATGGACACTTTTCAAAGGGAAACGGTCATCAGATTCTTGCTGCCTGAAAAAAGCACAACTGTAGCCAGGTATGTTTAGTCCTGCGTCTCGGAGAAAATGTAGTTTGAAAAGCTGGGGAAAATTGTGACACGCGACCAGACTGGGGCGCCCTGGGCTGACATGTCTCTCCCTATGAGTGTGTACAGTGTCAGACCTTTCAATCAACCACAGCAGTGAGAGGGCAATCTGGCCCACGCTGCACCAGACTAGTGAGATCTCTCCCTATGGTCAGCTGGTCGAGGAGAATCTGGCCGTCAAAGCGCCAGACTAGCCAGATCTCACCATATGATCAGCTGGTGGAGAGGAATCTGGCCAGAGGAGCACCAGACTAGTCAGGTCTCTCCATATGATCAGCTGGTCGAGGGGAATCTGGCCAGAGGTGCACCAGACTAGACAGGTCTCTCCCTGTGATCACCAACCAGCTATCTGAAACAGTCAGGTCTCTCCCTATGGTCAGCTGGTCGAGGGGAAACTGGCCGAGGGTGCACCAGACTAGTCAGGTCTCTCCCTATGGTCAGGTGGTCGAGGGGAATCTGGCCGAGGGTAAACCACAGACTAGTCAGGTCTCTCCCTGTGGTCAGCTGGTCGAGGGGAATCTGGCCGAGGGTGCACCAGACTAGTCAGGTCTCTCCCTATGGTCAGGTGGTCGAGGGGAATCTGGCCGAGGGTAAACCACAGACTAGTCAGGTCTCTTCTTGTGGTCAGCAGGTCAAGGGGATTCTGGCCGGGGGTGCACCAGACTAGTCAGGTCTCTCCCTATGGTCAGGTGGTCGAGGGGAATCTGGTCGAGGGTAAACCACAGACTAGTCAGGTCTCTCCTTGTGGTCAGTTGGTCGAGGGGATTCTGGCCGGGGGTGCACCAGACTAGTCAGGTCTCTCCCTATGGTCTGGGGGAATCTGGCTGAGGATGCAGAAGACTAGTTAGGTCTCTCTCCATGGCCAGCTTGTCGAGGGGAATCTGGCCAGAGGTAAACCACAGACTAGTCAGGTCTGTCCTTGTGGTCAGCTGGTCGAGGGGATTCTGGCCAGGGGTGTACCAGACTAGTTAGGTCTCTCCCTATGGTCAGCTGGTCGAGGGGAATCTGGCCAGGGGTGCACCAGACTAGTTAGGTCTCTCCCTATGGTCAGCTGGTCGAGGGGAATCTGGCTGGGGATGCACCAGACTAGTCAGGTTTCTCCTTATCGTCAGATAGTGGAGGGGAATCTGGCTGGGAGTGCACCAGACTAGTCAGGTCTGTGATCACCAACCAGCTATCTGAAACACACATACCCAGCACAATGGCACAGCGAGCCTCTGACTCTTGCTGCCTGTGTTCCTACTAGCATGAATCTAGAGACAGGTTCCCTCTAACAACCTCCATCAATGGATTACAGCCCATCATTACCCCGTGGTCCTGTCTGTGGCACACTAGTTACATGGCTCCTAGGAGTAATGCATCTCGGCATCATTGGAGGTCGGAGGGCAATATAGTGAATATTAGGGTACGTTTCCCATCCTGACACATCAGCTATATGTAACAGACCACCATAAACAGTAACCCAAGCAAGCTCTAATATATCCGATTCACCCGGACAGGTGGGAATAGTCAGGGGAGCAGAACCCTCAGTCCCGGGAGAACCACAAATAAGCTTCTGTACGGATCAGGTGGACTATCAGCAGTGGAGATGTGGCCACTGACTGCTGTATCACTATACCCCTCCTCACATGTAAAGCGCTATGGAATAAACGGCGCTATAATAATAAGAATACAGGGGCGGACATGCCATTGTGTGAGGACTGCCTGCCTCGGTCTGTGCCCGTACACCTGCGCTCTGCACTGCAGTGGGGGCAGCAGGACGTGTGAGGACAATAGCCGGAGAGCGCGGCCGCCGGACTACACCGGCTACAGCCGGTCTGAGCCGAGCAGGTTGCCGCATAGTGTTTTCTCCTCCGTCAGTGACGTCACGAGGAGCCCACCCACTGCACTGACTGAGCGCCGGCCAATCAGCGGGCGAGCTATTTATAGCCGGGCGTTAAAGCTTCTCCTCTTGCCTAGTAACAGGGATGTGTAAGGAGCAGCGGCGGAGCCCCGGCAGCGCCGATAACAAAGGGGGATATTCCTGCGCCCCCGGCCCCCGTACTCACCATGGCTTGCTCTATCTTGTTGTCGATCGCTACCACACTGGCCCCGGAGGCGCTGTAATAAAGCAGAAGAGATGTCCGTTATTACACGAGCACACGGCAGCCGTGTACCTACAGCCCCCGCCGCCACCACACACATCCCGGGAGGAGGCAGGTGCCGCCATTACCTGCTGTCTAGTGTCACCAAGGAGCTGTCTGTGCCCAGCAGGGAGGACAGGAAGGAGATGGAGAAGTGCCGCAGCTGGTACACCCCGAGGTCCATGGCGGCCGCCGCTCTAGCGGGACGCGGAGAGGGACATGGAGCGGCCGCGTGTGGTGCTGAGGCTGCTGCGGGAACAAATGTCCCAGCTCAGCGCTCCGGGCGCAGCTCAGCGCCGGCCTGGTTACATAACACAGGAGCCGCGCGCTGATTGGCTGCCGCCCTGCTCGGCCCCGCCCACGCCTTCCCCGCCACCCTTCCCTGTCCAGGAGAGCCGGCACCGGTGTGTGATGGGGGTGAGCAGTGAGTGCTGGCGGTGAGTGATGGCGATGAGTGATGTTGCAGACAGCTGCGGAGGTGACCATCGCCAGGGGAGCGGGACATACCCGTCACTGCACACCGTCCACTGCCATCACCCGCGGCTGTCATTCTGGACAGCTCCAACGGCAGCGGGGTGTACGGCGCAGCACCGCCCTCTGGTGGCCACAGGAGAGAACCGTCACAGGGTCGGTGCCGCACATCCCACTGCACTGCCTGCATATCACCGGGGGCTGCGGGCACAGGAGGTAGCACTGGGCCAGTCCCCTAATAACACCCGTACAGCCAGGACACAGCCCTGAGTGGGCATCCTCCTGTGGGAAACACACGGTGACCAAGAGCAGAAAAGACCCAGGTGTGATCACCCCGCACCACCCTCCCCGTCCAGGCCCCGCGTGATCACCCCGCACCATCCAGCAAGCATCTTTTACCTGTCACCAGGCCACAAGTGGCCAATTATTTTATTCCCGCTGCTCCAGTGTGACTTTATATCCGCCATACGGAGCCAGAGATTTTTTTTTAGCATTTAGTGACAATTTTTACGGTCCTCACAGGGTAATATTGCAGAGCAACCTGAAGCCACGCCCCCTTGTACAGAACATACAAATTGCCCTAAATAAAGAGGGCCGGACTGGCCATCTGGCAATTCTGTCAAGGGCCATCTTGTCTGCTACATTGTTAACAGAATCGGTGTTCATAATCTTAAATAATAATCTTTATTTTTATATAGCGCTAACATATTCCGCAGCGCTTTACAGGTTGCACACATTATCATCACTGTCCCTGATGGGGTTCACAATCTAAATTCCCTATCAGTTTGTCTTTGTAATGTGGGAAGAGACCGGAGTGCCCGGAGGGAACCCACGAAACACAGGGAGAACATACAAACTCTGCAGATATTGTCCAAGGTGGGATTAGAACCCAGGACTCCAGCGCTGCAGTGCTAATCACTGAGCCACCATGGTGTTCTCAAGACACCCATACTGTTAGAGTCGTGACGGAGCACAAAGTCGCAGCCTCCGTCACTTACCCCAGCAGGCCATGGATATTATTAGAAATATCGGTCTTGTAGTAAACCTTGCTTTCCTCCGTCCAGGGTAAATATATATATATATATATATATATATATATATATATATATATATATATATAGCATCGTTGATTACTCGCTAATCCCACCCCCTGCACAG
Organism: Ranitomeya variabilis; assembly: GCF_051348905.1. Lineage (NCBI taxonomy): Eukaryota > Metazoa > Chordata > Amphibia > Anura > Dendrobatidae > Ranitomeya > Ranitomeya variabilis. Next base: position 613,149,946 of record NC_135234.1, read on the forward strand.
TAGCTCCGCCCCCCACATTACCACACAATCCCGCCCCCCCACATTACCACACATAATCCCGCCCCCTGCACAGTAGCTCCGCCCCCACCCCATCACCACACAATCCCGCCCCCCACCACAGATCCCACCACCTGCACAGTAGCTCCGCCCCACCCCATCACCACACATAATCCCACCCCCCCCACATTACCACACATAATCCCGCCCCCCACCACATTACCACACATAATCCCGCCCCCCACATTACCACAATCCCGCCCCCTGCACAGTAGTTCCGCCCCCACCCCATCACTACACATAATGCCGTCCCCCCACCACATTACCACCCATAATCCCGCCCCCCCACATTACCACACATAATCCCGCCCCCCACCACATCACCACACATAATCCCGCCCCCCCACCACATCACCACACAATCCCGCCCCCCCACCACACATAATCCCACCCCCCACCACATTACCACACACAATCCCGCCCCCCCACCACATTACCACACACAATCCCGCCCCCCCCACCACACATAATCCCACCCCCCACCACATTACCACACACAATCCCGCCCCCCCCACCACATTACCACACATAATCCCGCCCTCCCACATTACCACACGAGACTGCGTCCCCACACATTACCACACGAGACTGCGTCCCCACACGAGACTGCGTCCCCACACATTACCACACGAGGCTCCGTCCCCACACATTACCACACGAGGCTCCGTCCCCACACATTACCACACGAGGCTCTGTCCCCACACATTACCACACGAGGCTCTGTCCCCACACATTACCACACGAGGCTCTGTCCCCACACATTACCACACGAGGCTGCGTCCCCACACATTACCACACGAGGCTGCGTCCCCACACATTACCACACGAGGCTGCGTCCCCACACATTACCACACGAGGCTGCGTCCCCACACATTACCACACGAGGCTGCGTCCCCACACATTACCACACGAGGCTGCGTCCCCACACATTACCACACGAGGCTGCGTCCCCACACATTACCACACGAGGCTGCGTCCCCACACATTACCACACGAGACTGCGTCCCCACACATTACCACACGAGACTGCGTCCCCACACGAGACTGCGTCCCCACACATTACCACACGAGGCTCCGTCCCCACACATTACCACACGAGGCTCCGTCCCCACACATTACCACACGAGGCTCTGTCCCCACACATTACCACACGAGGCTCTGTCCCCACACATTACCACACGAGGCTCTGTCCCCACACATTACCACACGAGGCTGCGTCCCCACACATTACCACACGAGGCTGCGTCCCCACACATTACCACACGAGGCTGCGTCCCCACACATTACCACACGAGGCTGCGTCCCCACACATTACCACACGAGGCTGCGTCCCCACACATTACCACACGAGGCTGCGTCCCCACACATTACCACACGAGGCTGCGTCCCCACACATTACCACACGAGGCTGCGTCCCCACACATTACCACACGAGGCTGCGTCCCCACACATTACCACACGAGGCTCTGTCCCCACACATTACCACACGAGACTGCGTCCCCACACATTACCACACAAATCCAGTTTGGTTTTGATTTTACACTGTGAATAAAATGTATTAGTATTATTCTGATTTTGAATTATTATTATTAACTTCATTTTAAGTTAATTTACCACCTGCATAAGCGCTATTGAATGTTGTCATTATTTACTTTAGTTTAATCACTAGCAGCGTTAATTAGATTGCAATGAGCATGCCAAGCGTTAGCTGGCTGGAAACAGCTAGTTAGTAATATATCCCATCTGGTGCTTGGGGACGGGGACAACATGGGCCTGTGTGATTTCAAATGCCAGGGCTGAATTTCATCCTCAATCCGGACCTGGCCGTATCGCTGGCACTGTATGGCCAATTCAGAGAAAAACGCCCGGCACAATCAATGGGAAGGCGGGAATAAAAGGACATTTGTGACTGGTCCTTAAAACAAGCCCACCCGTGTAATATTCTGTACACAGGGCAGCCAGCACCCCTACTGCAGGCACCGGACCTCCCTGATACCAGCACCCACCTGCACAGATTACACACTGCTGGATTTCCACCCGTGTTACAGATGGGAACAAGCACTGGACGCTGGACCCCTCTCCAAGCCGCTCACCTTGTACCTGCAGTCCTGCAGGGGGTGCTCAGCAGGTGGGCACAATCTTCTATCTACACTTTGGAGTCCAGCGGGCAGTCCTTTTTGGTACTTATACAGCAAAGGGCATCACCAATGATTAGGACCGCCCACCGGACTCCTAGGTACATTAAGATCACAGTCTTCCCCAAAGCTAATGAGTAAATTAAACTGCTTGGCTATCGCTGCCGGCCAGCAGTTCGGAGAACGATCAGATGTTTTGTTTTCATAACTGTATCTGTGAGAGAAGCAGCCACGAAAACCAGTGCTGCTCAGCAGTAAGTGCGAGGGTAGGGAGCAAGATGGCAAAAAGTGTGGCAGTACGGAGGAATCGGTAACCACTCTGGTAAATTCCAACCATGTGCATGGCTGGTCAAGGGTGTCTACTAAAAGGGTATATGGGTATACATACATTATTTCCTTATTATGCTTTCCTCATATAGGACGATTAATTCTGCAGCGCTTTACAGACATCACCACTGTCCCCAATGGGGCTCACAATCTACATTCCCTATCCGTCTGTCTGTGGAGTGTGGGAGGAACTGGGGAACCCGGAGGAGGAAACCCACGCAAATGCAGGGAGAACATACAAACTCCTTGCAGATGTGGTCCTGGGGGGGGGGGTTTTGAACCTAATGTGTGTATGTGTGAGACGCTAGACCGCTCTACAGCCCTCTATAACTTCTAGGACCCCAGCTAAACGTAGGCTTTACACAAACAGATGGATAATGTGACATTAGAGGGGTTTTCCAGGCATTGATAACCAGATTTCGCAGCGGCTGCGCCCAGTCCCAGTTACTTGAGCGGCAGGATCAGGCACAGCTGCTACAAAAATGTATCATACAGCGCTCCAACACAGCCTTCAATCAGCTGGTCAGTCAGGTTAGTAGGAGTCGGACCCCTATCGATCTGATACTGATGGTCACCACTCCTAACGAAAGGCCATCAAAGTTCCCAAAAACCCTTTTAACAGGCAGGAATAGTCACTGCTGAATCCTAGAAAGTGTCCAGTTACTAACACCACACCACAATACCGCCTGGAGGAACCTTAGCCTGGCTGTCCGGGACGTGCTGCTGGACCACCCCATAGAAAAGAATGTGGTTGTTGGGCACAGTTTTCCTAGTCACCCAGCAATCTGCTTATGTCGCTGACCTGCTGATAGAGAAGAGGCAGAGCCGCCAGCAGCCATCACTGCTCATCCGGCTTTAGTGTTAAGTGGTTTTTCTAAACATTTGCATTAAAAATACTGAAATGAACCGGACGCTGTATTGGGCAGTGGTGTGCTGCTGTGTAGGCCACGGTCATCAGACTCCCAACTGGAAACGAGGATCTGCCCTCATTTATTACTGTGCGCCCAACGAGAGCGGCCAGCTGGGCCAGCCCAAGGAGAGCAGCCCGCCCAAGGAGAGCGGCCAGCTGGGCCAGCCCAAGGAGAGCAGCCAGCCGAGCCAGCCCAAGGAGAGCAGCCAGCCGGGCCAGCCCAAGGAGAGCAGCCAGCCGGGCCAGCCCAAGGAGAGCAGCCAGCCGGGCCAGCCCAAGGAGAGCAGCCAGCCGGGCCAGCCCAAGGAGAGCAGCCAGCCGGGCCAGCCCAAGGAGAGCAGCCAGCCGGGCCAGCCCAAGGAGAGCAGCCAGCCGGGCCAGCCCAAGGAGAGCAGCCAGCCGGGCCAGCCCAAGGAGAGCAGCCAGCCGGGCCAGCCCAAGGAGAGGGGCCCGCCGCTGCACAATACACTAGACTTTCTCAAATTCCCACTAGCAGCGTATACAGAGATTTGAGGAAATCATCAATACTTCTTACTGTGTTGATACAACATTTGCTCCATGCTGTGAGAAATATCTCCATTACTACATTAAAGCAGCAGATGCACAGCCGCTACATCGTTACATAGGTTGAAAAAAAGACCTAGGTCCATCAAGTTCACCACCAAATGTACATTTTGCCACTAATCTAGCTGTAACTCGCAATGTTATGTGTATCAAGGATATCATCCAGCCCTTTTTTAAAAGCCATTACAGTGTCTGCCATTACTACCTCCTGAGGTCGGCATTCCACAGTCTGACAGCTCTAACTGTGAAGAACCCTTTACTATTCAGCTGCTGGAATCTCCTTTCTTCCACCCATAATGAGTGCCCCCTAGTTCTCAGCATGGTCTTTGGACGGAATAAGTCATGTGCCAGTGTTTTGTACTGGCTGCACATATTTACACATGTTAATGAGATCCCCTCTATATATATATTTTTTTTTTATAGAGGTGCACTGTATATGTACAGCAGGTACGGTAAATATAATTCATAACAGGTCTCCGTACGTCAGCCTGCACTTCATCCATTTCCAAAGAATGCATTATGGATGACCAGGATGGAAAACCCAACAAGTTGAAATGTAAAGAGTTAACCAGCTATACCCAGTGTCATCTACTGAAAATAGCCTACACTGCATGATATGATAGCAGCACATTCTTTCACATTATCCTGGCAGAAAAAAAACATCGAAATTTATACTAAATAATCCCCTGAGCCGTGGACAGATGTCCTGTACACGGAGGTCCCCATAGGAAGTTAGGCAGAAGGTGAACGGCTGGATTATCAGAACCCCTGAGTGTGCATGCTCGAGACGCCCCGCTCCCACAAAGTGCTGTCTGACCCACACCCACCCAATCCTTAATGTGACCTGGCAGCTCTCTATACTTGTCATTTTAGTAAATACAGATATTCTTCATTAAATATACTTTTTTTATTTTTTAAGATATGAACGTTTCTTCTGTTCCTCTGTTCTAACTATTAGACATTTATGAATAGAGTAAATGGACAACTGGGTGTTATCATGGGATGTGGCGCTACCCCTCATAAATGTCCAATCAATACTGCCAGGATTTTCCCTCCTAATCCAACAGTAGCACATGATGTAGGGGTAGGGACTAGTGATGAGCGAGTACTCGTTGCTCGGGTTTTCCTGAGCACGCTCGGGTGAGTATTTGTTAGTGTTTGGAGATTTAGTTTTCATCGTGGCAGCTGAATGATTTACAGCTACTAGCCAGTCTGAGTACATGTGGGGATTCCCTAGTAACCAGGCAACTCCCACATGTACTCAGACTGGCTAGTAGCTGTAAATTATTCATTCAGCTGAGGTGATGAAAACTAAATCTCCGAACACAAATATTCGGAGGTCATCCGAGCGTGCTCAGAAAAACCCGAGCAACGAGTACACTCGCTCATCACTAGTAGGGACCCCAATTCCAGCGAAGTGCCACTTACTGGGCTGCTTTCTCCAGTTTTGATCAAATCACTGTTTTATCAGCAGGAGAGTATAGCTAGAAAACAAGTACACCTGCCGCCATGCAGTCCTCCATATTTGTCAGCTCTACATAACCCCGCCCGCATCACTGATTGGCAGCTTTCTGCCTATGCATAATGTACACACAGCAGCCAATAAGGGGTGTGGGCGGGGTTATACAGAGCTAAGCATTGAGACAACAGCTAGATCTGCAGCTGATACAGTGATTTTATCAAAACTGCAGCAAGCAGCCCAGTAAAGGATATATCGCTGGAACACATCATGCTGCTCTCAGATGAGTAGCAAAAACTTGGGTGACAGACTCACTTAAATAAGGCTCTGTGCCCACATTCAGTTTTTGACGCTGCATATTTTTACTGCATAAAAAACAAACTGTCTTACAGTTCCAGCAAAGTGGATGGGATTTATAGTAATCTCCTGCATACTTTTTTTTTTTTTTTTAACTTGGCGTAAACTGACCTGCAGTGCGTGTGTCAAATCTGCAGCATGGTAATTTCTCATGAGTATACAAAGTTTAGGTGCAGATTTTTCCTAAAAACTTGCATTAGATGAGGAAAATCCACAGGTAAAATGCACACATGAGATTAGTGCGTTTCTGCAGCGGAAATGCAGTGGAAATGCTTGTAATCTGCACATGACTTTCTCCAAAGTTTGTCGAAGCCAAATACCAGGAACTATCGAAAACAAAGCAGCTTTATTTAAAAATTGACATAAAAGGAAAAAACGGCAGCACAAAAAAAAAGGAATAAAAAACAGACTAAAAAAAAAAACCCAATGAAAAAATGCAAGTAACCTAATCAACATAAGTGCAGAAAATCCGCAACATCAAAAACTCCCCAAAAGCTCATTGTGGGAATGTATCTAAAGCTCTGGACCATTGGATCTTTTTTTCCCCAAATCTATTGCCACCCTCCAATGTGGTACCACCAAAACTCATCTGACACATGGGCCGGAGAACCGGGGACTTGCCGCATGCTTGGGTTGCTTCAGTTTTACACTGCAGGAATTAGCGGCAGTTGTATGGGGTCTACATAGTTGGCGATCATTGCACGGATTCTCCCATGATAAAACTCATGAGAACTCCTACTTATAAGGCATTAAAAATCTCCAAACATCAATCCGTCCACATTGTACAAGAAATGTGCTGCGCTCACACTACCGCCACAATACTTTCTATCAGATCTTCCGGCCTTGTGACGCACCAAGGGTTACAGCGACGCTACAGCAAATGCACCGACTCAACCCTGACAGTGAAATGACTGACATGGAGCTGGACTTTAAAGATTTTTAAGAAATGTTATGAATCTGTCATGTGTGTATTGCAGTTAATAAAACACCCTCCAAAAACATATAAACTGTGCCAGATCAGCAGCCAATGATATTGGTTGTACCCAGACAGGTCATCATATTGTTATGGCGTCTAGTTATGTCACACTAGTCGTGTCAGTAGGGTCGGCACATCACACAAGGCGTCTTCTTGTCTGTCCTGTGGGAACGATTAATAAAAAGCAAGCCGTCTTCCCAGATAATCGGAAGCAGAGACCACAGGGAGGGGAAGACTTTAACCTTCACAGCCCCAGCAGAAAATCCCACAGTTAATCCTTTCCTACAACCTCATTTTATTGTACCAGGCGGCGAGATGAAGGGCTTCCGGGGAACAATCACTCCCAGTTGTCCCTGAACACTAAGTCACTACTGTATCTCCCAGCCACTAGTTTGTATTGCTATGTCCAGCACACTATCCGGGGGAGCCTATGGGATCTGCGGACCTGTGGTGAAGCGTCGCCATTACTTGTATTTTCTGCATTTGGGTAAAAACATGGCAGAAAGAAAAATAATAAATACAAAAAATGAGACTACCTTTTTAGATGCTGCTCCAGCTCCAGGACAAGCACCTTCATGGTGACTGTGCAAGAACCTCTGCTATGGTGAATGGTCCATGGCATGGGGCGATGTGGTGGAAACCTTCTGACTAGCTGCCGGGTTAACCCTTCATGCAGTCTCATTTCACAAATCGTCCAGCGCTGCCGGGGCTCATCTCACTAGTCTGCGATTTCTATGTAACAAGGGGGTTTAGGGGAAAGGGGAGGATTTTCCTGCGCCAGGATACACAGATCTCTTGTATGTTTAGCGGAGATGTTGGTGCCTGGCTTGGCTTTGAGATCAAGAGAAGGAAACAAGGGCAGATGATGACAACACGAGCTGCGGATCACGTGACTGTTACATAAAGCATCAAGAGAGATTAAAATCTTTACGACTGGGAGATTTCACATCCCGCTACCACAGGAGCTCGCTTCTTTCCACAGTGGGCTAATCCGGTTATGAAATCGCCACAGCAGCCTGGTAACTAATTGGTGCAGATTTTCCCCTTTTCTAATCCACTTACAAGGAGTCTGTTACTACACTTCAGTTCTGAATGTTAACCCTGATCCACCCCAGGTAGACATATGAAGCGTTACGGCTGGGGAGCTTCATTTAGCCAGCAGGTGCGACACGACTGAATACAGCAGGGCACTAATCCAGCCAGCACAGGGTTAAAGAAATCCACTCACTTGAGTCACAAGTAATTATTGTAGGAGCAGAGAGCTCCTGTCTGAAAGCATTACCATCATGATGAAGACAACCTGAAAACAAGTCACAACTTAAAAAAATAAAATACATATGCCACGTCTTCCTGACGGAATGCAGATATATGGAAAAGTGCAGAACCGGAGCACAGGGGAAGAGGGGGAAGCCTACCTCAACACATCCAAGTCACATGCTAGAAAGCATGCTTATAGATATGGAAGGACGGAACATGTGTCCATGGAATATAAAATATACGGTACATCATGCTCGAGGAGCTCCGTAATGGCTAATGGTTGCCTGTCTATCGCTCTCCCAGGGGTACGGAGTGTGCAGGAATATTAGGAAAACAGTCATATTCCCAGGGCCGATACACAGTTGTATACAGCGTATCTTAAAGTCACCTAGAAGGGCAGAAGGAACACGGGGGGATAAGCAGCGCATCCCTCATCCAGATGACCGCTTTTGTCCCTTTCATATAAATGGGTGAAAAACCTGAAAAGAATTGACATGCTGCAGCAAATCAGGAGAAAAACACTGAAGGTTTAAATCTGCAAGGTGAAAATGAGCAGCATGTGCACGAGATTTCAGAAATCTTATTCACTTTGCTGGTACTGTAAAAATACTGCATTTTTCGGCTGCAAAACAAAACTGCAAAGTGTGAACAAAGCAGTTACAGTAACAGCTCTGTGGATATTCTTATTACACACTGCATACACAGATGGATGCTGGGGATCGGAAACGTGCAAATGCTGCGGCCCAGTAGCACTGCCATCGAATCCGCAGCGGCTTTGTCTTGTGGGTACATCACCCTCGGCAAGCTTTCCAATGCTTGCAGCTACATACAGAATATTGGCTTTCTGAATATCTATCAGGTTATGTGTACCAAATTGGGGAGGAACATCCATACGTGTCAGTAATTGACTCTACTTCACATTTATCTATTGGGTGTAGCTCTCACAAGTAAAACCCTGACCGAGCACAAACACCTTAGGCTACTTTCACACTAGCGTCGTACTCGGCCCGTCGCAGTGCGTCGGGCCGACGTACCGACGCTAGCAGTGAATGCGCCGCACAACGGGGGCAGCGGATGCTGTTTTTCCACGCATCCGCTGCCCCATTGTGAGGTGCGGGGAGGTGGGGGCGGAATTCCGGCCGCGCATGCGCGGTCGGAAATGGCGGAAAGTCGGCACAAAAAAACGTTACATGTAACGTTTTTTGCTGCCGGCGGTCCGCCACAACACGACGCAACCGTCGCACGACAGTTGCGACGTGTGTGCATACGTCGCCAATGTAAATCTATGGGGAAAAAACGCATCCTGCAGACAACTTTGCAGGATACGTTTTTTCGCCAAAACGACGCATTGCGACGTATGCAAAAAAAACGCTAGTGTGAAAGTAGCCTTAGATGGCGGTCGGCTGCACACCCATCTGGCCAACAGCTCTCTCTAACAAACAAAAAGGATGGGGTGTTGTAATTCAACATGTCGATCCGTTATTGGGCCGAATCATCTGTTAGGAGGGAGAACCCCATAAACATTAGATGGTCCGCCAGTCCCCCGACACCACCTTTATACTATGCTATATCTGAGGTACACATTTGGGGTATGCCCGGTCTGACGCATGGACAAATGCCACAACAAATGCATAAACTGGGATACATGGTCAAAGGAAAGCCCAGCGTACACCGAAACGACACTGGTCATACACTGGGTGTTTAGGGCTACTGGACATATCTATTGGGGAATTCTCCCAACATGTTGACTTTGGTCATTTTTGATAAAGATTAGGTGATGGACTGAGCAGTGACGTGGAGAATACTACAAAATACTCAAGTTTACATTCACAGACATGGCATCCGGGGTCTCCAATGTGTGCTCTGGTAATAACACCTGCAGAGCTCAGGAGCTAAGGCATCAACCCTAGAAAAAGACCCCAAACTTCTATTTTACGCAGCACTGACTACAATGGGGTAAAATGCCAGCAATCAAATTCACATCATTGGAAAAACAACAAGATAACTCAGGGAAATGTAATGTGAGGTAACAGAACGTAGGCCATTGCTTAGTTATGTGTGAATTCTCCTTTTCAGACATTAAAACCAGTTCAATTACTAAACAAACTGGATTTAGTCGGAAAGCAAAGCACTGGAAATTCTGTGAAAAACGGCCCGCAGCTACAACCGAACCCAAGTGAAGAGCAGACATGGGTTTTCTTCTGCTGTCACATTGAGGAATTCAGCACCAGCGCAGGTCTGCGCCCATTGTCCTGGCCACCGCAGAGTCTAATGTGGAGCGACAGGTTGTGCACAGAAGCATCCGCCATACTGGTAAATCAAGATCTTTCCAGCGCTGACAAGTTTCGATGAAGAAACTGCTGCTTTCAGCTCACTGGGATTCGGTATGAACACGTAGATTAGTAATTATTACCACAGGACTTTTCACATGACCGTCCAAGTCACGCACATTACTGGACCTTTCCCTATGCGCAGGCTATGGCTTCTCCCTACACAGGTAATACATCCACAGGGTAGGATTCACTGCTGGGCCCCCACCAATGTCAAGAATGTGAGCCCCAAAGCTCCGTATATTAAAAGACCAACAAACGCATTAAGTGTGAAACCCCTTTGACTACATTGTGACCAGGCCAATTTTCAGTTTTTGCCCTCTCTGCAAGAACCAGACCCATTTTTTCTCTGCTGACACCAGGGCTCGCTGCCTTGCGGGACGAGTTGTAGATTTGAAAAATGGGAATTTAATTCACTAGTGCAGCAGAATTGTAAAGAAAAATCCCCTTTCCCCAACAATTCAGACACTTGTTTTTGGATTCTGTTTTCAGGGTTTTGTTTTTTTGGGGTAAAAATGACCTATTATTTTTATTCTCAAAATGTCTACAACTACAGGTTGCGTCGCTATCGCCATAACTTTTCCAACTGATGGAGCATGGGGGCTTGTTTTTTTTTGTGTGGAGAGCTGGTTTCTGTTGGTACCATATTAACGTTCATATGACTTTTTGATCACTTTATTTCATTGTTTTAAAGAAAATAAAAAATCTACTTTTTTCTAACAATTCCTGTCACCATAGCAATACCATTTTTTTTCCTTTATTTTCAGAATAGATAAAAAAAGGGCTATCCTTAGTATAGGTGACCAATATCTGACCAATGGGGGGTTCAGCACTCAACACCCCTGCTAATCATCTATTCCTGGCGCCAGCTGCAGAGTGGAAGTATACCAAAAAGGGAAAAAATAGAATGGCACCAAGAAACAGTCTACTACTGGTGGAGTAGGTGGGCTCTGAGTCAGCGACACTTTGCTGGGTGAAGAGTGGAAGCATATAGCTCCATCAACCACATAATGATTACGGTCGGGTACTGCACATCCACCCCTATAGGTTTGAATACGGGGCAGATGTGCAGTACCCCACAAAGGCATCTATATACGGTAGTTAATGGAGCTGTGGAGCTTAACAACTGAGCACCTCTTATCATAGGCTCCAGAAAAAGCTAATTTGTGGGGTGCCAGGTGTCTCGCCTCCACCCATCAGATATTGATGACCTAAGCTAAGGATAGATAATCAATATAAAAGTACCAGACGACCCCAGTAAGGCCCCCATACACAGTCAGCTGAATGTACAGACATCAGCCAGTTGTCTAGTGTGTATGGGGCCTCTTGTCTCTGGAATTTCAATTCTTGGAATTTCCATTAGTTCAGTGAGGAGTTTGGTACTTGTTCTCTCAGAGCACAGGAGTGCTTGGCCGAGCCGAGCGAGAGAGCTCAGCCTAAGCATTCTTCATCTGACAGGTAATGTATATGGGGAAAACCATAATGAAATATAAGGCGGAGCCTCAATAACTAGCAAAAACCAAAAGGCAAGACTCAAAAAAATATAACTCTTAATGATATGTTAAAAACTCTCCAAAAAGACACTTTAAAATTAATTACAGAGGTGAATCAATACATGTACATAAGAGCTAATAGTGGTTCAGCAGAATGCGAATTAGGGCACTGCATTGTCAGCATGCCAATAGTCCCCTGATGAACCCCGAAGACTCTGGGGGGAAACAGATTCACTCAACATAGGGCCTGAGTCTTTCCAAGATAAGTATTGCTTTATGCACTGCACTTTCCTGGTATTTTTTGATAGACATTGGAAAGGATTCCATGAATTTATAAGCCTTTATCAGTCTTTACAATTGATTTTGAGGATGTTTTTATTGGACATATGTACAGTGCCTTGCGAAAGTATTCGGCCCCCTGGAACTTTTCAACCTTTTCCCACATATCGTGCTGCAAACATATAGATACCAAATGTAACTTTTTGGTGAAGAATCAACGACAAGTGGAACACAATTGTGAAGTTCAACGAAATTTATTGGTTATTTTAAATTTTAGTGGAAAATCAAAAACTGAAAAGTGGGGCGTGCAATATTATTCGACCCCTTTACTTTCAGTGCAGCAAACTCACTCCAGAAGTTCATTGTGGATCTGTGAATGATCCAATGTTGTCCTAAATGCCTAATGATGATAAATATAATCCACCTGTGTGTAATCAAGTCTCTGTATAAATGCACCTGCTCTGTGATAGTCTCAGGGTTCTGTTTGAAGCATAGAGAGCACCATGAAGACCAAGGAACACAACAGGCAGGTCCGTGATACTGTTGTGGAGAAGTTTAAAGCCAGATTAGGATACAAAATGATTTCCAAAACTTTAAACATCCCAAGGAGCACTGTGCAAGCGATCATATTGAAATGGAAGGAGTATCATACCACTGCAAATCTACCAAGACCCAGCCGTCCCTATAAACTTTCATCTCAAACAAGGAGAAGACTGATCAGAGATGCAGCCAAGAGGCCCATGATCACTCTCAATGAACTGCAGAGATCTACAGCTGAGGTGGGACAGTCTGTCCATAGGACAACAATCAGTCATACACTGCACAAATCTGGCATTTATGGAAGAGTGGCAAGAAGAAAGCCATTTCTCAAAGATAGCCATAAAAAGTGTCATTTAAAGTTTGCAACAAGCCACCTGGGACACACACCAAACATGTGGAAGAAGGTACTCTGGTCAGATGAAACCAAAATCGAACTTTTTGGCAACAATGCCAAATGATATGTTTGGCGTAAAGGCAACACAGCTCATCACCCTGAACACACCATCCCCACTGTAAAACATAGTGGTGGCAGCATCATGGTTTGGGCCTGCTTTTCTTCAGCAGGGACAGGGAAGGTGGTAAAAATTGATGGGAAGATGGGTGGAGCCAAATACAGGACCATCCTTGAAGAAAACCTGTTGGAGTCTGCAAAAGACCTGAGACTGGGATGGAGATTTGTCTTCCAACAAGACAATGATCCCAAACAAAGCAAAATCTACAATGGAATGGTTCACAAATAAACATATCCAGGTGTTAGAATGGCTAAGTCAAAGTCCAGACCTCAATCCAATCGAGAATCTGTGGAAAGAGCTGAAAGCTGCTGTTCACTAACGACCTCCATCAAACCTCACTGAGCTCGAGCGGTTTGCCAAGGAAGAATGGGCAAGAATTTCAGTCTCTCGATGTACAAAACTGATAGAGACATACCCCAAGCGACTTGCAGCTGTAATCACAGCAAAAGGTGGCGTAACAAAGTATTAAGTTAAAGGGGCCGAATAATATTGCACACCCCACTTTTCAGTTTCCACAAAAATTTAAAATAACCAACAAATTTCGTTCAACTTTACAATTGTGTTCCACTTGTTTATTCTTCACCAAAAATTTACATTTCCCACATATCATGCTTCAAACATAGATATTAAAAGGTTGAAAAGTTCCAGGGAGCCGAATACTTTCGCAAGGCACTGTATATACAGGGATTTGATGCATCTTTTTTCAGTGTGTCGGCAATGTCCCAGGGGGGTTCATATATGTCGAATATATCCAGGATTTTTTCTTACTACCTGTGCTACACTTTAATTATAGCCTAGGTGTACAATATGGTCTTTAGGATCACCCAACATTGAGCGGGGGCACTATTTCGCAAATATTAGGGTTCTAACCGCTGTAATTAGTTAGGGATTATTAGGGAATTCTGCCCCCTTCCCGCTATGCCCTAACTCGCTTTGTGCTGAACTGTTATACTATTGATCATATATTGATTCACTTCTATAGTTAACGTGTCTTTTGGAGAGTTTTTAAGATATCATTAAAAGTTATATTTTAGGAGTCTTGTTTTTCAGCTTTGGATCACGTACATGGGGGCCTTTAGATGCAAGTACCGGCTATATAATACAGCTGAGCCCGCTCTAAGCTTACTGTATGTCCAACCAGAAATGTACAACAGGGTGCACAAAGGGGTTAAGGGATTTAACAAGTCTACTTTGCTTGACAAAATCTCAATGTAATTCTCATAACTGATACAAAACTTAACTTATTCTGTTGGCATATAAAGTGCTACCCATCAAATAACTAAGACGACTTGCTTGAGTAATGATCCCCTAACACAAAAGCAAAAAGTGAGATGAACATGCTGTTTTTAGCAGGACTGAACGATCCCCTACTATGGATAGGGTTCTTCTAACTCCCCTGACAGTCAATGTAAGGTATAAGGATCAGGCATGTTGAATTTTAATACCCAACCTTTTTTTCTCCCAGGAGAAAATCCAGTGCCGAAGATGTCTGGCAGCAGCTTACTGCTTTTCCCCTACTGAACACATATGAACGCTCTGCTGATACCCTTAGATAGCTATGTGCACACGATCAGTAAACGCTGCAGGATGGACCCTGCGTACCTGTGCAGGGTCAAACCTGCAGCAGCCAGCTGTTACACCATAATGGATGGGATTTCAAGAAATCCCATGCCCACTATGCGTCCACAGATGCTCGAGGCTCTCCAGCGAAGACGGGTATATGATGTGTCTTTCTACACCGCAGCATGTCAATCCCTCTTGCGAAGACAGAAAAGGACAGCGAGCCATGGGATAGCTAAGGCTGCTTTCACACTGACGTCAGTACGGGGCCGTCGCGCTGCGTCGGCCCGACGTACCGACGCATACTGTGCAAAAAATGCCAGACATGGGCAGCGGAAGCAGTCTTAGGACGCTTCCGCTGCCCCATTGCAAGGTCCGGGGAGGAGGGGGCAGAGTTTCGGCAGCGCATGCGCGGTCGAAAATGGCGGTCACGACACACAAAAAAAGTTACATGTAATGTTTTTTTGTGGCGGCGGTGCGCCAAAACACGGCACAACCATAGCACGACGGTTGCGATGTGTGGCACTGCGTGGCATTGCGTCGCTAATAAAAGTCTATGGAGAAAAAAACGCATCCTGCAGGCAACTTTGCAGGATTCGTTTTTTATCCACAACGACGCATTGTGACGTGCAGTGCCCGACGCTAGTGTGAAAGTAGCCTAAGATGATCGTTGGTAAATACCACCCGGCAAACATGTTATGGTTGAAATTGCCCATGTATGCCCGCCGTTACGCGGTAATCCAGGCAGCCTGGTCACAATTGGCCAGCTATTGCTATATTGGAACATAATAGGCAAATCAATTATGAAGGGTGTTCAATAACATTTACCCCAGCATGTTCTGTCAGTTTTAGATTGCTGAGCTTTTCTGTGCATGTTGAGACATGACGGGACATGCAACAGAAGTCTAATGAAAGCATTGGAAGTGACAGGATGGCAAGTGCAGTACAGTGCATCTCTACAAAGAGAGGGATTTGAAGATTCATTCTGTGATTAAATTCTTCACGAACGGAAGAAAAGAAGCCAAAAGAAATCCAAGGTATATATAGTGATAATACATCTTCCTACCATCAAGAACAGTTTTGGGCTAAGAAGTTTAAAACTGGTAGAAAATCAATTGAAGATGACTCCCCCATTCAGGGTGGCCCTGGGTCAAAGTCCGTATTATAGCTCATGAATTAGGCTTTTCGGTTGGTACCGTTTCCACTATCATTTCTGATGTTTTGAGGATGTCAAAAGGTCAGTTCCCAGTGGGTGCAAAAATGTTGACGCCTGAGCCAAAAACATGTAGCTGGCAATTTAGTCAAAAGAATTTAGACATGCTTACAAAAAGCTCCAGGAGATTTCTATTCCCAAATCATTATCGGTGATGAAACATGGGTCCATCAACATGATCCTCAGCCTAAACAAGAGCCCATGAAATGGAAGCACAAGTGGTAACCAACGCCAAGAAATTGTGTAGCAGTCAGCTGCAAAGATCATGGCAACAGTTTTTTGGGATACAGAATGTGTTTTATTACTATAATTCATGCCACACAAGACAACAATTACTAGAGACACCTATGCCTCAACAATGAAGGTGTTATGTGAGAATCAAAGGGAAACTCCGTAGGAAGTTGTTGGCAGGTGTGTTCAAGCTTCACGACAATGTGCCAGCTCTCAAATCCCGCAAATCCCAAGCTGTTGTCAGAGAATGCGGATTCATGGAGCTTAACCATCCACCCTACAGTCTAGACTTGGATCCCAGTGATTACTTTCTATTTCGCAACCTGAAAACATTTCTGCATGGGCAACAATTTCCTGATGACGCTGCAGTCAAAGAGGCAGCAACAGGGTTCTTGCAGCAGCCATAAGTCTCCTATATGGAGGGCATTCAATCACTGGGGGCAAAGGGGAATGTGTGTGTAAAGGGGTATTCCCATCTCCAAGATCCTATCACAATATGTACTAGG
Source organism: Ranitomeya variabilis (assembly GCF_051348905.1). Classification (NCBI taxonomy): domain Eukaryota; kingdom Metazoa; phylum Chordata; class Amphibia; order Anura; family Dendrobatidae; genus Ranitomeya; species Ranitomeya variabilis. Next base: position 613,166,652 of record NC_135234.1, read on the forward strand.
TGTGTTAATGTTAGCAAATACCTCCAATTAGAAATGTAGTAAAGCTTTTCTGATTCGCTATGTCTCTTTCCTCATGTGCAGGCATTGCAGGACCTTCGCCAACTAGCTAATTGTCACCATTTCAGTAGTCACCATAAATACCTTAGGTCCTGCAATGCCTGCACATGAGGAAAGAGATAGCGAATCAAAGCCAAGGGAGATTACACTGAAAAGTAGCAAGTATCATTTTCCAGAAACTTTTGTTTTCATATTCAGGTAGATAAATTGAACACCCTTCGTGTCCATAAATGTGATGGACTAAGTGATATGCGGTTAAGATTGATATGAGTAATTGGTAATAATTTGGTTCTTATACTGGGAGGTGCACAAGTCTGTCAGCAGTTGCTCCATCATCGAGCAGTTCTGTCAGCCTGACCACAAGGCACAAGCAACTCCAACAAGTATGTAAAGAGGTAACACACACTTCCCAGTCCAGCTACGTCTACTTCCTAAATGCTACCTCAGACTCCTGAGAGAACAACTTGTCTGTCTCAAGACCAACCAAGTGGAACATACCTTCATAACCACAGGAATTACAAAGCTGCCTGCTCGAGGATATCCAGCAAATATTCTGAAAACACAAAACTGCAGCACCCAAAAGGAACAACAAGCAAGTGATGTCCAAAAGAGAAAGACTTATCTGGATTCTCACAACATATGAAACCTGTAGTTAATGTCTACCACGAACACCACAAAACACACCGAAACCACTCCAGTCCATGTCATGTTCTCACCGTGCATTATGACCACTTCCTAAGTAATATGGTCCATTCTTGTCCAATATATATTTTATTTGTTGAAGAATGGACCATTTTTCATGTTATAAAAGCAGTCTTTAACCCCAGACATGGCAATATTTAATTTTTCCGCCTTTATTTTTTCTCTCCTTACGACAAGCGCCATAAATTGTTACCTTTTCCTTCAACATAGCCTTATTACGGCTTGTTTTCCAGCAGAACGAGCTTTGAATTATACCATCCATTTCACCATGTCATGTGAAAAGAGAAAAAATTCCAAGTGCAGTGAATTTGCAAAAAATAACAAAAAACCAGTAGCTTAAAATGTAAAAAGTGCACATGTATATCCATAAATAAAAGATATACAAATATATATATTTTCAAAGGGGTGAAAAAATAATTTCACTTGCGCCATCATTTTGTGAAACACATGACATTTTCATTTTTTTGTCGATTAAGCGGCTTAAGGGTTTTTTTTTCTGCCAAGATGATGTTTTAATTGATACAATTTTGGGGTAGATACGTTTTGATCTTTTTTTATTGCGTATTTTTTTCTTTTTATGGCTTTTACAGAGTGGGTTAATTAGATGTTTTACGAGACTTTTACAGAGACAGCAATACAGTATTTTTCAAATTTATTTTTAACGGTGGAAAATGGGGGCGATTTGAACTTTTTATATTTAACATTTTTTCACTCAATTTCTCTTTTTTCGGGGATTTAGTTCTGCGATCGTCCATACTATGCACTGCAAAACCGCAGTACTGCAGTATACAGCACAAATCACTGTTATGGTAGGGATGGGGGTCTGCAGCAGGTTCACGGCCATCATGGCTAACGTCACACGCAGTAAATGACAGTCAGAGATTGACTGTAAGATTTAAGGTGCTAACAGCTGTGGGTTCACCTCAGCGCCACTTGTCTCTGTACGTCTAATGTTGCTAAGGGTCAAGGATTTGATCAGGTTGGTGACAAAAATTATATATGCCCAGAAAACTATATTAATGTCCCCTTCACATTCATTTTTTTCTGCATTATTACTTCTATAAATACATGAAAACCACTTTTAGAAGTTTTTTTGGGGTTATAAATTATTTAGACACTGTTTCTATCCTTGCATCTTTGTTTTTTGCTTTTATGGGGATTATGGTGTAGTAAAATAACCTGGCAACATGATTTTTTTCCCCTTGATATTATAATTCTTTGATAGCTTGTTCTATACTCTGCAATGCCACAGTATATACTGTAATACCACAATATTGGAATATACAAAATCAAGGTCTCCTATGAAGCCCAGGATATCAACATACCACGACTGCTCATCTTAAATGCCGCCATCACAGATTGACATGTGAAAAAACGCTATTAACCTGCAGATATGAGGTTAATCTGCAGGTAATAGTGTTCTGAAGCAGTGCGGATGCTGCACTGAAAGCACCGCTGCCAGGAGGAAATTAACTTTATTCCTCCCAGCAACCTCGGGCTTTCAGACCTAGAGGTTCGGCTTCAGTCACTGCTCAGTACATAGTGGTTGTTGTAACTACGCCCTTTATTGCCTGACTACTACAATGCATCAGTGCCGAGCCGGCTGTCAGTAAGTGCCGGGGACTGGTTACCTGTTGAGAGCACACAACACAGAGCTGCGTGGGAGTGCAAGGAAGGTAAGTAGAAAGCTTTGTTTTTTTTTTTTTCTTTTCATTGAATATAGGATGGGGCCACTGTAGTGCAGGGCCCTAGAGGGGGCCACTGTAGTGCAGGGCCCTAGAGGGGGCCACTGTAGTGCAGGGCCCTAGAGGGGGCCACTGTAGTGCAGGGCCCTAGAGGGGGCCACTGTAGTGCAGGGCCCTAGAGGGGGCCACTGTAGTGCAGGGCCCTAGAGGGGGCCACTGTAGTGCAGGGCCCTAGAGGGGGCCATTATACAGAGGGCATGACGACTGATTAGCGCTGTAGTTACTGGCATCACACCCTATGGCGCTTGGTTCTCTGAACCGGGCTTTATAGCCTTTGGACGTTGGATTCGGGGATTGTCGTGGGAACACCATGGACTTCATCGGACCTGCATGGGAACGTTTTATTTTCTAATAAATTGGTGAACGCGGGACAGTGTTGTCTTTATTCCTCTTGTTTTGTTTCAGGTTTCAGTTTGTGGACTACAGCATGGAGTTTTTTTTCCCAAAAAAATAAAATTGGTGAAAGGGAAAGCGTTGGGGAGTGTGTTTTTTTTTTTTAATAAAAAATTTCTGCCTGTGTATTTTTCTTTCATTATCGGGTTAGTAATGGGGGTGTCTGAGTGGTTCCTGTAAAAAGGCCCCACATTAGATCTCACATTGTATGATGGTCCTCTAAACAGCCTACGTATATCATGCATTCCCCACTCCTCCATATAGCATCATGCATTCCCCACTCCTCCATATAGCATCATGCACTCCCCCACAGGCCTCAGCGGGTCCCATGTAGTGACATAATCATGCCCACTGTCAGTGTCCACGTCAGTGACGTCGTCAAACGCAGAGGGAGATTGATGCATCACACTTCCTCAGTCATCATCATTGCTTTAAACTGTATCGGCATCGAGCGAACTTGCGATGAAGAGCGGGGGCCTGGTACTGCCCCCTCCCCCCCCGGCTCACTGGCTCCACAGCAACCGCGTGGCAGTGCAAGGAAATAGTGTCTCCCTGCTCTGCCGCAGAGTTTAACTTCATCGGCTCAGGCCGATATAGTTTACAGTAGCATAGCTCTGCATAGGCTCTGCCCATTACACCACTGCTCCCATAGAAGTGGACGGAGAAGGGTCACATATTACATACATTAGATACTGTGTATCTGATCCTATTCTGTGTGCTACATGACGCTGAGCTCAATATCCAACACAATCATGTGATAAACTACACTTCGTTAGCCCTGTATCTAATCCCAGCATGTATAACTCTAATCGTATCTAATTGTGCACATGATATACTCCACCTATCTAACCCCAGCTTATGATACAGCAAGCAGCACTAACAATCAATGCTGCCGGCCGTCCTCGGTGACACCGTCTACTTGTCAGTATCACTGGCAGTCACCAACAAAATGGCTCCTCACTGTGATCCTAGACTTCATAATCGGTTATCCTTTTACAAACACGCAGCAGGGGAGGCGAGGAGTGATGTCACACACATTGGAGCAGACCCTGCCTACATTTCACATTTACTCCTAATGTGAGCCAGTTGTCCACTAGGTTTTCATGGCAAATTTCAGCAGCTGCTCCCTCTAGTGTTCAAAAGTGAAAATACCAATACCTTTCAAAATTATTTTTCATATTTTACTTCATTAAACATATAGAATTTTTATTTTAAATTAAAACATTAATAGTCTACATATTTTTCAATTATTGAAAAAGTTTTTGATGGCACCTTCCCTTTAACCCCTTCACCCCGAAGCCTGTTTTCACCTTCCTGACCAGGCCAATTTTTACAATTCTGACCACTGTCACTTTACGAGGTCATAACTGGAATGCTTCAATGGATCCCACCGATTCTGAGATTGTGTTCTCATGACATATTGTACTTCATAATAGTGGTAACATTTTGTTCATACGACTTGCGTTTATTTGCAAAAAAAAACAAAAAACAGAAATTTGGTGAAAATTTTGCAATTTTCACACTCAATTTTTATGCCCTTAAATCAGAGAGCTATGTCACACAAAATAGTTAATAAATAACAATTCCCACATGTCTACTTTCCCACAATTTTTGAAACATTTTTTGTTAGGAAGTTATAAGGGTTAAATGTTGACCAGCGATTTCTCACTTTTATAACAAAATTTGCAAAACCCTTTTTTAGGGATCACCTCACATTTGAAGTGACTTTGAGGGGTCTATATGATAGAAAATACCCAAAAGTGACACCATTCTAAAAACTGCACCCCTCAAGATGCTCAAAAAGATATTCAAGAAGATTATTAACCCTTTAGGTGCTTTACAAGAATTTTTGGAATGTGGAAGGAAAAAATAAACATTTACTTTTCTTTCGCAAAAATTTTCCTTTAGACCTAATTTTTTATTTTTTTTCACAAGGGTAACAGGAGAAAATGGACAATTTGTTGTGCAATTTCTCCTGAGTACACCGATACCCCATCTGTGGAGGAGAACAACTGTTTGGGCACACGGCAAGGCTTGGAAGGGAAGGAGCGCCATTTCACTTTTTGAATGTAAAGTTTGCTGGCTTAATTAGCGTATATGTTGCGTTTGGAGAACCCCTGATGTACCTAAACAGTGGAGCTCCCCAACAAGTGACACCATTTTGGAAACTAGACCCTTAAGGGCTTGTGCCCACGCTGTGGCTTCTCCGCAGCGGTTTTGATAAATCCGCAGTGCAAAACCGCTGCGGTTTTTACTGCGGATTTATCGCGGTTTCCTCTGCGGGTTTTCACCTGCAGATTTCTATTGGAGCATGTGTAAACCCGCAGCGGAATCCGCACAAAGAATTGACATGCTGCGGAACATAAACCGCTGCGTTTCCGCACTGTTTTTTCCGCAGCATGTGCACTGCGGATTTCGTTTCCCATAGGTTTACATTGTACTGTAAACTCATGGGAAACCGCTGCGGACCCGCAGCTGCGGAAACGCTGCGGTTCCGCAGCAAAATCCGCCGCGTGTGCACATTCCCTCAGGGAACTGATCTAGATGTGTATTGAGCCCCTTGAACCCCCCAGGTGCTTCACAGAAGTTTATAATAGAGCCATGAAAATAAAAATAAAAAATTGAAAAAATTTTTTTAAAACATTTAGCTCCAAATTTTGCATTTTCATAAGGGTAACAGGAGAAACTGCTCCATAACATTTGTTGTGCAATTTCTCCTAAGTACACCGATACCTCATATGTGGAGGAAAACTACGGTTTGAGCGCACGGCAGGGCTTGGAAGGGAAGAAATGCTATACTGCCGTTGCAGTGACCAGCAGGTTATGCCCAGCTCATGCTTCTGGAGATATGCACCTGTAAATTAGGCGGGCTCTGATCACTACAGAAATGCCAAACATGTGAGCACTAAATGTGGTTTAGTAAAATGAAACATGGCACTCAGATGAAATAGGAAATTATTTTAATGCAGTCCAAGATATAGTACATACAGAGCAACGTTTCGGTCATATAACGACCTTCAGTATACTGACTGCAAACAGAAGAGGTATGTTCGTAATGCTCATAGAGTCCAATGACTCCCCACCAGTGGTGGATACCATGTCCGAGGAGCCACCTCCAAACATACAGCGCACCGATTAGCCTTAACTCAACGGTGGGACACTTGAGTTATTGCCACGAGCAACCATTCACCTTAGCACTTTCTTTTTTATGCTTTAGGACAGCACCCTGTGTGTGATTGGACTCTCTGAGCATTACGAACATACGTCTTCTGTTTGCAGTCGGTACACTGATGAAGGTCGTTATATGACCGAATGTCGCACTGTATGTACTATATCTTAAGCTACTTTCACATTAACGTCGTGTGACGCACGTCGCAATACGTCATTTTGGAGAAAAAACGCATCTTGCAAAGTTGCCCGCAGGATGCGTTTTTTCTCCATACACTTACATTAGCGACGCATTGCGACGGATTGCCACACGTCGCATCCGTTGTGCGACGGATGCGTCGTGTTCTGGCTGACAGTCGGCACAGAAAAAGTTCCATGTACCTTTTTTCGTGCGTCGTGTCCGCCATTTTCGACCGCGCATGCGGTCGAAAACTGCATCCGCTGCCCACGTTGTGCTACATTAACACACTGTCCGTCGGGACGATGGTTTGCGACGGCCTGTACCAACGGACTAGTGTGAAAGTAGTCTTAGACTGCATTAAAATCATTTCCTATTTCATCTGTTGAGTGGCAAGTTTCATTTTACTACATATTCAGGTCTGGGACCCTACCTGAGCACCAACAACGGTTGTGCCACGTCACTTATTTATACCTAAATGTTGTTTAGGCACACTGGTGCTCAGAAGGGAGAGGGCATTTGGATTCGGGAGCGGAGAATTTTCTGAATTTCTTTGGGGGGCGAGGAGCCATTTCGCTTTTCTAGATACTTTGTGCTACCAGTAACGTGAACGCCCCCTATATTTCCATTAACATATTACAGATCTGAGTGGGGACATTTTTGTGGATTGAGTTGAAGCTTTTATTGGGAACATTTTACATAATGTTTGGGATCACAGTTATCCTGTGCTTTAGGCTGAGCACTTACTTTGGGGTTTCCATCTAAATCTCTGAGTGACGTGATTCAGAAGAAATGTCCAAGAGACCCATTCACTATATGAGGCAGCAGAGTTACTCTGCACTCAGTCTGGCCTCTGTTCCGTGGTGTCCTTTTCAGAAGGGCACAAAACTGTCCCCGACGGCACTTTTATTTTTATGCAATCCTAAAAAGACGGACACCACTGTATCACAGGTCAGACGGCGTCCACAGTGTCTCCATCTGCCTCATAGGGAATCTTCCACCGGGGGTTCTGTCTGAATCACATATCGACTGGTGCGATTATAGCGATACCAGATTTATATCGGGTTTTTATGTTTGGCTGCTGTCACACACTAAAAGACGCTTTTTATTGTGAAAACTAGTTTTTGCAACCATCATATTTTGAGAGCTATAATTTTTCCATTTTTCAGCCGACAGTCATGTTATGGCTTGCTTTTTGTGGGACGAGCTGACATTTTTATTGGTACCATTTTCGGGCACATGACATTTTTTATAGCTTTCTATTACGATTTTTGGGAGACAGAATGAACAGAAAAACAGCAATTCAGGAATTGCATTTTGTTTGTGTTTTTTTATATCGTTCCGTGTGTGGTAAAATTGGTAAAACAGCTTTATTCTTTGGGTCAGTGCGAGTACAGAGATACCTCATTTATATCTTTTTCTATGTTTTGCCGCTTTTACACAAAAACTATTTAATAGAAAAAATATATTATGTTTGCTTTATTATGAGAGCTATAACTTTCTGCTGATGGAGGGGTACGGTGGCTCGTTTTTGTGGGACAAGACTAGGTTTTTATTTACTTTCATCTTTTTGATCGCGTTTTATTGCACTTTTTGTTCGGCGGTAAGATGATTAAGAATTGTTTACCTCATTCTCTATTTTTATTTTTTACGGTGTTCCCTGAAGTGGTTAAGTAGAGGGACAGTTTTATAGAGTGGGTTGTTACGGACGCGGCAATACCAAATGTGTACATTTATTATTTACATAAATAAATATATTTTTGGGAAAAATATTTGTTTGGGTTTTTTTAAATATTTTTAGCCTTCTGCAAGAAATCCGCATGCGTTTTTTTCGCTTTTTTTTGCAGATTTTTTGCATTTTTTCCCCGGAGATTTCCCAATGCAATGATATAGTGGGAAATCCGCAAAATTAATGAAGATGCTGCGTTTTTTACCGCGATGCGTTTTTTTCAAGGAAAAAAACGCATCATGTGCACAAAAATTGTGGAATGCATTCTAAATGGGATTTTTTTTATAGCGAAAAAAATGCGAAAAATCTGCAACGTGTGCACACAGCCTTACACTTAATTTTTCTTCACTTTTTTTCTTACATTGTCCTATCCTGGGACATCACTGTATAGTGTCAGATCGCAGAGTATCACATCAGAATCTGACAGGCAGAGAAGGGGGCATGTCAGTGCCTGCTCTAAGCAGGTGCTCACAAGCAACCTTCCCTGCAGGACCCGTGGCCACCTTGCGACCGAGGGTCTCCATGGAGACCATCAGGACAATGAAACCGCATCCACGTTGTCCTGATGGAAGCGTGCAGGGAACAGATTCTCTGCGCGAAGCTCCTCTCTGTGTCGCTGTCACTACTGACAGCTGCATCAGAAGGGTTAAATGCCAGCGAATGGTCCTAGCGCCGATCACGGGCGTTGCTGCAGGGTGTCAGCTCTCACATAGAGCTGACACCCGCACCCGATTGCCGCGGTGCTCAGCGTGAACCCGCACGATAGTGCCGCTGTACATATACTGCGCTGCGTTCCAGCAAACAGCAGTATATGTACGGCGCATGTCGGGAAGGGGTTAAGGCCACTTTCACATGCTGAGTATTTATTCAGTCTTTTACATCATTTGTAAGCGCTATCCAGGAGTTTCTATTATACTTCTCCTCTGATTGTCCTACTTATGATTTTGGCTTACAAATACTGATGGAAAATACTGACCAAATACTGAACGTGTGAACAAGACTTTAAGCACATTAAGAAAAATAGGAGTAATAAAAAATGTTTTAAAAAGTAAACAAGGATGTGTGAATACTTCAAAAAAAGTACTAGCTTCCCCAAAGTACACAATCTTACTACCCAAACCAATTATTTGAAAGTTATTATTAAAGATAATGACCATATTTAAATCTGATTTCAAACTTCATTTTAATTGTAATTATCCACATCAAATATCTTGAAACATCAGAGATTTTAAGCCAGAGGACACTCACTCCTGATTTTCTATAACTTATTTGCTAGCTTTGCAGCATATACTGGCGCAGGATGAGCAGAGTAATCCTCATTTTTGTAAGAGGATAAATGATCTAGATAAGGCCGGTATCACACTTGCAACTGCAATGTGAGAAACTTGCGCGAGTCTCTCGCCTCAACACCCGGCACTGCCGCCGGCACTTAGGACCGGAGTGTGCGGCTGCACGTATTTCCATGCAGCTGAACGCTCCGGTCCGAACCGCCGGCGGCAGTGCCGGGAATTGAGGAGAAAGACTCATGCAAGTTTCTCACATTGCAGTTGAAAGTGGGTCTCCGGCCTAAGATTGTACACAAAGGAAAGGCCTGGTCTGCATTTTCCAGGACTCCCCTGTCTCCATCCATCCTGTTTTGGTCATACAGACATGTGACTGCTGCAGTTAATCATTGCTGTGGCCAGAGACTAGGCTGCAGCGGTCACATGCCTATCCCCACTATAACACATCATTGTAACAAATAAGAAGCAAAGTAAAGCTACTAAAATACCTGCCCTTGCATGGTCTTTGAGAGCCCTTTAACCATTTATTTCTAGATTGCCATATGACCACCTATTTTCCGTACAACTCCGCACTGGTCACACTATAGCCCATTACAGTGTAAAACACATCCGCCTGCTTCTAAGAAAATCCAGACAAACCATTCTCCTTTAACACTAAGGCCATGTTCAGTATTTGGTCAGTATTTTACATCAGTATTTGTAAGCCAAAACCAGGAGTGGGTGATATATCCAGAAGTGGTGACGTGTTTCTATTATACTTTTCCTCGAATTGTTCCAATCCTGGTTTTGGCTTAGAAATACTGAGGAAAAAAACTCCCCCAAATACTGAACGTGTCCCAAGAAGTGCTCTTATGGACATTCACAGAACCCAGAGTGTGAAGGAGACATGATGTTCCCTTATGCTGCCAATCACAGGGCTAGGAAGCCAGTGTGAAAAGATAATGTGAAGCTGCAGCACCACCTTGTGGACAGAGGTTGAACTGACCTTCACTACTATTAAAAAAACAAAACAAAAAAAAAACATTGGTTTTGCCAATAGTCACTGACATTCAGCGCAGAGGTCTCCGAAAGAAAAAAATAATTAACTGCACAGGCAAAAGTAAGAATAGTCAAACATGATTTCTGTATTCAGAAAAAAGGGAGTGTGGGGGGAGCTTTATTGAACTCATCCACACCCAATACAAAAATATATATAAATATATACATATACACACTCCCATCTCCACACATACAGTATATACAGTATGCATTACACACAAACATTTACACAGTGAAAGCTCTTCAGAACACCACCTACTTATCAGGAGCAGTTTTCCTGTGACAGGAGCTCAGTTCAGATTGTGATCCCCAATGGGGACAGATGAGATCTGTGAAGCGCTGCGGAACATGATGGAGCTATAGAAGTATAATAATCACATAATACGCACAGCACTTCAGAAAGCGCGCGTCGGTGTAACAGTGGGGGTCTGGCATCTCAATCTTACAGAGTTATTCCCATCTCAATGGGTGAATATTCTACAACAGTGCTTGCAGAAATAAAACAGTTTTGCAATTTACTGTTTATTATACATTTTCAGCCATTCTGGAAATTCAGCTCATTGCCAAGGAAACCGACCACCGCTGATGCCTAGCTTGTAAGTACTGCAATAGAGCTGGCCAGGATTAGGCGATGACAGCCGCTCCCACAATCCTGGACAATTTCAAAGCAGTACAAGCTCAATCAATAGAAAAGAGCGGGCAATGAGCAGATTCAGCCACCACAGCTAAAGAGCAGCGGTGGTCGGTCACCTAGCAAACGTTTTTATACCAGAGAGAAAAAAAAAAAAGTGTTACCATCTCAAGAGATGCTGAATATTTTAATAACTAGTCACGAAAGTATTGGACGGATAACATATGTGAAGATGGGAGTAGGCCAATAATAGCGCTCATCATGGTGGGAAGAGTTCATTTCCTGCCATCTCTGTGCTGGAGTATGCAGTATCTCAGGATTTGCGCTCAGCCGTTTGCCTACTGGGATAATATCTGTTAAAATTATTTCATTATTTTTTTGGCCTTATATACACCGTATTCTTCAGATTATAAGACACACTTTTATGATCCCCAAATTTAGGGGGAAAATGGGGGTGCGTCTCATAGACCTAACACGGTTCTTACCGAGGGGTCAATGCTACAGGCCCGGAGCTGGGGGTGTTGCGGTGGTCCTGCGGAGTGCAGTGGTGGCACGGCGGCGAGTGGTGGTCCTGCGCTGGTGGTACAGCGGCATATGGCAGCAGGCATTCTTCTTCTGGGGTCCGGCTTCTAACTGAGCGCAGGTGCAGATGGAGGAAAGCCGAGATCTCCATCTGCGCCTGCCTCTATGCGATGACACTGGCAAAATGGCCGTTGATGCCGAACAGATGGTGCCAAGCTCTCTCTGGCAGCCATTTTCCTGGAGTCCACTGCATAGTAAACAATGCGGGAGCTCCGGGCTTTCACAAAATGCCGGCGGAGCCCCCGCACCAGCAGACACCCGCAGCGACCCCGCTTCACCGCAGTCACCACCCTTGCCTAGATTGTAAGAAGCGCCACCATTTTATTAAAAAAAAAAAAGTTTTTTCCTAATTTTCTCCTCAAAATTTGAGATGAGTCTTATAATCCGATTATAATCCTTATAAAAGGCAAAATACGGTAAATATAATATTTTTTTGTTGTTTCACTTTGGTTCTTGCTCGCCTGCTTCCAAGAGACATAACATTTTTTCATCTACATGGCAATATGAGGGTCTGTATTATGCGGGATGAGATGTAATTTTTTTTTTCTTGCCTTCACATCATAAAATAGATGGTGTCATTCAAAATTACAAGGTGTGGCGAAACTACTAAAGAAGTGCAAATCCAAAGTTGTGGTTTTTTTGGGTTTGATTTTTACAGCGATCATTATATGGTCAAAATGCCTGGTAATAAGATTCTCCTGATCAGTAGGATTATGGCGATACCAGACAAACATATTTAAGAAGTGAAAACAAAAAAAATAAAATAAAAAAAAAAATTGCCAAATTTAAAGACACGAAACATTTTTACATTTTCAGTCGATGGCGTGAGGTTTTTTTTAGCGCCTGAGAGTACGATTTTATTAAAAAAAATGTTGGTAAATAAAAACATTTGATCGCTTCTTCTAGCATCCTCCTGTGGAGGATGGAAAAAAAAAAAATCACAAATCTGGAGCTTTGATTTGATTTTTGTCATTACAGCATTTACCAATTGTTTTGTTTGATAGATTGCACTTTTACAGACATGGAGATCCCACATACTGAGTTAATTTTTTGTTATGGGGGAAGAAGGTGGTGGTGGTGGGATCAACGTTTTGTTAATATTTTATTTTACAGTATTTTGTAGACTCTTGCTTGATCCTGCGATCACCCGATTTCCCATGTTAGCATATCAAAGTATTGCCCTATATTTCATACCAGCTGGCTGTCTTTCATACAATTGGTCATGAAAGGCATGGGGCATTCGGAAGACCCCCAGCCGTCACTGCCATCCAAGGGTGTGTTGCAGGGAAGTCATTGGGTGGTTAGAACAGCATACCCTGGATTTCAGTGTAAATCCCACTGTCACGATAAGGACGGTGGCATTTAACAGTTTAGCAACAGAGGGCAAAGCTATGCGCGTGGCTGTCGGGGGCAGATAATGGCTGACTAACAGCCATCACATGCCAGGAAAGATGCAGCCTCCGCTCCTCCTGACCCTGCATCAATGGAGACCGACTTACGATGTATCAGTATGTCAAATGTGCGTAAGAGGTTTAAGGAAATCTGCCAGCAGGTCCAATCTGAGAGCAGCACGATGTAAGGGCAGAGCCCCCCAAGTACTGGGCTGATTCCTGCCGTTTTGATAAAACCACTGTTCTAGCTCCTGCAGTTCTCGGAATGCTGAGCTCTGTATAGCCCCGCCCACACCAGTGATTGGCGGCTTTTTGTCCATGTACAGTGTACACAGAAAGCTGCCAGTCAGTGGTGGGGGCGGGGTTATACAGAACTCATGAACATGCAGGACTACATGGCTGCAGGTTTACTAGTCCTCTACTGATAAAATCATGTATCAGCAAGAGATTATCAAAATTACAGCAAGAAGCCCAGTAAGTGACATCACTGGATTCAGGTTCTCTGCCACCAAATTATGCTGGTCTCAGATTAGATAGCCAAAACCAGGTGACAGATTCCCTTTAAGTGTTTTAGTCATGTGATCATTTTTACAATGTAATAAAGATGAATTATATTGCTTGTTACTCATCTTGTACCATGTGCTATTGATTGGCTACAACAGAAGATTTTTGGTCCTAAATTGCATACTGGCCGTCTTTCCTTAGAACCACTCCTTGCACCTGAGAAAACCCCTCTGACAGCTAAGAGTCTTCATTGTATAGTACACCACATGGACAAAAGTATTAGGACACACCTGTTAGGCTACGTTCACATTAGCGTCTTTGGGCGCAGCGTCGTCGATGGATACCGACGCATGCGTCTCTATCTTTAACATGGGGGGCGCATGGACATGCGCCGGTACGCGTTGTCAAGCGTTGTACGACGCATGCGTCATTTGGGCGCACCAGACAGGGCGCGGCCAACGCTACATGTTGCATTTTTCCTACGCCAAATTTCCGGTAAACAATGCATGCAACGCACTTGCGTCATAAATGCGCCAAAAAACCACATTACTGTCTATGTACAACGCATAGGGCGCAGGTGCCTGCATTGACCCACGTTGTTCGACGCATGCGCCTTTTGAGTAAAAAACAAGTGATGAAGTGTCTAGACAGTGACAAGACCACCCATAGATATAAAAAAAAGGGTGATTGCATTGTATTTCAGTTGCCTGCACGTCTGGAAACAGAGAGGACACGAGACACAGCTCTGCCTTCAAGAGATGTAAGTATATAATTTCTCTGCCCATTTTTTTTTTTATTCTTTGCAATGTTTGTTGTTTGTTTTTTTTGTTATGTGTGTGACTTTTTTTTCTTGCAATTTATGGTGGTATATTTAATTTTTATTGGGTTGTTCTGCGTTGACCGCATGCGTCAAAAAACGCTGCGCTGTGTATGCGGTTTGACATGCGTTTTGGGTTGCGTCGATGACGCTGCGCCCAAAGACGCTAATGTGAACGTAGCCTTAATCAGTAAATGCAGCTTTCTCAGAGTCCCATTGGCACAGGTATATAAAGCAAGGTCCATAAAGGCATGGTTGGGGGAGCTTGGTGTGGAAGAACTTGACTGGCCGCACAGTGCTGACCCGACCCCATCTTTTGCATTTAACCAGCGCGGAGCTTGTGAGCGAGACTCTCTCATCCGGCATCAGTGTCTCATCGAACAAATGCTCTTCTGGGTGAATGGGCAAAAATTCCCACAGACACTAGAAATTTTTTTTAGAAAACCTTCTTTAAAAAATGAAAACTATTGTAGTTGCAAAGGGAAAAACGAACTCCATATTAAAGGGGTTGTCTGGCCTTATGTGACAAGTCTGTAGTCACTGCACGCTGTGAGGATTATCCAGGGCCTGCGGACGGGTTTGTTTAAGTATGTGATTTACATACGTGGGGTCAAGTGCCGACTAGACGTGCGCAGCCTCACTTAATGCAAGTGTATTAGACGTCTAGTTTGAATGTGGCCTGAAATATGCAAATCACACACTTGCGGTCACATGACCTCCCGCTTCCAAAACCAGTACTGGATAATCCTCACAGTGAGCGTAATGGGAGGATCACAAGTCTGCAGTCACATTGAGTGATTGTAGACTTGTACCTTATGGCCAGACAACCCCTTTAAATGTCTATGGATGTAGTATAGGAGGTCATAAAAGCCCCCTGCAACAGCAATGTGTATTTGTCCCAATACATTTGTTCATACAGTGCATATATAGATTTTAGAACATGGACAGACAGTAAGAGGTATACAGAGGGATATTAATATACAAAGTGCAAAATATGAAACCGCTTACCTGAAGTAGCAAAACAAATCGTTATTTCCATCCAAGTAAAGAGAATGATGGAGGAAAAAAAAAAAAAAAACAATTAGTGTCTTAATCTTGTCCTAGAAATACTAAAAAAAAAAAAAAAAAAAAAACATACAAGCATCTATAAAAGCTAAAGAATGACTGAGAAGAGGGTCATCATAGTCTGAGGGGTGCTAACTCTAGAAGCACAGATAGGAGCAGCCTCCCAATGTTACCAATTTATCTAGAGATGATCCCTTGTAGGATTCTATGCTCTCTAATTTCATATACAAGCCACGTGGTCACAATACTGCCACACAGTGGGGTGATATGGTCACTGCAAGAGATTACAGCATGAAGAACTGTGTGATCTGAGCTAGATAGTACCGATTGGGCAAAATCCTTATAAATGAGAGATCCTTCCTTTCCTACGAATGATGTGGCCGACCTGCATATATCTAAGCTAGGGTCCATCTACATACAGCGAGCCTGCAGGCACGTGCTATGATGTGACGTGGAGCCGCTTTGGGGCACAATATACCATATTCAGCTTTCAGTTTACAAATCCAGTCCTCCAGAAGGTGGCAGTGTAAGTCCATTTATCTACCAAACTAACATGGCTGTATAGTGACATCTAGTGGCTGTCAAGAGATTGGACTTGATCATAACTTAAAAATATAAATGTTATACAAATGCCATAGCAAAACAAACCACGACACAAAACAATTCTTCACATTACATAAGGCCTCATAAGTGTTAGATCATGGTCCAGGCTATAAAAGCATTAACATTCCCACAGTGCTGGTGACAAAATATAGATCTATATGTGATCAGGAAGATACCAGACAATCACTATGGTTAATGCATGGCCACTGAGGAGGGGTCTTCAAGCGCCCCTCTGGCTAGACTTGCTTTTCCCATATGCAGAATACTCTAGGTATGGTATTTCTCTGTTTATCTGGTGAGATTAAGAGAAGATTCTAGTAACATTTAGAAAACTTATGTTAAAAGATGCTAATAAAGACGCAATGAAAATGTTGGAAACTTGTGGCATTTTCTACAAATGTTTAAAATAAGTTAAAAAAAAAAATTTAAGAAAAATGTCACCAAGAAACCATTTCCACTGGCCAACCACGGAGAATAGGTAATAACATAATAATGGCTAGGAGAGAGGAGGAGAATATCGGAGAGAAGACTGCCGATCACACCAGTGACACAATAAGTGACCGTAAAGGAGGACAGACATTGGATTAGTATCGTCCAAGCCCACCAATACCAGAGGGATGGGAAGACCAGCTGAAGGTAAAATCCAGCAGCCCCGACCTTCATTTATATATTCACCTCTCATCCTTTAGTTCTCAGAGGAGATAAGCCATCAGCAGAAATGTCCGGCAGCGGATTACACGCCTGACTCAGTGTCCTCACTGGGGAGAGCAGAGTGTTTGTAGAAGGGAAGAGTACGGTGATCTGTCGCCAGACCATCATCTAAACCGTTATTTCTAGGCTGACAAGTTATCAGCTATCCACAGCGATGACTCCTGGGTGTCCGACCACTGGAACATCCACTGCTCCTGAGAACAGCTCCACATGCTCCTTTCATATCCATGTGAATGCTAGTGCATATTCAACTAACTTTCATTTGATTTTCATCCGTATGTCTGGTTTGTTTTTTTAATCTCTGTGTGACATCCATGTGCGATCTGTTTTCATACATCAAACAAAAAAAAATGTACACGATCAGATCACATACAGTCTCCTAGGTCTATAATAGAAATGTATCCAGAAAATTCAGATGCCACTCGGATGTTCTGAGCAAGATGCATTTTTATTTATTTATTTATTTTAAGCGCCCATAGTGAGTGAGTGATGAGTGAGTCTCATCCGAGATTCAGAAGAATGTAGAGCATGCTGCAATTTTTTTCTCATGCATTGAGGAAAAAAATTAATCTGAAAGGCACTATTGATCAAAAGATCTGTTGATTAAAATGAACTTTGTGAGGAAACCACTGGAAGTAGTACAGCTTTATTCTGGTGGTTGCGAAGATTACTTTATAAAATGCTAAGCATAACCCAGAGGTAAGAGGCACGCCGCACAGGGGTAAGAGGGGCACGCCGCACATAAGAGGGGCACGCCGCACAGGGGTAAGAGAGGCACGCCGCACAGGGGTAAGAGAGGCACGCCGCACAGGGGTAAGAGAGGCACGCCGCACAGGGGTAAGAGAGGCACGCCGCACAGGGGTAAGAGAGGCACGCCGCACAGGGGTAAGAGAGGCACGCCGCACAGGGGTAAGAGGGGCACGCCGCACATAAGAGGGGCACGCCGCACAGGGGTAAGAGAGGCACGCCGCACAGGGGTAAGAGAGGCACGCCGCACAGGGGTAAGAGAGGCACGCCGCACAGGGGTAAGAGAGGCACGCCGCACAGGGGTAAGAGAGGCACGCCGCACAGGGGTAAGAGAGGCACGCCGCACAGGGGTAAGAGGCACGCCGCACAGGGGTAAGAGGCACGCCGCACAGGGGTAAGAGAGGCACGCCGCACAGGGGTAAGAGGCATACACTGAGGATAGGAAACCTTTCTATGCCCCCTGCGGCCCCCCATCCATTTTGTGCCCTTTACACCACAGACTTCAGCAAAAGCCTATATAAAAAATTATACTGAATAAAAGCCTCAATTGTTCATGCAAACTGCTCTAGTAACATTTCCAAAAAAAACATTACCTAAGACAACGGAACTACATGCGGAGACCAAGTCACAGATGAACGTCAGGAACATCCGGTGCCCAGCAGATATCGCTGGCCGAGATCTTCAGCACCATAAGTTACCGTACAGCCTCCTGTGCTCACAGTACAGCTCTTATGGAGGGTTTCTGACTGCTACAAACTGGAGGCCGAAGGATCATTCATGCTGTGATTTGGTGTCGGCAGCACAACCTCTACACAAGGGAACAAGAATTTTGCTAATTCATCGCTGATCTGTGGCCCGTTAATAACGACCAATGATAGGTGCATCCATTCCCCTATCAGCCTGAAGAGCCGCTCGGGCTGTGTTCACATCTCCACTAAAGCTTTTACTGCAGTAAAAGGATCAGAGAGCAGAACTATGAGGAGAGGGATACAAAATACTGTCAGATATCCTTCATGGAGGTCTCATAGCCAGTGAGAATAAAAGATTAGGCATGCCGACATCAAAATGCCCAATGCTTCCCCCTCCCCCCAGACATTTGCCAATGGGGAAATATTTCGACACACCCATTCCAATTAGATCGTTGAAATCAGCAGGGGAATATTCCCCATTTTTAGCAGCTTATACCATTTCTTCGCCTGCAGACCCTCTAAAAACATTTGTAAATCAGAAACTGTTTCAGTAAACCATCAGGTCACCCCAAAGAAAATACTGTATTAAAGAGAATATGTCACCAGCTTTTTGCTTCTTGATCTGAGAGCAGTATTAGGCAGGGGCTGAGACCCTCATTCCAGCAGTGTGTAATTACTGGGCTGCTATCTGTCATTTTGTTAAAATCACTGTTTCAATGTGCTGCTGATCTCGCAGTTTTCTCACTGCTGAGCTCTGTATAACTCCGCCCACTCCGCTCATTAATTGCCTGCTTCTTCAGTCTACACAGAAAGCGGCCAATCAGTGGTGGGGGTGGAGTTATACAGCGCTCAAGAATGATCACGACTAACCTACATGGCAGCAGGTTTACTACTACTTCTATTAATAAAAATCAGTTTCATCAGCAGGAGAGTAGCAAGTAGCCCATTAAGTGACATCGCTGGAATCAGTCTCTGTCTCTACATTATGTTGCTCACAAATTAGATGGCAAAAATCAGGTGATCTATACCCTTTAAGTCAACAGCAAATAGGGAGGAAGGGGGATGCAGCTGCAGCTTTTGTGCTGCAGAATGAGGGAAGGAGAATCTTATGTAGGGAAAAATCTGAATGGCTCAGAGCATTGTGGAAGGAGGACAAGTAACACATTCACAGAAATAGATGTACAAAGTCTCCAAAGATGCACTATTACAACTACATACTGCTAAAAATGCACTTATTCCTTAGGTAATTAGACAGTTTTTATTAAACACTACATAAAACACTTTCCCTTATTAAAAAACAAACAAAAAAAAAAAACCCCGACCATATCATTATAGTTCTGCGCTCATACTACAATAATAGCACTTTACGCTTTTTATATGCGGTTGCCTCTGTGGCATCTACCGCAGCCGATGATGTCACAATGCTGTGATTGGAAATCCTGTTTTATAATGTAGCTGAAAGCACACACTGTATAGGGCTCTGCTCTGGGAAACCGCCAGCAGTGATGGAGCTAATGCTATCTATACATGTAGGGCAGTTGTAAGAAGCATTGGTCACCGGTCACGGTGCGACGTCGCGCAGGACGACATATTGCCCGTGCTTTACTGACTTGTCAATCGGCATCTGGGATAACTTGGTGACAACTCCTGTGGAGCTGGTGGACTGATAGGTTGTCACCTTGCTTTCCAAAACGGTGTCTTCAGCTTTTTGGAAGCATACATAAGTAGAACACATCTGCTCTCCGGCTAGCGGACATATATGTGAGATGCACAGCACAATTTCTATGGCACGCCATCACAAAACTCTAGAAGCTTCCATCTAGCATCCAGAAGCATGGCTGCAGGATAAGACCCCCCCCCCCCCGATAAAGAAATTTGGACAACATTGGGGGCCATATCTGCATAACTTTGGTCTCCTGCCTTTGATCTGCAGCAAAGTCTAATCTGTGTGACAGCTAAACAAAGATAAATGGCGCCTTTGTTTCACGAGGTTTCTATTAAGTTGTATTCAAAAGAACAATTCCGCCTTGGAGTTGCTGGACACTTCCTCTGTAAGATTTAAAGGAACACTATACCCATAGGCAGAGTAATGTAGAGTATCGGAGGACAGATATCTCATCAGCAGCCCCATTCAAGAACACAATATAAATAAAAGTTACAGGCTGTACACAACATGCAGGCAAGAACCATTACTGTCCCGTTAAGACTATCCTGAAATGTATACTTACTCCTGGAGCACCAATCATGCAGACATGCAGCCTGATGGGGCATATGGCAGAAGATGGGCAGGGTGGGGGGTTCTCATTTTCTCCACCACCAGCACAGACAATTACAATAAAGACACAGGGCGAGTAAAGCACCATGAGGTCACCGTCACTCCTTGGTGATTCAAAGACGCCTGGTACAAAGCCCGCTACCACGGCACTGTCTGATGGCAAGCTGGACGTGGCAGACTACTCGCTGCTTTCTTTCTGTGCCGGGACGGCCGCACATTAGCATATTTGCTTACTGTGGGGGATTAGCTTGGAGCCTGGAATCTCATTTTATACCCTTTGTATTGACAGTATGAATACAGTAACTCCGCCAGATCCCAGCAAGGCAGCAGGAGCTTTTATCATAAAATATTCAGAGACCATTACACTACACAAAACAGATAGAAAATAAAAAGCAGCAAATGTTAAAGTTTACCAGTGCCATTACAATCCCAGGCAATAAGTGCAAGGACTCCCGCTAATGTGGCATCGTGAGCGACACAAGAAACTTGTCCTTTATGTAGCAGCTCCAAAATGTCTCTAAAAGCAAATCTCCTCGGACCCATTAAGCCTGCAAAAATAAAATCAGTGTATAATACAATCTGCTCCCTAAATCCAGAAACTCCACATCCTTTCTATTTTATCTAGGGGCCAACAAAACCTCATAGGTGATTATTAAACCACCGATAACAGCTGATCAGTGGGGGTGTCAGACATTGATCTTAAGGATAGGCCATCAATGTAAAAGTAGTGGACAACCTAAGTGTTAGGGCCCCTTCACACTGTGCAATCAAAGTCTGAACGAGCGTTCGATTTGTGACGTTTATCCGTCCTCGTTCCGAGGTTGCAAAGTGTGACATGGCGTTACGATTTGCGACGCAGCCCAGCATCGTACGATGTGAAAGAAAGAGCAGAACTTTCTTTCGTCGTAAATGTCCCGCTGTGGCGGTCGAAATCGTAGTATGTGACGGCGGTCATACGAGCTCGTAATGCGACTACGTGGGTTGGGCTTCCGCATACCTGTCTCCTGATTGGGCGTGACGTTTTAGCACGCCCATGCTGGTAATACGTCACGCTCGGAGTCGTAGGACTATGGCGGTGTGAAGGGTAGCGTACGATTGCGACGCGTGACGTTCACATCGCAACTACGTCAGAAAAAGCGTTAACATCGTAGAGTGTGACCGCTGGCTACGAGCTCGTACTGCGATGTCGAATATGACGCAAATGCGTCGTAATCGTAGCAGAATCGACCAGTGTGAAGGTACCCTTAGTTTAATTTGAAGTGACCTGTGGTTGGTTCAAGACGTTTGGAACAACTTCCCTACCAAGTTCCTACATAAACTATGCGAGTGCACCTAGAAGAACTGATGCCGCTTTGAGGGCAAAGGGAGGTCACCACATATTGATGTGATTTAGATTTCCATTTTGTTCACTTTGCATTTTACTGTACATTTCATGAATATAATTCACTGACACTTCCATTTTTAAAACATTCTTTAATCAACATTTTCCCCCCCTACACCTACCTAAAACTTTTGCACAGTACTGTACATCTAACGTTGTGACCAGCTTTACTATAGAGAAGGATATATGCATCTTACGCAGCTAATCACTCCTCGTTCCAGCGGTATTTATATACAGGGTAATTGGAGCCCTATATACATATTTTAGTGATCCCTTTATTTTTATGAGCAGTGAATGTGTGTAAAAAAAAAAAAAAAAAAAAATATATATATATATATATATATATATATATATTTTTTTACACACACATTCACTGCTCATAAAAATAAAGGGATCACTAAAATACCACATCCCAAATATCACTGATTGAATATTCCAGTTGAATAAAGATTTGCATTATGTTGCAGAGCGAGTTGAAAGCAATAAAACATAAAATGATCAACGTGAACTAAAAACTAATATCCCATGGAGGTCTGGATTTGGAATAATACTCAAAATCAAAGTGGAAATCAAATTACAGACTGCTCCAACTTCAGTGGAAATGCCTCGTGACAAGGAAATGATGCTCAGTAGTGTGTGGCCTCCACGTGCCTGTGTGACCTCCCTACAATGCCTAGGCATGGTCCTGATAAGGCAGATGTTCTGTGGGATCTCAAGACCTGGGTTAAAGCATCAGTGCAGGCCAGTCCATAGCATCAATGCCTTCATCATGCAGAAACTGCTGCCACACTTTAGCCACATGAGGCCTAGCATTGTCATACATCAGAAGGAACTCTGGCCCACTGCACCTGGTCTCACAATGGGTCTAAGGATCTCATCCCAGTACCTAATGGCAGTCAGGGTACCTCTGACTAGCCTCCAAAGAAATGTCTCCCATCACCATTACCGACCCACTGCCAAACTAATCATACTATGGAACTCTCTGCCGTATGATGTTGTAATGAGTGAGTCATTACTTAAATTTAAGAGGGGACTGGATACCTTCCTGGAAAAGTATAATGTTACAGGGTATATATATTAGATTCTTTGATAGGGCGTTGATCCAGGGAACTAGTCCGATTGCCGTATGTGGGGTCAGGAAGGAATTTTTTTCCCCATGGTGGAACTTACTCTTACCACATGGGGTTTTTTTTGCCTTCCCCTGGATCAACCTGTTAGGGCATGTTAGGCTATGGGTTGAACTAGATGGACTTAAAGTCTTCCTTCAACCTTAATAACTATGTTACTATGTTACTGCAGGATGTTGCAGGCAGCAGAACCTTCTCTATAGCATCTCCAGACTCTGTCACATGTGCTCATTGTGAACCTGCCTTCATCCGTGAAAAGCACAAGGTGCTAATGTTGAATCTGCCAATCTTGATATTCTCTGCACGGTGTTGGGAGGTACGCACAACACCCACTTGTGGACGTCTGGCCCTTATACCACCCTGACTGAGTCTCTTCCTGACAGCTTGAGGAGACACATGGATGTTAGTGGCCTACTGGAGGTCATTTTTCAGGGCTCTGGCACTGCTCTTCCTGTTCCACCTTGCGCAAAGGAGGTGGTAGTGGTCATGCTGCCGGGTTGTTGCCCTCCTATGGCCCCCTCCACGTCTCCTGGTACCTGCTCCATGCTCTGGACACTGCTGACAGACACAGCTACTCCTTGCCCCAGCTCGCATTGATGTGCCATCCTGGATCAGCTGCACTACCTGAGCCACTTGTGTGGGTTGTAGACACCACCACATGCTACTGTACCTCTAGGGGTGAGAGCAATGACAAAATGCAAATGTTACCAAAACAGCCAAAAAGAATGAGAAAAGAGAACTGGTCTGTGGTCACCTCCTGCAGAATCACTCCTTTATAGGGGTTGGCTCGCTAATTGCCTATCATTTCTACATGTTGTCTGTCCCATTTGCACAACAGCAGGAGAAATTGATTCACAATCAGTGTTGCTTCATAACTGGACAGGTTGATTTCATAGAAGTGTGATTGACCTGGAGTTACATTGTGTTAAGTGTTCCCTTTATTTTTTTGAGAGATATACATATATATGGTCTGAACTGCCCTGTGTTTGCACAGGCAAGAGGAGAGTGCTTCTGTTCTGCCCCCTGACCTGCGTACCTCAGAGCAGTCTTGAGAGAGCAGTAGGGGTCTCAAAAGAGGAGAGTGCTTCTGTGCATTGACCTGCAGGGGCTTTTGACTACAGTATAAAAAAAAAAAAAATGTGCAAAAGTTTATTTGCTCTTTTAGATTTAAAACGATGGCAGAAAATGTGCTTAAAAAGGGAAGCGTTGGTTACAGCGGTATGACAAGTCACATGCCACGGTGCCCAGCGCTTCCATACATCACAGATCACAAGTGCTTACATCCTGCAGTACTTCAGCCAGGAGCCATTTATTCCTTCCACCCAAATGAACAGACCTAAACTTTCAGCTATGATTTAGACTGTTCTTAAAACATTTGTGGCTCAGGGTGTCACGTTCCAACCAAATAACTGTATCAATCACCCAGTGACCAACCCAAGCAGATGGTTAAGAGAAACCACTCAACACGCATTCACTGAAGCAAAGTTGCTGTGAAAGTGGAAAACCATGGAGGGGACTCATGAATAATTGATGAGCTTGAAAGCATTTCTCAAAGTCCATTCATTTCTTTTAATGTTTAGTCTTTTGTGCATATATACCATGAGTAACAGAGAATGAGCTCACTGAACAGAAATGCAGGGAGGAAGCCACAGCCAAAGTAACTACAGCACCCCAACACCGATGTGAGCGAGAAGTGCCAGCCTGCTCGCACCAGACCAGACGTTACATGATCATTGATGTTTGTGTGGAACACGGAGATGAGAAGCATCAATCCAACCAGAGCCAAGAGGAAATGCTAAGAGGAGGGCTAGGTGGGGTCCTGCTCAGTGGAAAACTGCTCACGGCTTAGATGGGCTTTTTTATTACTACAATAGTGAGCGTGCAGTGGAAAGAGCTGGGTGTTCTCTGGGGGTATGGGACGGCCACAGCTATTCTGATTATTAGATCAATATTTTAAATACTGAACTAATGATTCAACATCATAAAAAAAAAGTATTTTCAGAAGTCATCTCTGGTTTCAGCAAATTACATTTTATTAAACATGGTACGTTAGTAAATTATGCCCAGTTTACATGGACAGAGTATGCAGGCAATATATTTCTGTATTCTACAGGTCAGAAGCACAAGGGAGTGTGGTGGGCACTGATCTGGGGCACAAGATCGGCGGCAATACACTGGAAGGTTCACAAAACCAATGCAAAAGAAAAAGCAGAGCAGTCGTCCGTAGCAACAAATTAGGTTTCCACTTTTAAATGGCCAGAAACATAATTCTGTAAAAGGACAGACTGCTGTCTGGTCACAGACTAGTTTCATGAACTTCCCAGTTTGATCTGTACTGCACTGTAAGCAATGAGGGGGGGGCGCATAATTAGGGTATCATAGCCACACAGCATATTATCTCATTTTTTTTTTTTTTTAAATCAACCCAGATTTCTTTACCTCTGGAGTGGTGCTTCCTATCTAAGTTTTCTGCACCTACTCTAATAGTTACCCACCTTAGTCTTCACCTATCAGCGCGGCTTTGGTCAGTCTCCAGCAGTTTGTAACCTCCTCAATTGCTCCAGTGTTTGCTAGAGAAAGACAAGGATCTCTTTGCAATGCAACTCTATGGGAGACCTGTTTTGGCTTTCATAGACCTACATCAAGAGCTTGTGACCGTTAATTCTGACTTCTGGCCAGTCAGAAGTCGTAGTCTCAAGATGGCGCCGCAGGACCGAAGCAGCACTGATAAAAATATGAAGGCAGTGGGTAAGTGTAAGAGTAGGGGCAGGAACCTTTGCTTAGGAGCACCACTCCATCTCTAAAAAAAAAAAAAAAAAAAACAACCCGCAAAAAAATAAACGCTGGAGTGGTGGGAATTCAGAGCTAATACAAGGAGAGCGCCTATTTCCCAGGTTCTGTCTGTGGAGTCTTATTAAATCATGTCAGTTTTGCATATGAAAAAGAACAAATTGTTTTTCAGCCGCTTGTATTCCATGCGTCCATTTTTACTATCCATATGTCATCTGCTTTTCTGTCCACAAAATAGACCAGGGTAGCTCCTAAAAGAAGTATGGACATGTGAAGAAGGGTCAGGAAACACGCCTGTCCACCAACATGTTACAAAGGGTTGCTCACTTTAAGCACTGTCAGAGGTACCTAAACAGTAAAGCCCCCACACATTAAACAGCAGTTGGCCAAACACTGCTTCAGCTGATTGACCGTCAGATCGCCATCTCTACCGTTTCTCCCTCAAACAATGTCTTTCACAGAGCGTTCCCGTATTTTGTGAGAAAGCAGACGACTGACAGATCCACCACCAGCTTATCTCCGGGAAACAGCGGTTAGCAGTGTGAAATCGCACATGCCCGATCAGCATCTTCCCCAACAAATCAGTTGGCCGGGGACCCTACACAGTGTCGGCCAAACCCGTTGATATCAGCAGGTGCGGCTGACACTAGTGTCTGTACGGGTGGGGGGGGGGGGGGGTTCTTAAGATGCTTGGACCCCCAACAACCAGCAGTGGTTTTTTTGGTTTTTTTTAATACTATGATTAATTAAGGGCGTTTTTCACCATTAGTTTTAAGGTTTTTCCTGGACAGTGTTTGTTTAATAGTTTTCTTTATACTTACCGGACGGACATGCTGCATTCCCCCTCCCTCATTTTGTTATTGTGGTGCTACAGCAGCTGAACCTAGCACCATCTAGCCGGCTACAAGGTTCTTGGCTATCTGCAAGTTCAGCAAGCGTGTTGACCTTTTGTCGCCTTCACAAGGAAAATCTTTACACATTTTCTATTGAAATCTGTGACCTGATCATGTACTAAATTGGAAAACTTGGGACGTGGATGACACGGCGAGAGTAAAAAAAAAAAAAAAGACAACATTTTCCAATTTTAAAACATGTGAAGATATCCAATTGGACGCACGGCTCCAGGGAAGAAAATGTTATTCTCCCTGCACCTGCTCGCATCAAGCCGCTGGGGCTGATCAGCAACTGCTCACTACACGCTGAGTGTGCGCTAATGGCTCCCCCTGCTCAGCATACATACACTGAGGGTGGGTGTCGCTCTAAGCAAGAAGCCGCAAGGAAAATAGAACTATTCTCTCTCCACAACCATGCAAAGTGCAAAATGAGAACATGGTCTTAGGAAACCCAGACACTTCGTGCTATCTGCAGATTTACGCAATTCAGAAAATCAAATATTTCCTTTTCAGAAAGTCATTTTAAGGCTACGTTCACATTTGCGTTGTTGGGTGCAGCGTCGCCAACGGATACCGACGCATGCGCCATGCGCCCCTATCTTTAACATGGGAAGCCCATGGGCATGCACCGTATGCGTTGTGCGCCGTATGCGTTGTCTAGCGTTGTCTGACGCATGCGTCATTTGGGCGCAAGAGTCCGGGCGCAGCCGACGCTACATGATGCAGTTTTTCTGCGGCCAAAATTCATGTAAACGTTGAACGCATGCGTCAAAAAAGGCTGCGTTGTGTATGCGTTTTGCGTTGGCGACGCTGCGCCCAACAACACAAATGTGAACGTAGCCTAAGTCAACAGTATGTATACCATCGCCTCCGTATGCAGTCATAAATGCCTCAAAAAAAATACTGCAAGTATAGGGTTACAATATGTCATGTGACAGGTCGGTGGCACAGGCCTGACATCTATCAATGTGCTCCATCCTGCCAAACGCACAGCGCTGCTCATCTGCACCAACAATTGCTATTGTATTACAGGATAAAATAGAAAGACCCTTCCAGCATCTTCTGAAGCGCAGGGGGCCAGTCTGATATTTCTCTTCAAGAGATGGTTACCCCAATATACCGGTTTTAGTAAAAGTTTCTATAGTCCATTAACCCAGAATTTGGAGACATCCTGTCTTACAACTCTACCCTATGTCGTTCCTGCAATCACTAGAAGAAACTGACATTTGGACACTATTATCCTAGCCAAAGGGGCGTGTCCCTAGACAGTCTGGGACTGTCAGCACCAGTTGACATCTGGAGGGGGCGTCCCTAAACTTTGTGCAATCTACTCATTCATTTGTGGAATGAATGGAGGTACAGTACAATGTAGTGTTTTGTGAAAAGATGCTACACACTGGTTATATATCGAGGAACACAATTTGTTACGAATACATACAAGTCTACAGAGCCGACAGGTCCTACTTCCCTAAAGTTACAACTTTCTGGTGCTTCCATAGATCTGTATCTTGTCAGGAAAGACTGGAAGGTGCAGACACAACCTGCAGATCGATGGCGGTTTCTCTGATGGATTCACCAAGGTCGCGGTGTCTACTAGAATGCCGCACCGTGCGCCCAGCACTGTTTACTAGGAGGAACATGTAAAGACCAATGTCTAACGCATCTGAAAAATACAGGGCGATGCCAAGTCACGGGACATATCACACTTCACTGATTAACTAAAGAAAATGTTAATAGACAATGTCATATGCCCAACTGTTTATGCGTATATCCCAGTCCCGTTTAGCTGAAGGCTCCCATTTGGCTGGCAAACAAACCGTGAAGGTGACTAGCACAAGTGCATGACCTTGGGCTTAACTG
This sequence comes from Ranitomeya variabilis, assembly GCF_051348905.1. NCBI lineage: Eukaryota > Metazoa > Chordata > Amphibia > Anura > Dendrobatidae > Ranitomeya > Ranitomeya variabilis. Next base: position 613,195,011 of record NC_135234.1, read on the forward strand.
TCCGGCTAAATTGCTGTTCCCAAGTTTCATAGTAACTCAAAGAAAGCCTGGATGGATTGTAAATGGTAGATTACTAGGCGTTCATGCTCCACTGTAACAAGGTATGTGACCCGGAGACACCGCCAATAACTGGAAAGTATAAATTGTCGACACACTTTTATTGATTTATACATAGTGAGCTGGCTCGCTCTCACAAGGAAATAATAGCTCTTTGCTCTTACAAGACACGGGAACTTTCCACATTCAACATGTGTTGAGCAAGTGATTTTTTCGGGGCTATTTTTAGAGCAGCACAAACACGGTCTACATCTATGTGCTGGCGGTATATTACATAAGGAGGATTTCTGCAAAAACTGGTGCACGCGGCGGAATGTCTCATCGGACACCTGATCTCTGAACATGGCAATGCTTTGGCTCTTCGCATCTAAAGCCATTACACCTGTACATGGTAACTGATAACTCCCATCCTGGACACCCACTACTGCTACCCGCTGACACAATGCTGGCATTATCACATGCATAGAAAGCAGCGGGCACGGCACCAGCAAAAAACCGTAAGTGAAGTAATCACAGATTCTCGTGGAAAGTTTAGTTGGAGGACTTCATGTCTAAATATGGTCTCCTGCCCTCTCCAATCTCTCCAGAAAGACAATAAATTGTGAGACTCGCTCCCAACATGTGACAACACTTCTTGTGTGAGTAATGCATATCTGGATACTAGAGGAAGGCTTATTAACTCCGAGAGAGGGCTAATATTCTCCACCGGGCAACATCTGCACCCAGTCCGAATATACAGGTCTCTTACCTTTATGAGGGGATGTCCAGCAGCCCCAAATTATATCTATGTGTTGTATCTGGTTATATAGTTGCACTTACAAAGACTTTAACCTTGAAAGCTGCCAAGATGTCCTGGTTTCATTGTCCGTCTCTGGCCCAGGCAGCCCTGCTTCCATCCATTTCCATCAGCAACAATGGCTGCATGTAGACAGAGCCGGCCCTCTTTTCTGTCACAGCCAATGAGAAATTAGGCAGTGAGCCAGCCCCCCTTCACACTACAGTCACATGCAGACACTGAGGTGTTGCTCCTGTTGAAACCATTGGATTCGCCAGACCAGAGAAGGGTGCTGAATCCAGGATTCCGGGTAACGTGACCAATGAACTATATAAGCATCACATACACAACAGAATATATGCTTGTGGGAATGGACAACCCCTTTAAAACAAGACCCGATAACATCTGCAAAGCAGAGGCTCTGGGTCCTACGGGCCTAGTCTTTCAATTTAAGCAGGGAAAAGGAGGGTCTGAAAATTAATGTAACAAATATTCCCTATAACACAATTAGCCTTTTTATTGAAGCTTAATGTTTCAGTATTAAAAAAAAAAATATATATATATCCATATATATAATTGTCTAAGGGTTTTTCCGTCTGTCTGTCTGTCTGTCCTGGAAATCCCGCGTCTCTGATTGGTCGAGGCCGCCAGGCCTCGACCAATCAGCGACGGGCACAGCATGGCGACGATGATGTCATAATGGAAATCCCGCGTCTGATTGGTCATGGCCGCCAGGCCTCGACCAATCAGCGACGGGCACAGTATCGACGTAGATGTCATAATGGTTGCCATGGCGACGATGATGTCATAAAGGTTGCCTCGACCAATCAGCGACGGGCACAGTCTGCCGCGAATTCTGGAATCATCAGTGTCCATATACTACGGGGACATGCATATTCTAGAATACCCGATGCATTAGAATCGGGCCACAATCGTGTGTGTGCATATATATATATATATATATATATATATATATATATATATATATATATATATATATATATATATATATATATATATATATATATATATATATATATATATATATATATATATATATATATATATATACATACACACACACACACACATATATATATATACATACATACATACATACATACATATCCACTGGAAATTTTGTACACCTAAAAATCTTCCCATGTTAGATTAAATTTGGCCACGCCGAAGTTTTCAACAAGCAAGTCACTCATCTTATAAAAGTATGAGGGGTAAGTGGCATGCATCTGTATGGAGGGGTCGGGATGAAACCAAATGAGTATTCAACAGCCATCTAAACCATATCATCACTGGTCACAGACGTCACTCATCGCACAGATTTTTAAGAAAAACAAACACTAGAAGAGTTAAAAAAAGAAAAAAGCCAATTTACATGGAACCTGTGAGCAGTTTCATCCTGCCAAACATTGCTGCTGCGCTGGTATATGAGAGAGGGGTCCTTCTGGCTTCTCCCTACTCATTTTGGGTAGTCTGACAGTCTTCCCATATTAGTGCATTGGCAGAGACCTGTCATTCACGTCTAGCTGGCCGGGAACAAGCCAGAGGGAGCCACATAGGAGACACTTTCCCGTGCCCAGACACTTTTTACTACAAGGATTTGCAGTCATGGTATACAGTGCCAAATGAAAGCCAGTGTCTGGCAGTATGATTGATATTTTTTTTTATGATTACGGTCCCGAATTCTTAAAATTGAAGAAATTGAACTACAGACACACACTCATTAAAAGCTGGAAAATATACTAAATATGCCTACATTTAGAAAATCCGGGGACCACAGCGCTAATGATCATAGAGATAGCCCCCGCTAAGAGCGGATTGCGACTTTTCAAACATGTCTTCCACTCGTGGGGAACTTACTGTAACCACATATTACATAGTTGCCCAAATAATTTGAAAGAAGACAACATGAAAGGAGTTTCTCCAGCAGAGAGAATTGCACGGCTGTTCTCAGCATCCCCAGCAATCACGGCTGACTGGTGGGTTGTCGGCAGCCAGCTTCAGTTACAGGAGGGGTTGTCCAGATGGGAAACCCATTTAGTCCATTTTTATATAGCAACAGAATGATGTTCCCTAAGAAATCAGCCCAACTGCGTAACAAATCACAGACTAAGTCTATTAAAAGGGAACATGACAGGTCACCAATACCATCCAACCCACCAGCATTTGTATTCTAAATACCCTGCCTAAGCAGCCCTTTATCCTGGATTACACAATAACAGATGTTTAAAAGAAAAAAAAAAAAGGATTTTTAAAGTTTTTAATTAGTGATGAGCGAGTATACTCGTTACTCGAGATTTCCTGAGCATGCTCGGGGGTTCTCCGAGTATTTTTTAGTGCTCGGAGATTTAGTTTTTATTGCCGCAGCTGAATGATTTACATCTGTTAGCCAGCTTGATTACATGTGGGGATTCCCTAGCAACCAGGCAACCCCCACATGTACTTATGCTGGCTAACAGATGTAAATAATTCAGCTGCGGCAAGAAAAACTAAATCTCCGAGCACTAAAAAAATACTCGGAGGACCCCCGAGCGTGCTCAAGAAATCTCAACTAACGAGTATATTCGCTCATCACTATTTTTAATACCCAGATAACCTTTTGACTAGTCAATGGACTTCCCCAGACTAGTTGTTCCATTCAACATGTGATCACGCCCCGTGTGGCTTCTCCTTCGCTTCTGGACATGCGTAGTGCATCCCTGAAGCTGCGAAGCGTACATCCGGTTACAGAGGTGCAATGATGTGTAGGAAGTAAAGTCGTGCGCTTGTGCAAGACGCCGGCTCTTGGAGATAAGGTTTTCACAGCCACAGTGCCATTTACCCACCAAGCACCCACGTTACATTTTAGAATCACAGACTTTACATTTACCGTATACCCAATCACCATCATAGACTAACCGTAAACACAAATTGTCCATATTAAGCAAATGAGCAGATGAAGGATTTGGGAATCCTTTTCTAGGTATCAGAAGTCCCCTCCAGCTTATTGATGACAAGAAGCTGATTGTAAGTAGGTTTGTTCCCAATCCCATTGCTCCAAGTCCTGTTAGATAAAATATGCTATGAAATACCTAAGCGTTATCACGATCGTCTATTATTGGTGAGAAGCTGAACGGGGCCATCATTGCAAAACATTCAATTGTTATAAAAGAACAAAATAAGCAATACTATCCCCCAGGATTCCAGCACCGATGATCCGGCGGTCTTCCTGGTGTTTGCTTACAAGCAGCCATCATGCCACTATTAATAGTAGCAGGGATAAACAAAATACTATTAAAGCTGGATACACAACCTCACAGGGATGGAAGTCATTTTTTGAACCAAAGACAAAAGTGGAAACAGAATAGATCCAAGTTTTTTTGTTTGTTTTTTTAAAGCGATTCCTTTCTTTTGGATCCTCTCCAGGCTTTGGCCAATAAGAAGATGGATGTGGGGCTGCCCACGCTAGGAGTCGTTTTTTGACCAAAAAGACATTTCCTTGATTTTAATCTATAACAAAAGGGCCAGCAGCAGGTTTCTAGGAAATGGCAATCTGGCTAAATGGGAGAGTCAGGGAACTCCACCCAAATAACCACCGGCTATAATGTACCAACAAGTTGTAATAACGTGGCAGCAGCTTGTAAAGTTTACACAAGAGAATACAAGAATAGATACCGAAGGGCTGTGCAGATTACAACATTACATTGCAGGTTAGCGCACTGCCTGGAATCTACAGAAGATCATCCAACTGATGGCTCCCTCTTGAGGTGGTGATAGATTGTATTAGCAGCCCCCTTTAAAGGAATGTTCGGAACTTTTATATTGATGGCTATCCTTAGGACAGGTCATCAATACCTGATCGGTGAGCACGAAACACCTGTCCCCCCACCAGGAACAGCTAAATTAGTGAGGGTGCAGAGTGCTGCCTCCCCACTAATAAAAGATTGAGGACCTATTCTAAGAATATGAGCTTTACATCTTTCCCTCCTTTCGGGCGCCATAACTTTATTTTTCCGTCAGAGATGTATGAGGGCTTGTTTTTACAGGAACGCCAATAGCTTTGCCATAGAATATACTAGGAAATTAAAAAAAAAAAAAAAAAAAAATGAAGAATTCAGAGAGGGATGAAAATGAAACAAAATAAATACAATCCCATTATAGCGTTTGGATTTCACTTTTAGAGCGTTCATTTTATGGTAAAATAATAATAATCTGGCAATATGCTTTCTAATGTCAGTATGAACATGGCGATATCAAACTTGTATAGTTTTTTCTTTTTTAGTTTAGAGGTAAAAATGTCGACATTTTCTGACACCCATAACTTTTTTTATTTTTTGGAACTAGGGCTATGTAAGGATTTTTAGACCGTGTGTCCATGTTACGTTTAAGCGTTTCCACCGCTGTGGAAACGCTTAAAAAACGTTAACAAAACGCATCCCATTAATTTTAATTGCATTCCACAATTGCTGTGCCCATGCTGCTAATTTTTCTGCAGTGGAATCGCATTGCGGTAAAATACGCATCATGCATTTATTTTGCGGAATCGCTACGATTCGCCGCCATAGACTTGTATTGGAACACTTGAAATCCGCAAATATTAAAAATGTTTGCGGATTTCAAGCGCATTTGCTGCGGTTTTGCAAATCAAAACCGCAGCAAATAGGAAGAGACATCATGCCATCCCATAATCCTGGAAGACGAGAATCCCAGATCATTCCAGTCTTCTTGGATGATGGCTGGTATGATCTGTGTGTGTGTGTTGTATTAGCGGTGTATGTGTGTAACTAGACGTGGGTCGATGAGACTGCTCCCATCGGCCTATGTCTGTTCCCCTTTAGTGGCAGCAGGATCAGCTCGATGGGAGCAGTATTTCCCATCGAACTGTTCATGCTGTAGTAAAAATATATATTTTTTCCCCAACTTTGTGCTAAAAAATGCTTGAAAACGCGTCAAAATCTGCATGCGTTTTCCTTGGCAAGGGTGTGCGGTTTTGAGGAGGAAAAATCGGCTTCTATTCTGCAACGTGGGCACATAGTAGAAACATTGGCTCGCCACTCTTTCTACTAACACTAATTTGGGGTACATATGACATTTATATTGTGAGAGCTGTGGCGTGACAAAAAAAAAAAAATTGCGAGTCTGACATTTCATTTACTCTCTTTTTGGTGCTTGCTAAAGTCTGATCAGACAAAATATAAAAGTAACCTTTATGGCAGACAGTCATACAAGATGATGCTTGTTGCTTTTTTGTTTGGGTTTGCTCTTAATTTATCTTTAAACTGAGAAAAGGTGGCAAGTCAAATTTAAAGGGTTTTTTATATGTATCATTTTTCACATTTTTTTTTTTTTTTTTTTTTATAGTTTTCATTTAAAAATTTCCTTAGGGGACTTGACCCTGCATTCCTTGGCTTGTTCTACACGCTTCTCACAGCAAAAGGTGGAACACCTGACCACATTTCAATAGTGATTTTTTTCCCCTCCTGTCCCTCCAACGCACCGCACCATGCTCTCTGCAAACATATATCATCCTCAGGACACGGCACGGACCAGAATGACAGTATTTCACAAACTGTTCAATCTTAGTAGTCAAAATACTGGACTTTGAAAATTGGATATGGAACAAAAAAATAAATGGCAGACACAGAACTGTGCATCACTGATTATGAAGTCCTTATCCTTTCAGCAAGGCACCATCAAATGGATTGTAGACCTAGAAGTACCCCCATCTTCCTAACTGAGGCTCAAGTATCTGATTCATTAACCCCTTCACCCGAAGCCTGTTTTCACCTTCCTGACTAGACCAATTTTTTTAAATTCTGACCACTGTCACTTTATGAGGTAATAACTCTGGAACGCATCAACGGATCCCACAGATTCTGAGATTGCTTTTTCGTGACATATTGTACTTTATGATAGTGGTAAAACTTGTTCTATATAACTTGTGTTTATGTGTGAAAATATCATAAGCTTGGTGAAAATTTCGCAATTTTCAAACTTCATTTTTATGCCCTTTAAACCAGTTATGTCACACAAAACCGTTAATGAATAACATTTCCCACACGTCTACATCAGAACAATTTTTGAAACAATTTTTTGTTAGGAAGTTAGAAGGATTAAAAGTTGATAGGAGAATTCTCATTTTCCCAACAAACTTTACAAAACCATTTTATTTTAGGGACCACATCACATTGGAAGTCACTTTGAGGGGTCTATATGATAGAAGATACCCAAAAGTGACACCATTCTAAAAACTGCACCCCTCAAGGTGCTCACAACCACATTCAAAAAGTTTATTAACCCTTCAGGTACTTCACAAGAACTGAAGCAATGTGGAGGTAAAAAATAAATATTTAACATTTTTTCACAAAAATTTTTCCTTAGACCCAATTTTTTTTTTACTTTCACAAGAGTAACAGGAGAACATGATCCACAACGTTTGTTGTGCAATTTCTCCTGAGTGCGCAGATACTCAATAAGTGTGGGTGGGTGGGGGGAACCACCGTTTGGGTGCACAGCATTGCTAGGAAAGAAAGGAGTGACTGTTTGGAGTGCAGACTGATGCAATGGTCTGCATACAACATGTCGCGTTTGGAGAGCCCCTGAAGTGCCTAAACAGTAGAAACCCGCCTAAATATGACCCTATTTTGTAAACTAGACCCCCAAGGAATGTATCTAGATGTGTGGTGAACACCTTGAACTCCCAGGCGCTTCACAAATTTAGAACTTTTTTTTTTTTTTTAATTCTGTGGAAGCATGGTTGGAAAGCAACGTCTGACTTTCATTTGTTCATGTTCATAGATTTTTTATTTATTATTACTTTTGCCAGATTCAAGTTATTTATGTGATCATTGTGGGTTTTTCTGTCATTAAACGAGGGGTACCAACAATTTTGACCACGTGTGTATTAGGGTGCCAAGGAAATGCATTGTAAAAATTAAGTAGCAAGTTTTTGAAGATCTTACCTCCTAATTTTGTTCCTTTTTGGTCAGATATTATATATATATATATATATATATATATATATATATTTTTTTTTTTTTTTTTTTAAGATTAGTTATCATTTACTGGTTGCTCAATGGCACATCATATTGCAGTTTTAAATGTTTGTTTAGTATTTATCGTCATGCATATCCCGCATTATGTATGGTATGTTATGCCGTTTACCGATCAGATTAATTGATTTTATATTTTGATAGATCTACAGAATGCTGTAGATAAGCCCCTGATGCTGGTGGGCTTAGCTCACCTTCGATTTTGGGGGTGACAGGTTCCCTTTAACTCTGTTTCCGCGAGATGCAGGGCGGTGACCGGAAACAGCAGAGCCGTATATATATTGTGCTTTGCGGGAAAGCAGAACTGTATATTACGACCCATGTCGTGAAGGGGTTAAGGCTATGTGCAAACGCTGCGGCTTTTGCAGCAGTTTTCCGTGAGTTTACAGTACCATGTAAACCTATGGAAAACAAAATCCGCAGTGCACATACTGTGGAAAAAATGCGCGGAAATGCAGCGTTGTTTTTTCTGAAGCATGTCAATTCTTTGTGCGGATTCCACAGCGGTTTACACCTGCTCCTCAAGAGGAATCCGCAGGTATAAAACTGCAGGTGGAATCCGCACAAAAAACGCAGTAAATCCGCGGTAATTCCGCAGTGCGGAAAAATCCGCACAACATTCTGCAACGTGTGCACATAGAATCAGATAAAGAAGTTGCGTATAAAGAACAAATAGTATAATAATCTTTATTGAAAAAAACAAAAAAGACAAGAAATATGATCCCTATAAAAAACATACAAAACATTAAAACTAGTAGCCACAAGTGTGTCCCAATGGTGAGCCAAAAGGATATTAGTGGCACCACTATTGAGTGAATATTATAGCAAAAAGAGTAATAAGACTAACAAGCCATGTTACTAGTACTATCAGATGGTACCAAGTAGGATTACAGGCACACAATCAAAGCAAGCATTGTGTCAACCATTGTATTTAACCTCTATGGCGTGCGCCCGTAACCACTGCACAGAACTACGTGTATGGAGTTGACAGCAACATGACAGAAAGATTGCACAATCAGAAAAAGAAATGCATAGTACTTTACCAACACTCAGAAGATGGTGCCACTAATATCCTTTTGGCTCACCATTGGGACACACTTGTGGCTACCAGTTTTAATGTTTTGTATGTTTTATAGGGATCATATCCCTTGTCTTTTTTGTTTTTTTCAATAAAGATTATTATACTATTTGTTCTTTATACGCAACTTCTTTATCTGATTCTATCTATATAGCGTTGAACGTATATTTATTACCAGTTATTTTGGACGCCCAAATTTTCCCACTAGTGGTTGTTGATTATAGTATTTATGCGTCCTTTTTTGCTGGGGGTAACTATCTGATTTCAACGGTTCGTGTACATGACAGTCTAAAGCAAACGAGTACTACCCGTGGTTTTCAAGGATAATACTCATATCCAGGTTATTCCATGGGGCTGTACACGTCTGATTTTTCCCTGGCAGAGTGGTCCAAGGGAAAAAAAAAAAAAAAAAAAATCATTGACAGCCCATTGTGACTTGAATGTCAGATCAAAATTAGCCAAACAAGTATTGGGGTCCGTGCAAAACATCGGACTGAACAGAGTCTTCATTGTGCTATACCTGAACTATATAAGTGATCAGCATTTTTTGATGTTATAAGGAATAAAGTAAAGGTGAAAAAAAAAAAAAAATAAATAAACATTTAAAAGTCTTTTTCTAAACTTGTCTTTTTAAATAAAATGTATTTCTCTTTTTTCAAGAGGACATTATAAAAAGCACAGGACCCCTATTTCTGTGACGGTCGTCCATTCCCATGCATCGCAGCTTAATGCTGGTGAATGGGGTCACGGCAGCAACACGCAAGTTGCAGAGTCAGAACAAGTGAGATTTATTGCGACTTGTGTGGGGTTATAACGTGGCCCCATTCACCTGCATTAGGTTGCAATCTTTGGCCGTGTGACTGGTGTAGTGGCCAGATCGCCAGACTAAAGATGATATTTCAGCATCAACAGCCATCACCAATAATCCAGAGAGGGGAGAAGTGCTGATTGTGGATTTTATTTATTTATTTTAATTTATTTATTTATTTATTTTAAGGTGCAATTTTGTTTCCAATTTTTTTTTCTAATTGGTATAAGGACTTACCGTAGTTTTACCTTTGTATACAACTCACTCATTAATGACTATAATGCACTGATCCTAAAGTGGAAGCAGTAGTAAACCTCCCCTGCATGTTGTCAGACGCAAAGCACCCAATTTATGAAGTCAGTCACCTACTTGTATAGTTGTGTATAAACACTCAAGTATTTGAAATGTCTAAAAGCATCATATGGGTGATGGGTGATGGTGACTCCATTTATCCTTGACCCACGCACAGACTAGTGCTACCCGGCAGGCTCATGATCTTAGGAAGACTTCTCACTCCGTCAGCTGACCAGAGAATAAAGACTTGTGAACCCGAGCCACCATGAGCAGCATGCCCCACATGACAGAGCTGCATCTTGAAGTGACATTGCACAGCATGACGCATATAGGGGTAAATATACACCATCATATTTTAGGTGCAGGGGCCCTTTGAAGAGAAGGAATGTGTTTAGCTTTGCATTTCTTTCCATATTTAGTAGATGTGCTGCAGTGAGTGCTACAGACCCTTTACTGACAAACATGTAACCAGGCCACGTAGCTGTTCATCATCAGCAAACACATTAGTACACCTTGTTATACAACTGCTACAATGGCACATATATATAACATGAGAATATCATGCCATCATCTGAATGGCCGGCATATATACCCCCTATAGCAGCAGATCACTGCGGAGGGCCAGGTGCGAGATGTGGTTACATTCTGAAAGGGGACGATTCTTCAGAAAAAAATAAATAAAAATAAAGCACTATAACAAATTTACCAAAGGATTTTTTTTTTCTAGGATAAAAGAATTAAAAATGTTCCCACTGGGCATTTCTGCTTTGGATCTACTGCAGCAGAAAAGCTGTAGAAAAAAAAAACACACTGCGGTATTTACAGTTGAGAAAACGACAGCAGGTAACGGTGCAAGGAATCCGCACACGCACTCCGTTCGCAGTGAAATCCGCTATAAAATGTGCAGCATAAACTGAAATGCTGCAGATTTCTAATCCACATTGAGTATTCTCTACATCGTAGGTGTGATATTTCTAAAAATCTCATGCACAATGTTGGCACTGTAAAATGCAGCAAGTTTTCAGTGAGGAAAATCCACAATGAATCTGCAGTGTCTGTGCGGTGTGGGAAGGGTCCCGGAGCGCACCAACTGTGTACTCGCCAGGTGAGCATCGAGAAAGCCGCACATGCTCAGTGAGGGTAAGGAAGCCCCCCACCCCAACACTAGACGTCATTCACAGAGAATCATGGGGCCCACTGAACAGGACGTCTGCAGAAGTGCCATTGGTGAAGTCATGTTAGACAAACAGAGATAATCAAAAGTATATTAACCAGCTAGAGATTGGGCCATTTCACCCCTTCCTGATAAAAGGCACATTTTCAATTTTTAACAACTCTAAAAATGGATACTGTATGGATGTTCAAATAATATTTGAATTTCTCGATACATGGAGCATAATTTCTGTCTTGTATTCCTTTTTTGCAGATATTAAGAAACAAAGTAAAAGAAAAATAGGAAATATATTTCTTTTTTATGACCACAACAATACACTTAAAATTGCATTAACCTTTCCATAGAAATTATTTTTATATAAAAAGACTTTTTATTTATTTATTTTTAACAGGTATGGGACTTTATATTTTTTCTTCATTTCACACACTGGCTGGTTGCTTGGGGGGGGGGGGGGGGGATGTGCAATCCTCCTTGAATCACACCTATGATACAAGATCTTCATCCTGCTTCAATACATTAATCATTAATGATCTGTCAGTGTTTGCTCTGAGTCTTCCCAATATTTACATATAGAGAAAACTGAATTTGTACAAGCCCAAAGCTCAGGATTGTAAGAGCTGCGATTACGAGGACTGCTCTGGAGGCTACCGATAGTGGAGGCTGGTAATTTTATAGGACAGAGCAAGAGCTGAGAGCGACAGGGAGGGAGGTAAGCAACAATCTGCTGTACAGAAACCAATGGGCTGTATGGACGTGGCTGGGATGTTAAGAGTTAGCTCCTCCCCTGGAATTTAACTTGTGCACGCACTGTCAGACAGAGTATTGGCAGTCACTAGTGGCCAGGCTCCATGGAAACCAGCTGTAAACTATGAAAGATAAAAGCACTCACTGCAGGAGAATGACAGCAGATCAGGGTGGATAAAAATCAATGTTTTTTTAAAAAAATCAAAAAAATCGGATTTTTTTTATTTAAATCGGATTTTTTTGATTTAAATCGGATTTTTTTCAATAAACTGCTTTTTGAGGAAAATATTTTACCATCCAAAGGTTCTTCCATCATGAGATAAAGCGGAGTTGTTTAACTCAGTAGAATAAAGGCTGTATATGTGTAACATTCACAATGCCATGCTCTTCCAGAGGTTTCTGTAGGATGCTGACTATCCAACAAGTTTGGGCATGTCAACTGAATGGAAAAAGAAACTAAACCAAAAGTGAAACCAAGCTAGAAGTGTGGAATTAAAGGGGCAGTATGAACAAAATGTGGAGGCTATTAATAGTTTATACAATTAAGACATGCTGCTTTTAAACACCTACCTATTGCCATATAGTAAAACAAAAAAGATTTTTACTTACTTTGGGGTCCCCCCCTCACCCTGGCGTTAGATCGTTGCCCCTAGTTTCATCCGTGTAACTATGGGCGCACATGCGCACTGCTCTCACTTCTCATTTTAATCGTGATTTATATTAAAAAAAACCTTTTGATTTAAATCAGTGATTTAAATCATGATTAAAATCATGATTTAAATCGATCCGATTTAAATAGAAAAAAATCTTTTGATTTAAATCGTGATTTAAATCATGATTTAAATCGGCGTGATTTAAATCAATCCACCCTGCAGCAGATAGACCAAAATAAGAAAGTTTGCAATTTACTTTCTTTTTCTAACTAAAAGCAATTTAATATAATGAAAATGCCCCTTTAATAGACCTTTGAGGGGCATTTCAACATATTAACACTCACAGTTTCTCCTGTGGGGCTTGTATATTAGTCACAGTTACAGGAGAAATTCAGTCGTGTCCACATAGCAGAGCTGACTGGGTCTACTAGGATCCAACAGCTCCCACTTTCTTCCTACATCCACCAATCAAATGACTGCTGGGTCCGAAGGAAAAGGCATTGCTTTTGCCTTCTATACCATGTACACAGTGCTTGGTAATAAACGCTCTCGGCCCCCTCTTTGGGAAGTCCAGCTGTGTGACAAGTGGTGACTCCCAGCTGCACGATTACCTGCAAGCAAATTCCTCTGCAATGGCGTTTTAGAACATCAGTGCAGAGTAAAGTATGGACCGCCCGGATGTTTAGGCCATGTTCACACTTTGCGGGTTTTACCGCGGATCCGCGGCGATTTTGATGCTGCGGGTCCGCAGCAGTTGCCATTGCGTTTACATTTACATGTAAACCCTATGGAAACCGCAAACCGCTGTGCACATGCTGCGGGAAAAACCGTGCAGAAACGCAGCAGTTTACAACCCGCAGCATGTCACTTCTTTGTGCAGAATCGCTGTGATTCTGCACACATAGGAATGCATTGAACCGCTTACCTCCCGCATGGGGCTGTGCCCACGATGCGGGAAGTAAGAGGATAATGTGCAGATGGTACCTGGGGTGGAGGAGAGGAGACTCTCCTCCAGGCCCTGGGAACAATATTTGTGTGTAAAAAAAAAAAAGAATTAAAATAAAAAATAATGATATACTCACCTCTCAGCGCTGCACGCGGCCGTCCGGTCTGGGTTGCTGTGCGAGCAGGGCCTGAGATGACGTCGCGGTCACCGTGACATCACGAAGGTCCTTCTCGGCACAGCATCTTTGGAACCGGACCGCCGCGTGTAGCGCCGAGGAGATCGGGACATCAGAGGGTGAGTATATAACCAATTTTTATTATTTTTACCATTACTATTGATGCTGCATATTGCTGCATATGCAGCATCAATAGTATAGGAGTAAACCCGCAGCGGAAACCGCAAAACAAACCGCGATAAATCTGCAGGGATAACCGCAGCGGTTTTGCCCTGCAGATTTATCAAATCCGCTGCGGGAGAACCCGCAGAGTACGCCGCAAAGTGTAGCAGTCTACAGGTGGTTCAGGAGTTGATAAAATACAACTATAGAATAGGTTTGTTTTTTTTTTTGCACGGTCTGCAGGGAAAGCTCAGGCCAGCCAATCCTGTCAATCATTTGAGATGGAGTTTGATCAATCTTCAGTTTCTACAGAAAGGAGGCAAAGTTTAGAACATAGCGAATGTTATAGGGCTATATCGCTTACAAGGCTGTGGGCTTAGTTTATACTGAAATTTTGGGTTGAGAGTCCTTTTTTAAATTGTGTCAAAGCCCCTTATTAATGTTTCTCTGCACAAATCGGGATAACTTTATAGAATTTCTAAAATGGTCTACAAATAAAAATCTGGTTCAGGTCAGGTACCAGGATCTATAAAATGCACATATGGTAGTAGAGGCAGCAGGAGATGGGGAGCAGTAGTTAGCAAGCAGCAGACTTTACATTCACATGCCAGTCAGGGGAAGCAATACCATGTGCAGTAACATTACAGCCACCGCAGCACAGATGCTTCCACAAGCTGTTTATTCACCAAGACCTTCCTTTTAATGACCAATCCCTAGGGCAGCTGCTGAGATCACAAGATTTGCCCACTTCTTGTTCTCCATGATCAGGTTGCTGGGAGTGCATACACTTCATGAACACAGTTATGTCATGCCAGAATGGAAGGTGACAAACATCTCTATTAGAAGTGTATGGACACCTTAAAATAATAGTGCATCACCTCCACCTATCATAACAGAACATGGATCTCCTCTATGTATAACCATTAATGCCACAAGTGGCTTACATCAGATGCCATGTATCTGCAAATTAGGTATGGATCTATGTATAGATCTTTAGTATAACCTCATAAAAAGCGAGTGGTTGCACCCTAATCTACAGTTAAATGTGTACTTGGGCACAGAGATTGGCAAGAAATTACCGTATTTCGCGGACTATAAGACGCACCGGACCATAAGGCGCACCCCAAATTTGGGGTGAAAATTGCAGAAAAAAAGTTTTATAAGATGGGGGTCCGTCTTATTGTCCGAATTTACAGTATCTTACCTGAGGGCTGGTGGTGGCAGAGCAGGGTCACAGGAGGCATGGTGGCAGCAGAGGTGGGGTGATGCGGTACGGCGTGCACCTGAGCAGGGTCCCTTCCTGCTTAGGTGGGCGACGCCACGGCCTGGTGTCCATGGGAGGGTGGCAGCAGTGGTTACCGACAGGAGCTGGGATGAGGAGGCACAGTGAGAGGTATGGCGTGGGCAGGGTCCCTTTCCCCGGTGAGGTGATGGAAGGATCTCGTGGGCACATGGACTGGAGATGATGGAGGTAGTGGTGTACATTGTGAAGCGAGTATTCCACAGGAGCTCATATGTCTTGAGTCCTTGCCGCTTCCCGGCGCTCCTCAGCGCAATAATTATTTCAGAAGCCGGTAATAAGTGAGGAGCTCCGCTACCGAGACACAGCCGCCATGACCGGACACTGCGGGAAAAGCGCCTCTGTACTGCTGCGAGCCCTGCTGGAGGCGGAGAGCCGGCCGTGCCATGCGGTGCTGAGGAGCGCCGGGAAGCGGCAAGGACTCAGACATCTGAGCGCCTGTGGAATACTCGCTTCACAATGTACACCACTACCTCCATCATCTCCAGTCCATGTGCCCACGAGATCCTTCCTGAACCTTGCTGCACCCATCCTGGGAAGCAAAAGGATGGAGTATACAGAGTCCAAAGTCCCGGTGAGGTGATGCAGCTGCAGCAGCCCGGTAATGCAGCAGAGCCGGGTGAATCCTGTTGATATCGGTGGGCGCGGCCATCTTCCTGAGGCCGCGCGTTCGCAGATGGAGCTCTGCTGCCCGGGGCTTCAGGAAAATGGCCACCGCGATCCCCATCTGCGCACGCGCGGCATCCCGTGGCCATTTTCCTGAAGCCCCGGGCAGCAGAGCTCCATCTGCGAACGCGCGGCCTCAGGAAGATGGCCGCGCCCACCGATAACATCAGGATTCACCCGGCTCTGCTGCCTTACCGGGCTGCTGCATCACCTCACCGGGAAAAGGGACCCCGCTCACTGCGCCTCCTCATCTCCGTACCTCTGCTGCCACACCTCTGCCGCCGCACCTCTGCCGCCACGGTAAGCCTGCATTGCGACTATTAGACGCACCCCCCATTTTCCCCCCCTTTTTTTGGGGGGGGGGAAAGTGCGTCTTGTGGTCCGAAAAATACGGTACACACTAGTTATAATTCACATCTCCACACAGAAAATTTCACAGCAGATGTTTGTGTGGCTGAAATCCATCCCATAGATCTATTAATCTGATACAAGATTTATATCAGACCCACATGATCCTTCTGATGACCCTGTAAAAAGTGATAAAATTTACATCCATACAACTGCACCTAAAAAGCATCAAATTACAAAAAGTTGTTTTCAGGAGCGGTATAAGAAACTATTCATGTAGATTTGCAGACTTCTACATCTATTGGGCCCATCTTAATAAATAAGAACATTTTTTAGAGCAAAGTGAGTAAGAAAGCAACAAAAGAAAAAAAATAATATTTCACAGACATGACGGAAATGGGTGACATGCACATCCTGTGTCATTAATCACATAATGTTGGTTAGATTCAGATAGCAACCTAAACTGTAACACCAAGTATACACATTGTATAGCGGCTTTATTGAAGGCACCTGCCTCATTGTACATGAGGTCTAATCTGAACAGAATCTGAACAGAATGATAAGAGACGGGAAACCAGAGCAGAATGATATACAGGTTTGCGATTAGAATCAGTACAACTTGTAATTTATTCATTACAATCCGAGGCGCTTGTATACTTAGGAGTCCAGTGGGAGGTGCTACTAGTGATTGACAGCAATCCTTGCATGCACAGGCAGATCACTCACTAGAATCTTAAGTATACAAACACCGGGGAGATTGAAACGTCTTGATTTTAGTTTGATGAAGATGGGCAGACCTGCAAAATGGGATAACCTTTTACAACGCTGTATGAGTAAAATTGTACCTTTCACCCAACCCCTGGAATGATAGTGCCAATTTTAGCGTCTTTTTCTACTATATACAAATCTATTCTGGTTTCGTGAACAGTCTGAAACTCCTCGCCAAGGCTATGTTGGGTGTCCCAGGACCAAGGGCTCCTTCCCTGTCCCTAACGCCACTAGGGGTGCACTAGATAGCCCTGTTCCCCAGAGTACTTCTGATGGTGAAGATGTCAGGGCCGCGCACCTTGCCTTAACTCCTGAATCCGCCCACAGTCTGTACCCATCCCCCACCCAGGGACGAGGGAAGTAGTAGCATACTGTAATAAACCAACCAGACTAACAAGGTAATATGAACAGGGATAACGAAAAATACCAAACATACAAATATACTCAGACAACAAAGGAATGCACCGGGGAGTGGAGGATGGGGTTAAACCAAAGTAGGAGTAGAAAGGTAATTATCACACACTCAAAACTTAGTAACAGTCACAGATAAATCGACAAAAAGAGTTCTCTAATAAAAACCATCAACAACCTCCAGCCATGAAGGAAAAGCTAACTCTGACAATGACTGCTAGCCAGGGCCCAGATTATATAGGAGATGGGATTGGCGAACACCTGAAAGTCATAAAGCAGGAAAGCTTCCAGGAGTTCTCAACTGAGCCGAATAACCCCTGCACTGCTAAAAGAAAGTTGCATCATTTAATATGAAGGTGAAGTGCTTATAATCAGTCCAGGAGTAGGAGAAATCAGATGCTGTAGTCTTCTGGGTCCTGTCGCGGTAAACCCGTGACACTCCTCTGGGGAATGCAAGCATATCAGGGGACTCCAGCATCAGTAGTTTCTCTTGTTAGTTTCACCCTTTAACTGGGCAAGGCTTTTAACAACAGCTACAAGGTGTGCGCCCCCCCTTCTTGGACACCTCTGCTTTGCATATTAATTTGACAGATCGCGAGACATCACCCTCTTTCGATGTTACACAAAATGATATATCAATCAGATCAGCTCCTCCTACTTTATAATATCCTGCTTGTAGATCACACACCATTTTTAATATGACAGGTTCCCTTTAGACAGTTATTCACAAAAATCCTGAGAGTGCCCTGTCAGAGTAGAGTGGTAGCCACGCATGTGCACCACTGCGCCATTCATTCTCTATGGGATAGCTGGACATATCAGGCTGCTGTCACACTAGCAGTATTTGGTCAGTATTTTACATCAGTATTTGTAAGTCAAAACCAGGAATGGGTGATAAATGCAGAAGTTGTGCACATGTTTCTATTATAGTTTTCCTCTAATTGTTCCACTCCTGGTTTTGGCTTACAAAACCGGATGTAAAATACTGACAAATACTGCTAGTGTGACGGCAGCCTCAGTCAGACACCCACCAATTCAAAAGTTACCACTTATCCTTTTGATGAGGACCTTTTACCAGTTTGAGCATGTTAAACAGACCCAATCGTGGGATTATCACGGCACAGCAGAGTAAAACGTAGTTGTTTTTTTTGTTTTGTTTTTTAAATGTCTCCTTTTCGTTGCGGAGATATAAGCTTGTAAAGTTTAGGATATACTTTATGTTAAGTCCAAACAGGCGTTAGAGATTTGCCTCTGGAGCGTGAACTTCTTCCCCTGCATAAGACTGACCAATCATAAGCAGACATTAACATAGTGGGAAAAGAAGAACACGCCTCTACAACAGCTTTGAACAGATGTCTGTTGGATATGCAATGACAGATAACCACACACTAATATGCTTAAACAGGTGAAAGGTCCTCTTTAAATGTCGGGATTAATCCTAATGTACAATTACAAATTGTATTGTGGTACCGTGTTAAGGTACCTTCACACTAAACGATATCGCTAGCGATCCGTGACGTTGCAGCGTCCTGGATAGCGATATCGTTGTGTTTGACACGCAGCAGCGATCAGGATCCCGCTGTGAGATCGCTGGTCGTTGCTGAAAGTCCAGAACTTTATTTCGTCGCTGGATCTCCCGCTTACATCGCTGGATCGGTGTGTGTGACACCGATCCAGCGATGTCTTCACTGGTAACCAGGGTAAACATCGGGTTACTAAGCGCAGGGCCGCGCTTAGTAACCCGATGTTTACCCTGGTTACCATTGTAAAAGTTAAAAAAAAAAACACATACTCACATTCCGGTGCCCGGCGTCCGCTTCCCTGCACTCCTCCTGCATCCTGTGTAAGTGCCGGCCGTAAAGCAGAGCGGTGACGTCACCGCTCTGCTCTGTGGGAGATGCCGGAGATGTTCGGCGCTGACACAGGATGCAGGAGGAGTGCAGGGAAGCGGACGCCGGGCACCGGAATGTGAGTATGTGTTTTTTTTTTTACTTTTACAGTGGTTACCAGGGTAAACATCGGGTTACTAAGCGCGGCCCTGCGCTTAGTAACCCGATGTTTACCCTGGTTACCAGGGGACTTCGGCATCGTTGGTCGCTGGAGAGCCGTCTGTGTGACAGCTCTCCAGCGACCACCCAACGACTAAACAGCGACGCTGCAGCGATCGGCATCGTTGTCTGTATCGCTGCAGTGTCGGTTAGTGTAAAGGTACCTTTAGCCAGAAAAATTAATGGGATTAATCCTATAAAGGCTTGTGCACCAAGCAAACTTTTATGCAGGCACTAAGGCAGCACAATGTGTCACTATTTGGTGCTTCTAAAAATGAACATGATTCTCCTATAAAAACAATGTGCTTCATGAAAAAACCTCTATACAATAAGAATAGTAAGTTTGTGCCCAACGAGGGCTACGAGATGCATTAGTTCTAAGGCTAGGTTCACATTGCGTTAGCGCAATCCGCTAGCGCTAAACGGAATGCCCTAACGCAATGTTTATTTAGGGGCCGCGTTAACGTCCCCGCTCTCGCAGATCCCCGATCTGCGAGAGCGGGGAACGGACCTCGGGCGCGCCGCGGACGCTGCAAGCAGCGTCCGAGGCGCGCCACAGAAGAACGGCACATCGCTAGCGCGAGCCGAAAAAGGCACGCGCTAGCGATGCGCTGCAGGTGAAATTTACATTGCTGTCAATGGGTGCGCTAACGGACCCGTTGCACGGCGTTAATTGCGACATTTTCGCCGTGCAACGCTGTCCGTTAGCACGCACACATTAACGCAATGTGAACCTAGCCTAAGACTAAAATTTGAGCAAAGGTTCCTACAATAGCAAAGAACATGGAAGCTGTATACCAGCACAAATGTTACATGATGGCGGTTACATGGCAGGTTTTTTTTCGGGCTTAGCACCATCTAAGGCAAAATACACATTTGTGACATCTGAGTTTTTAAGGTGTTTTCACCTACAAAACATTGAACTATGCTGCAGAGATATCTACAGAATACCCTGAATTCTGTGAAGCTTGTATTCTTCTTGTGGATAGAGTTTGAATCCCATATTACAACTGATTGCACTTTATATTGCTGCTATAGAGTTTGGAATGGGGCCATAAATCGGCTACATACAGAAGTCTTCCACCGAACTCAAAATGTAGCTAAAAGATGTGTACCCATCTGCAGCCTGGAACCAGGATGCCACAGTGGGACAACAATTGGCGCCTGAGAGAACAGGACTATATCAGTAAGTTAGCTACCTTATGTGCAGATCACTTAGCTACATTTTAATTAAGAGACATGAATCCTCAATTTGGAATAGTGGGCATATAAGAGCAAAATTTAGTTTATGATTTTAGTGTAATTTTAGCCTCTTCATAACTTATTACGGCATCTCAGCTGTGGGAGAATTTTAAGAGGATACTAAAGCCAGAGTTACCTATGCCAAAGAGGTAGTCTCAAATAGCATAAGGACATCAGAAAAAAGGGACATCCAGATTGGGGTCCCAATGGAAGCCAGAATGAAGAACTACAGGGTGCAGCACGGTCGCTTAGTGATTAGCAGTGCTGCGCTGGAGTCCTGGGTTAAAATGCCACCAAGGACAACATCTGCAAGGAGTTTGTATGTTCTCGTCTTTTCATGGGTTTCCTCCCACACTGAGTCGAGAATCTAAATTGTGAGCCCTATTGGGGACAGCGATGATAAAGTCTGTAAAGTGATGTGGAATATGATGGCGCTATATAAGCAATGCATAACAAATAATAAAAAATAAAAAAAAACTACCGTACTCTATAGAAATGGCTCCCAGTCTGTGAGAAGAGGTGGTCAACTAAAATAAACACATTCTTGGGGGTTCCTTGTTGCTAAGGGTTAACAGATCATTGGCTTAGCTGATGCGGCAAGGGCAGGGATGATAGGTTTCCACCAGGGATGTGAAGTTGGTAAGCCAAACCTCCGACCCCACAGCACGGCCTCGCCTCACTACTGAACATGTACATAAAGGTCAGCACAGATCCAGCTCAGCTAAAAGCAGAGATCGAACAGAACAGACATTTACAGGACATTTCAGAGCTTTCCCAAATTCTTATGAAAATATTTATAGTAAATACTGCATTGTACTACTGTACCCAATTTCTTATATATTTTAGGAGCCGATCCATTTTATACAAACTCCACAGCCCCAATTTCCACCAGACAGGAGAAAAGCAGTATAGAGGCACACAGCAGCCATCTGGAGGCCAAAAGCAATATTTTGGAACCTGTCTAATGAAGTAGTCATTAGGAAAATCAAGCGTGAAGCTGCCAAGATGCCATTTGCCACCAGTTTTGCCATATTTCAGAGCTGCAACGTTACTGGAGTAACAAAAAGCACAAGGTGTGCCATAGTCAGGGACATGGCCAAGGTAAGGAAGGCTGAAAAACGACCACCTTTGAACAAGTAAAATAAGATAAAACGTCAAGACTGGGCCAAGAAATATCTTAAGACTGACTTTTCAAAGGTTTCATGGACTGATGAAATGAGAGTGACTCTTGATGGGCCAGATGGATGGGCCAGGGGCTGGATCAGTAAAGGGCAGAAATCTCCACTCCGACTCAGACGCCAGCAAGGTGGAGGTGGGGTACTGGTATGGGCTGGTATCATCAAAGATGAACTTGTGGGACCTTTTCGGGTTGAGGATGGAGTGACGCTCATCTCCCAGACCTACTGCCAGTTTCTGGAAGACAACTTCTTCAAGCAGTGGTACAGGAAGAAGTCAGTATCGTTCAAGAAAAACATGATTTTCATGCAGGACAATGCTCCATCACATGCCTCCAACTACTCCACAGCGTGGCTGGCCAGTAAAGGTCTCAAAGAAGAAAAAATAATGACATGGCCCCCTTGTTCACCTGATCTGAACCCCATAGAGAACCTGTGGTCCCTCATAAAATGTGAGATCTACAGGGAGGGAAAACAGTACACCTCTCGGAACAGTGTCTGGGAGGCTGTGGTGGCTGCTGCACGCAATGTTGGTCGTAAACAGATCAAGCAACTGACAGAATCTATGGATGGAAGGCTGCTGAGTGTCATCATAAAGAAAGGTGGCTATATTGGGCACTAATTTTTTTGTTTTTGTTTTGTTTTTGCATGTCAGAAATGTTTATTTCTAAATTTTGTGCAGTTATATTGGTTTACCTCATGAAAA
This sequence comes from Ranitomeya variabilis, assembly GCF_051348905.1. Classification (NCBI taxonomy): domain Eukaryota; kingdom Metazoa; phylum Chordata; class Amphibia; order Anura; family Dendrobatidae; genus Ranitomeya; species Ranitomeya variabilis. The sequence continues at coordinate 613,217,590 of NC_135234.1, forward strand.
TAAACAAGTGAGATGAGAATATATTTGGTTTTTATTAAGTTGCCTAATAATTCTGCACAGTAATAGTTACCTGTACAAACAGATATCCTCCTAAGATAGCCAAATTTAAAAAAAAAAAAAAAAAAAACCACTCCAACTTCCAAAAATATTAAGCTTTGATATTTATGAGTCTTTTGGGTTCATTGAGAAAGTTGATCAATAATAAAAATAATCCTCTAAAATACAACTTGCCTAATAATTCTGCACACAGTGTATGTGCGTTTCAGGACCTTCTGTATCCATGGTTACGATCACAATCAACTAGATGCACTATCAGTGGTCGTAACCATGGATACCCAAGGTCCTGCAATGCCTGCACATGGGTAAAAATACATAGCGAATCAGAAAAACTATACTACAGTTCTTACTGGAGGTATTTGCTAATATTACCCCTACTACATATTGAGCTAGGATCTTGGAGATGGGAATATCCCTTTAAGTCTATTGGTCCTTAAAGGAAACCTGACAAGTGATAAATAAGTGCTGCCCAAACTGTGGGCAGCATGCATCAGCCACTGACTGTACAGTAGTATCTCAGCCAGGTATGTTTGAATGTTACACGCTATGGTGTTACACAGAAGAAAAAAAAACAACCATACTTTAAATAACCACTGAGGACCTAGACCGTGCTATAGACTGGTCGGCCAGGCAGGTCTTCTCCTGACCGCTAACAGTGAGTGACAGGTATGCCTACATTAAAATATAGGCAAAACCTGTAAATTCAGGGAAGCGGGCGAGGAGTAGCCGCTGGGTATCCACTTGTCCACGGTAGCTAGAGACCTGTCAGTCACTGTCAGCGGGCGGGGAGTGGCCGCCAGAGACGTGCCTAGACCAACTAGTGTCCAAACATACCTGGCTGAGATAACACAGCCAGTACCTTCCACATGCTGGCCAAGAATTGGGCAGCATGTATCAGCTGTGAAGTTCCAAAAATAAAATCAAACAGCACTAGGATACGGGAAGAGAAGGGTTCCCAGCCTCTCCTAACAACATCATAGGACAAAAATCACCGACCTATGAATGAGGCTTTTTGCATTTTCTTACACTTAAATGATGAAGGGGATCAATAAATTGTTGTTCAAACTGATCCTTAAACATTTTCCCTACGCAACAAATTTACAACTTACTAATTTTAGACCACAAGTGCAGCAGAAATATGATGAATTATTGAATTAAGTAGTTTATGGTTTTACCCTCGATAGAGAGGATTTTCAGTCCTGTTTGTTCTCGTACAGCGGTAGAGTTGGAATAGCTAAATTACTTTGCCCTGCAGGGCCATTCTGATTATACGGAGCTTTAACCTGCGTGCAGTCTGCAAGATTTAATATAGAGATTAGGTGTTTGGCTTTGGGGCAAAAGGGAATAGTTTACAAAAGAAACGATTTTTAAACTCAGGTGTTACGGTATATAGACAAAAAATAAAGAGTTTTTTTATAATTGTGATTGCTACCAAAAAGTTAGTAGTTCTGCTTATACTGTTACCTCAACGTTTTCTTCTTCCTTGTATTCAGTAAGGAGTAAACTGTAATTAGGACTCATACAGAACTGGGACACAGTTTCATGACCATGTCACAAAAGTGGAATACGGGCTGTACCCATATTACGGCCACAAACCCAACCATCAATGATACGTTCAGATCAGTTGACTCCTATACTGTATTTTTAACTAGTTTCCCTCTGTACATGCTGTAATTTACAGTTCTCTGTTATGGGGCGGGGGTGAGGAGACCAGCTGCTATAATATTTCCTTAAACAATACATAAAGACATAAGGCATTCCTCCTCCCCTGTCTGTCACACATGTTCAGAAGAAGCAGCAGAATGGTGTACATTACACAGCAGTACTGAGCAGAGTAGCTATGAATCCAGCTCTGCGGTGACAAACACTAGGAAGCATCATCACCCTCTCACTGCGCCTTACTCCTCTCCAAAGACTTCAATAGGTGGCAGCAATCTGAGAACTCACTTTGCTAACAGTCCGTCTTGTCTTGATAAAGACAGACTTAAACAGTTTTCTGGAGTGAGTAATGAGTTTGAGAGGCAGGAGAAGTGGCGGCTCATAAGAGGAGAAAAATGTATCTGAAAAAGATATTTTAAAATTTGTTATTTTTGCTTGTACTATCAACTTATGAAAGGTTTGTTGAAAGGTCAGTGAACATTTAAGAAATGGCCACAGACAAACCTCTGGATGGTTTCATAAATCCTAGACTCACCCCTTTACTGTATGTATCCAGTATTTTGTGTGAGGTCTTGGAGAACAGTTTTCCAATTTATGCGTCATAACATTTAACCTCGCCTTTGCCCCAGTCACTTTTTTTAAAAAAACAAATTAAAAGAAAGCAATGTAACACTATAGGAGAATTGAAAACCTCAAATTTACTTAAAAAAAAAAACAAACAAAAAAACCTGGCAGATTATCAATTTACGTAATGTAATAGTCAAAGCCGCAGCAGAAATGTGTAACACATGGCTCACAGTACACATAAAAGAGCCAGTGCACAAACAGGAACCGCACTGAATCAGCTGCTGCTCTTTATGTTGTTCTAATGAGGACCATGCAAACAAACTGGGTGTAATACAGAACAATTATCTACAAAACAGAGCAATAGAGGATGGCACAAAACTGCTGCATGATTAGAACCTTGCCAGTCGCAGGGTACAGGGAGATTAAAAACAAAAATGATACGCAAGTGCAGTCAGAAATGCATTTGCCTGTTCTCTAGTCATCCACCACTGCCAAGAATTCACTAATAGAGTCCTGAGAATATCGCAGGAAGACCAGGACGCAGAGACACCAATATTAGGGAACTCCCACACTGCCCATGCTTTTCTGGTCAGGACTAGGGTTGAGCGAAACGGGTCGATCATTTTCAAAAGTCGCCGACTTTTGGCTAAGTCGGCGTCTCATGAAACCCGATCCGACCCCTGTGCTTGTCGGCCATGCGGTACGCGACTTTCGCGCCAAAGTCGCGTTTCAATGACGCGAAAAGCGCCATTTCTCAGCCAATGAAGGTGAACGCAGAGTGTGGGCAGCGTGATGACATAGATCCTGGTCCCCACCATCTTAGAGAAGGGCATTGCAGTGATTGGCTTGCTGTCTGCGGCGTCACAGGGGCTATAAAGGGGCGTTCCCGCCGACCGCCATCTTACTGCTGCTGATCTGAGCTTAGGGACAGGTTGCTGCCGCTTCGTCAGAAGCAGGGAGAGCGTTAGGCAGGGTCCACTAACCACCAAACCGCTTGTGCTGCAGCGATTTCCACTGTCCAACACCACCTTCGGTGTGCAGGAACAGTGGAAGCTATTTTTTTTTTTTTTTCCCCTCAGCGCTGTAGCTCATTGGGCTGCCCTAGAAGGCTCCGTGATAGCTGTATTGCTGTGTGTACGCCACTGTGGAAACCAACTGCTTTTTTCAAAGCACATATCCTCTTGTTCCTTCCTTTCTGCACAGCTATCTTTTTTGTTTGTCCACACTTTTTATTTAATTTGTGCATCAGTCCACTCCTATTGCTGCCTGCCATACCTGGCTTACATTACTGCAGGGAGATAGTAATTGTAGGACAGTTTTTTTTTTTTTTTGTTTTTTTTTTGTGGGAGATTAAGATTGGCATTTCTGCTACAGTGCCATCCCTGTGTGTGCCATCTCTCACTGAGTGGGCCATAGAAAGCCTATTTATTTTTTCCGTGATTTGTGTTCTAAAATCTACCTCAACACAGAAACACTACATCAATCAGTGGGAGAAAAATATTGGCCTCAGTCAGGGCTTGTGTGCCACTGCTGTGTGTGCGCTATCATTCAGTGGGCTATAGCAAGCCTATATTTTTTTTTTTTTTTTTTTTTTAATATTATTTGGTTTCAAAAGTCTCCCTGAAAAAAAAAAAAAACCTAAAAAAACAGTGGGAGAGTAATATTGCCCTTTCAGCTTGTGTGCCAGTCTTGACTCCTGGGTGTGCCACCTCTCTCCCTCTCATTCAGTGGGCCATAGAAAGCCTATTTATTTTTTTTTTTAAATATTATTGGGTTTCTAAAGTCTCCCTGAAAAAAACAAAAAATACATAAAAAAACAGTGGGAGAGTAATATTGCCCTTTCAGCTTGTGTGCCAGTCTTGACTCCTGGGTGTGCCACCTCTCTCCCTTTCATTCAGTGGGCCATAGAAAGCCTATTTTTTTTTTTTTAATATTATTTGGTTTCTAATTCTCCCTGAAAAAAAAAAAAAAACCTAAAAAAACAGTGGGAGAGTAATATTGCCCTTTCAGCTTGTGTGCCAGTCTTGACTCCTGGGTGTGCCACCTCTCTCCCTCTCATTCAGTGGGCCATAGAAAGCCTATTTATTTTTTTTTTTAAATATTATTGGGTTTCTAAAGTCTCCCTGAAAAAACAAAAAATACATAAAAAAACAGTGGGAGAGTAATATTGCCCTTTCAGCTTGTGTGCCAGTCTTGACTCCTGGGTGTGCCACCTCTCTCCCTTTCATTCAGTGGGCCATAGAAAGCCTATTTATTTTTTCCGTGATTTGTGTTCTAAATTCTACCTCAACACAAAAACACTACATCAATCAGTGGGAGAAAAATATTGGCCTCAGTAAGGGCTTGTGTGCCACTGCTGTGTGTGCTATCTCTCATTCAGTGGGCTATAGCAAGCCTATTTTTTTTTTTTTTTTTTTTTTTTTTAATATTATTTGGTTTCTAATTCTCCCTGAAAAAAAAAAAAAAACCTAAAAAAACAGTGGGAGAGTAATATTGCCCTTTCAGCTTGTGTGCCAGTCTTGACTCCTGGGTGTGCCACCTCTCTCCCTCTCATTCAGTGGGCCATAGAAAGCCTATTTATTTTTTTTTTAAAATATTATTGGGTTTCTAAAGTCTCCCTGAAAAAACAAAAAATACATAAAAAAACAGTGGGAGAGTAATATTGCCCTTTCAGCTTGTGTGCCAGTCTTGACTCCTGGGTGTGCCACCTCTCTCCCTTTCATTCAGTGGGCCATAGAAAGCCTATTTTTTTTTTTTTTAATATTATTTGGTTTCTAATTCTCCCTGAAAAAAAAAAAAAAACCTAAAAAAACAGTGGGAGAGTAATATTGCCCTTTCAGCTTGTGTGCCAGTCTTGACTCCTGGGTGTGCCACCTCTCTCCCTTTCATTCAGTGGGCCATAGAAAGCCTTTTTTTTTTTTGGTTTTTTTAATATTATTTGGTTTCTAAAGTCTCCCTGAAAAAAACAAAAAAAACATAAAAAACAGTGGGAGAGTAATATTGCCCTTTCAGCTTGTGCGCCAGTCTTGACTCCTGGTTGTGCCACCTCTCTCTCTCTAATTGTGGGCCATAGAAAGCCTTTTTTTTTTTTTTTTTAATATTATTTGGTTTCTAAAGTCTCCCTGAGAAAAAAAAATAAATAAATTAGGTGGGAGATTAATATTGACATTAGTGCTTGAGTGACAGTCCTGCGTGTGTGTCATCTCTGTGATTTTGTGCCACAGAAAACAGAGTGTGTAACATTGTGCCTGATTTTCCTTGTGGTCTCACCAACCTGTTAAGGGATATTGAAATCATACTGAAGTTATAGCTCACCGTGTAAGTTGTTTGATAGCAACAAATAAAGTTACTTTGGTTAAGATTTTAAAACAATGAGGAAGTCTGGTGCAAGAGGTCGTCGTGGGCGTTCATTGTCAGCTGGTAATGATGGTAGTGGTAGTGGAGCATCAGGTGGTCGTGGGGATAAAAATATTCCACCTAAGTCTGGAGCTGTGGAGCCAGTTTCGTCGTCAGGCTACACAAGGCCTCGAACGCTCTCTTTTCTGGGAGTAGGAAAACCGCTTTTAAAGGCGGAGCAGCAACAGCAAGTTTTGGCTTACATTGCAGACTCAGCCTCTAGCTCTTTTGCCTCCTCTTCCGAAACTGGTAAATGTAAAAGCAGCGCGTCGCTTGTGGATGTTCACGGTCAGGGACAAGTCGCTTCCTTGTCCTCCTCAGCAAAAACTACAACAAGAGAGAAGGATGCAGCAGGCGACACAACGGGTCACTCCATGGAGCTCTTTACACATACCGTCCCTGGCTTAGAAAGTGAAACATTTAACAGGCCATGCCCATTACAAGTATATTCTGACATGGAGTGCACTGATGCACAGCCACAGCCAGAGTACTATGCTGCTCCTTTGACTCAGACCACCACATTGCCCTCTCAGGGTACAGATCCACAATCAGACCCTGATGAGACTATGTTGCCCCGCCACGAACGCTATACCACCGACCGACACAGTGACACAGACGAAGTTGCACACGAGCTCGAAGAGGAGGTAATAGATGACCCAGTTATTGACCCCGATTGGCAGCCATTGGGGGAACAGGGTGCAGGCGGCAGTAGTTCAGAAGCGGAGGTGGAGGAGGGGCCGCAGCAGGCATCAACATCGCAACAGGTTCCATCTGCCGGGCCCGTATCTGGACCAAAACGCGTGTCAAAGCCAAAACCTGTTGGAGCACAGCGTTGCCATCCGGTTAAAGCTCAGTCTGCAATCCCTGAAAAGGGATCAGAGTCTAGGAAGAGTGCAGTCTGGCATTTTTTTAAACAACATCCAACTGATCAGCGCAAAGTCATCTGTCAAAAATGTTCAACTAGCTTAAGCAGAGGTCAGAATCTGAAAAGTCTAAATACTAGTTGCATGCATAGACACTTAACCACCATGCATTCTCAAGCCTGGACTAACTACCAAACGTCCCTCAAGGTTGTAGCACCCTCGGCCAATGAAGCTAGTCAGCAACGCAACATCCCTTCCGTCACTGTAAGGCCACCATTTTCCGCACCACCGGCAGTATCTGTGCAGGTTTCTTTGCCAGCCAAAAGCAGTCAGGGTCAGGGAATCACCAGTTTTGTAGGAGGAAATATTGCATGTAGGGCACCGGCGGAAACAATACCGTCTCCAACCGTCTCTCAGTCTGCCATGTCCACCGGCACACCCGAAAGTTCCACGATCTACAGCTCTCCAGTCCAGCTCACCCTACATGAGACTCTGGTTAGAAAAAGGAAGTACTTATCCTCGCATCCGCGTACACAGGGTTTTAACGCCCACATAGCTAGACTAATCTCGTTAGAGATGATGCCCTACCGGTTAGTTGAAAGCGAAGCTTTCAAAGCCCTGATGGAGTACGCTGAACCACGATACGAGCTACCCAGTCGACACTTTTTTTCCAGAAAAGCCATCCCAGCCCTGCACCAGCATGTTAAACAGCGCATCGTCCATGCACTCAGGCAATCTGTGAGTACAAAGGTGCACCTGACTACAGATGCATGGACCAGTAGGCATGGCCAGGGACGTTATGTGTCCATCACGGCACACTGGGTGAATGTGGTGGATGCAGGGTCCACAGGCGACATCAATTTAGGGACAGTTGTGCCTAGCCCACGGTCTAGGAAACAGTTGGCTGTAGGCGTTCGCACCCCCTCCTCCTCCTCCTCGTCCTCCTGCAGAAGCTACAGCTCTTCCACAGAACGCAGTCGGCCAACCACTCCATCGGCAGATGACACTGTTGCACACCAGTTGTCCCATTATGGGCCAGCTACTGCCAAGCGTCAGCAGGCTGTATTGGCTATGAAGTGTTTGGGCGACAACAGACACACCGCGGAAGTTCTGTCCGAGTTCTTGCAACAAGAAACGCAGTCGTGGCTGGGCACAGTAGATCTTGAGGCAGGCAAGGTAGTGAGTGATAACGGAAGGAATTTCATGGCTGCCATCTCCCTTTCCCAACTGAAACACATTCCTTGCCTGGCTCACACCTTAAACCTGGTGGTGCAGTGCTTATTGAAAACTTATCCTGGGTTCTCCGACCTGCTCCTCAAAGTGCGTGCACTTTGCTCACATATCCGACGTTCGCCTGTACACGCCAGCCGTATGCAGACCTATCAGCGGTCTTTGAACCTTCCCCAGCATCGCCTAATCATAGACGTTGCAACAAGGTGGAACTCAACACTGCACATGCTTCAGAGACTGTGCGAACAGAGGCGTGCTGTTATTTATTTGTGGGAGGATACACGGGCAGGCAGTAGGATGGCAGACATGGAGTTGTCAGGTGTGCAGTGGTCGAAGATACAAGACATGTGTCAAGTCCTTCAGTGTTTTGAGGAATGCACACGGCTGGTTAGTGCAGACAACGCCGTAATAAGCATGAGCATCCCCCTAATGCGTCTGCTGATGCAAAGTTTGACGCACATAAAGGAGCAGGCGTCTGCACCAGAGGAAGAGGGAAGCCTTGATGACAGTCAGCCATTGTCTGGTCAGGGCAGTGTACAGGACGAGGTAGCGGGCGAAGAGGAGGTGGAGGACGAGGAGGATGATGGGGATGAGTATATTTTTAATGCGGAAACTTTCACGGGGGCACAGGAAATTGGTTGCGTGTCACGGCCGGGTTCTGGTTTTTTGAGGGACACAAGTGACGTAGATTTGCCTGCAACTGCCCCTCAACCAATCACAACCGGAGATTTGACAAGTGGAACTTTGGCCCACATGGCGGATTATGCCTTACGTATCCTACAAAGGGACACACGCATTACGAAAATGATGAACGATGACGATTACTGGTTGGCCTGCCTCCTTGATCCACGCTATAAAGGCAAATTGCAAAATGTTATGCCACATGAGAACTTGGAACTAATATTAGCAACCAAACAATCAACTCTTGTTGACCGTTTGCTTCAGGCATTCCCAGCACACAGCGCACGTGATCGTTCTCACACGAGCTCCAGGGGGCAGCAGACTAGGAGTGTTAGGGGTGCACACATCAGAAGTGGCGTTGGACAGAGGGGTTTTCTGACCAGGTTGTGGAGTGATTTTGCTATGACCGCAGACAGGACAGGTACTGCTGCATCAATTGAAAGTGACAGGAGACAACATTTGTCCAGTATGGTTACTAACTATTTTTCATCCCTTATCGATGTTCTCCCTCAACCGTCATTCCCATTTGATTACTGGGCCTCCAAATTAGACACCTGGCCAGAATTGGCAGAATATGCATTGCAGGAGCTTGCTTGCCCGGCAGCAAGTGTCCTATCAGAAAGAGTATTCAGTGCTGCAGGGTCAATATTAACCGAAAAAAGGACTCGTCTGGCTACCCAAAATGTTGACGATCTAACATTCATTAAAATGAACCACAACTGGATTTCAAAATCTTTTGCCCCACCTTGCCCGGCCGACACCTAGCTTTCCTATGAAAAGCTCTTGCCTGTGAATTACTTTTCTAATGTCTAATTTGCTGCTGCAGATTGTACAGCATACGACATGTTTACACCTCCCTAAATGGCCAAACTCCCCACACGGGGCCGTGGTATCGCGACTTGGCGCAAGCACCCGTGAGACTGCTGTTTGTCTGAAGAGGTGGGTGTGCTCGCTTTTGGTTGACGGCATTGCTACTGGGTCCCTCATAGTACAATGTAGTGTCTCTGGCGGTGGTGGTGCGCACCCAACGTCAGACACACCGTTGTAACATGAGTGGCCCTGGGGCGGTCCCGCCGGCCTCAAGAGAGTTCCCCCCTACCCCAGCTCAAACTGGGCTGTACTACGTGCAAAATTATGTCGCACAGCTCCACCAATCTTTAGTCTATTCGCTGACATCATTCAATGTCTGGCACTGACAATACAAATTTGTAGACATCTATGATGCAACTTAAAGTAGTCTGTGTCTGTGTCCTATATTGGCACCATTAAATAGTTACTGCCAAATTACTATGTCAGAAACACAGCAGATGAGCCCACCCCTGTACCTAAGTATGCCATCTTTTTTTTTGTTTTGGTTGTTTTGCGAGACATTAACATCTATTTATATTTTGGGAGTACTGGGACAGACACTCCTTGCACTACTCCTCCACTCAGCACCAAGCTGCCTGCCCGTGTATCCATGTAACCGCTGTAAAACTGCCATGAGCCTATTGTTTGTTATTTTAGGCCTTTGATAGCCTGTCTGCGGTCCCTACTCCTCCACTGACCACCAAGCTGCCTGCCCGTGTATCCATGTAACCGCTGTAAAACTGCCATGAGCCTATTGTTTGTTATTTTAGGCCTTTGAAGCCTTTCTGCGCTCCCTCCTTCCACTAGTCCTCCACTGACCAGACCACTGCTGCCCGTGTACCCCTGGAACCAATTTTAAAGTGCCTACAGCCAGCCCATTTTATTGTGTTAGGCCTTCGAAGCCTGTCTGCGGTCCATACTTCCACTAGTCCTCCACTGACCAGACCACTGCTGCCCGTGTACCCCTGGAACCAATTTTAAAGTGCCTACAGCCAGCCCATTTTATTGTGTTAGGCCTTCGAAGCCTGTCTGCGGTCCATACTTCCACTAGGCCTCCACTGACCAGACCACTGCTGCCCGTGTACCCCTGGAACCAATTTTAAAGTGCCTACAGCCAGCCCATTTTATTGTGTTAGGCCTTCGAAGCCTGTCTGCGGTCCCTCCTTCCACTAGGCCTCCACTGACCAGACCACTGCTGCCCGTGTACCCCTGGAACCAATTTTAAAGTGCCTACAGCCAGCCCATTTTATTGTGTTAGGCCTTCGAAGCCTGTCTGCGGTCCATACTTCCACTAGGCCTCCACTGACCAGACCACTGCTGCCCGTGTACCCCTGGAACCAATTTTAAAGTGCCTACAGCCAGCCCATTTTATTGTGTTAGGCCTTCGAAGCCTGTCTGCGGTCCATACTTTAAATACTCCTCCACTCACCACCAAGCTGCCTGCCCGTGTATCCATGTAACCGCTGTAAAACTGCCATGAGCCTATTGTTTGTTATGTTAGGCCTTTGATAGCCTGTCTGCGGTCCTTACTTTAAATACTCCTCCACTCACCACCTAGCTGCCTGTGTATCCATGTAACCGATGTAAAACTGCCATGACTGCCTACTGTTTGTTATTTTAGGCCTTTGATAGCCTGTCTGCGGCCCCTACTTGCAATACTCCTCCACTGACCACAATGCTGCCTGGAGTGCCTGCCTGTGTATCCATGTAACCGATGTAAAACTGCCATGACTGCCTACTGTTTGTTATTTTAGGCCTTTGATAGCCTGTCTGCGGCCCCTACTTGCAATACTCCTCCACTGAGCACAATGCTGCCTGGAGTGCCTGCCTGTGTATCCATGTAACCGATGTAAAACTGCCATGACTGCCTACTGTTTGTTATTTTAGGCCTTTGATAGCCTGTCTGCAGCCCCTACTTGCAATACTCCTCCACTGACCACACCAATGCTGCCCGTGTACCCCTGGAACCTATTTAAAAGTTCATAGAGCCTAGTTATATATTTTATTTACTATTAATAAGGCCATGATGGACTACGCTGTACCACGCTACAAGCTAACCAGTCGACACTTCTTTTGCGAGAAAAGCCATCCCAACCCTCCACCAGCATGTAGAAGACCGCATTGTCCATGCACTCTGGCAATCTGTGAGTACAAAGGTGCACCTGACAACAGACGCATGGACCTGTAGGCATGGCCACGGAAGATTACGTGTCCATTACGGCGCAATGGGTTAATGTGGTGGATGCATGGTCCACAGGGGACAGCCTACTAAGTCTGTCTGCAGTCCCTAATTCAAATTGTCCTCCACTGTCTAAATCGGAACTTCCACCTTCTGGCTTTCGGCCTATAGTATCAGAAATTAAACTGCATTTGGCCTTCAACTTTGGTTAGGGCCTACTAACGGCTTCTGCCCCTCCCTGGTGTTGTCCTCAACTAAATAAAGCTGAGCTTCAACCTTCCGGCTCTCATTAAGTGGTTTTAAAAAAAAAAAAATTGGTGGTTAGGGCCTACTAACGGCTTCTGCCCCTCCCTGGTGTTGTCCTCAACTAAATAAAGCTGAGCTTCAACCTTCCGGCTCTCATTATGTGGTTTAAAAAAAAAAAATGGTGGTTAGGGCCTACTAACGGCTTCTGCCCCTCCCTGGTGTTGTCCTCAACTAAATAAAGCTGAGCTTCAACCTTCCGGCTCTCATTAAGTGGTTTTAAAAAAAAAATGGTGGTTAGGGCCTACTAACGGCTTCTGCCCCTCCCTGGTGTTGTCCTCAACTAAATAAAGCTGAGCTTCAACCTTCCGGCTCTCATTAAGTGGTTTTTAAAAAAAAATGGTGGTTAGGGCCTACTAACGGCTTCTGCCCCTCCCTGGTGTTGTCCTCAACTAAATAAAGCTGAGCTTCAACCTTCCGGCTCTCATTAAGTGGTTTTAAAAAAAAAAAAAATGGTGGTTAGGGCCTACTAACGGCTTCTGCCCCTCCCTGGTGTTGTCCTCAACTAAATAAAGCTGAGCTTCAACCTTCCGGCTCTCATTATGTGGTTTTAAAAAAAAAAATGGTGGTTAGGGCCTACTAACGGCTTCTGCCCCTCCCTGGTGTTGTCCTCAACTAAATAAAGCTGAGCTTCAACCTTCCGGCTCTCATTAAGTGGTTTTTAAAAAAAAATGGTGGTTAGGGCCTACTAACGGCTTCTGCCCCTCCCTGGTGTTGTCCTCAACTAAATAAAGCTGAGCTTCAACCTTCCGGCTCTCATTAAGTGGTTTTAAAAAAAAAAAAATTGGTGGTTAGGGCCTACTAACGGCTTCTGCCCCTCCCTGGTGTTGTCCTCAACTAAATAAAGCTGAGCTTCAACCTTCCGGCTCTCATTATGTGGTTTAAAAAAAAAAAATGGTGGTTAGGGCCTACTAACGGCTTCTGCCCCTCCCTGGTGTTGTCCTCAACTAAATAAAGCTGAGCTTCAACCTTCCGGCTCTCATTAAGTGGTTTTTAAAAAAAAATGGTGGTTAGGGCCTACTAACGGCTTCTGCCCCTCCCTGGTGTTGTCCTCAACTAAATAAAGCTGAGCTTCAACCTTCCGGCTCTCATTAAGTGGTTTTAAAAAAAAAAAAATTGGTGGTTAGGGCCTACTAACGGCTTCTGCCCCTCCCTGGTGTTGTCCTCAACTAAATAAAGCTGAGCTTCAACCTTCCGGCTCTCATTATGTGGTTTAAAAAAAAAAAATGGTGGTTAGGGCCTACTAACGGCTTCTGCCCCTCCCTGGTGTTGTCCTCAACTAAATAAAGCTGAGCTTCAACCTTCCGGCTCTCATTAAGTGGTTTTAAAAAAAAAATGGTGGTTAGGGCCTACTAACGGCTTCTGCCCCTCCCTGGTGTTGTCCTCAACTAAATAAAGCTGAGCTTCAACCTTCCGGCTCTCATTATGTGGTTTTAAAAAAAAAAAAAATGGTGGTTAGGGCCTACTAACGGCTTCTGCCCCTCCCTGGTGTTGTCCTCAACTAAATAAAGCTGAGCTTCAACCTTCCGGCTCTCATTAAGTGGTTTTAAAAAAAAAATGGTGGTTAGGGCCTACTAACGGCTTCTGCCCCTCCCTGGTGTTGTCCTCAACTAAATAAAGCTGAGCTTCAACCTTCCGGCTCTCATTATGTGGTTTTAAAAAAAAAATGGTGGTTAGGGCCTACTAACGGCTTCTGCCCCTCCCTGGTGTTGTCCTCAACTAAATAAAGCTGAGCTTCAACCTTCCGGCTCTCATTAAGTGGTTTTAAAAAAAAAAAAAATGGTGGTTAGGGCCTACTAACGGCTTCTGCCCCTCCCTGGTGTTGCCCTCAACTAAATAAAGCTGAGCTTCAACCTTCTGCTCCAAATTACCATTTTAAAAAATGCAATAGGCTTTTCCGGCCTACTAAAGGTGTCTGCCCCTCCCTGGTGTTGTCCTCAACTGAACAAAGCTGAGCTTCCACATTCTGGCTTTCGCCCTATACTATCAGATATTAAACTGCATTTGGCCTACTAGTGTGGTTAGGCCCTTGAAACAGTGTCTGCTGCTCTTGGGTTTGCTACTCCACTGAACAAAGCAATGCCGCCTGTTTAGTCCTGTTACCAATTTTGAACTGCATGTAGCCTACTTTATTCTTTGGCCCTATATCTGTTTCCTCCTCATCCTGCCCATTGCCCAGCCACTGCTAAATGAGTCTGCTGGTACATTGACCTAGACCACTACATTCCCCTTGTACTCTACACAGCCAGAATCTGACCCTGCTGAAAGTAAGGTTCCCCTTCCCGCATGTTATACCACCTTACACAGGGACAAAGAGGAAGGTGCAGATGAAAGTGCAGGTTCCTTCATCAGGTGGGGGGGCATACTCGTTGGCGACGTCACTGGCACAGGGCCCCTCAGAGTACGCAAAAGTGTCGCTGCTGGTGGGAGGCGCCCCCGCCATGCAAACACACCGCCGTACTTTGAGGGGCCCTGTGCCAGTGGCAATGCGAACGAGTGGGCCCCCCCTGCTTGCTCAGGATCACAGCACTTGCAACTTTTAAATACTTACCTTTCCCTGCAACACCGCCGTGACGTAGTCCGCATTTCCTGGGCCCACGAAAAACTTGAGCCAGCCCTACTCCCCCCACAACTTTCCCCCAATTCCTTATGCCCAACTATTATTATACAGTTAATTAAGATTGGCAAGCTTCAGAAACAAGAATGGATGTTTTTGGCATTAAAATGGGCACTGTAGGTGTTTTCCTGGCCTCCACTCACTGCCGACTATGCTTCCCCATTGACTTGCATTGGGTTTCGTGTTTCGGTCGATCCCCGACTTTTAGCGATAATCGGCCGACTGCACTCGACTCGACTCTGGACAAAATCGGGTTTCCCAAAACCCTACTCGATCTTAAAAAAATGAAAGTCGCTCAACCCTAGTCAGGACCATTTTATGTCTTCTGCCAGTAGCAAGATATCAGCAACCGTTTTACCCACTTATGACAACGCTCTCTGGTATTGTGGTCATCATAGGAATGATAGACCCTGACAAATATGTATATTGATCTGAGCAGCGATACCAAATAGAAGCTGGATCCTATGTGGCTTCCAAGAGCGACCGTGCGCCTATGACAGCACCGAGCGGTCAGTAATGATGCAGGAGGACCAAGGGCACATGGGCTCTTCCCAATGACCGATAATGTGACACGGCAACACAAGGAATGAAACTGGAGGCTTCAATATCAACCCTGTGCTAACACTCCATTCTCTGCACGGCATCTGTCACTGGAGCAATCACCATCTCAAACACTTCTAGTTTATCACTACAAGGATAGATGACCAATTCTAGCCTAAAGAAGGATGTACAGCACTCCACGCTTGGATGCTCGGATAGGGTTCCACCCGAATGATATGGTTATGAAGAATTGACACTCAGATGCATAAATACAATTTTATTCTTGAGAGAATCCAAAATAAATTAAGTGATGCTGTGGTCCATAAATCAGACCTTCGTCAGAAACAGATTGCTGGTGAGAGTACCAAGCTCTTTAAAACCATTCTAGGATAGATCAGCAATACCAGATTAGCGGGTTTCCAACACCCAGAATCCCACCCGACCAGCCCGATGTAAGCAGATGAACAGCACAGCTCGTCCAGCCATTTAGTGTCCGCTGCTGGTTCTACAGATCAGATATACTCGTCTGTAAGCTCCTCGCCATTTCGGCTGGGGAATGGGGGGGGGGGGGGTGAACTGGTAGCACGTACAGACTCAGACATTGGGCACATCTAAAGTGAAACTTGTGGGCATAAACCTTCGTTTGGGATAAATGCATTACATTGTTTTATGAATGGCAGGAACGTGGGTATTTATTTAAAGGATTTATTAGGTGAACAATTATCCATTATTAACTTGTGACTAGGAGGAAAGGGTCGTCCAACCACTGGGAGCCGCATTGATTGGCAGAATGGGAACTTGTATCCCAATTAGATGGAGAAGCAGTGACATGCTTGATGTTGCTCCATCCATTCTCTAGGGGGAAGCCAAGTGTTGTGCTCGGCTTTTTCTGGCAGCCCCATAGGGAATGAATGAAACCCTCGTTGGGCGTCCAACCTGCTACTCCATTCTGTAATGGGGGATACAAATTCTGTGATTTCCTGATCAGCGCAACTCCCAGCTGTGGGAAACCCACTGATCAGCCAGTTAGTGCTTATACTGTAGATTAGTAAAAGCTTGTTTTCACATGACAACTCCAAACGCTAAAGATGGACGCTTCAGAAAACTAATAGAAGGGCTCCTAGTTATAATCACAGCCTGGCTATATGACACTACCTGGACAGTAGAGTTCTATGAAGTGTGGGCCAGGGACCAAGCAGACCTTCCCCCACGTATGTACTAGGAATAGGGCCATCATGTAAGTGACACTTACTCCATCAGTGACTATAAATGCTGCATGACTAGATATGTAGGATTTCACATGTAGCTCTTTTTCATACGTTACAGCTTCTGCAATGTATCTGCTCAGCGCTTTGTTTTATCGCTCCAGGCAAGTTAAAGCCATTTAGCTGGAATGTAGGTGAAGCTGTCTTTCTGCATACAAGCAATTGAATCCTTTACATCCATTTCTCCATGTGTGGTTCATCTAGGGATCACGAAGAAGACTTAGCAGGCCTATCCTGTAATACATACACTGCCCATATACTGTAAAGTGTAAACCTGGGCGCTGTCATTCATGAACGAGAGAGATTAGTAATGGAAGATACAAATGCTCAAGGCTCCATCACTTGCGTTTACTGCACATCAGACCGTGGTGGTCCGCTTTCAGTGAAGGACATGCATGGCAGCTCCTCACAGAAACACATTACAGAAGCTTATC
Organism: Ranitomeya variabilis; assembly: GCF_051348905.1. Taxonomy (NCBI): domain Eukaryota; kingdom Metazoa; phylum Chordata; class Amphibia; order Anura; family Dendrobatidae; genus Ranitomeya; species Ranitomeya variabilis. Next base: position 613,234,230 of record NC_135234.1, read on the forward strand.
AGCAAATTCAGGAACTGGCAGGTTCCTATAAATCAGATATTCAAAGGGGATTTCCTACATTCACAATTTAAGACGTGCCATGCAAATTATATCGGAGGTCTAGCACTGGGGACTGCTGCTGGTTTACTGTACCTTCAGCTAATACCACTTGTCTGAGCTTCTGCCCATTCATTTCAGATATTAGGGGAAAGGAGAGGGGTCTCAATACCCATGGCCTCACTGACCAAAAGTTGGTTGAAAGGGTAGGTAGTCTAAAAGAAATCTGACATGGCAGCATACAGTGCATACGGGCCTTCAAGACGTTAGGTGGAGACCCCAACAGTGGAAAATGGAGAATACTTTGATTTTGGAAATATTTAAAATAAGGTGCAGATGGAAACAAATAACCAGGGAAGAAAGGGACAGAATAAAAATAAGATGTAGGGGTAAAGTAATAGTAGGCTGGATTACAATATTATAAATAGAAAGTTGTAAAAACGTATATGTGCTGTGCTGGCAATAAATAAAAAAAAAACAAATATGGACGATTAGTGAAAATAAATATAGACCCAGATAGAGAAACAGGTTCAATGTAGGTATATCAGAAGATATGGTGCAAGTAAGATATGTAAAGTGACTGTGCTTATAGTATCACTTTAAATCAATAGGGACCACATGGTGTATAGCAAGAGTAGCCACAAAAGTAGTGTGGGATAAGAACATGCTGCCAAAAGTATCAAGTTAAATGGTATCTGTTAAGGAGTGGAGAGAAGGGTCATCACTCATCAGTTGTCTCGTCGATGCCCCCACCCAGACACGCGTTTTGGCGTCTGCCTTCATCAGGGGTGGACGCATCCACTGCACAACTGATGACCCTTCTCCATTCCTTAAGGGTATGTGCACACGTTCAGGATTTCTTGCAGAAATTTCCTGAAGAAAACCGGAAATTTTCTGCAAGAAATCCGCATTTTTTTTTTTGCGTTTTTTTTTTCCGTTTTTTTCGCGTTTTTTTTAGCATTCTGCAAGCGTAATTAGCTTGCAGAATGCTAAAGTTTTCCAAGCGATCTGTAGCATCGCTTGGAAAACTGACTGACAGGTTGGTCACACTTGTCAAACATAGCGTTTGACAAGTGTGACCAACTTTTTACTATAGATGCAGCTTATGCAGCATCTATAGTAAAAGATAGAATGTTTAAAAATAATAAAAAAAATAAAAAAATGCTTATACTCACCCAGACATCTCCTCACCGGCGTCCGGCTCCTCTTCCTATAGCTGGTCTGTGCGCACAGGACCTAGCGTGACGTCACGGTCACGTGAGCGGTCACATGACCGCTCACGACCAATCACAGGACAGTGACGTCATCGGCAGGTCTTTCGCCGCACACCAGCTACAGGAACCGAACGGCAGCGTGCAGTGGAGGCGGGAAGACTGCGCGGGACATCGAGGGTGAGTATAGGACTGTTTTTTATTTTAATTCTTATTTTTTGACCACTTATATGGTGCCCAGTGCGTGGAGGAGAGTCTCCTCTCCTCCACCCTGGGTACCAACCGCACATAATCTGCTTACTTCCCGCATCGTGGGCACAGCCCCGTGCGGGAAGTAAGCAGATCAATGGACCCCTAGGTGTGCGGAATCCCCTGCAATTCCGCATTTTAATGAACATGTTGCTTTTTTTTCCGCGATGCGATTTTTTCGCGGAAAAAAAGGCTACATTTGCACAAAAAATGCGGAATACACTTAAAATAATAGGAGGCATATGTAAGCGTTTTTATCACGTTTTTATAGCGAAAAAACGCGAAAAATACTGAACGTGTGCACATGGCCTAACAGATACCATTTAACTTGATACTTTTGGCAGCATGTTCTTAACCCACACCACTTTTGTGGCTACTCTTGTTATACACCATGTGGTCCCTATTGATTTAAAGTGATACTATATGCACAGTCACTTTACATACGTATATTACTTGCACCATATCTTCTGATATACCTACATTGAACCTGTTTCTCTTATGGGTCTATGTAGATCAGAAGATATGGCGCAAGTAAGATATGTAAAGTGCCTGTGCATAGAATATTAGTTTAAATCAACAGGGAACACATGGTGTATAGCAAGTGTAGCCACAGAAGTAGTGTGGGATAATAACATGCTGCCAAAAGTGCCATGCACCATGTGGTCCCTATTGATTTAAGGTGATATTATATGCACAGGCACTTTACATATCTTACTTGCACCATATCTTCTGATCTACATAGACCCAGATAGAGAAACAGGCTCAATTTCACTAATCATCCATTTTTGTTTTTTCGATTTATTGGCAGTACAGCACATACATTTTTACAACTTTCTATTTATGATATTGTAATCCAGCCTGCTACTATTACCTTACCCCCACATCTTATTGTCAGTCTGTCCCTTGTATACTGCATTCATTTCAGTTATTTGTTTCCATCTGCACCTTACTTTAAATAATTTTGTAATCATAATTTTTCTACACAATTTGGTTTTTGTTTTTTTCTTTGTTCATGATTTATCCTTACCGATATGCCACCATACTATGTCCGTTGCACACATGTGGTGGTAAAAACACTTTTCTTTACTACATCGCTTATCACATCACTAATTTTACATGTGTACATTGTCTGAGAATTTTTTTTACTTATTCAAAAAAGTAGTGCACATGTCCGGTTTATTACTTGGACCGAGAAGTTTGGTTGAGGGGGGTGTTAAAAAAACAAACAAAAAACCAAAAAACAAAAGACCAAGCATGCTCAATTTGTCTCCAATATTCGGACTGCACATGGCCATTCATATCTATGGGTGCAAGGAAAACATCAGACCGCACAGACATCAGTCTATTTGTGAAAGTCAGACCAAACTCTGAATTGACAAACTGGAGAAACTTTTTTTTCTCCATCTCTGAGAAAATTGGATCACACTCTGATCAGAGTGTTTAGTATAATCCGACCATTTTTCTCGGATGTGATAAAAACCAAACAGACATGTGATGCTACCCTAAGGGAAAGTTCACATCAGCATACGAAAAATGGTTTGATTGTCAAAATAAAAAATACAAAAATTAAATAAAAAATAAAAAAATTTCAGCTGTATTGTCATCTATATGGCATCCAATTTTATACATCAGCAGTTAATAAATGTACAAGGCTATATTCAATTTCCTATGTATCCATAAAAGTCGGATGCTCCGTATGGGATCAGATTCTGCTTGTGCACAATAAAGTTTTAGCCAGTTTCATCTGAAATACACAAAAAACAAAAGTGTGTGATCTTATTTCCCCCACAGATATTTGGTGCCTATAAAAGAAATGATACCTGAACAGCCCAGGTGAATAACATTGGTCTGAGCGCCATGTGTGCGAGGCCAGTTTGTGTTTTCACGGACAGCGCTCAGACTGTAAATTCAGTGGTGTGAACAAATTCGCTTTACAAAGGGTTTCTGTTCTTGACATAATGGCATTTACCATTACATGGATCTATAGTGCCACAGGTTAAATCTGAGGCAACAATATGGCTATGTTGTGAATTTGAAGCACTGCTGCGCACCCCTAAAGCAGAGAAGATTGGAATTAAGACTCCACTCACTTGCTATGTACTTTGCTGATGATTTTTGGTTTCTGGACCGCAGACCTGTCACATGATTAATGCCATAGAACATTTTTGGGGAAAAAAAATATATATTTATCTGATTTAAACACCACCTATACAAAATGCCAGCCAGGAAAATAGGATCCCGGACCCTCAAATGTGCCATGTTCTTGGCAGATTGCCAGCGAATCTCCAATGTCAGTTGAGCAATGTCTACAAAGCTATTTAAAGCCATGGCCATGCTGACAATTAAATTCTTCAAGCAGGAGAACAGCTTCCTGAAAATACAGGCCAAATGAATGAATGCTTCGTTCATAGAAAGGTTTTTTGTTTGGTTGTTGATGCGATTGTGGAGGCCTACGTTCCCGAGGACAATAAGTCCCAGAAGTCTTTATCTACTGCATCAATTCTAAACATCACTTATGTAAAGGAGAGATCAGAGGAATGTGTTTAAGAAACAACAATAACTGTGCTATCAAAAGCAAGAAATGAGTGAAGACCAGCAATATGCCTGTGTAAAATGACCCACATTGCTACAATCATGCAAACATTGCCATTCTTGGACCAGAATGGTCATTGCTGCACAAAAGGGAGACAGATACCAAAAGCAAAAGGTTCACATACTTTTGCCTTGCTCATGTCATATTGGATCACTTTCCTTAAAGGGAACCTGTCACCCCGTTTTTTCCGTAGGAGATAAAAATACTGTTAAATAGGGCCTGAGCTGTGCATTACAATAGTGTATTTTGTGGACCCCGATTGCCCACCTATGCTGCCGAAGTGGACCCCGATTGCCCACCTATGCTGCCGAAATACGTTACCAAAGTAGCCGTTTTCGCCTGTCAATCAGGCTGGTCTGGTCAGATGGGCGTGGTGACATCGCTGTTTCTTCCCCCAGATCTTGCTTAGTTTTCCGTTGGTGGCGTAGTGGTGTGCGCATGCCCAAGTCCCGAATCCACTGCACAGGGGAGGGAAAAGAGCGCGATCTGCGCTATTCCCCTGGTGATCGGTGGGGGTGGCCATCTTCCTGTGGCCGCGCGTGCGCAGATGGAGTGTGCTCTGCTGCCCGGGGCTTCAGGAAAATGGCCGCGGGATGCCGCGCGTGCGCAGATGGAGATCGCGGCGGCCATTTTCCTGAAGCAGAGTTCGCATCTCGGCTGTCCTGGATAGCCACCTAACATTGTATTGGGGGTCACCAATACTTTCCTTGAATGCAAATGGGCATTTGCTAGCAAAGCCTTTTAAAAAGAGGACCTTTCACCAAATGTTGCCTTACAAACACTGCACTCCTGCAAATAGAAGCAGGAATGTACAGAAAACCCATTATATAGCTGCTGATACTACTAATCTCCATTCTATAGTGGAGATAAACATCACCAAATTTACTGGTGTCTAAAGTGCTAATTTTCTGATTCGACTGCACGTTTCCCTTTGTCCAGTTCTGTAGATTTGTACTTTCATCCCACTGAACCTGTCCAATCATAAGGCCTAGGTAAGAAAAAGTGGACGCCCACAATACTGACCAATGAGGTGAGAAGTGTGTGAGCGGTCATGAGACATTGTCTCACATGACTAGGTCAATAATACATCCCTCCTTTATGGCCCCGTAGATAAGTGCATACGTCCGAATCACGTTTTGCGAGGGTTCGGACGTAAACCCCGACAGGGCCACTGAACGGGTGTGTAGGCGCAATGTGACAGCGCCCGAATGCTTACCCTCAGTCCTCACGTGCCCTTGTGATGCTATTCGCTCTGATTCGGCTCTCCACCTCCTCTTCAGATACTGTACTCACATAAGGAATGGTGACATATAACTTATAACCATGTATAAGTATATAAGGAGCCAATACAAATATCTCTCCGAGGATCTGTTTATACCAAGGAAGGTGACGGTCACAAGGGGGCATTCCCTGCGTCTAGAGGGGAGAAGGTATTTCCACCAACATAGTAGAGGATTCTTTACTGTTAGAGCAGTGAGAATCTGGAATTCCTTGCCTGAGGAGGTGGGGATTATTAGGTTCTTTAGAAGGATGTAGAACTGGGGATTTATTCTGATGGAATATAGGCTGAACTGGATGGACAAATGTCGTTTTTTGGCCTTGCTAACTATGTTACTATTGATGAGAGCATTATACGGCTTCTATACAAATCTCTGGTTAGACTGCTACGCGAGACGAAATTTGGCGCACGGTCCTCGACAACGTATCCTTATTGACAACATACACTTTCTCAGCAAAAAGTCTGGACGGATACACTGGCATCTGTCCACCTTAGAGGCCCACTGTGTCAGTCTTGTGAAAAGGGGTCCAGAAAACCACTAACATTTATCCTGGAAGTTATTCCTGGCATAGAGGCTTACCGCTTTCCCAAAAGCTAATCTTGATGTGAACTTCCATGACTCCTATAAGATGGAGAATCTTAATGTTCTACAGTTTAAAGAGGTTTCCACTAATGGACAAAAATCCCAAATAGATATATTTACATTTACTTACGTTTCGGACCAGCATGTCTGGCTTCACTAATCCATCAACAAAATCCCAAAAGGCTGCATTGGACCCGCGGGATAACAATGTCATGCGACTGCCAGGAGACATAGTGCCGATTAGTGGTGATGGGTCAAGTAGGTTAGGTCTTATTTTATGTAGGACAGTTTAGCCGTTTAAAAAAAAAAAAAAAAAAAAAAAAGGATTGACCGCTAGTGGAAACTCCTTTAAATTTGTTTAAGGCTTCTTTCACACCTCATTTGTTTAGCGTCAGTCTGCTCCGACAGTGACAGATCGACGGATCCGTCAAAATTGTTGAGAAAACGGTTCTAACGGATGCGTTTTTTTTTACGGATCCGTTGCGACCGTTTTTTACATCCGTTGGAAACGTTTTTTGACGGATCCGTTTTTAAAAACAGAGGATCTCAATGTGATTGGCTAATACAAAGTACTTGGAAATGTGACTGGCTACTGGAAACTACTGGGAAACTATATATACAGTGTATTTACACCACATCTTTGAAAGGTTGTAGAGAAAGTGGCAGATGGAGTACTGGCGAATATTGTGAAGATATGTGCGGATTTCACTTTTGAGGCTAATCGGTTGGCAGTCATCATTCGGGACAAGGAGGAAGAAAGACTGCGCATCCTGCGGCAGCGGCGGAAGAGAAGGCTGTGGATCCATCCTATCACAGCCCAACGCATGACCCGTGGCGTTTATTCCACACTGTATATTGAATTGAGGGAAAATCCTGAAAAATTGCTGGCAGGGTCTGTCTTGCTGGCTGGCACGGTGTTCTCTCTCTGCTTCTTCTCTGCTTGATGGCACATTAAAGAATGAAGCCCACCTGTCCTGTTTATATAGTTTTGGGGTTGTCTGGGAAAAGTATCTACTTTTTGGAGAATGCTCAATTGAAAAAACGGATTGGGGCGATGGATCCGCCAAATGACAGATCGCGACGGATCCGTCGCCCATAGGCGGCCATTCTAGGGAATGGCGGACGCGACGGATCCATCACGAACCGCCATTTTGGCGCAGACAAAAAACGTTATATGTCCATCAATGTCTAGACGATGTCCGCCAAATCTCGACGGATCCGTCACATGGCGGATGGAACGGACGACCATCCGCCACAATCCATCGCTAATGCAAGTCTATGGGAAAATAGCGGATTCACAAAAAATGGCGGATCCGCTATTTGACGAAAATGGCGGATTCAAACTGATGCCAAAAGACTGAAGTGTGAAAGAGGCCTAAGGCATTAATACATTACATCTCCAAAGCGCTTCATAGTGCCTTCAGAAATTTCACAATATTTCATCAATATTCCTATGGAAAACTACATTTTTTTTTTTTTACTTTCAGGTCTTCATTACTGTGTTTTTTCCTTACTGAAGTCATTTGGTGGAAAATTCATTCTCATATCCATAGACTTCTCAGGGCTCTGTATGCTAAAAGAGTGTCCACACAACGCTTCGTTTTAAAGTGCTGAAAAGCTTTGTCACTCACTTTTCTATGTACAGCATTGCCACAATATGCATAAGATGGATTTTACAATGGAAGAAAAGGGCAGCATATACAAAGAATGGCATAAATGAGCAACCATCCGGGAAATACACAAGCTTATGAACTTGTGTGTATATCAAGCCGACTTCAAGGCACTCCAAGAGTATATATGTCAAATTAAGCCATAGGCCCTTTTGTTTTTTACAGTATTGGAAATTGCAGCAAATGAAGTTTCCTATACAGTTGCAAAAATAAAAAGTTTTCAAAACATTATAGCCAATGACCAAAATGTGCCACTGTAGGTGTGTACTTGTCAGAGCATAAGCTGCTAATACGCCTGCTGAGCCTTGTACCAATAATGATGCTACCATATGCTGTTGTAACGGGCGTTTGGCTCATTCATTCCATTTCTACCATGTTTTTAGGTGGACGTGCAGGGTCTACCATAATATTCGCTTATCTTCTAGAAAACACAACAGTACTGAGAACAAGATTTGCACACTGTAGGGTATAGCTTGTGTGTAAGGCTAAAGATAGTATCAGCAGTGACAAGGAGCCGCCAGTGAACAGGTTTTCCTGGATGTCACATTTCTTATGTAACAATCATAACTTTTACACCAAGTCTGACGCTGCAGCATGGAACCATCCTATTCTTGCCATTATCATGTATTCAGCACAGTGTAAACATTCCCACATATACGGTAATTATTGCAGTAAATAGGGTCTCGTTCACATGACAAAGCACTAAGACTATCCTTTTGTTGGTCTACATTGGGCTGGTAAAGGCCAGTATACCTTTCCCATCGATTTTGGCCCAGCCTGTAATGTGTATTGGAACCTCCTGATCCCCACCATGACAGATTGCAAGGAAAAAAGGATTGGGCAGTTGGATTTCAACATGCCCAATGATTTTAGTTTTAGTGGACAAGAGAACATAATCAGAGAAATCAGTCAGTGGCTTAAAGGGGTTGTCCAGATTTGGGATGAAAGCCTGCAGACACTATGCGACTGCAGACTTCTGAATCCTGATAAGATTAGACGAGTGCGGCCTCGCTCAATGCACGTGATCTGAGGGAGGCCATGATCGCATAAGGTCGCCATCGCCCTGTGTGTGCTGTGAGTACGAAGAAGTGCAGCAACATGGTGAATGCAACTTTGATCCCAAACCTGAACAGCCCCTTTAAGGATCCTTTAATAGTCTGTTTATACAGACTGTGCTTAACAATGCACCCTGAATCATTCTTATTAGATAGCTCAGTGCACATAGGCCGCCATTGTTCTTGGCAAAGCGAGTAACGTTTATAAAAGGCAATGCGAGGCAGAGAACAGTGTTTTGTGCAGCACGAAAGATCTTTTCACCTGACGAACGAGTGGTTTCTACAAAACGGATGAACCCCACACACTCAAGTACTGGATATAGGAGTGCAAAAAAAAATCCATTAATATATATTATATATAATCTTCCAATTTTTACAGATACATTGCAATGCTAACGGCTATGTTCACATGTTGAATTTTTGCAGTTTTTATGCAAATTTTAAGCTGCGTTTTACAGTACCAGCAAAGTCTGAGATTTCATTAATCTCAAGCACACAAATTGGTTTTATTTTCCTGACCAATTTGGAACAGTGCTACGCTTTTGAAAACTGCAGCAGGTCACTTCTGTCAGCGTTCTTTCTGCGCATTTGCGTTTTTTTCACCCATAGGAAGCAATGGGTAAGTGCAAAAACACAGGTATCAGTTTTTGCTGCATTTTTGGTGCAAAAACCTAAGAAAGTTGCATCATGCTTTTTTGAGGGGCACTAAGGTTTATTAGCACACACAAGGGACAACAAAAACGCAGCAAAACCTGCTTTTTTTTGTATCAGTTTCGAGCAGGTTTTGCCTGCGGGAAAAAAAAACATAGCAAATACGCAGTGAGTGAACATAGCCTAGTTTCCCATCTTGTAAATTATTAATAGCTGCTGCAAAAAAATAAATAAATAAAAAATCGTCAGTTTCAACCAGAAAATTTGATAAGGTTGTGTGAACCTACCCTTATAGTGACTTCCGATTTTAAAGGATGCATAGTCCGTGTTAAATTTGGCAGATCTCTTCCTAAATCAGGGAAAATATTCCTGGCAGATTAGTTAATGGTAAGGCTCTGTGCACAGCGGATTTCATAAATGGCCAATAACACACTGATACAACTACTTTACATAGGAGCATTACAAATATTCAAAGCTTAAAGTGCACCATGACCGTCAATAATCTGTATAAAACAGAAAATCTGCAATGTAAAGACGCCAACAATGCGATGTACTAACTGCCTCATACTTTAACCGTCTGCATGGGCACATTTATATAGAGTTTTAGATACCAGATGGATTTTCATGTTTATTATACTGCAGGCAATGAACATTACTTATGTATAATATTTTTGAAGTTATTCCGCTACATCTCCATTATAGACATCAACATGTGCAAAGCCTTCCAGCACTAAAGGTGTTAACAAAAGGCTTTTGTTCTCAACCTCATTTGGCAACAGCATCATCAACATTCCCTGTATACAAAGAGGCGATGGAAATTCACCGGCTTATTTCTAGATCACAATTATAACAAGGAAGAGTCAATACTGCCGCTTGGGCTACATTACTAATGTTTCCTGAAATAAAAAGTCCTGGAAAACAATCCTAAAACTGGTTATTAACCATTCACACCACGCTGAAAATGACAATACTCAACGACTCCTTGATGGGGTGCGCAAGATGACCAAAAATGGGAGTCAAAATAGACATCTATTGGAGTCAATGAATGGTTGAAGCCTCAGGAAATAGGAGATTGATGCTGTATAATGACTGGCTACCTGCCTGGTGGGTTGTTACAGGTAGGATAAAACAGAACGCTACTGAAATATCCGGAAGAAAAGAGCCCGTTACCCATAGCTACAGATCCACTTTCATCTTCTAAGCTGCTCAGGGAAATTCCCATACAATTATGTTATACACAAGATATGTCAATTGTCTGATAGAAGCGGATCCAACCTCTGAGGCCAGCATCTATCTCAAAATCGGGATTCTGTCTTGTGCTGCTGGGAATGGAAAGGTCCGAGCATGCGCTGATCTATCCATTCACATGTAAGGCTATGTGCACATGTCTGGAATTGTCACAGAAATTTCAGCGGCAAATCCTGGAACTCCCTGTGACGGGAAATACGCATACAGAATTGGCATGCTATTCCCGCTAAACACCAGCGTTTTGCAAGCGTAATTAGCTTGCAGAATGCTAGCGTTTTCCAAGTGATCTGTAGCATCGCTTGGAAAACTGATTGACTGGTTGGTCACACTTGTCAAACACTGTTTGACAAGTGTGACCAACTTTTTATTATTGATGCCGACGAGTGTAGAAATCGGATAGCGCACGAACGGACGGTACAAGACCCATGTTATTCAGTAGAGCTGTTCGGTCCAACTGTCCAAGAGAAAAAAGAAAATTAAAAAGAAAAAATAAGCAGCAAGCACTACTTTCAAGTCAACAAGTGTGCAAAAAAAACAAAACAATCAAAAAAAAAAAACCACAGATTCCACATGGAATATCCAAGTATAATCTGATTTTTACAGATACATTTCTATTATAAACCTAGGAAACTGTATTAGGTCATTTACATTTTTAGTGTAGCTATATGAAAACAGGTCACACACTGATGTCAAATGGGCATCACATGGACAAAAAAAAAAAAAAAAGACACGAATGAAACCCGGATTTTCATACACTAGTCTTCAGCCATCCTCAGACACAGCCCTAAGATTTATTACCATCTAGGCTTTTCCCAATCATTGTAGACACAGCGCTGAACAAGCTCTGTGTATACAATATAGGAAGCGCTAGCTGCGCTTCTTCCTCTGGACCTCGTGTTGGGTCCTTGGAGACCCCATCAACACGGCTATTCAGTCAGGAGGCCAAAATCCCAAGACCAGTTACAGGGGAATATCAGCAATAAATAAAAAAAATTAAGTTAATATGTTCAAATGCATCTCCAAAAAAACTCTGTTTCTACCCCAACACCAAATAGAAAAAAAAAAATGAAGAATAGACATTTCCTTTAATTTTTTTTCTCCTGACATTATGGAAAAATGTACTGTACATACATTAACCAGTTTCATTTTCTGATACATTAAAAAAAATTCTCGTTTGGATACATATATATATATAATATATACATATATATTTATTCGTCTAAGGGTCACTTCCGTCTGTCTGTCACGGAAATCCTGCGTCGCTGATTGGTCGCGGCCGGCCGCGACCAGTCAGCGACGGGCACAGTCCGGCCACGAATTCGCCTTTCCCTACTCCCCTCCAGTCAGTGCCCCCATTGCGGTTTAGCAGTCCGTTAATGCTGCTATTAACCCTGTGTGACCAACTTTTTACTATTAATGCTGCCTATGCAGCACCAATAGTAGAAATATTTAATGTTAAAAATATATTTTAAAAAAAATCATTAGATTCTCACCTTCCGGCGCCTTTCCCACTCCTCGCGACGCTCCGATCCCAAGAATGCACTGCGGCAATGACCGGAGATGACATAGCGGTCTCGCAAGATGATGACGTAGCGGTGTCGCGGGACTGCTACATGATCACGTGTTATTGCCGCAATGCATTCTTGGGACCAGAGAGTTGTGAGGAGCATCGCTAAAGCCCTGGGCTGGATACGGGGGCCACCAGAAGGTGAGTATATAACTATTTTTTATTTTAATTATTATTTTTTTTTTAACAGGGATAAGGTGCCCACATTGCTATATACTACGTGGGCTGTGTTAGATACTACGTCTCTGTGCTATATATTATGTGGGCTGTGCTATATACTACTATACATATCTATCGCTGTCGTTAACTGCTTAATTTGCACAAAATGGTGCGTTTTAGACCCCTTTTCTTTCTCGCCTCAGGGACCAGTTCTAGACTGTGTTGGTTTAGCCTATTAGCCTATGTTCACATGCAGGGTTTTTATGCAAGCTAAAATCTGTTATTACAGTACCAGCAAAACCTATGAGATCTCAGAAATCTTATGCACACACTTGGTTTCTTTCCTCACGGAATTTGTGAACTGCAGTGTTTTTAAATCTGCAGCATGTCAATTCTTTCAGCGTTTTTTTTTTTTACCCATTAAAAAGTAATGAGGTGAAAAAATTTATTTATTTTTTTTATAAAGTTTTTACTGTCAAGCAGGTTTTGGCTGTAGAAAAGAAAAGTAGCAAAAAACCTTGGTGTGAACATAGCCTTATTTTGGTTAAACAAATCAGTCATTCCAGATTTGTGTAGAGACTGGCCGCGGGTCACCTAACCTGATCACAGTCTCATAAGGATATATGAGGCAATTCTGGTCAGCAGACTCACGGCCAGTCCACACACACAGGAATGGACTCAGACCATGAATGAAGGATGCGTGCCAACTTTCTGGAGCAATATAAAGCAACCAAAATTGAATTCACATGTCCATGTTCCACAGTCCAGACAGACTGCAATGTAGAAAACAACCTGAACTAACTGCCTCATACCGTATGGCTAGGAGCATCCAGATGATGGCTGCATACACCGCAGTTTCCAGTTCACCGGTGGGTGTTAGACCCTTATCGATTTCATACTGACCCAATGTATAGGTGAATTGGTAAGAACTAGGCAACCGATTCAAGTGGAGAACCCCTCTCTGATGTAATGTCATACATGTCAATATTAACTGTGGTTTGGGGGATTGCGGCCCCATGCATGCCCCTGAGCTCCCGAGACAAACGAGTCCAGGGAGTCAGGGGACCGCTGATGCCAGTGCTTGCTTTCTGCTGGAGACATTCAATTGCATTGTACCAGGGCACAGAGACCAACTCTCTGCACCACAATAATTATACTAGCAACCGGCCAGAGGCTAGCAGCCGACGTCCGCCATGCGCCACTCCGGCTGGGGAGGAGGAAGAGGATGCTCTCCAGTGAGACCCAAAGTCAGGTGAGAAGTTGTGGTTCCCCCCCATGTATGTGAACAACTGCATACTGGAGGGACATTACTGCAAGACAAGGATCAAGATAGGGGACATTACTAAAAGAAGGGGACCAGAACTGGAAATATTACCACAAGATGGGACTAGTATGAGGGACATTAATACAAGATGATTAGGATGGGGACATTACTACTAGAGGAGACCAGGATTGGAAATATTACCACAAGATGGGACTAGTATGAGGGACATTACTACAAGAGGGGACCAGGACTGGAAATTTTACCACAATATGGGACTAGTATGAGGGGCATTAATACAAGATGATTAGGATGGGGACATTACTACTAGAGGGGGAGCAGGATGGGGGAAATTATTACACGACTGGGGCCAGAATTACTGTGTGTGACTAATTGCAAAACAATATTACTGTATGGGATCGAGTTGGGGGGGGGACAAGAAAAAAAAAAAAAAAAGTGTAAGTTCATAATAAAAATATTTTGCCACTAAAAATGACGAAATAAAAACTGAAGTAAAAAGTAAAACTAGTGCCATAAGACATGTAATAACATTAAAAAGCACATCAAAAAATGTGCAAAAACGATCAGAAAGTCATATAGAAAAAAAAAAAAAAATGTACCACTGAAAACATCTTGTCCCACAAAGAACGCGGCCAGTCACGCTCAAATTTTCCACTATGTGTGGCCCTTTTAAATCAGGCTGAGTTTAAGACCAGTATAAGGCTGCCGTCACACTAGCAGTATTTGGTCAGTATTTTACATCAGTATTTGTAAGCCAAAATCAGGAGCGGAACAATCAGAGGAAAAGTATAATAGAAACATATGCACCACTTCTGTATTCATCACCCACTCCTGGTTTTGGCTTACAAATACGGATGTAAAACACTGACCAAATACTGCACGTGTGACGGCAGCCTTAGAGCTACCTCTATTTTTTCACAGGTCTCAGTGGCGGCTTACTTTTTTGTTGGATGAGTTGAAGTGTTTACTGATACTATTTTGGGATATCTAAAAAATTTTCTTAGTTTTTAACAGAACTTTTGGGAGACCGAATGGACCAAGCAAATCAATTCCTGAATTTATATTTATTTACGCCATTCATCATGCAGAAAAAGTTATCAGATGGATTACAATAAGATCTGGGGGATGAGCTGCAGTTTATTTTTTTTTTTTTTTTTTTTATTGTTACCATTTTCGACTTCATTACCAAAATGTTATCGATTTTCTGTTTTGCGACTTATGAACATTAAAAACTAATTTTTACAAAATAAAATGTATTTTTATATCGCCACACAGAGAAATAACCATTTTTTACCGAGGGCTTTTTTTGCATAATGAGCCAATTTGTTTTTCCAGTACCGTAATTTTTTTTTGTTGTTGCTGTTTTTTTACTTTTTGATCACTATTTAATCCATTTATTTTGATAGCATGATGAAAAAACTAGTTTTTACACAATTTACTTTTGTAGTCTTCACCAATCGAGTTAAAGCATCGCTCCAGCGTTATGTTTGATTTATACCCTGCGGCCACTAATGTAAGGTCCTTGCACTTGTACTTGCCACCCGCCACTGTCTTCAACTATTAGGCTATGTTCCCACGATCAGGTAGTGGCAGCGCTTTGGACGCAGAGCATTTTCGCTGTGTTCTAATCATGCAAGTAAATCCGCATGTGTTCACTGAACAATGCGGATTTACATGCATCCAACACACTTTATTGTGGAAATTTGTGCTGTGAAGACTAGCATCTCGGCAACAGAAATTGACATGCTGCGGCTCTTAAACCCGCACTGCAGGTAAGTTTACGCAGTGTCAAATAGAAGCACAGTGGGTATGGGATTTATAGAAATCCCATCCACACTGTGCTTGTACTGTACAACTCAGCGTTCTGAATGAAGCACAAGCGCGATATCCAAAACGCTGTTATTCCTGATAGTAGACACATACCCTTATCGCTGCTGCTCCTGGGGGTCTCCAGCAGTTTGTGACCTGCCGCATTGCAGCGTGGAGGTCACTTTTCAATGCAAGTCTATGACAACCTCGTTCTGGCTCCCTCAGACCTACATTGAGAGCTTGTGACCGCTACACAGTGACTGCAGACATCTCAAATTAGACTGGACAGCCCCTTTAAGTTGCTTTAGACACCATCAGCTTCCTGCAATTGTATTGTGGCGGCCTATCTAAAACAACTGACCGCAGAAGTTGCAGCAGGGTGTCAGCTACAAAACACACTCAACACATGCTGCAGATGGGGCTGGCTTTGCTGCTGAGCCGGCACCATCACCAGCCATACATGCATGGTATGGTTCGCCAGAATTCTTTATCCGCTGTGCCGTACAAGTGCACAGTTGTCAGGTAAGGGTTAATAAATGCGTTTAGCGTTGTTGTTTTTTTACGTCCTTATATTAAGTACCCTCAACACAGAAAAAAAACCTGTGCCAAAAAGGTCTCATCTGAGCACACTAAGGTTATGTGCACACATTGCGGATTGTATGCATTTTTGCTGCATTTTTTTGCCTCAAAAATGCATACACAACAGAACCCATTGAAATTCAATGGGATTCCGCAATGCTGTGCTAATGCTGCGTATTTTTCACCTTCTGGTGGCCCCTGGTTCCAGCCCAGGCCTTAGTGATGCTCCCGTTCCCAGTGATGCCTTGCGGCAATGACCTGTGATGACGTAGCGGTCTCGCTTGATGCTACGTCATCTGGGGTCATTGTCGCAAGGCATCACTGGGAACAGGAGTATCGCGAGGATCGGGAAGGCTGTGGAGGCCTCCAGAAGGTGAGAATCACAATTTTTTTTTTTTATTATTATTTTCAACATTATATCATTTACTATTGATGCTGCATAGGCAGCATCAAAAGTAAAAGGTTGGTCACACTTGTCAAACACTATGTTTGACAAGTGTGACCAACCTGTCAATCAGTTTTCCAAGCGATGCTACAGATCGCTTGGAAAACGCTAGCATTCTGCAAGCCAATTACGCTTGCAAAATGCTAGTGTTTAGTGGGAATACGCATGCCAATTCCACATGCGTATTTCCCGCAGCAGGGAGTTGCGGAACTGCCACGGAAATTTCCGTGGCAATTCCGAACGTGTGCACATAGCCTTAAATGGTGGTCTGTCTGGTGGTCACCTAGCTTTCTGAAAAAAGGTTCCCAATAAGGATACTAAACAGAAACTGACAGAACATTAACCCCTTCACGACCTTGCCCTTTTCAGTTTTTGCGTTCTCGTTTTTCGCTCCCCTCCTTCCCAGAGCCATAACTTTTTTATTTTTCCGTCAATATGGCCATGTGAGGGCTTGTTTTTTGCGGGACAAGTTGCACTTTTCAACAACATCATTGTACTAGAAAACGGGAAAAAAATTCCAAGTGTGGTGAAATTGCAAAAAAAATGCAATCCCACACTTGTTTTTTGTTTGGCTTTTTTGCTACTGTAGGTGCACTAAATGCTAAAACTGACCTGCCATTTTGATTCTCCAGGTCATTACGAGTTCATAGACACCAAACATGTCTAGGTTATGTTTTATCTAAATGGTAAGAAAAACTCCAAACTTTGCTACAAAAAAAAAATAAAAAAAAAAAAATTTGCGCCATTTTCCAATACCCGTAGCGTCTCCATTTTTCATGATCTGGGGTCAGGTGAGGGCTTATTTTTTGCGTGCTGAACTGTTGCAGATGGTCGATCAAAAGAACCTGTTATTACATTTTAATGCAGTATCTCAGCGACCAAAAAAAACGTAATTCTGGCATTTCAAATTTTTTTTTGCGCTACGCCATTTAGCGATCAGGTTAATCCTTTTTTTTTTTTTTTAATTGATAGATCAGGCGATTCTGAACGCGGCGATACCAAATGTGTAGGTTTGATTTTTTTTTATTGTTTTATTTTGAGTGGGGCGAAAGCGGGGTGATTTAAAGTTTTATCTTTTTTTTATCTTTTTCAAAAAATTTTTTTTTTTACTTTTGCCATGCTTCAATAGCCTCCATAGGAGGCTAGAAGCTGGCACAACTGGATTGGCTCAGCTACATAGCAGCGATCATCAGATCGCTGCTACGTAGCTGAATTGCAGGCTTGCTATGAGCGCCGACGACAGATTGGGCTTTCACAGCAGGCTGGCATCAGTAACCATAGAGGTCTCAAGGACCTCTATAGTTACCATCCTGACGCATCGCCGACCCCCAATCATGTGAAGGGGGTCTGCGATGCGATCATTTCCGGCCGCGCAGCCGGAAGCTCCGGTTAAATGCCGCTGTCAGCGTTTAACTGGTTAATAGCGGCGGGTGAATCTCGATTTCACCGGCCGCTATTGCGGGCACATATCGGCTGTTTAAAACAGCTGACATGTCCTGGCTGAGGTGGGCTCAGCGCCAGAGCCCACATCAAAGCAGGGGACCCGACCTCCGCCATAATAGTACGGCGGAGGTCGGGAAGGGGTTAAGGCTACGTCCCCACGGTCAGTACTAGGCAGCGCTCTGGACACAGTACATGTCCGCTCCGTCCAAAGCGCTGCCAGCTTTTGAACGCAGGCGATTCCGCATGTGTTCATAGAACCATGTGGAATCACCACATCCTATGCATTGAACTTGGGATACTTACGCTCAGTCTCCGCAAGATAAATAGACATGCTGCGGTCTGGAAAGACGCGGTCGCATGTCTGTCTCTGCAGGGAAGCCGGAGCCGTCTGTGCACGCATAGTGGACATGGGATTTCTTGAAATCCCATCCACTACGCTGTAACATCTGGCCGCTGCAGGTGTACGCAGCGTCCAACCAGCAGTGTTTACTGACCGTGGGAATATACCATAATGACTTTTAAAGGGAACCTGTCAGCAGTTTTGGCCGATATAAGACACGGCCACCGCCTCTCAGGGCTTATTTACAGCATTCTATAATACTGTAGATAAGCCCCCCCCCCCCCCCCCCAGTCCGAACTGAAAGATAAGAAAATAAGATTATAATCACCCGGGGCTGTCCGGTGGGTGTCGTAAGTCCGGGTCCAGTGCCTCCCATTTTCTTGCGGCGCTGCCCTCTTGTTGCTTCATTGCTTCCTGGCATCGCGTTCCTGTGCAGGCGTACTTATCTGCCCTGTTGAGGGCAGAGAAAAGTACTGCAGTGTGCAGGCGCTAGGCCTCTCTGACCTTTCCAGGCGCCTACGCACTGCAGTACTTTCCTCGGCCCTCAACAGGGCAGATAAGTACGCCTGCGCACGCAGGAGCACGATGCCAGGAACCATGACACAAGCAGGAGGGCGGCGATCATAAGAAGATGGGAGGTGCCAGACCTGCGACACCCATCGGACCAGACCACCCCCTCGGGTGAGTATAATAAAACTTATTTTTCATATCTTTCAGGTCGGACCGGGGTCTTATCTATAGCATTATAGAATGCTGTAGATAAGCCCTGAAAGGCAGCGGCCGTATCTTATATCGGCCAAACATGGTGACAGGTTCCCTTCAAGCCGGATTGTAGGACACAAACGTATGAGCTGCTGCTAACTGCAGGATACATTTGCCTACAAATGTAGCACTTTAATTTCTCTTTGTCACATTCTACTCACTTGGTATCAAAGTAGATGGAATAAAAAACTGACATCATACATTCCATTTTTTGTGCATCTTGTTAAGTACCCATTCCCCAGTGAGATGGGGATGTAAATGTGGGTAAAGGAGACACTAGGTCCCTACAGAACATGTTATAGAAAGTAGACTAAACCACAGCACCGAACACTTACAGGAAGAAGTGAGCAGCTGCAGAGAACCTACAATGAAAAGTTTGATTTCCTGTCATTGGTATCTTGCATGCAATCATTTACACAAGCAGTTTTTTTGGTTGCACTTCTAGTGTAATGTTTCTGACCAAAAGCCAGGAGGCATGAATCCAAGACAAGGAAACCTATGAAGGAAAAAATAAATAAAACACTACCAAACGTGAGCGATGTCTGCTTTACACAAAACGTACAACAAGCAATGGAATTTTTTTTTTTTCCGAGTGGTGCGAGAATCAACTGAACTTTTCACCTCGGTCGTAGCCGCTAATATAAATATGACAACGCCGGCTTCATGATGAGCAGGCCTGGGAACACGATGACAAATCTCTTGTGCT
Organism: Ranitomeya variabilis; assembly: GCF_051348905.1. Lineage (NCBI taxonomy): Eukaryota > Metazoa > Chordata > Amphibia > Anura > Dendrobatidae > Ranitomeya > Ranitomeya variabilis. The sequence continues at coordinate 613,253,897 of NC_135234.1, forward strand.
AGCTAATAAAATAGTGAATACCTGTGATCATATCCATTATGCAAGCCAATGCAGATGAGGAAAACCACAGTAAAATCTCAATGAGCTGACTTCAATTCCAGACCATCTCAAATAAAACTAAAGCTGGTTACATGTGAGACTCAAGGATCACGGTCTGCCAAGAAGCCGAGGGACTGAAGCCACCGGGACTGCACTTCTGGGCTGAGGTTGGGTGGGAGCACAGGAAAATCCATACAACAAGAAGGGAAATTGTGACATTCAGATCCCACCAAGTGAATAATACAGGATGCCTGTTATGTGTCAAGGACAATAGTCCCAACATCTCACAGGCCTAAGACACAGAAAGTCTACAATGGGGAAGCAAAGACGGGAAACTGACTTCACAGGAATATTTCATGTGACAACAGAATACAATGACAGTGATGCCATTCTCACCTTTCATCTTCTCCATCAACCAAAGGAGTGGTCAGGGGTAAAGACTTCAAAGGAAGTAAAGATCCCGCTCCTTGAAGACCACCACTTGTATCCAAAGAGGACCCCTCCAGGACATGCGGTAGGCCCACCATTGAATGCTCCATCAAACGCCGAGCATCCTCAATCTGACTTGCCACTGACTGAATAAGAGATGGTGCAAAGAAATGACCAGCACTACCAGCCATCTGAAGAGCAATATTTTGTGCAATGGGTACACTTGCAATAACTGGAGCATGATTTCCACTCTGGACCAAATTCCCATTTTGAGGTGTTGGAAGTTGAGGAACAGTAGGTGGTGGGCCCAGGGTGGTAGCAGCAGGTGATATTCCAGTAGGTACACTCGTCCCCAGCTGTTGAACGGCTGGAACATTGGTAGCTGCGGGTAAAGGACTGACTGCAGGTACTTGCGGAGTGGTCATTCCCTGTACAGCGGTGGGTTCAACAAGTTGAGTTGGAGGCTTTGAAGGGAGCAGAGGATTTTGAGGTGCAATCATTACAGGAGGTGGATGAGTAGGAGCGCCAACTGGTATCCCCTGTGTGGGAGGAAGTACCGGCTGAGAAGGAGCTGGAACACTTTGCTGCATAAGAGATGGTGTAGTTTGACTGGTAGATACCTGGTGCACTGCAGTTGGCAGATTGCCTTGCTGCATAACACCTACAATTTGTCCACCAGTTGCCGGTATTGTGGGCTGAGTGTGTACCACAGGCTGGGTTGGAGCTACACAGGTTGGTGGCGCTTGTGCTGATACAGACTGTATCTGTCCCTGCAAAACTTGTGCTTGGATAACAGGTACTGATGCTGCGGTACTACCCACTCCAGCTGATGCAGACAGTATAGGAGCCACTCCTGTCTGAACAATTTGGGGATGCTGCATGTATTCGGGTAAACTCCCTGGCACAGAACTCTGATTTGTTGGCATGACATGCCCAGTAGTCATTTGAGTTGGAGCAGTTTGTGGATGTGCATATTGTATCGTTGGAGGCTGTTGCTGAACAGTCGGCAGACTTTGTAAGGACTGTGCCGGTTGAGAATATGGCAACTGTGGTGGGATCATCGTAGAAACTGCTGGTGGCTGATGCCCTATAGAAGATGGGACACCAAGTATGCTAACAGCAGCTGGCTGCACACCAACAGGGGCATTCATAGCAGCTGGCGCAGCCTGTCCTACTTGTTTCTGGGGAGAATAAGTGGCATCTTGTGAATGTATCTGTAACTGTGCAAGCTGAGGCTGGGAAACACTCTGTGGTATATTTGAAGGTGGGACATTCTGGGTGAGAGGGTTGCTGAAGTCTATCTGCTGGGGTCCCAGTGCTTGAAATCCTTGCATTGCAGGTGTCCCCATTTCGCCACTTCCAACACTTTCTGTGTAGTGACTCAGAGTGCTGATATTGCTACTCACTGAGCTCCCACTGGTGCTCTCTCGCTCAGACGTCATCTCAAGTGGGTTTTGTTTAACGCTCTCCACTGCTTTGTTGACCGCAGATCCCTCTGAAGCAGCTGCTGCATTTTCTTTGTCATAGAACTCCATACATGTCCATCTGCCTTTTCTGAACGGTTCTGAACTGGAGTCTAACTTTACAACTCTAAACCTGGAGGTCGCAGCAGCCGAAGGTGCTGCCTGCTGCTGCCCTGCAGCTGGCCCTACAGGGGCACTAGTAGCATTGCTAGGTATACTAGATGCAGCAATATTTCCATTGCCAGAAGAACCTAAATGAGGATTAACGTTTCCAGAGACAGCACTGACATTACTAGTACTTGTCACACTGGTGGAGCTAACATTTACACTAGTGGGCACAGGACCCACAGGGGCCGCCACGCTGCTGACATTTTGGATATTGACATTATGTGTGGTACCACTACCGGTTGCAGGACTGACCCCTGCACTAACAGGCCCACTTGCTTTACGCACGATGGGTGGCATAGTCCCCACAGGTGGCGCTGCAGAAGAAACAGGTGCTGCAGTCTCTGTAGATCCTTGAGAAGCCAGTTTCACAGATGTGGGGTTGTGAGAAGCTGCAGGCACAGAGGCACTGGATAAGCCATGATGGGTCGGCATTGGAAGTCCATGATGGTGGTGATGAAGATGGTGCACGTTCCCATTTATCAGAATATTCTGGACATTAGCAGGTAAATGTTGATGAAGGTGCGGTTGATTTGGAGACACGGCGCCAGGAGTTTCAGCTTCTTGAAAGTTATTCAAGGTCTCCTCGGAGGAGCTTCTCTCGGGGCCGCCGAGATCTGTAGCTCTGGACAACGACACATCCAGGATTTCAGAAGAGGACAGGTCTTCAGTGTGGGACTCGTCCAGGTCATCGTAGCTCTCGGTGTCCTCCGCTATGCTGTTATTCGAGCTCATGCTGGCTGAAATCTGAGCAGGGGTGACACTGGTAATCTGAAAGCCACTTTTCTTTTTAATCTGTGCCCCAGACTGTACCATGGGCTGTGCCATCAGGTTCAAGGTTTGGGGAGGATGCTGCTGAGGTCCAGGTGAGGAGGAGGAGGCGGGAGGTGGGGGCTGCACCAGCAGGGGAGACTGGTACTCATCAGAGGCCAGGCTGTGGCCGCCGCCTCCAGGGCCACCTGTGGTGCTCACAGCTGAGGGGGTCGCACCGGTCCCACTGCCCCTTCTGGGGAGGTCTGCCGGCTGCGCCATCTTCCTGCCAGCTAGGTCTGCAGATGGCTCGGGCTGGTGCATGCTGATTCTCCTCCTCTCAGCCCACCCACCTTCACTCCCCGAGCTGGGAGCCGGACCCCCGCTGTACGGATGGAGCCCGGGCAGCAGATGCTGCGGCGGACAATGCACGGATGTGGGGCCGCAGGGTCAGCGGCACGCTCCGCGTCCTGACAGCGCACTCCTCGGGGAGGGCAGCGCGGCTCGGAGCCCGGGATCCGGGGCCACAAGGCAGGTGTGGTCACTCTGCTGCCGGGAGACGAGGATGACGAGGATGCGGTGTGCGGAGATGGCCGGGACGATGCAGCCGGTGGCCGCGGCCATCACTTACAGTCATCAGCACAGCTCCTGGCCGGGGCCCATCCTCCGCACAGATAACCGTCCGTGTAGCGCTGAGGAGAATCCGGGTCAGCGGTGGCGAGGAGGAGGCCGGCGGCTCATGGACTCCTCAGCCTGGCTCTGTCCCCCGTGACTCTGCCTTTCTTTTCTCTCGCAGTGTCTCTGGGCTCCGGCTCCCTGTTACACGGCGCCTGTGCCTCCCTCCCCCTTCCTTAATCTTACACGGTATTGGAGGACAGCGGCTGCCAGCCGGGGAAGCTGCTCACTTAGGGGCGGAGAATCGGGAAAAATGGCCGCCGGACATGCGCACTACGACGCTAGAGGAGCTGTAGCAAGACGGCCGGCCTGCAGGGGGAGGGATAGAGTCGAGCATGACGCAGCGGGCTCGCCCGAAGCTTGACGGAAACTGCCGAACGGAGGCGAGGGTTTCGGCAGCGCTCGGGCTCTCGCATGGATGACGTCAGTGCGGGAGTCATGCAGACGTGTCCTGCTTGTTGAATGTAGGGCAGTGTGAGACATAGGCCATTGTGCAATGGTCGGGACACGTGGAGGGGGCAGCACCGGGGAGCAGGGACCACCTGTGTGTCATCTGCACCGTCACACTGTGACGAGCGAAGTGTCAGCCATCTCCACACTCCAGCTTCCCGAGTCACAGAAAGCGGCAGCCAACTGGTGACTAATGTAAAGTGTCCACAGAGGGGGAGTCCGGATAATCTGGCACCGAATAGACCGTGTGGTTCTCCGAACTCCAGAACCTCTTCAGAAACCAATAATTGGACTTTGAGGTGTGCTTGGCATCATTGTTCTGCAGAAAGGTCCAGTGATGTCCAAACTTCAGCTTTCTATAGAGGGCATGGCATTGTCCTATTAGATTTCCTGATAAGTGACTGAATATATATCGTCCTCCCAGGGGTGGATTAAGGGTAGCCAGGGCCCCGGGCTGTTCAGACACTGTGGGCCCCCCTCCCCGGTCATGTGACGCCAGAACCAGATTATTCCAGAAAAATGGCCGGGCCCTACTCTACTGTAACCTATTAAATATTTGTTAAAATCTGCAATACAATTTAGGTATATTTTGACCAATAATATCACATACAAGGAACAAATACCACCGCGCCATGTCAAGACCACATATTACCACCACTTGGTGACCAAATAGCACATTCAAGGGACAAATACCACAACACCATTTCCAGACCACATATTACCACCACATAGTGACTGAATACTACAATACTGATCAGTAATTTAAAAAAAACCAAAAAACACAATACTATCACCATAAGTGCCAGTATTCACAGGAGATCTGTACTTAGTATGCAGTGTCTGTGTAGAGGTAATACAGAGATCACTGGTGACATTGTACACAGGACCTCTGTATAAAGTATACAGTGTATAGTGTCAGTGTATAGGTAACACTGACTCACCAGTGACGTCTCTAGGTGAAGTCCTTCATTTTTCATCCAGCACAGACCGCCATCATTTCTTCCAGCCAGGACTCGTTTCTGCAGGAAATAACACAGTTATCTCGAGCTCTGCTTGCAGAACACATTACTTAATTTTTCACAACTTCTACATTACACCACATGGAGAAAAAAAGGCGATATAGTGTCACTCTGCACAGTAACAGGACCGCCCCCCCCCCCCCCCCATTTAAAACATTATACTCAAAAAATAAAATAAATACATCACTGCAGTAATAATATCCCTTAATTAGCCCCTCTGGTAATAATATTCCCACACCCTGGCCCCCTGTGTCTCATTCCTGGCTCCAGCCATATGTTCTCCCATCCTGCACTCATGAGTAGCCATTCTACCCCATGTGATGTCCCCATCCTGCCCCATCTGTCTCCATCGTATCCATCCTGCCCCATGATCCAATCCTGCCCCATGTCTTTCATTCTGCCCCGTGTCTCCAACCATGCCCCGTGTCTACATTCTGACCATGCCTCCAGTCCTGCCCCCAGTGTGTCCAGCAATCTGCCCCAGTGTGTCCAGCATATTACCCCCAGTGTGTCCAGCAATCTGCCCCAGTATGTCCAGCATATTGCCCCAGTATGTCCAGCAATCTGCCCCAGTACGTCCAGCACGATCGGCCGCGCTCACGGGGGGAGCGCGGCCTATCGCAGCTGACATCCGGCACTATGTGCCAGGAGTGGTCACAGACCGCCCCCGGCACACCGCGATCAAACATGATCGCGGTGTGCCGGCGGTATAGGGAAGCATCGCGCAGGGAGGGGGCTCCCTGCGGGCTTCCCTGAGACCCCCGGAGCAACGCGATGTGATCGCGTTGCTGCGAGGGTCTCCTACCTCCTATCCCTGCAGGCCCCGGATCCAAAATGGCCGCGGGGCTGCATCCGGGTCCTGCAGGGATTACTTCCGGGTGCCGTGCAGACTGCAGATGAAAGCTGCAGCCTGCACGGCTGTAAGTGAGATCGGTGATCTGACAGAGTGCTGTGCACACTGTCAGATCAACGATCTGTGATGTCCCCCCCTGGGACAAAGTAAAAAAGTTAAAAAAAAAATTCCCACATGTGTAAAAAAAAAAAGAAAAAAAAATTCCTAAATAAAGAAAAAAAATATATATATTATTCCCATAAATACATTCGTTTATCTAAATAAAAAAATCAAACAATAAAAGTACACATATTTAGTATCGCCGCGTCCGTAACGACCCCACCTATAAAACTATATCACTAGTTAACCCCTTCAGTGAACACCGTAAAAAAAAAAAAAAAAAACGAGGCTAAAAACAACGCTTTATTCTCATACCGCCAAACAAAAAGTAGAATAACACGCGATCAAAAAGACAGATATAAATAACCATGGTACCGCTGCAAACGTCATCTTGTCCCGCAAAAAACGAGCCGCAATACAGCATCATCAGCGAAAAAATAAAATAGTTATAGTCCTCAGAATAAAGCGATGCCAAAATAATTATTTTTTCTATAAAATAGTTTTTATCGTATAAAAGCGCCAAAACATAAAAAAATGATAGAAATGAGGTATCGCTGTAATCGTACTGACCCGAAGAATAAAACTGCTTTATCAATTTTACCAAACGCGGAACGGTATAAACGCCTCCCCCAAAAGAAATTCATGAGTAGCTGGTTTTTGGTAATTCTGCCTCACAAAAATCGGAATAAAAAGCGATCAAAAAATCTCCCGTGCCCGAGCATGTTACCAATAAAAACTTCAACTCGTTCCGCAAAAAACAAGACCTCACATGACTCTGTGGACTCAAATATGGAAAAATTATAGCTCTCAAACTGTGGTAACGCAAAAAATATTTTTTGCAATAAAAAGCTTCTTTCAGTGTGTGACAGCTGGCAATCATAAAAATCCGCTAAAAAGACCGCTATAAAAGTAAATCAAACCCCCCTTCATCACCCCCTTAGTTAGGGAAAAATAAAAAAAATTAAAAAATGTATTTATTTCCATTTTACCATTAGGGTTAGGGCTAGGGTAAGGGCTAGGGTTAGGGCTAGGGTTAGGGTTAGGGTTGGGGCTAGGGTTAGGGCTAGGGTTGGGGCTAGGGTTAGGGTTGGGGCTAGGGTTAGGGTTGGGGCTAGGGTTTGGGCTAGGGTTGGGGCTAGGGTTAGGTTGGGGCTAGGGTTAGGGTTGGGGCTAGGGTTAGGGTTAAGGCTACAGTTAGGGTTGGGGCTAAAGTTAGGGTTAGGGTTGGGGCTAAAGTTAGGGTTAGGGTTTGGATTACATCTACGGTTGGGAATAGGGTTGGGATTAGGGTTAGGGGTGTGTCTGGGTTAGAGGTGTGGTTAGGGTTACCGTTGGGATTAGGGTTTGGGGTGTGTTTGGATTAGGGTTTCAGTTATAATTGGGGGGTTTCCACTGTTTAGGCACATCAGGGGCTCTCCAAACGCGACATGGTGTCCGATCTCAATTTCAGCCAATTCTGCGTTGAAAAAGTAAAACAGTGCTCCTTCCCTTCCGAGCTCTCCCGTGCGCCCAAACAGGGGTTTACCCCAACATATGGGGTATCAGCGTACTCGGAACACATCGGAGAACAACTTTTGGCATCCAATTTCTCCTGTTACCCTTGGGAAAATACAAAACTGGGGGCTAAAAAATAATTTTTGTGGAAAAAAAAATATTTTTTATTTGCATGGCTCTGCGTTATAAACTGTAGTGAAACAATTGGGGGTTCAAAGCTCTCACAACACATCTAGATGAGTTCCTTAGGGGGTCTACTTTCCAAAATGGTGTCACTTGTGGGGGGTTTCTACTGTTTAGGTACATTAGGGCCTCTGCAAACGCAATGTGACGCCTGCAGACCATTCCATCTAAGTCTGCATTCCAAATGGCGCTCCTTCCCTTCCGAGCCCTCCCATGCGCCCAAACGGTGGTTCCCCTCCACATATGGGGTATCAGCGTACTCAAGACAAATTGGACAACAACTTTTGGGGTCCAATTTCTCCTGTTACCCTTGGGAAAATACAAAACTGGGGGCTAAAAAATAATTTTGGGGGGAAATTTTTTATTTTTTATTTTCTCGGCTATGCGTTATAAACTGTAGTGAAACACTTGAGGGTTCAAAACCCTCACAACACATCTAGATGAGTTGCTTAGGGGGTCTACTTTCCAAAATGGTGTCACTTGTGGTTTTCTTTTACTGTTTAGGTACATTAGGGCTCTGCAAACGCAATGTGACGCCTGCAGACCATTCCATCTAAGTCTGCATTCAAAATGGCGCTCCATCCCTTCCGAGCCCTCCCATGCGCCCAAACAGTGGTTCCCCCCCACATATGGGGTATCAGCGTACTCAGGACAAATTGGACAACAACTTTTGGGGTCCAATTTCACCTGTTACCCTCGGGAAAATACAAAACTGGGGGCTAAAAAATAATTTTTGTGGGAAAAAAATGTTTGTTTTATTTTTACGGCTCTGCATTATAAACTTCTGTGAAGCAGTTGGTGGGTCAAAGTGCTCACTACACCTCTAGATAAGTTCCTTAGGGGGTCTACTTTCCAAAATGGTGTCACTTGTGGGGGGGGTTTCAATGTTTAGGCACATCAGTGGCTCTCCAAACGCAACATGGGGTCCCATCTCAATTCCTGTAAATTTTGCAGTGAAAAGTCAAACGGCGCTCCTTCCCTTCCGAGCTCTCCCATGCGCCCAAACAGTGGTTTACCCCCACATATGGGGTATCAGCGTACTCAGGACAAATTGTACAACAAATTTTGCGGTCCAATTTCTTCTCTCACCCTTGGGAAAATAAAAAATTGGGGGCGAAAAGATCATTTTTGTGAAAAAATATGATTTTTTATTTTTATGGTTCTGCATTATAAACTTCTGTGAAGCACTTGGTGAGTCAAAGTGCTCACCACACCTCTAGATAAGCTCCTTAGGGGGTCTACTTTCCAAAATGGTGTCACTTGTGGGGGGTTTCAATGTTTAGGCATATCAGGGGCTCTCCAAATGCAACATGGCGTCCCATCTCAATTCCAGTCAATTTTGCATTGAAAAGTCAAATGGCGCTCCTTCGCTTCCGAGCTCCGTCATGCGCCCAAACAGTGGTTTACCCCCACATATGGGGTATCGGCGTACTCAGGACAAATTGTACAACATCTTTTGGGGTCCATTTTCTCCTGTTACCCTTGGTAAAATAAAACAAATTGGAGCTGAAGTAAATTTTGTGTGAAAAAAAAGTTAAATGCTCATTTTTATTTAAACATTCCAAAAATTCCTGTGAAACACCTTAAGGGTTAATAAACTTCTTGAATGTGGTTTTGAGCACCTTGAGGGGTGCAGTTTTTAGAATGGTGTCACACTTGGGTATTTTCTATCATATAGACCCCTCAAAATGACTTCAAATGAGATGTGGTCCCTAAAAAAAAATGGTGTTGTGAAAATGAGAAATTGCTGGTCAAATTTTAACCCTTATAACTCCCTAACAAAAAAAAAAAATTGTGCTGATGTAAAGTAGACATGTGGGAAATGTTACTTATTAAGTATTTTGTGTGACATATCACTGTGATTTAATTGCATAAAAATTAAAAGTTGGAAAATTGCAAAATTTTTAAAATTTTCGCCAAATTTCTGTTTTTTTCACAAATAAACGCATGTAATATCAAATAAATTTTACCACTATCATGAAGTACAATATGTCACGAGAAAACAGTGTCAGAATCACCGGGATCCGTTGAAGCGTTCCAGAGTTATAACCTCATAAAGGGACAGTGGTCAGAATTGTAAAAATTGGCCCGGTCCATAACGTGCAAACCACCCTTGGGGGTGAAGGGGTTAAAGAGTGTGGAGGCTACTGTGAGGGCACAAAGAAGATGTTTCACTATGTAAGGGGCACAGTGTGGTTTTACTATGTGGGGCAGTAAGAGGAGCACTGTTTTTGTACCATACAGCAGGTGCATTCATTGAGACACATATGGCAGCAGCTGCTCACTATTGGGGTATGAGAAATAAGAGGAGTTTGTGTAGTTTGGGAATAAATGGCGACGGTGCTGGAAATATGAGAAGTCAACTGTGACTTTGATGTAATCTTCAGACACGTCTTGTCTGGAGAAGTTGTCATGTCCGTCTGAGCAAGATGGAAAAGATGGGAAGGCTGGAGTCACACTACAGCGAGATACGGCCGAGTCTCGCAGGTTAAAAACAAGCTCTGGTACCGGCACTCCGGAGCGGAGCGTGTGGCTCCATGTGTTGCTGTGTGGCCGCATGCTCCGCTCTGGAGTGCCGGCGCCAGAACTTGTTTTTAACCTGCAAGACTCGGCCATATGGCTGCTGTCACACTAGCAGTATTTGGTCAGTATTTTACATCAGTATTTGTAAGTCAAAACCAGGAGTGGGTGATAAATGCAGAAGTGGAGCATATGTTTCTATTATACTTTTCCTCTGATTGTTCCACTCCTGGTTTTGGCTTACACATACTGATGTAAAATACTGACCAAATACTGCTAGTGTGACGGCAGCCTCTCTCACTGTGTGTGATCCCGGCCATACAGTGAACAACTCCATCAGACAGAACGTCACATATAATCACCATCTATAACTGTGCTGTAATCTCTTACATGTTCTGCAGGACTGGTATTTACCACTATATGGTCTCCATATGGCAGTAATATCAGTGTTGGTCTTTGTGTAGAGATTTTTTTTTTTTTCAGTAACAGCAGGATCACCTGCTGAGATTTCACTATACCCACGATTAGGTTGCGCCACCGTAGTTATAATGAGGGTTACCATGTTAGAGGCCCACTCAGATTTCTCCCTTTTGAGCTGTACTCCTAGCTACGCATGTGACTAAATCCATTAACAGGCGCACACCAAGTCATAAATTTGATGCATCTTGTCTTTCGTGTGCATCTCGGTGTGCCTCACCAGAAATGTTACTCCCGTTAGGGACCAGAAATAACAGTTGCAACATAAGAAATGCCACCTATTGATGAATTTGATGGGCGAGCATAGCCATGCAGTGTCCCACCTTGGCTTCTCCCCAGCTCTGGCTGTTTTGCGCCACTCTGCACTAAACAAAAACTGTTCAACTTTTAAAAGTGTTTAAAGGGCCACTGTCACCCCCCTCCAGCCGTTATAAACTAAAAGAGCCACCTTGTGCAGCAGTAATGCTGCATTCTAACAAGGTGACTCTTTTAGTTTTTGGTTCAAGTATTCCCAAATAAAGCCTTTTGAAAGTTAGCCAAAATACCTGTCGTTAGCCAGGGAGGCGGGTCCTCACTCCCCAGCTTGAACCGCTACTCTGCCGTCACTCCAATCTTCAGGGACTTTCGGCGCCATCCCCTCCGCGCTTTTTTCTCTTCAAAACCGGCGCCTGCGCTGTGTGTAAGCTCTGGCCGTGTGACGTCCCAGCCAGGCTTGCAGACTGCACCTGTGCGGGCATTGTGGCCACCCACCTTGGGAATCCCAGCCCCGCAGTGTTATGCATTATGCACAGTGCGGGGCTAGGATTCCTGGGCATGCGCACTGCGTGTGTCAGCCTGTCACCCAGGTCCCCCGCCTTCCAGCGTCTGAATACTGTACTGTACTGTATACTGTATGAGGAGGCACGATCAGCTGAATACAGTATACAGACGCTGTAAGGCGGGGGACCTGGGTGACAGGCTGACACGCAGTGCGCATGCCCAGGAATCCTAGCCCCGCACTGTGCATAATGCATAACACACTGCGGGGCTGGGATTCCCAAGGTGGGTGGCCGCAATGCCCGCACAGGCGCAGTCTGCAAGCCTGGCTGGGACGTCACACGGCCAAAGCTTACACACAGCGCAGGCGCCGGTTTTGAAGAGAAAAAAGCGCGGAGGGGGTGGCGCCGAAAGCCCCTGAAGATTTGAGTGACGGCAGAGTAGCGGTTGAAGCTGGGGAGTAAGGACCTGCCTCCCTGGCTAAAGACAGGTATTTTGGCTAAGTTTCAAAGCGCTTTATTTTGGGAATACTTGAACCAAAAACTACAAGAGCCACCTTGTTAGAATGCAGCATTACTGCTGCACAAGGTGGCTCTTTTAGTTTATAACAGCTGGAGGGGGGTGACAGTGGCCCTTTAATGCAAGTCTTCTGGTTTGTTTGCAATCTCTTTGTATCCTTTTCCTTGTGCAAGGCATTGATCTCTTCTCGTCACTTTTTGGACTACAGTCTCAATAGCCCAAGAATATTATTAATTTGGAGGCTGTGTCCCATGAGAAATGGACTAAGATTTCTCAGAAACCCTGCCAGAAGCTGGAGTCTGGCTATTCGTCCTAGTTGAATAATTCTGAGACTGCAGAAGTTATTAAAAGTGGAATTTTGTGATGAATCTGGAGCTTGTGTTCAGCTCATAAATTGTTCTTGTTTCATTGATTTATTGAAAACAGTAAAAAAAATTTTTGTTTGCAACTGTAATTTGTCAATTCAACCATGATTTACCACTTCGAGCTTCAATGCCCTTTACATGGACCAATAATTGACTGAACAAACATTTGTAAGAACACTTGTTCCTTATTATTGGATTGCGCTAACTTGGCAGCAATCAGTAAACACTTTTTCAGCAGCTGATTGCACTGCAGCCTAAAAAATAATCCTTGTCCGCAGCCGATGTCCCTGTGTAACCAGGGAATGTGCTTCCAACAATATCCAAACTGTATATAGGGAGCAAATGATCAAATCCAAGGGATGTTCCATGTCTAATACATGCAGATGCCACCACTGGGACCCGCAACGATCTTCAGAATGTAGGCCCATCATGCGCTGTGATCAATGGAGAGGTGGTCAGAATTCCTATATAGACACTTGATGAGTTACAGCTTGCCTCAATGGGATTTGCCATTTAATTTTAACCCCTTCCTGACATGGCCAATTTGCGTTTTTGTTTTTTCCTCTCCTTCTTCTAAGAGCCATAATTTTTTTATTTTTTTATTTTTCCATCCACATAGACGTATGAGGGCTTGTTTTTTGCAGAACAAGTTATACGTTTGAATAACACCAATAATTTTACCACATAGTTTACTGTAAAACAGTAAAAAAAAAATTCCAAGTGCTGTGAAATTACAAAAAAAAAACCCATGCATTTATGACATTGTTTTTGGGGAATTGTTTGTATGACCTACATTGTGCAATAGAAATGACTTTCCAATATGATTCTCCTCATTAGCATGATTACGGCGATGCCAAACTTGTGCAATTTTGTTTTTATTATTTTAGTAATGAAAATAAAATCAGAAATTGGTAAAAAAAAAAAATCATTTTGATTGTGTCGCCATTTTCTGAGACCTGTAACATTTTCATTTTCTGTTTGATGGAGCTGTGAGTGCTTATTTTTTGCAGAAATAAATTATTTTATTGATTTTATTTTGCTTTTTACAGGATTTTTAGTGGTATTGTGGCGACCCATCGAAAACACAATTTTGGCAATTAGAATTTTTTTTTATTATGGTATTTACTGCTCAGGTAATTTTTTTTTATATTTTCTGGATTTGGCGATACCACTTTTGTGTGTCGTGTTTTTTATATCTTTATTTTTATTAGGAGGAACTTTAATTTTTTTTATCTTATTTTTAAAATCTTTTTTTTACTTCTTACTGTTGTTACTAGTCTCTTTAGGGAACTTGAACCTTCTACCGTTTGATGGCTTGTATTATGTACATTGCTGCATATAGTAAAAGTCACGGTCTCCTTGGAAGCTCAGCTCCAGACTTGGTTTCAAAGGAGCTCCGTGATGACAGGCATGGAGGTCTTCCTCAGACCCCCAGCTGCCATAGCAACACATTGGCACCCCACGATCCAGGTACAGGGGCACTGATGAGTGCATAGAATAATGCTCCCCCATGCCATTGCGTTGGTAATGCCTCTGTTAGAGTTTGACAGTGGCATTTAACAGGTTAATAATTGCAGGCGGAACTCCCTCCATCTACGACCTGTGGCTTTTGGTGGCATGTCCTGGCTAAGACACTAGCTGTTACCTGCCAGATACTTACCCCATGAGCCTGCCACCAACCTGCGGCATACCTGTATGGGATAATAATACCACAAAGCTATGTGGTCCTATTTTGTAATGTACTTCAGTTAAAATCCATACTGTTTTGGTGATCCTGAGATTCCTGATACTCTATGTGACCCTGTCTATCTGCTTCTGCTAGCAGATCATGTGCCATACATCTGACACACGATCTATCCAGCTAGTTTAAACTTCTAATGCACTAATAATCACTTACCGTGAAACAATCGTAGCAAACGTACAACAGAAACACATCACCACTTCTGTATTTATCACCCACTCCTGGTTTTGGCTACAAATACTGATTTAAAATACTGACCAAATACTGAACGTGTGAATGTGGCCTTGAACATACTGTAGACAAACCAAACATCCGAACTTTAAAAAAAAAGCTGAAAAAAAGTGTAAAGAACACCACAAAACAAGCTGGAAAACAGGTGTTTTGAGCGCAAAGTTTTTACTGCCAATGGAACAGGTTTTTGCTACTGAAAAAAAGCGCTGCATGTGAACATAGTCTTACTCTGAAACACTATGGCTATCTGTGGTGTTACATAGGACTGCAGGTGACATCTACTACATTATCTGTATTCAGAGACGTATCACTGTGTTATCTGTGGTGTTACATAGGACTGCAGGTGACATCTACTTTATCTGTCCCCAATCTTTTCTGACCCTAGCAACGCCCTTGTGTACTGCTAATAGTGGCAGACCACTTGGCCGATATGAGGCCCCTGAATATTGGGGCCACAGTGCCAGCACTGGCTCCAGGCCAAACTGTGTCCGCATTCTGCTCATGTAATGTAGCCTAAATGTTTGTGTGATTTTGCAATGTTAGCATTTCGGGTCCCACTTTAAACTTTTTTGCTTAGGACCCCATTTTGTCTAAAACTGGCCCTGACTATGTCCTGCGGTTCTTAGGCTACTTTCACACTAGCGTCGTGCACTGCACGTCGCTATGTTTCGTCTTGCAGAAAAAACGCATCCTGGAAAAGTGCTTGCAGGATGCGTTTTTTCTCCATAGACTTTTATTAGCGACGCATTGCCACACGTCGCAACCGTCGTGCGACGGTTGCGTCGTGTTGCGTCGGACCGTCGCCACCAAAAAACGTTGCTTGTGATGTTTTTTGGTGCGTCGTCTGCAGCATTTCCGACCGCGCATGCGCGGCCAGAACTCTGCCCCCTCCTTCCCGCACCTCACAATGGGGCAGCGGATGCGTTGGAAAACTGCATCCGCTGCCCCAGTTGTGCGGCGCATTCACTGCTAGCGTTGGTGCGCCGCAACGTTGCATAGCGAAAGTAGCCTTAGTGTGTATTGTGATATAGACTGTGATATGGTAATGTGTAAAGTAAAGAGTAAGACATAGGTTAGGTTTTAGGACATAATGTAGTTAATATAGGGCAAGATAAACTTTGGTATGTATGCAAATGCAATGCACAATGTTTGTAAAAGTAGATCTGTCAGCTACAGACGTAGGGACAGACATAGTTAAAGTTTGTGACTAGCCCATATTGGGAGTGGCAAGCCCCAGTATAAAGGGTCTGTTTGCTGATGAGAGTGAGATAGGGAAGTTCGTTAACCAAGGTCAAGTTCAGGTTGCAGTGGGCTGATAGTGGAAGTATGGATCTATTGTTCGGGGCAGTGGGAGGCTTAACTGGGATCCCTTAGGCTAGGTTCACATTGCGTTAGGGCAATCCATTAAGCGCATAGCACTAGCGGATTGCGCTAACGTAATGTTTCTCTAGGGTCCGCATTCGCCGTCCCCGCTAGCGCAGATCCGCGATCTGCGCTAGCGAGGAATGGACCTCGGGCGCACCTCGGACGCTGCAAGCAGCGTCCGAGGTCCGTCACAAAAGAACGGCACATCGCTAGCGCGTGCCGAAAATGGCATGCGCTAGCGATGCGCTACAGGGAAAAATCACATTGCTGTCAATGGGTGCGCTAACGTACCCGTTGCACGGCGTTAATTGCTACAATTTCGCTGTGCAACGCAGTCCGTTAGCGTTAACCCATTAACGCAATGTGAACCTAGCCTTACAGACATTCCTGCAACGCCCATAGCTCAAGACTCGATACAGGTACTATGAAAAGTGCCTTATCCTCTGGTATACAGGGAAGGTAACAGATCCCAGGGGAACTGCGGAACTGGAAGGGAAATCCCTGGGTCTGACAGAGCCAGTAAATGTGAGGCTAAGTGCACACTTTGTGGATTCCACTACGGATCCACAGCGGATTTGACCGCTGCGGATCCGCAGCAGTTTCCCATGAGTTTACAGTACAATGTAAACCTATGGGAAACGAAAAACGCTGTGCACATGCTGCGGAAAAAGCCGCGGATTACATTCCGCAGCATGTCACTTCTGCGGATTTTCACCTGCTCCAATAGGAAAAGGCAGATGAAAAACCGCAGAAGAATCCACAGTAAAAACCGCGATAAATCCGCAGTAAAAACCGCAGTGGAATCTGCAAAGTGTGCACATAGCCTAAGGATAATCCAAGAGGGATGGATAGGAATTCTAAAAAGGTACTGAATGAAGGAACCAAGACATGAGAAGTGTTATGCCCAATACTGCTTGTTACAATCTGATGGACTGTACAGTAAACTTCTGTGTCTTGAAACGAACTGGATGTCCCCTGAATTATGTGAGGCGGCTCCGGGAGATGGAAGCCTTGAGACACCGGAGGCCTGCGGCCTACACGTGAGTGTGATACACCCCACACCTGACAGCACATTGGGATGGGGACATAATTTTCCTGTAAAGTGCCAGGGCGTCATGGAGCAACAGATCCTCCATGGCTACTGCCCTTGGTCACTTTATATACTTATGGTATGTGCCATAAATTGTACGTTTTTTGCACTAGTTTGTGGCATACCTGTGATGTCAATGGTCCCCCATTGTTTTCCTATGATTTTGGAAAATTGCAATACAGCATATTCTCTATAATCTGAGCCTGCCACAACAATCTCTAAGACTTTTCTTGTGCAGCACCAGTTCTCTGGAATGCAGTATCCCGACAATTCAGTTAATTCCCAATGTGCACAATTTTAAAGGGAGCCTCTCGGCTCCAAAAACACTGTTTACCTGTATACATATAATGGTATTCTGCTGGCAGATAGCTTTTAATTCATGTCTATCTGGCTTACGCATGCGTCATTTTGCGGTGTGCGGCGGGGCGCGGCTAACGCACCATGTTGCAATTTTTGAGGCGGCAAATTTCCGTCAAATATGCGCAGGCATGCAGATGAGTGCGTTAAAAAAAACGCATTACTGTCTATGGGAACGCATGTGTACACAAAAACACGCGTATGATTGCGTTTGCGTACGCATGCGTTTTTATGAGTAAACCTGTGCAGGAACTGGTTTTAAGCCACCCCCCAAATAAAGCTTTTAAAAGAGGGTACTCTCCAGACAGTCTGCAAATGGAAGCAAGCTGATTCTAAGGGAAGACTCTACTATTCTTAACAAAACATGAGTATACAAGCTATTGTCTGCCTTTTTTTGTTTCTCCATGCAGTTTGTACTCACTTCTGGCTCTTTCTTGCAGCATTCATCACTATATCACCATGGCCTCAAGTCCAGAGCACAGCGAACACACTAGACAGGAGAATGAAGTGAGTACATTTGGTAGTGATTGGTAAGTATTCACTGTCACTATATGTGGCAAAATCATGCATTTTCTTTTACAAAACACTTCAACAAGTGCAGAGGAGCAGGAGCAGCAGACTTCGGCCCAAGTTGCGGTGGCAAGACGGCGTGTAAGTATTCTTGACTGTTTTTTTTTCTTGACTGTCTTTTGTTTCTCTTTTATTTTTTTTAAATGTTTTATCATTCCAACATTAATGTCTTTCTTTCATTTCTAGGTTCTACAATGGGATGAAGATGTCATTGACAATGAACTCCTCATAACGTTGGTGAAAGAGAGAGTTCCATTCTCGGACACCCAGGAGCAGCAGCACTCAGACACTGTGGTGATTCGGCGGCTGTGGAATGATGTGGCCCAAGCGCTGATGGATGACTGGGACAACGCCACGCCACGAGTCAGAAAGGAATTTTGTAAGTATTGCAATGTGGTCTGATGCGGCAGTGAACCTGAAGGCCGGGTCATACAACCGTGTGTGATGCGATAAACTCCTTCGAGTTTCTCTCATCACACACGGTTGTGTGATCCAGGCCTAAAGTGCATTGTTTAACAATTTTTTTTTTTTTCCCTATTCACAGTGAACAAAGTCAAAACCCGTTGGCGTTCGATGAAGGATCACTTCAACAAGGACCTGAGACAGGAGATCCAAGCTCACAGTGGTGCTGCAGCAAGGATCGGGAAATATAAATACCACCGGGTGCTGGATTTCCTGAGGCCTGTCCTTGCTATTATTATTATTATTGCTCAGAGAACGTAAGTATTTTTGTGTTGTATTCCATTGTGTTGTATTCCTTAATCTGAATTTTTCTATTCCACAGGAGTTGGCGCTTTTACAATTGTTATTTTTTGGTAGTAATGTTTTACTTTTCTTTTCACAGAACCTGGAGCAGCACCCTCAAACCTGAATCGTTCTCTGGAGCTGTCCCTCATCGAACAGCCATGGACCAGTCCCAGCCATCCACCAGTGAAGCAGCAAGTGGGCCGGCGTCAAAGTCTGGAAAACAGGCAGCTGGTCCTTCAGGTGTTCCCCTGTCCCAGTCCCGTGCCTCTTTTTTTGGGGGTTCTTCCCGCCAGCGGCAGAAGGCCTCGGACAGGTCACTCATGCCAAGTTTCTTCACTTGAGCTCGGTCTTCCAGAATGGCCTGAAGGTGCTGGGAGATAGACTGGAAAGTGGTCTGACCCATATTAACACACTTTTCCAGGATGTCAACCAACGCCTTAACCGTCTGGAAGCCGACCTCCAGAAACCAGCACACCATTTTTTTAATCAAATAGAGCGGGGCATGTCGGAACATCTTACGCCTGAACTCCAGCTCAATGTGATGAAGGCCTGCAATGCTGCTTACATTCATGGCTGTGCAGCAGACTCGGTACTTACAGCAGCCGAGTCCTGCTCCTGCATGGCCGTTCACCGCCATGTCAGGTCCAGATCCTGCACGGCTGTCCACCGCCACCACCACTATGCTGGCTCCAGATCCTGGACGGCTGTCCACCGCCACCACAAGGCCGAGTCCAGATCCTGCACGCTCTGCTGACCCCACCACTCCCACCCTCCCAAGGAGACACAAAAAAAGAAGGCAGTCACCTAATATGGGACAGAAATCTAAAAAGTCGGTCCACCAGAAGTGTCCAACTACCTCCACCCTCACCACCCAAAGTGTCTGTGTTGTCCAGTTTGTCTCTCCCTTCCAATGTGTCTCTCCCGTCCCATGCTTCCGCTCCTAATGTGTCTACTTCCATCCTTGACCACTCAGACCCCACAAGTTTAGTAAGCCCTTCCCTGGAACCGCTTTATCGTCCACACCTAGCCAATCCTCCCAGCTCCACACCCCCATGTTCATATTATTTCCCCCTCATTGTCTCGTCAAAAATATATATTTTTTGTGTTGTTTATCCCCTATCGCTGCTTGTTCTTTGTCTCTTTCGTCGCCGGCAACACACACCGTGCACCGTCAACGCACACATCACCGTCTACACACACTGTGTTATTGCCACCTCATAGCTCCATGACACAAAATCTGCTGCCCATCTTCTTTATTTGCTTTACACTGCACCTTTGCTTCTTGTTTCTGTCATGATGCTATGAGGTGGCAAAAACAAAGAGGACTGAAAATCCTCCAAAAATATATATTAATACAGCACAGAGGGTCAGGGGTCAGCAATGCTCACCTGCCCAGGTGTCAGCACTAGTGCACTCGGGATGCTGGGTTTTTACATGGGCAGGTGAGTAAAGATATGAGGTGGATTAGCTCCATCATCTCATCAGCCTGCATTAATCTATTGGACTATAGAAATGCAGACTGAAGAGACGATGGAGCTAATGCAACGTCACCTACCATAGCACTGACCCCAGAGAGAAGAGGTGTAGTGTAAAGCATGGGTGACATAACCCAATTTGTTTATAATCCAATCCCTGTCTCATGCAACCTGCATAAGACAGTGGATTTTATAAAGACTGTAGTAGTGAACTGGTGATCACCTTATTAGACTTTTTTAAAATTAGAGGGCACTTGGAACAGGTGTTTCAATAGAGGTGTTTTATTGTCAGCAAATATTAAAGGTACATTTTAATAATTCCAGGTACATAACATTACAAGAACATTTTACTAAACCATTTCATCTTGCCAGGACACACGTCCACTCTCAGAAACAAAGTAGGACGCAAATGTATCCCTCATTTGGGCAACTTCAACTGTTGTTCTGAGAGTGTGATGATGGTAATCTGGCAATGGGTGACAAATAGGTTCATCAAGCTCAATGTTGGGTTGTTCTTTAGCCATTATGTAGTTGTGCAGAACCATGCACGCCTTGACCACCTCATCGACTGTCTCAATTTTGGGATTAATGACTGTCCCTAAAATGCGCCATTTCGAGACAAGCATACCAAAGGCACACTCAACTGTTCTTTGTGCCCTGGTCAGTCGGTAATTAAAAATCCTTTTTGTGTGTGTCAAGTCCCCACTGGAGTATGGTTTAAGGAGGTTTCCACACATCTGAAAGGCCTCATCCCCAACCACAACAAATGGCATTGGCGGGCCCTGAGTGTTGGGAAGAGGTCGTGGCAGGGGGAAATTGAAATGATTGCCATACAACCGTTGGCCCATGTCCGAGTTTTTAAAAGTCTGTGAGTCATTACCATGGCCAAAAGATCCAATGTCCACGACGACAAAACTACAGTCCGCAACTACAATTGCCATTAGCACTATGGAAAAATATTTTTTATAATTAAAGTACCGTATATCCTCGAGTATAAGCTGACCCGAGTATAAGCTGACCCCCCTAATTTTGCCACAAAAAACTGGGAAAACTTATTGACTCGAGTATAAGCCTAGGGGTGGAAAATGCAGCAGCTACCGGTAAATGTCAAAAATAAAAATAGATACCAATAAAAGTAAAATTAATTGAGACATCAGTAGGTTGTGTTTTTGAATATCCATATTGAATCAGGAGCCCCATATAATGCTCCATACAGTTCATGATGGATCCCATAAGATGCTCCATACAAAATATGCCCCATATAATGCTCCATATTAAAATATGCCCCATATAATGCTGCACAAAGGTTAATAATGGCCCCATAAGATGCTCCATAGAAACATTTGCCCCATACAATGCTGCATAAAGGTTGATGGCCCCGTAAGATGCTCCACACATTATGGCCCAATAAGATGCTCCGCACATTATGCCCCATGAGATACTCCACACATTATGCCCCACAAGATGCTCCATACATTATGGCCCCATAAGATGCTCCACACATTATGGCCCCATGAGATGCTCCACACATTATGGCCCCATGAGATGCTCCACACATTGTGGCCCCATATAATGCTCCATACATTGTGGCCCCATACGATGCTCCATACATTATGGCCCCATGAGATGCTCCATACATTGTGGCCCCATACGATGCTCCATATATTATGGCTCCATGAGATGCTCCACACATTATGGCTCCATGAGATGCTCCATAAATTATGGCCCCATGAGATGCTCCATACATTATGGCCCCATGAGATGCTCCATAGATAAGATGCTCCACACATTATGGCCCCATGAGATGCTCCATACATTGTAGCCCCATTCGATGCTCCATACATTTGCCCCACTTGCTGTTGCTGCGATTAAAAAAAAACAAAACACATACTCGCCTCTCTTCGCTCAGGCCCCCGGCACTTGCGATAGTCACCTTCCTCATTCCACGCACCGCTCTGTCTTCCATCCTCTGCACTGACTGTTCAGGCAGAGGGCGGCGCTCACACTAATCGCGTCACGCGCCCTCTGACCTGAACAGTGCAGAGGATGGAAGTCAGAGCTGCACACAGCGGTGGAACGAGGAAGGTGACTATTGCGCAATGCTCACCTCCCCTGATATACTCACCTGCTCCCGGTGCGGTCCCTGGCAGTGTCTCACTGTCAGATGGTCTCCGGGAGCCGGCGGCATCTTCATGTGTTCAGCTGTCACGTACCGCTCATTAAAGTAATGAATATGCGTCCAAATTCATTACTTTAATGAGCGGTACCACGTGACCGCTGAACACAGGAAGTGCTGCCCGGAGACCATGGGACAGTGCCAGGAGCAGGTGAGTATGTCACCGCGCCACTCCCCCCTCACCCGCTGACCCCCCCGCCGACACTGACTCGAGTATAAGCCGAGAGGGTCACTTTCAGCCCAAAAAAGTGGTCTGAAAATCTCGGCTTATACTCGAGTATATACGGTACTCGAATCCAGTTCCAGTCGGTTTGGTAATTCTAATATATTTTCCATCCACTGCTACCAAACAGTTGGGGAAATTACAAACTTCCAAGAATTTATCTGCAGTTTCCTGCCTGATTTCCGTTTTGGGTAGGGGGATAGATTCCTCACGGAGAACATCCCACAAAGCCTGACAGGTGTCTGCGACAATACCAGATACTGTGGAAATTCCTAT
The DNA here is from genome assembly GCF_051348905.1 of Ranitomeya variabilis. Taxonomy (NCBI): domain Eukaryota; kingdom Metazoa; phylum Chordata; class Amphibia; order Anura; family Dendrobatidae; genus Ranitomeya; species Ranitomeya variabilis. The sequence continues at coordinate 613,276,404 of NC_135234.1, forward strand.
CCAGAAATGGAAATGGAGCGATGATAGGCTCTCTCCGGTAGCCAGGAATCTGCCGAACAGAGAAAGAAAAATATTCAGAACAATAATATTTATGAAAAAAAAGGACAAGGACATGGCTTTTAGAACAATAATATTTAAGACAGTTGTTTAGCAAAACAGAAAAAGGAAAAAAAAAGAAAAGTACATTGCAGAACAATAAGGCTATGTTCACACGCTGCGGGTTTTGCTGCGGACCCGCAGCTGTTTTGCAGCTGCGGGTCCGCATCCTTTTTCCATGTAGGTTACAGTACAATGTAACCTAATGGAAAACAAAACCCGCTGTGCCGACGATCCTTTTTTTCTGTGGAAAATCCGCGCGGATTTTCTGCAGAAAAAAAGAAGGAGCATGTCACTTCTTGGTGCAGAATCGCTGCGATTCTGCACCCATAGAAATGCATTGAACCGCTAACTTCCCGCATGGGGCTGTGCCCACGTTGCGGGAAGTTAAGCGGATAATGTGCCGATGGTACCCGGGGTGGAGGAGAGGAGACTCTCCTCCAGGCCCTGGGAACCATATTTGGGTGTAAAAAAAAGAATTAAAATAAAAAATAATGCTATACTCACCTCTCAGCGCTGCCCGCGGCGTCCGGTCTCAGTTGCTGTGCCGAACAGGACCTGTGGTGACGTCGCGGTCACATGACCGTGATGACGCCGCGGCCACATGACCGTGACGTCACGAAGGTCCTTGTCGGCACAGCCGCTTGCAGCGCCGGGGAGATCGCGACGTCAGAGGGTGAGTATAGCCAATTTTTATTATTTTTTACATTACTATTGATGCTGCATATGCAGCATCAATAGTACAGCAGTAATCCCGCAGCGGAAACCGCGGAACAAACCGCGATAAATCTGCAGGGATAACCGCAGCGGTTTTGCCCTGCAGATTTTCAATTCCGCTGCGGGATTAACCCGCAGAGGAACCCGCAGCGTGTGAATGTGGCCTAATAATTATGACAGGCGTTTATTTTTAAATATTATGTACCTTAGTGTCAACAGCAGATGTTCCTCAGCAGGAATCGCTCTCTGAAGCTGGGTGTCCTGCCTGCTGATGGCTCCTTGTACACAAAGAGGCAAATCCCTGAAGCTCTCTTGAGACATTCTCGTGTACTCAAAATATTTCTCCGGGTTTTCACGGAGCTCACTGAATAAGGAGTGGTAGGCTCCACGGCTGTCGGAGTTCAACAATGGGGTGTTGCCAAAATCTCCAACGCCGTCTTCTCTGTCTTTCTCTTTTCTGTTCTTGCTCACAAGCAAATGCAAAGGCAAAAAAAAAGTTGACATCCAAATCCAGATTCCGATAGAAACTGCCCATGTGAAGATCCATCTTGACGCTAGATACAGGAGCAAAATCTGAGGATTTCATGAGTACAAGGGTGTATATGCATGTGCATAAAAACCACAAAAGGCATACAAAAACGCTTGCAAACGCTTTCAAATGCAGCGTTTTTTTCTCGTCATGTGTAAGCGGATGCGGCAAAAATACACTGCGTTAGCATGCGTTTTTGCATGCGTTTGCAGTTGCAGACGAAACTGCTTACTCAACAGCAAATGTGAAACTAGCCATACTGGAGCAGTGGTACAGAGAAAAAAGATATATTATTCCTGCAGCCATTCGCTTCCAGTCATCCATTTTATTATTATTATTCATTTTATTAGCACAATTTATTCCATGTCGCTTTACACGTGAAAAAGGGGCACACATAGACAAGTACAATAAACATGAGCAATACAAGGCACACACTAGTACAGAAGGAGAGAGGACCCTGCCCACGAGGGCTCACAGTCTACAGGGGATGGGTGAAGATACACTAGGAAAGGGTAGAGCTCATCAAGCGGCGGTTCAGTAGACTGAGGATCACTGCAGGTTGTAGGCTTGTCGTAAGAGGTGGGTCTTCAGGTTCCTTTTGAAGGTTTTGGTAGGTGAAAGTCTGATGTGTTGGGGTAGAAAGTTCGAGAGTTCTGGGGAAGTCCTGGAGAAGTCTTGTATGTGGTTTTGGGAGGAAGAGATAACAGGGGAGTAGAGAAGGAGATCTTGAAAGGATCGAAGGTTGCGTGTAGATGAATACCAGGAGACGATGTCACAGATATATGGAGGAGACAGGTTGTGGATGGCTTTGTATGTCATAGTTAGGATTTTGAACTGGAGCCTCTGGACAATAGGAAGCCAGTGAACGGCTTGGCAGAGAGGAGAGGCTGGGGAATAACAGAGACAGGTGGATTAGTCAGGCAGCAGAGTTTAGGATAGATTGGAGTTTTGCAAGAGTGCTAGAGGGGAGGCCAGAGAGTAGGAGGTTGCAATAGTCCAGGCGGGAGATGATGAGGGCGTGCACCATGACGATGTGTGTTACTAATGGTAATGTTTGAGACTCTGGTCCCAGCTCTCTTCAGGTCATTGACCTGGTCCTCCTGTGTAGTTCTGGGCTGATTCCTGACCTTTCTCAGAATCATTCTTACCCCTCAAGACGAGATTTTGCATGGTGCCCCAGACCGAAGAAGATTGACAGCCACCTTGTGTTTCTTCCATTTTCTAATAATTGTGCCAACAACTGTTGCCTTTTCACCAAGCTGCTTGCCTATTGTCCTTTAGCCAATCCCAGCCTTGTGCAGGTCTACAATTTTGTCGCTAGTGTCCCTAGCTCCTTGATCTTGGCCATGGTGGAAAGGTTGTCGTGTGATTGATTGATTGTGTGGACAGGTATATTTTATACAGGCAACCAGGTGAAACTGGTGAAATTAATACAGGTAATGAGTGCAGAGTAGGAGGGCTTCTTAAAGAAAAACTAATAGGTCTGTGAGAGCCAGAATCATTGCTGGTTGGTAAGTGATCAAATGCTTATTTCATGCAATAAAATGCAATTTAATTATTAAAAAATCATACAATGTGATTTTCTGTTTTTTTCTCTCACAATTGAAGTGTACCTGCAATAAAAATTATAGACCTCTCTATTCTTTGTAGGTGGGAAAACTTGAAAAATTGGCAGTGTAGCAAATAATTATTTTCCTCACTGTACAACTCTGATTCAAGCTCATGGAATATATACTGTATATATATCCCGGTACAGTCACTGCCAACTCCACAATAACAAAATGGAAAATCTAGCTAATTGGACACATGTTACAGGTAGCATATGGCTTCAGGTTGTGGTTTACAGAGCAAGAGGGATTACTTTCCCTCACACCATGTGCGTTCCAGCGCGCTTTCTCTGGCAGAGACATCTGCCTTTTTTAGATTGCTTAATTTCCGTATGCTCAGTTCCGCCCTCACCATGATGCCTTCCGACTGACACCGGCGGTCTATTAGCTTAATTACTAAGGTATTAATACCCTCCTGGCCACAATTGTATTACTTCCCCTGATGAAGCCGTATGGGTTACGGCGATACGCGTGGAGTCATTCTGGGGTCCCCCATTCATATCCGCTGCTGTTTGGATGTTCCTGCCTGGCTCATCTTTTCTTGGCTTTCCTGCTGTGTCTTTTCTGGTACATTTGGCCATTTTTGGCCATTACTCCTTCAGTGGTTTATCAGTCATTGGTTATCATTATCAATCCTATTTGACTGATCTGCTACTCACAGCGCTTATATTATAAACCCAGGTATTTGGGGGGGTTCTTACATTTACCCCAGCTGTAGGGATGCACTGTGCTGGTTCTCCATCACTGATTTTTTTCCTCCAAATTTGGTCCCTTTTAGGGCATACTAGGGATCATTCAAATTTTGACATGTTCTGATTATTTATATCCTATGGTGTATTGGATAAATATTTATTCAGAGCTATATAGCCTCAGGGTTATAGGATTGCATTGCACTTACTGTATTTGTTTATTGCAGTGGGTTTGAGTGGTTGTTCTCACATGTTTTTACTTGTGTTTTATGTTTTCTGTTTCTGTAATTGTGGGTCAATAAAATTATTATATTTTAGTGTAGTGTGCATGCCTTACAGTAGTGCTTTTATTCTTTTTGGCCTCGTTATTTGTTTTTACTACTGGCTTTTGCACCTTCCTTGATTATCTTTGCATAATAGTGCCACTGGTTCCATTATTAGAGGCTGCAGACAGTCGCACTGCATCTAGCTGCAGAAGGTCTCAGTGGTTGGCTTTTCTGACTCCTTCCTAGTCCTTCTGACTCTAGGACCCAGTGGCAACCTCCCCTGGCTCTAATTGACACACCTGGACCAGGGTGTTTATAGACTCCCAGCTTGCTGCTGGGAGTTACCAGTGATATTTCCATTTCCCACTGTTGAGGCTTGGAGCTATAGCAGTTGGCTATCTTCTTCTTTGGTGTTAGGAGGACGCCTGTGTTTCTCTCTGAGTCCACTCAAGCTAAGGGTTCCCCATGTTTGTCTATCCCATCTGTCTTTATTTATAGCTGGGATCGACCAGCGCTCAATACATCCTTCCCTAAGTAGGGCTTACTGCTAGGGTCAAGCAGGGTTTAGGTATCCTGCTCAGTATTAGGTGCGGAACCTATATAGGGATGCTTAGGGAAGACAGGATGACGTTAGATCTGCCTAGAGGTCTACACTCCCCGCTTCCCTAGTGTTGGGCTCCCTTCCCCTCATCCCTTTGTGTTGCACTTAGTCTTTCCTACACTGTGCGTGACTAAGTTACTCCCACAAACCTCCCCTTGATGAGCTCATATGGGGACTAGTTGTGGGATGTGTTAAGTCTGTTAGAATTTTATGACATTCCTAACTTTCAGGATATCTTCACCCCTGGAGGTCCCAGGTGGAAGATATTGTCATCATTTTTTCTAATTCGATTTTACCTTTCTATAGAGATGAAACATGGCATTGAAAGTATTATCATCAGACCAATATTAAATTGGAGGGGTTAGAATGGTCTTACGCTGATGTGAGAAAATGTGTTACATTAGTCCCTTCTCTACGACAACAAAAATATTTCTTTCATAAATATTGGATTGAATCAGACCTCAATATTCATCACTGACCAGGTGCTCCAAAAGGTCTGAGAAAAATCCTTTGAAAAATCCTTTGTCTCCACTTTTGAATAAACAAATCCCAGTTTGAGTATCTGGTTCTCGAAGCAAATTTCTGCTGTAATTACCTGCTCACGGCATGAGATCCTTACTTCAATCGGAGTTGAAGTATCAGCTCTCTCTCACTTCGTTGTAATTAATTTCTTACTTCCTCAGATATAATTAGTTTTTTCAATTAAAACTTATCCCATCTACCTATTCTCGACTAGGCTCCAGCCCCGTCACCAAATGCCAGCTGCCTGGCGACAGCGGGCCTGGTAAGGGCTCTGCTTAAGTACTCCTTCTATTAACTGGAAGCTGGGTGAAGGGTCTCCTGGCCCTTTAAGGCTCGCTTGGCTGGGGCAGCTTGTGCCAAGTGCATCTGTGGCTACACCTTTGCTGGTTTGGCGCCAGTCTTGCTGGGTCTCTACGATTGCACATAAGATCCCATATGTTCAATGTGAGGATGATATGTTCCATCTTTGGAGATGTCTTTATGGATATTAATTTTCCACTAACATAGCACCTATAAAAATCAATCCAGAAATATACATTTTAGTTAATGCGTGGCAGAAAAATCAACTTTTAATCCATGTACATGTTGTCCTATTTTAGAAAACATTTGCTGTAGTTATAAAAATTAAAAAAAAGAGTATTCCTTACCCTACTGAGGTCCAGCATCAGCTCCCCACCCTTGCCACGGTCCCTGTTGTTTGTCTGCAGTGCTGACATCACATCAACAGTAGTGCAGCCAGTCAGTCAGCTTAAAGGGAAGGTGCCACCAGTTTTCTTGTAGTTTGTTTTTTTGTGAAATTAAGCTTAACCCCTTCCCGACATTTGACGTACTATCCCGTCGAGGTGGGGTGGGCCCGTATGACCGCCGACGGGATAGTACGTCATCACCGATCAGCGGCGCTCACGGGGGGAGCGCGGCCGATCGCGGCCGGGTGTCAGCTGCATATCGCAGCTGACATCCGGCACTATGTGCCAGGAGCGGTCACGGACCGCCCCCGGCACATTAACCCCCGGCACACCGCGATCAAACATGATCGCAGTGTACCGGCGGTATAGGGAAGCATCGCGCAGGGAGGGGGCTCCCTGCGGGCTTCCCTGAGACCCCCGGAGCAACGCGATGTGATCGCGTTGCTGCGAGGGTCTCCTACCTCCTTCCTGGCTGCAGGTCCCGGATCCAAGATGGCCGCGGCATCCGGGTCCTGCAGGGAAGGAGGTGGCTTACCGAGTGTCTGCTCAGAGCAGACACTTGGTAAGCCTGCAGCCCTGCACAGCAGATCGTCGATCTGGCAGAGTGCTGTGCACACTGCCAGATCAATGATCTGTGATGTCCCCCCCTGGGACAAAGTAAAAAAGTTAAAAAAAATTTTTTCCACATGTGTAAAAAAAAAAAAAAAAAAAAAATCCTAAATAAATAATAAAAAAAAAAAATATATTATTCCCATAAATACATTTCTTTATCTAAATAAAAAAAACAAAACAATAAAAGTACACATATTTAGTATCGCCGCGTCCGTAACGACCCAACCTATAAAACTGCCCCACTAGTTAACCCCTTCAGTAAACACCGTAAGAAAAAAAAAAAAAAAACGAGGCAAAAAACAACGCTTTATTACCATACCGCCGAACAAAAAGTGGAATAACACACGATCAAAAAGACTGATATAAATATCCATGGTACCGCTGAAAACGTCATCTTGTCCCGCAAAAAACAAGCCGCCATACAACATTATCAGCAAAAAAATAAAAAAGTTATAGTCCTGAGAATAAAGCGATACGAAAATAATTATTTTTTCTATATTTTAGTTTTTATCGTATAAAAGCGCCAAAACATAAAAAAATGATATAAATGAGATATCGCTGTAATCGTACTGACCCGAAGAATAAAACTGCTTTATCAATTTTACCAAACGCGGAACGGTATAAACGCCTCCCCCAAAAGAAATTCATGAATAGCTGGTTTTTGGTCATTCTGCCTCACAAAAATCGGAATAAAAAGCGATCAAAAACGGTCACGTGTCCGAAAATGTTACCAATAAAAACGTCAACTCGTCCCGCAAAAAACAAGACCTCACATGACTCTGTGGAGCAAAATGTGGAAAAATTATAGGTCTCAAAATGTGGAGACGCAAAAACTTTTTTGCTATAAAAAGCGTCGCTGGTTTCACACTTGCGTTTTTGTCTGCAGCGTTTTTTGCACAAAAAAACGCATGCGTTTTTTCCCTATATTTAACATTGAAAACGCATGCGGTTTTTTTATACGCGTTTGGTCGCGTTTTCAAACGCATGCGTTTTTTTTCTGCATGCGTTCATTTTCAGAAATACAACCTGCAGTATTTTCTTGCGTTTTTAAGCACATGCGTTTGTTTGCGTTAAAAACGCATGCATTTAAACACACTGAAAAGCCACCCACCACCATCAAGGTGATAAAGGGATCCAAACCCTAACCCTAACTCTACCCCTAACCTCACCCCTAACCGTTTAATGAACATTTTCTGACAGTCATAGTGCCACGTATTTCAGTGCCACGTATTTCAGTGCCACGTATTTCAGTGCCACGTGTTTCAGTGCCACGTATTTCAGTGCCACGTATCACATATTTCAGTGCCACGTATCACGTATTTCAGTGCCACGTATCACGTATTTCAGTGCCACATATTTCAGTGCCACGTATTTCAGTGCCACGTATTTCAGTGCCACGTATTTCAGTGCCACGTATTTCAGTGCCACGTATTTCAGTGCCACGTATTTCAGTGCCACGTATTTCAGTGCCACGTATTTCAGTGCCACGTATTTCAGTGCCACGTATCACGTATTTCAGTGCCACGTGTTTCAGTGCCACGTATTTAAGTGCCACGTATCACGTATTTCAGTGCCACGTATTTCAGTGCCACGTATTTCAGTGCCACGTATTTCAGTGCCACGTATTTCAGTGCCACGTATTTCAGTCACGTTTAGGGTTAGGGTTAGGGGTAGGGTTAGGGTTAGGGTTGGAGGTAAAGTTAGGGTTGGGGCTAAAGTTAGGGTTAGGGTTTGGATTACATTTACGTTTGGATTAGGGTTGGGATTAGAATTATGGGTGTGTCAGGGCTAGGGGTGTGGTTAGGGTTACCGTTGGGATTAGGGTTAGGGGTGTGTTTGGGTTAGGGTTTCAGGTAGAATTGGGGAGTTTCCACTGTCCAGGCACATCAGGGGCTCTACAAGCGCGACATGGCGTCCAATCTCAATTCCAGCCAATTCTGCGTTGAAAAAGTAAAACAGTGCTCCTTCCCTTCCGAGCTCTCCCGTGCGCCCAAAAAGGGGTTTACCCCAACATATGTGTTATCAGCGTACTCGGGACAAATTGAACAACAACTTCTGGGGTCCAAGTTCTCTTGTTATCCTTAGGAAAATAAAAATTTGGGGGGCTAAAAATCATTTTTGTGGGAAAAAAAAGATGTTTTATTTTCACGGCTCTGCGTTATAAACTGTAGTGAAACACTTGGGGGTTCAAAGTTCTCACAACACATCTAGATAAGTTCCTTGGGAGGTCTAGTTTCCAATATGGGGTCACTTGTGGGGGGTTTGTACTGTTTGGGTACATCAGGGGCTCTGCAAATGCAACGTGACGCCTGCAGACCAATCCATTTAAGGCTGCATTCCAAATGGCGCTCCTTCCCTTCCGAGCTCTGTCATGCACCCAAACAGTGGTTCCCCCCCACATATGGGGTATCAGCGTACTCAGGACAAATTGGACAACAACTTTTGGGGTCTAATTTATCCTGTTACCCTTGTGAAAATACAAAACTGGGGGCTAAAAAATCATTTTTGTGAAAAAAAAAAAGAATTTTTATTTTCACGGCTTTGCGCTATAAACTTTAGTGAAACACTTGGGGGTTCAAAGTTCTCAAAACACATCTAGATAAGTTCTTTGGGAGGTCTAGTTTCCAATATGGGGTCACTTGTGGGGGGTTTGTACTGTTTGGGTACATCAGGGGCTCTGCAAATGCAACGTGACGGCTGCTGACCAATCCATTTAAGTCTGCATTCCAAATGGCGCTCCTTCCCTTCCGAGCTCTGTCATGCGCCCAAACAGTGGTTCCCCCCCACATATGGGGTATCAGCGTACTCAGGACAAATTGGAAAACAAATTTTGGGGTCCAATTTATTCTGTTACCCTTGTAAAAATACAAAGCTGGGTGCTAAAAAATCATTTTTGAGAAAAAAAATAAAAATTATTTTCACGGCTCTGCGTTATAATCTGTAGTGAAACACTTGGGGGTTCAAAGCTCTCAAAACACATCTAGATAAGTTCCTTAGGGGGTCTACTTTCCAAAATGGTGTCACTTGTAGGGAGTTTCAATGTTTAGGCACATCAGGGGCTCTCCAAACGCAACATGGCGTCCCATCTCAATTCCAGTCAATTTTGCATTGAAAAGTCAAATGGCGCTCCTTCCCTTCCAAGCTCTGCCATGCGCCCAAACAATGGTTTACACCCACATATGGGGTATCAGCGTACTCAGGACAAATTGCACAACATTTTTTGGGGTCCAATTTCTTCTCTTACCCTTGGGAAAATAAAAAATTGGGGGCGAAAAGATCATTTTTGTGAAAAAATATGATTTTTTATTTTTACGGCTCTGCATTATAAACTTCTGTGAAGCACTTGGTGGGTCAAAGTGCTCACCACACATCAAGATAAGTTCCTTAGGGGGTCTACTTTCCAAAATGGTGTCACTTGTAGGGGGTTTCAGTGTTTAGGCACATCAGGGGCTCTCCAAACGCAACATGGCGTCCCATCTCAATTCCAGTCAATTTTGCATTGAAAAGTCAAATGGCGCTCCTTCCCTTCCAAGCTCTGCCATGCGCCCAAACAATGGTTTACACCCACATATGGGGTATCAGCGTACTCAGGACAAATTGCACAACATTTTTTGGGGTCCAATTTCTTCTCTTACCCTTGGGAAAATAAAAAATTGGGGGCGAAAAGATCATTTTTGTGAAAAAATATGATTTTTTATTTTTACGGCTCTGCATTATAAACTTCTGTGAAGCACTTGGTGGGTCAAAGTGCTCACCACACATCTAGATAAGTTCCTTAGGGGGTCTACTTTCCAAAATGGTGTCACTTGTAGGGAGTTTCAATGTTTAGGCACATCAGGGGCTCTCCAAACGCAACATGGCGTCCCATCTCAATTCCAGTCAATTTTGCATTGAAAAGTCAAATGGCGCTCCTTCCCTTCCAAGCTCTGCCATGCGCCCAAACAATGGTTTACACCCACATATGGGGTATCAGCGTACTCAGGACAAATTGCACAACATTTTTTGGGGTCCAATTTCTTCTCTTACCCTTGGGAAAATAAAAAATTGGGGGCAAAAAGATCATTTTTGTGAAAAAATATGATTTTTTATTTTTATGGCTCTGCATTATAAACTTCTGTGAAGCACTTGGTGGGTCAAAGTGCTCACCACACATCTAGATAAGTTCCTTAGGGGGTCTACTTTCCAAAATGGTGTCACTTGTAGGGAGTTTCAATGTTTAGGCACATCAGGGGCTCTCCAAACGCAACATGGCGTCCCATCTCAATTCCAGTCAATTTTGCATTGAAAAGTCAAATGGCGCTCCTTTCCTTCCGAGCTCTGCCATACGCCCAAACAGTGGTTTACCCTCACATATGGGGTATCAGCGTACTCAGGACAAATTGTACAACAACTTTGGGGGTCCATTTTCTCCTGTTACCCTTGGTAAAATAAAACAAATTGGAGCTGAAATAAATTGTGTGTGAAAAAAAGTTAAATGCTCATTTTTATTTAAACATTCAAAAAATTCCTGTGAAACACCTGAAGGGTTAATAAACTTCTTGAATGTGGTTTTGAGCACCTTGAGGGGTGCAGTTTTTAGAATGGTGTCACACTTGAGTATTTTCTATCATATAGACCCCTCAAAATGACTTCAAATGAGATGTGGTCCCTAAAAAAAAATGGTGTTGTAAAAATGAGAAATTGCTGGTCAACTTTTAACCCTTATAACTCCGTCACAAAAAAAAATTTTGGTTCCAAAATTGTACTGATGTAAAGTAGACATGTGGGAAATGTTACTTATTAAGTATTTTGCGTGACATATGTCTGTGATTTAAGGGCATAAAAATTCAAAGTTGGAAAATTGCGAAATTTTCAAAATTTTCGCCAAATATTCGTTTTTTTCACAAATAAATGCAAGTTATATCGAATAAATTTTACCACTAACATGAAGTACAATATGTCACGAGAAAACAATGTCAGAATCGCCAAGATCCGTCAAAGCGTTCCAGAGTTATAGCCTCATAAAGGGACAGTGGTCAGAATTGTAAAAATTGGCCCGGTCATTAACGTGCAAACCACCCTTGGGGGTGAAGGGGTTAAAATAGTAATTAAAATGTATTAATGCAATGTTTGCACTGTTTTCGAACATTTCTGTATGAAAAATATCATATTTTCTTAGAAATATATGTATACTACTAGGGGGAGCATTTTCCATTTTAGGCCTCAAGCACCTATAGTAAAACTTACCAGCTTTACTGTTAGCAGCAAAATTGGGGCATTAACTGCTGATATCACCATTTCCCTCCCCTTTTAGGTGGTGTACAGTAGTATCACTGGGGCAGAATGAAGAATAGCATCACATGGCAGCACCATTTTGTGGGTGACTGCCCTGTGATCTGCTATCACCAGCAGTTACTGTCTCTCTCCCATCAGTCTTTCTCACCCAGATTACATGATTCTCTCACCCCCCCACAATGTCTGGTCATTCGCTGCAGAGACCTGCAGCTCCTTATCTTATTTTACTGAGGGATGAGTCACAACTCCTGCCAAGCAGCTGACAGCTCCTGCTCCGATGATGCTAATGGTACACTGTTTCTCCTTGATGTCTCTGTTATTCTGCCTGTGCTTTTCTCTTGCATTTTACTCCCGTCAGCCGTCAATCTAGGATTTGTTCTGCTGGAAGCAGTACTGCTTATGTTAGCAGATCCGAGGGCTCCATGAAATTGGCAACAGAACACTCTCACTACTGTGAATTGTGCAGCTCACAGAGGCATGCCCCGTTCACAGCAGTGACAGTTCTATTACAATAGATAGGGCCGTGTCAGTCTGTTATCTCCTATGACCAGGGGGTGCCGTATTATGACACTGAAAGTGTCGTGCTGCTACTGTGAAAGCAAGATGTCAGCCCCCAGTGCCTTCTTTAAACTCCTATAACACACAAAATATGTTTCAAATGCAATCAAAATTTGGTTATAACAGCATGTTATGCTGCATTACATTGATTTATTAATGATCTACAAACGCGGTACCTTCCCTTTAAAAATAAATAAATAAATCAAGTTATACATACCCCACACTACAGTTGAAAAATACTACTTGACAAGCAAAAAAAAAAGTTGATATGTTGATGAAAAAGTTATAAATGTTATAGATCTCTGAATATTGTGATGCAAGGACACATCAATTCTTATGGTCCTGAACCCCCAAATGAGCTCCTGAAAGGGTTAATCTTAATTGTTAATTGTTGTGATATTTAAATGACCGATCCACTTCAAAAAGCTCCGTGTGAACATAGCCTTAGAATTAACCTCTGATGATTACTGTAGATGTCACATGTCGTCTCACAAACAGGCTGAGGAAGAGAGATTACAGCATGTCCCTAATAATTTTTTTTCTGTCTAGATCTGATTTTCAGTGCCTTATTGCCATGTGCGTACTTCTGCAGTGAAGTGGCTAGAAATTCTGTTACAGGTGAATTTTGCTGGAAAACTCCACATCATATGTTTGGAGTTTTATTGAACCTCAGTTATATGCATAGATTTGTCATTTAGGTTCTGGATAATCTCTGGAACTCTGTAACTAATTTAAAGTGCATTCCAATGCAGCAGAAATTTTCTGTAACTGAAAATCAGTTCCAATAATCTAAATGGGGTTGTTTTCCAGGTAGATACATGAATTTCTGCAAGTTCCATTCAGTGGCAAAAATTTTCTACAAGGACCTACAAACATAGTGTGGGAACACTTATAAGGGAGGCTGACAGGTTAAGATGCCACTTTCTACTAATAAGATCTTTTGAAAAGTTTCTTGCAGTCAAGTGGTTATTGTATGTACTACACCCGTAAATACAGTTGCATTGATCTTGTAGAGTGTATAGCTAAACAATGAAGTTTATGCAGGCAAGTTAACTCATAAGACAACCTTGAAATGTTGTATTAACCCCTTCACACCCCAAGCCTATTTGCACCAAATTTTACAATTCTGACCAGTGTCACTATATGTGGTATTAACTCTGGAACACTTCAACATATGCCAGTGATCCTGAGACTGTTTTTTTTAGTGACACATTGTTCTTCATGATAGTGGTAAAATTTCTTCGATATTGCTTTTATTTGGGAAAAAAAAAACTGAAATTTGACGTAAATTTTGAAAATTTTGGGATTATCAAACTTTTAATTTTTATGCCCTTAAACCAGTTAGTAAATAACATTTCCCACATATCTACTTTTCATCAGCACAATTTTTTAAATATAATTTTTTTTGTTAGGAAGTTATAAGGGTTAAACCTTGACCAGCAATTTCTCATTTTTCCAACAAAATTTATAAAACCGTTTTTATGGACCACATTACATTTGAAGTGACTTTGAGGGTCCCATATGGCAGAAAATACCCAAAAGTGACACTATTCCAAAAACTGGACCCCTCAAGTTTCTCAAAATCACATTTAAAAACTTTATTAACCCTTCAGGTGCTTCACATGACTTTTTGGAATGTGGAAGAAAAAAATGAACATTTAACTTTTTGTCACAAAATTTTTACTTTAGACCCCTTTTTTTTTTTCATTTTTGCAAGGGTGACAGGAAAAAATTATCCCCCAAATTTGTTGTGCAATTTTTACTGAGCATGTCAATACCCCATATGTGAAGGAAAAACACTGGGCACATGGCAGGGCTCGGAAGGAAAGGAGCACCATTTGACTTTTTGAATATGAAATATGCTGCAATTAGCGGATGCCATGTTGAGTTTGGAGAGCCCCTGATGTGCCTAAAAAGTGGAAAAACCCCACAAGTCACAACATTTTGGAAACTAGACCCCTCAGGGAACTTATCTCAAAGTTTATAACATTGAGCAGTGAAAAATAAAAAAAAATCACATTTTTCCCACAAGAATGTTCTTTTAGCACCAAATTTTGCATTTTCACAAAGGTAACAAGAGATTACATACTCAGATACACAGTATGTGGGGGAAAAATACTGTTTGGGAGCACGGCAGGCTTCCAAAAGGAAGGAGTGACGTTTTGGAACGCAGTCTTTGATGGAATGGTCTGTGGTTGTCATGTCTCATTTGGAGAGTCCCTGATGTATCTAAACAGTGGGAACCACCCACAAGTGACCCCATTTTGGAAGCTAGACCCCTCAGGAAATGTATCTATATGTGTGGTGAGCACATTGAACCCCCATGTGCTTTCATGTAGAGCCGCAAAAAAAAAAAAAAATTTCCACCAAAATGTTATTTTATCCTCAAATTTATTATTGTCACGAGAGTAACAGGACGAAATGGAAATGGACCCCAAAATTGTCGTGCGATTTCTCCTAAGAACACTGATACCCCATATCTGGTCGAAAACTACTTTTGAGGTACAGTGCAAAGTTCAGAATGGAAGAAGGACCATATTGGAGTTCAGATTTTTCTGTACTGGTTTGAGGGTGCCATGTTACATTGGCAGAGCCCCTGAGGTGCCAGAACAGCAAAAAAACCCATATGTGACCTTATGTTACAAACTATACTTCTCAGTGAATTTATCTATTGGTGCAGTGATCATATTGTCACCACAGGTGTGTCACAGACTTTTATGCCATTGACAGTGAATAGTTTGCAGACTACATATGCAAAGCCCCCAAGTGCTAGAAGAGAAGAATCATCCTTCAAGTGACCCCATTTTGGAAATTATACTCATTTGGGAATTTATTTACAGGTGTGACGATTTTGACTCCATGGATGTTTTACAGAAACAAGCCACAGTGGATGTTGCTGAGTGAAAATTGCAAACTGCTGTTGTGGTGACCAGTATGTTATAGTGACTAGTTCATTGTAGTGACCAGTACATTGTGCCCAGCTCATTCTTCTGGAAAAACGCACCTGTAAATTAGGTGGGCTCTCATTGCTACAGAAATGCCAAACATGGTGCGAAATATGGTTGAGGCACTCTGTGGCAATTCTGAGGACATGAAGTGTGGCAGTGGTGCGGCCCCCAGACACAGGACGGCGGGGTACTCGGTACCGGGTCTATCGGTTCTGAGGATGTCACGTGGCCTGACCCGGTCCGTGGTCCTGCTAAGGGGTGCCCAATAAAAGGTGTAGGTGGTGGTGTAGGTCGCAGTAAATAACGAGGACACAGGGTTGTCTCTTTACCTCTTTACTGAAGGCTTCGGCATCCGCAATCCAGAGCACTGTTAACTGGGCTGTCTGAGACCGTCCGGTCCGAAGGCACATCCAGAGTTCCCTTTGCAGGTGGAAATCAGTGCCTACCTACTAGCTCCTGGGTGTTGTAGTACTTCCCTGCTGAGCACCACGGGATAGTCCTCACAACTGTTGTGTATGTTTCTGTTCTTTTTCTCCGTCCCCCAGATGATATGGATAGGACGCACCCGTATGACGGGGTAGGCCTGGAGTTATTTTATAGGGACCCTAGAGATGCCCCTCTCCCACAATTGCCTCCGTTGTCTTCATTAGGTGATTTAGGTGAGGCAGCCAACCTATAATTAACTGCCCTGCCGTTGATTTGAAGTAATGCATGGAGCCCAATACTTCCTCGGCGTTCCGGCCACCGGCTACGCGCCTCAGTAGGATGTTGCCGATCTCGGGGCACGATTCCTACTGGTTCTTTCGCCTTTGTGCTGTGATCTCGTTTCTCACTTCTCCACAATAAACCTCGCTTCTTATCCTTTTTTAAGATACCGCCGCAATGAAGTGCAGGCGCTGTTCCATAACGATCTGTCCTTTTCGCTAGGCCTCTGTCACGATCCCACCCCTGACAGGGACCCCCCTGAATCTTCCCAAGCAACCTCTTCTCTCACTAGGTGTTGCCTGGGCAAAACCCAGTCAGCTTCTCTCTAACTTCCTATCCAGCCCCCAGTTTTACCAGATTGTGAGGAGTGGCCTAATACATAGAACCCTTTGCTCCCCCTGGTGGCCAGAGTGTGAAGTGTAATGTGTGACTGTGATACCTGGTCAGGTGAACTCCTTATGTGCCATCAGACATACCATCACTCCCCTTAGTGGCGGAGCGTCAGTACTGCAATGACCAGGACTCTGGGGCGCTGCAGCAGCAATGCATAAAAGTGGTCAAGGAAGTGAGTGGGGGAGTCTGAGGAATGGTATATGACTAGTGTTGAGCGATACCTTCCGATATCGGAAAGTATCGGTATCGGATTGGATCGGCCGATATTCCAAAAATATCGGATCTCGCCGATACCGATACCCAATACCAATGCAAGTCAATGGGACCAAAATATCGGAATTAAAATAAACCCTTTCTTTCCTTGTAGGTTCATTCTACATGAAGGAAAACAACTAAGAATAATGTAGGATGTATTGGGGGAGGTGGCGGAGACATTAAAGGCATAGAGGTTTAGCCCAATCAAATAGAATAGCAGGAATTTTAAATTTTTCTTTAAAGACGTTCGGAGTTACAAAGATATTGACTACGTTAAGATTTTTTTTATTTTGTCAGATATTGATGTTTCACTACTTCCATGCCCTTCACCTTCTTTTTTACTTCTCCGACATTTTCTTCTTCATCATCCTCAGCAGCAGCAGCATCTTTGACATCAACTTCTAGGTGAAGAACCTTATTCATCTTCTTCTTCTTCTACCTATTATTTTTTTTTGTTACATTCTTCATATTCTTTTTATTAAACTATTATTCTTCTTCATATTCTACTTCTTCATCATATTCTTATTTGTGACAGGCATTCCTGTAGTTGTTATCTATAACAGTTTGAAGATTACACCTTACGTTCTGCCTATCACAAAAGAGTTACAACAGGATTTGTCCGCGTTCAGTTAGGCCTGCAGCAGCAGGCTTTTTCCAGGGGCACCACGAGGAGGAACGGACTCACCCCCATACACTGCTTAGTCTTCTTCTGCTTATAATTTAGATAATATCTTTTGCTCTGATGTTTAGTCTTATGCTTAATGTTCTTCTGCTCTTTGTTCTGCAGCCTCTTGTTCTTCTGCTTCTATGTCTTCTGGGTCGTCGTCTTTAGGGTCTTGAACTTGGAAATGTAGCAGAAGGTACAAGAAGGCTGAGAAAATGCCGAGAACCAGCTGATGGAACTGGAACTCGGATGGCTACCCGAAGGTCCAAGAGCCAATGGAACTACCGAGGACCAGCTGACGTTACTGGAACCCGGTTACTAAGCAGGAGGTACCCGTGCCAGAAAGCACTACCAAGGACCACCTGACGTTGGTGGAACTCGGATACCCAGAAGGAGGCACCTAAGCCAAAGTCTCTGCCCGGAACCAGCTGACGGTACTGGAACCAGGATGGGGAGCAGAAGGTACAAGAGCAAAAGACACTGCCGAGAACCAGCTGACGGTACTGGAACCCAGATGGGTAGCCGACGGTCCAAGAGCCAATGGAACTACCGAGGACCAGCTGACGTTACTGGAACCCGGTTACTAAGCAGGAGGTACCCATGCCAGAAAGCACTACCAAGGACCACCTGACGTTGGTGGAACTCAGATACCCAGAAGGAGGCACCTAAGCCAAAGGCTCTGCCCGGAACCAGCTGACGGTACTGGAACCAGGATGGGGAGCAGAAGGTACAAGAGAAAAAGACACTGCCGAGAACCAGCTGACGGTACTGGAACCCGGATGGGTAGACGAAGGTACAAGAGCCAATGGAACTACCGAGGACCAGCTGACGTTAATGGAACCCGGTGACTAAGCAGGAGGTACCCGTGCCAGAAAGCACTACCAAGGTCCACCTGACGTTGGTGGAACTCGGATACCCAGAAGGAGGCACCTAAGCCAAAGGCTCTGCCCGGAACCAGCTGACGGTACTGGAACCAGGGGGACCTATTCAAGATTGTCTTCCTAGAGCCCCAACTAGCAGTGTTGGAGCCAAGGGTCAGCAGGGGGAGCAGAGTGTAGGCCGAAGCCTGCACTGGAGGCAGCTTAGTGTCTGTTGTGTCTGCGTGGCGTTTGCAGGACATGTTGCCGGCTACACAGCAGGGGAACAGCTGGTGTTACTGAACCCCACTGACACAGTGGCGAGTGTTTTTCTCTGTGCAGCCAACACTTCTGGGCACCAACTGGCGGTGTTAGAGCCCAGAGAATCAAGGAAGAGCAGAGGAGCAGAGTGTAGGCCGAAGCCTGCACTGGAGGCAGCTTAGTGTCTGTTGTGTCTGCGTGGCGTTTGCAGGACACGTTGCCGGCTACACAGCAGGGGAACAGCTGGCGTTACTGAACCCCACTGACACAGTGGCGAGTGTTTTTCTCTGCGCAGCCAGCACTTCCGAGCACCAACTGGCGGTGTTAGAGCCCAGGGACAGCAAAAGGAGCAGAGTGTAGGCCGAAGCCTGCACTGGAGGCAGCTTAGTGTCTGTTGTGTCTGCGTGGCGTTTGCAGGACACGTTGCGGGCTACACAGCAGGGGAACAGCTGGCATTACTGAACCCCACTGACACAGTGGTGAGTGTGTTTCTCTGTGCAGCCAGCACTTCCGAGCACCAACTGGCGGTGTTAGAGCCCAGGGAATCAAGGAGGAGCGGAGTGTAGGCCGAGGCCCAATTGGAGCAAGTTGAAAGGGAATCTTTAACCCCCCCCCCCCCCCCAGGCATTTGTAGCTGAAAGAGCCATCTTGTACAGCACTAATGCTGCAAAAGGAAAAGGTGGCTCTTTTAATTATGTTCCTTGCAAACGCAGAACTAGACACTTATGAAATGTCCCCTCACACCGTGAGACCGTCCCGGAGGTGGGACTTTCCTTCGTAATGGGACGAAGCACAGCCATCATTCCTACCCCCTTGATGCCGTGCGCCGCTTCCTCAGCGTTGTTTGAATCTGTCCCGTAGCCTTCGCTGTTATGTTATCCCTTGGCCATGCTCACTTAGCGCTGCCCGTCTTCTGACATCATTTGTTGTCAGTCTGGCTGCGCCTGTGCGGCCGCGCTGCCCGAGATCCCAGCTCGCAGTGACGTCTAATGTAATCACACTGCGGGCCTGGGATCCATGGGCATGTGCAGTGCATATGTTTGCCTCTCACTCCCCTCCTTCCGGCTTCTTCAGACTGTGTGGCGTCACGGCCGTGGCATGCTATTAGGGATCAGCTGACGGCGCACAGTCTGAAGAAGGCGGAGGGAGATGAGTGAGAGCCTGAGGTGAAGATATGCACTGCGCATGCCCATGGATCCCAGGCCCACAGTGTGATTAAATCAGAAGAGACTGCGAGGCGGGATCTCGGGCAGCGCGGCCATAGGTAATTAGCCATAGGTAAGTGTTCACACTAGGCAGACAGGTTAGTTACCCATCCGATATGAGATTACCTTGACGTTTGGTGGATGGGCTCACAATTTTTGGCCAAATCTTGTGCTAAGCATCTCATGTGTTTTTTCATACATTTCACAAGCCAGTATGCTATTCACATTTCATGTATCGCACATTTCCTTGCTTTAGCACAGTAAAATTGAGTGCAGCCATTATCTATTTGCTATGTAAGACTTTTTTGGTTATGCACCAGTTCAGACTAGATTGCTGTTCAGTCAGTTTTCCTATATTTACTATGTACTGTTTTTTCTGACTTTTACGCCCCGCCCTTCACCATGCTGTGATTTTAATTACATCCAAACACAGTTGGTTCTGACCTTCCTATAAATGCAGGCTTTACCATGCTATTAGCCATAGGTAAGTGTTCACACTAGGCAGACAGGTTAGTTACCCATCCGATCTGAGATTACCTTGACGTTTGGTGGATGGGCTCACAATTTTTGACCAAATCTTGTGCTAAGCATCTCATGTGTTTTTTCATAGATTTCACAAGCCAGTATGCTATTCACATTTCATGTATCGCACATTTCCTTGCTTTAGCACAGTAAAATTGAATGCAGCCATTATCTATTTGCTAGATAAGGGGGACAGTCATGCTGACTAGTGCATCATCTGCACTCGCCATCCGCGTGGAATCATCAAAGGAACGCAAAACCTGGCAGACGTCCTTCATAGTGGCCCACTCAGTGGTTGTGAAGTCTGAACGGTGCAGAGTGCGACTTCTTTGCGCCTGATGCAGCTGGTACTCCATTACTGCTGGCTGCTGCTCACACAACCGCTCCAACATATGTAACGTGGAATTCCACCTGGTGGGTAGGTCACATATGATGCAATGTTCAGGAAGGCGGAATCAGCGCTGCAGAGCTGCAATGCGCGATCTTGCCATGCTGGAACGCCGCAAGCGAGCACACTCTAGGCGGACCTTGTGCAGCAGTGCATCAAGATCCGGATAGTCCCTCAAAAAACTCTGAACGACCAAGTTGAGCACATGTGCCAGACATGGGATGTGAGTGAGGTTGCCTAGGGCCAGAGCTGCCACCAGATTTCAGCCATTGTCCCACACTACCATGCCTGGCTGGAGATTCGCTGGCACAAACCACACGTCGCTCTCCTGCTTGATGGCATTCCAGAGCTCCTTCGCTGTGTGGCTTCGATTCACCAAAGAAATTAATTTCAAGACAGCCTGTTGACATTTTGCCACAGCTGTGCTCATGTCAGTCGTAACAGGTAAACGTTCACGGGTCCATGTGGAGGTGGACTGTGACGGCTCCTGCAGCGATGATTCTGAGGAACTTGTGTATGAGGAGGAGTCAATGCGTACAGACTGGATTCCTGCAATCTTTGGAGTTGGCAGAACACGTCCTGCGCCACTCGCACGATCTGTACCCGGCTCAACAACATTAACCCAATGGGCAGCGAGGGAAAGGTATCGCCCCTGTCCATTGTGACTGGTCCATGCATCGGTGGTGAGGTGGACCTTGCTACTGACGGCGTTCAGTAGCGCGTGTTTTATGTATCCCTCCACATGCTTGTGCAGGGCAGGGACGGCTTGCCTGCTGAAATAAAAGCGGCTGGGCACATTGTATTGTGGGACTGCCAATGCCATCAAGTTACGGAAGCTGTCAGTCTCCATCAGCCTGAATGACAGCATTTCAAGGGACAGTAGTTTTGCAATGCCAGCATTCAGAGCCTGTGCTCGGGGGTGGTTTGCCGAGAATGGCCGCCTTTTCTCCCATGCCTGTGCTACCGATGGCTGTAGACTGGGCTGGGAGTGTGAGGATGACTGGGAACGTGGTGCTGCGGGTGGAATTACAGTGGGTCTCTGGATAACAGTGCCAGAGGTTCTTCCATGGCGATCCTGTGAGGAAGCCGAACCAGCTGTGTGTGAGCTGGAGGAAGAGGCAACAACACGAGCTGAAGAGGTGGTAGGTGCCGCTGTAGGTTGGCCTAGCTCTTCAGTGTGTTTTTGTAACTCCACCGCGTGCCTGGTCCGCACATGTTTCCACATATTTGTGGCATTGAGGTTGCTGACATTTCTCCCTCTTTTGACTTTCTGATGACACACCTTGCATTTGACAAAGCAAATGTCATCTGCAACTGTGTCAAAAAAGGACCAGGCACTGCAAGTCTTGGGAGCGCCCGTTTTGGCTTTTGGAAGAGGCATGTGCAGCGCCCCAGAGTCCTGGTCGCTGCAGTAACGTCGCTCTGCCACTAAGGGGAGTGATGTTATGTCTGATTGCACTAAAGGAGTTCACCTGACCAGGTAACACACACACTACACTTCACACTCCGGCCACCAGGGGGAGTGGTTCTATCTAGTAGGCCACTCCTCACACTCTGGTAAAACTTGGGGTTGGACAGGAAGACAGGGAGAAGTAACAGGGAAGAGCTAGAGAGAGGACCTGTCAGGGATGGGATCCTGACAGATTCCTAAGAAAGGACAAAAAGTGAGAAAACGGGAATACAGCAAAGAGGCGATAGGACCAGAAGGAGTCGTGCTGTAAGATCGAGGCAACATCCTTCTGAGGCGCAAACAGTCGGTGGCCGGAACGCAGAGCAAGTAAGAGACTCTAAGCATTACTGCAAACCACGGCAGGATAGCCAATTATAGGTTGGCTGTCTCACCCAAATCACCTAAGCAGACAACGGAGGCAGCTGTGGGAGAGGGGCGACTCTAGGGTCCCGGAAGAACTCCAGGCCTACCCCGTCATACGGGTGCGTCCTAACCATATCATCTTGGGGACGGAGAGAACGAACATCAGAGACAGACAGAATCAGTTGTGAGGACTATCCCGGGGTGCTCAGCAGGGAAGGACTACAACACACAGGCGCTAGAAGGTAGACGCTGATTCCCACCTGTTAAGGGGACTCCTGATGTGCCTTCGGACCGGCCGGTCTCAGACAGCCCTGTTAACAGTGCTCTGGATTGAGTACCTCGAGACCTTCAGTAAAGAGGTAAAGATGTAAGGAGTTAAAAGCACAAGAAGAGTCTGGGGGCGGTTACCTTCTCGGCTCTGTGCCCGGAACCATTGAGCTGTGCCGCAGGTTCCCTAGGGGGGGCACTTGTAGACTGGGACAGAAAGGAAGCAGCCAGAGAGCGGGAAAAGGACGCACGCAGGAGACAGAGCAGCGTGCAGAGCAGCTTGCAGAGCAGCGTGCAGAGCAGCGTGCAGAGCAGGGTGCAGCTGTGCTCCAGAAGAGAGAGAGAAAGAGACTGCCCAGAAAGACTGCATCTTGTAGAGACTGCCCAGAAAGACTGCATCTTGTAGAGACTGCCCAGAAAGACTGCATCTTGTGAGTACATAAAGCGGACTCTGCTGTGACTGGAGAGGGGCGCTTTGAGACCTGTTGAGAGACTACGACACCCTGGCCCCTGACTCCTGGTACAGAGACTTAACAGTGCAGAGACCCTGTTTTCCTGGTACAGAGACAACAGTGCGGAGCCCTGATTTTCTGGCTGTGCTATAAAAGTTAAAGGCTCAGAGAGACTACTCTGCTCACGGACAACAGAGGGACGACAAGTGCCGCTGATTCTCGGCACCTACGTTGGAGAAGACGACCCTCCAAGCAAGTCCTCATCAGACTGATAAGTGTTCTTTTCTCAAGAAATCCTGCTTAATTCTGTTATATTGTTTAACTCTCGTATTTTTGCATTGTTTTATTGCTAGTTATTTTCCATTGCTTCCTCCCTGCGAGGAGAACCTAATTCCTGTTATTAAATCCCTCAACTGTTGGTCTGTCTGTTCCGTGGTGACATACTCAGTACCTGCACGCTATTACAAAGAGACTGTAACTCTGTGTCCTCGTTATTCATCGCACCCCACACCCCAACATCATCACGTTCTATCTTCGCTGGATGCCCCTCAGCAGGGTCACGGACCGGGTCTAGCCACTGTGACCACCCCAGAACTGAGACACAGAGGCCCGGTACTGGGTGCCCCTCGGCCCTGCAGCAGTGGGGGCGCTCCACATGCTCCTAACAGGTGCCGAAGTGGAGGCTACAGGAACCGCAGTCTTCCCCCTCCCACTCCCTCTTTGGCCCGTTCTTGGAATCTCTAACTCAGAGCTGCTCCCAACACCTTCCTGTACCTCACGCCGCGATGGGTCAAGGACCTCATCATCTACACTACCCTCTGCCACCAACTGCTCCTCCTGGGTAGTCTCGGCAGCACAGTACGCACCAGAAAGTGGCACCTGAGTCTCATCATCAGATGCGTACTGCGGTGTGGTGACCAAAGGCACTGGCCCACCCGCCTCTTCAGAGTCAGAGAGACAAAGCTGTTGGGCATCACTGCACACTGCCTCTTCTTCCATTTCTCCAATGCTGCTTGGCTGGCCCCGTTTCCAAGCCAAGAGATTCAGAGAACAGAAGTAGAGATGACTCCTGTCCTGGGCTCTCTGACTGCCTGGGCAATTTGGCAGGTGGTGAAGAGACAGATGGGTGCTCTCCAGTGCTCTGTGCCTGAGAGGATGTGGCACTAATTGAAGTTGATGCATTAGCTGCCATCCATCCGACAACGGCTTCAATTTGTTCTTCACGCAGCAGTGGTGTACGGCGATCTCCTACAAAGCTGCGCATGAAGGACTTCCCTGCTGAAACTGGGTGATGAGTCACCGGTGCCCGCAGCAGGCACAGAATCCCCAAGTCCTCTCCCTGCTCCGTGCTCACGCCCACGTGCCTTACTCCCTGCCCTCTTCATCTTGGTTGACTGATAAAGATAAGCAGAAAAGTACTAAGGGCTTAGTGTGCTTATTCCTGAACAGCTCCTAACAGGTATAAGAAACACTAATTTTCTAAAGTGTGGACTAGACTTTAATATGAGCTAATGTGGCCTACACAACTGTAAAGTGGTGTGTTTGGTGAACTTTATTATTATTATTTTTTTTTTGCAGAAATGACTACAGAGCGATGTGCACTCACACAGACCGTGCAGACAGCCGTAAACGGCGCTGCAAGGCCAAAAAAAGCTCCTCAATGTAATCCTATGTAGTGTTTTTCCACAATTTAGCTGGATACGGGTGGAAAGCAACTAATAGAAAATATTTGAAAAAATGTGCAGCAGGCTGCACTAATTGCAAAAAAGGACAATGGATTTAACGGTATGAGGCAGTGACGCACCCTGAGGTGACTACAACCGGCTGTGGCTGCAGACAGACTACAGAGCGATGTGCACTCACACAGAGACCGTGCAGACACCCGTAAACGGCGCTGCAAGGCCAAAAAAAGCTCCTCAATGTAATCCTATGTAGTGTTTTTCCACAATTTAGCTGGATACGGGTGGAAAGCCACTAATAGAAAATATTTGAAAAAATGTGCAGCAGGCTGCAATAATTGCAAAAAAGGACAATGGATTTAACGGTATGAGGCAGTGACGCACCCTGAGCTTTCTGCAACCGGCTGTGGCTGCGGACAGACTACAGAGCGATGTGCACTCACATGGAGACCGTGCAGACAGCCGTAAACGGCGCTGCAAGACCAAAAAAACCTCCTTTATGTTATCCAATGTAGTGTTTTTCCACAATGTAGCTGGATAAGGGTGGAAAGCCACTAATAGGAAATATTTGAAAAAAATGCACTAATAGCAAAAAAGGACAATGGATAGAACGGTATGAGGCAGTGACGCACCCTGAGCTGAATACAACCGGCTGTGGCTGCACACAGACAACAGAGCGATGTGCACTCACACAGAGACCTTGCAGACAGCTGTGAACAGCGCTGCAAGGCAAAAGCAAGGTTCTCTCACAGCGGTTGCTAAATTAGCCTGGGTAAAGCACAATGAAGCAAATCGCTATCTCTAAACTGGTCCTCAGTCAGAACACAGCGTCCTGTCCCAAACTTAATTCACAGCAGAGTGAGCCCAAAATGGCAGCAGCGACTTTTAAACTGCAGCATGACATCATTTCAGCAGCCAATCACAGCCATGCCAGTAGTTACATGCCCACCATGCAGAACAGGATGTGCCCACACTTCTAATCAGTCCTCATTGGCTGAATTCGGGCAGTTTGAATTCTGGGAACTTCCGATTCCGGTATCCGATATACGGAAAATATCGGAATTCGGTATCGGAATTCCAATACCGCAAATATCGGCCGATACCCGATACTTGCAGTATCGGAATGCTCAACACTATATATGACTGCTACTCTGAGGAAGAGGAGATGGATGACTCTGTACCCTGTATGTGTGAACCTCAAAAAAAGAATGGTGTCCAATCGGCCTGTATTTATTTATTTGGTTAAAAACAGGATTGTTGTTGACAGCGAGGGGTATAGGGTTATCGTGGAGTTAGCAGTGATGATGGGATATACACATATGGCATGTGTTCTAATCCAGAGGTGGATAAGCCGTATGCTCACTATGACATTTCAGAGAACTAATTATCATGAACAGCCTGTGGCCTCCTCAGATAATCGTCGCCCAATCGTGTCATTGTCTGGACGATAGGAGCCAGCTTAGAGTTATTCACTAGAATCATCACAGCGCTTTTTTTCTGCATCGTTAACAGCCTGTGATCTCTGTGATTATTGCAAGGCCACTCCAATCTGTTGACCACGGAAATGCAGCCTTTCCACCTTGTGGATACAGACGGTTTCCGAAAGCTGATGGCTGTCACAGTCCCCAAGTACCACTTGGTCAGTCACCATTACTTCTCTAAGAAAGATGTGCCTGCACTAGGGCAGCAAGTCGCAGAGAGCACCCGTTCCCTGAAAAATTATTCTATGTCTGCCACTGTGCATTTCAACACTGACACCTGGAACAAGCAAGCATGGGCAGGGGCGTTACATCTCGGTGACTGGGCACTGGGTGACTATGGTGGCTGTGGGGGCAGTCGGGGAAGGGGCTGCTACACAAGTCTTGCAATTTCCAAGGCTTGCAAAGCTCTTGGGGATGGAGAAATAAACCAACACAAACCATAAGATGGATAACTAAACTAATAGACAACAGGGGTTGGAGAACTAAACTACTAAATAGCTATGATTGCAGAACAAAACAAATTAACACCAGAACATGGAGAACTAAACTAATAGATAACAGGTGTTGATAACTAAACTACTAAACAGCTTGGGTTGGGGAATTAAACTAGTACACACCAGGGGATGCATAATTAAAGCCATAGAAACCAAGGTGTCACTAGACACCAGGGGTAGATTAAGGGTAGCCAGGGCCGCGGGCTGTTCAGACACTGTGGGCCCCCCGGTCATGTGACGGGGTCATGTGACGGGGGTCATACGACGGGGGTCATCGTACACCTGAACCAGATTATTCCAGAAAAATAGTTGCTGTGTGAAAATATAACCTGTCAAACATCCATTGATCTAGTCAATTTACCCTTCAGTTCAGTATATAGTATACAGTGTATAGTGTCAGTGTATAGGTCACACTGACTCACCAGTGACGTCTCTAGGTGAAGTCCTTCATCTTTCATCCAGCACAGACCGCCATCACTTCATCCAGCCAGGACTCGTCTCTGCAGGAAATAACACAGTTATCTCAAGCTCCGCTTGCAGAACACATTACTTAATTTTTCCCAACTTCTACATTACACCACATGAAGAAAAAGAGGCAACATAGTGT